>NW_027131390.1:72450000-73061250 GCF_026122565.2 Emydura macquarii macquarii
GGGATAAGGAGGGAATTGGCACTAAGTTGTGCCTATTGGTTGTTTTTATTTAGTAATGGGTCAGTTATTTGACACAGGAATTTAATGCTTATTCAGTCAGTTAATGCTGCTTGATGTTGATGTAGTGTGAATCTGGCTCCAGAACACATCTTGAGTATCTTCAGATACTAGATTTTTCTGGGTGGTAATCCCTTAAAATACTAGATTGCAGTCTGCAATCTTGTCCAGAATTTTTTATGTAATCACTGACTTGGATTTCCTACCAATTCATTTGTATTTCTCTTTACTTAATCAAAACACTCCCAAGGTAATGTTTTTACTATTTTTGTGTGAAGTGGCTAGAAAGAGATGATAAATATTAATGCAGAGATCACCTGAATATTTTTATTGAGCACTAAACCTGACAGTTCTTAACCGTTTTAGACCTTTCCATTTAAAGCTTGTACTACTATACTTGGTAGTGAAATAGAAAATGATTACGTATTAAAAATCATTAAGAAAAAGGTTTATGCTGAGAAACATGCACCCTCCCACTCCAAAAGAGAGCAAAATTTATCACATCAAATGGAATGATTCTAATTCAAAAATATGAATATATACACAAAAGGTCTTTGCATACTAGTCTTTTTGTAAAACTTAAGTTATTCTCCTGGTTAAAATTGATAGCATTAAGTAAATATGAAATGCTACAGTGATATTGCAATAATACTATAATTTCAAATCTAAATGTGTCACTGGATGAATATAACTGAAGATGGATTGCCCAGAAAAATGTTTTTAAGAACTAAGTTGCTTTTAAAGTAAGTCCAGTAGGGGCTACAAAAGGATTAGTGTTCACTACAAGTGATTATAGAATCACAGGGATATACTTTTCAATAACAGATTCATGTTTCTGGCAGATCACATGTTGGAGCCGGCAACTCTTGAATGTTTTTAAGGGTTGCATGATAGCCCTGACTGCCTTTGTGGGAGGCAGGGTAGAAGGCTTCTATATAGTCAAACCATTATTTAGTTTTCATCCTGTTCCCACACTCACTTGTGCTCTGTTGAGTATGGGAAGAAGGAAAGAGCTTGAGGAGGCCAATTTTAAACCAGAATGGCTATTTCAAATCACTTTCTCACATGTCAGTTTCTGGAATGCTGGATGATATTTGTACAACATGAAATAGATTATAATTTGCTACTAATCTGTTTCTATAACTCTCCTTCCAGTTGAATAAAATCTACTCTTCCTGTTGCTTTGGCTCAGCCTTCCAAAATTGTCATGGTTTTTTTCACTAGCCCATGACGTTGTGACAATGAGCCAGTTGCAGTGTACTATTTTCACAGACAGCCTTCTCCTTTGGTATTCTTGGGCCGCAGTCTTTGTCTTCTATTCTCCACTTTGTTTATCTGTCTTAATCATAGAATCTAGGACTCTAAGGACAGAAGGGACCATTATGATCACCCTGTCTGATCTCCTGCATAACACTGGCCATACAATTTCAGTGCAATTCCTATCTCAAGCCCATAACTTCTAGTTGAGCTAGCGCATATCTTTTATCCTTTAACCTTATTCTTTTTCGTGAGTTAGATCAGCAAATGCTAGACCAGAACTAGATTGTCACTGCTCTTCTGAGCATTTGAGTAGTGCTGGATGAAGAATGAAGCTTCCTGGAAACATTTTCCTGGTCTCTCTATAGGCATTGCTGCTCAAAGTGCTGTGTGAAAATTGGACTGATCTGCTGCGAGCCTCGTGTTATATAAGCTGGCAGTTTAAATTTGTTAACCTCTGATTTTCTTTTATAGATGTGCTTCACCTTACAGGTCAAGCCATCAGGAAGAATCTTGTTAGGTTCTCAAGTTTGGCTTGGGTAGTATAGTTCAAAATATGTAGTAACTCTGAGCCAAAACCAGTATCTGCTTCTTTTTTGTGCAGTATGTAATCACTATTGGTGCAACTAAATATCAATTTCAAATTGATTCATATGATAAATGTAAGACTGAATGAGTGTAGTTTGATTTAAATTAATGCCAGGTGTCTAAATTATGTGCAAACCTTAATTAAGTTTTCGCTGCACTTAAACTGGACAGAAGTGCAGTAGATACCAGAAACTTAATTATTTAAATTTCTATGCTTATGAATTCTGTTCTCTTAAAAAGAGGATAAATAATGTTGGAAGTGTGGTCAGATTAGCCTCAACTTTAATTTTTCAGTCATGACAGATGAAGAAAAGACAGTTTCCATTTTCATTTATTTTAAAAAAATTATCTATAAGGCTGAAGAGCTGTTTAGGTCAAAGATATTGTGGATCAACAATTGCATAGTAGCTAATTCTCTGAATAAAAGAATTTGCTTAAGTGTGTGGAAATAATGCACTGCTGGTTGCTTTTTAAATAAATAGTTCTAGTCTTAAATAGTAGGATTACAATTTTTCACATAAAGCTTCCAAAATGGAGAAGAAAAGGAAACTTAATGGGTTTTAAATACAGTTTCTTCTGTTTAGCAGTGATTTGAGGCATAGAACTAATGATTTTCGTAATTTTTCTTGTTTACAATAACTCTTTAAAAACAATTTATTTTCTGTACAAAATTAAGTTTTTGGGGGTGAAGGCAAGAAGAAACACTCGAGTAAATGTTTGGAAACATGAGTTTGTGCCTTTCATGACTGACATCTTTATTCATGAGAGGTCTGTTTCTGTAAATGTTACTTACATTGAATACTGTTTACTCTTGTGTGTAGTCCTGTTGATTTCTGTGGGCCAACTTGTCTGAGCGAGTACTACTCAACATGAGTAATAATTGCAGAATTTTCGCCTAAGTGATTTAGATAAAAAAAAATTTAAATCAAGGGTGCCCTTTTGTGAAACAGATAATTCCCAGTGGGGATATATTTTTCATATAGCTAGTTTACAGAAGCACAAATAGTACATACCCAGCAGAAACTCAGTTGAGTAATGTCAAGATATTCAAATAAAGGGAAAAGTTTTGTAACTCTCTACCATATTAAAAATGAGATCCAGCTGACACAATCATTCTATTAAATTGTGGAACTTTTCTGAAAGTGTAGAAATTTGGGATTTGAACAAGTGTTCTTGTAGTTCAGTCCTGTTAAATTTCATTTGCAAAATAAGACTAGTTGAGGAGTATATAGAATCCAGTCTGTCTTATAGTTCTGCTTCCTTCTGGCAATAACCCTATTATTGGTGTAGCTCTCACTACAGGCAAGAATATATTCCAACATGCTGTTTCCAGGTTAATTGCCCAAATCCAGTTGTTTGCTGGAACTGTTCATTAGGACTCTGCCCTTACTACTCCGCAGAAAAAACTTCTGTTCGACCGAACATATCATTTGGCTGTTGAGCAGAAATATTCTGTCCTTTCTGCACACAGGCCTAGCATGTTAACATATTTCTTCCTGGGGTAGAGGCTGCCATAGTTAATCAGTTTCATTCCTGTGTGCCTGTGTGATTACCATGGGAGTTGTAGACCACCTACTAAGGGCTGAACACTCCCAACCATTACTAGGTCTGCTGTTGAGGCCAGTCTATTGCATGAGCCTCTTGAAGGGTGCATAAACCTAAAACCCAACATTAGGGAATTAGTAATAGACCACGGAACTTGGAATGAAAGGTTTGACTTCATTCCAGGTTGCTAGTAATTTAGGCTTACTCATTAGATAGCTATTGACCTTGTGAGCCTTGGAATATTCTTAATGGAAATGTGTCTTTATCTCAATTGTCAATCTCAGAGCACCCACAATTGAATGGATACTGAAACACTTGTTCTTCTAGAGAGTTGAATCAGGTTAGACGTGAGGAAGTTTGTGCTGTCACTGTCGGCGGTATGCCTGTTTGCTGGACAGAGAGGACTCATGCATTGCTCCCAAGCATTAAATTACTTCACGATCTTTTAAGGTGAATGTGACTCGAAAGTTACAGCTATTAAAATATTCTCTTTTCCCGGTGGGAATAGTTTTCACTGAAATCAACAAACATTTGTGAAATCTTGCAGCAAAAAATTGCGTATGCCGTGTACTTTAGGAATAGAAAGATGCAGAGGCTTAGCAGAGCAGTGGTGATTGGTCTAGGATAGGCATATAAGTATTGTCTTCCTATTCTTGCTGAGTGAGGTGCAGGTGCTGAAAGCAGTAAGTAGTGGAGTGGTAAAGGAGCACAAAAACTTAAAGGGCACCTCATATACCCACCACTGAAAATAGTATTTAATTTTTTTTTTTTTACTTCCTTTTCCATCTCTACTCTGATGGCTTTGTTTACAAACTAAACAGCCTCTTCCCCCTCCTAAGGCTGCAGGCCAGCACAAGAGCAACAAAATTGTTCTAGGAAAAGAATTCTCCTCCTGCACCTTCTGCATTGTTTGATAGTCTCTCTATCCCAGATGCTTTTGCAGCCTTCCGTACCTCAGCTATCAGAATTCCCTCTTCTTCTTTCTTGCTTCCAGCAACCAGCTTCCAGGCTGCAAAACCTTTGGATGTTGGTAGGCTGAGTCCTAAACCACTAGGACAGCACAAAGCAGAATGAAGTCTTGATCATAAGGGCCCTGCTGGCCTTGCTATACATATGTGGTGAAAAAAATATTATCTGGGGTAAAGGATGAAGGACTGTATAATGGAGGATGGTGAAAAAGATAATCACAAAAAGATTTGGACTAAGAGGAGTAATATAGAAGCAAGACAAAAGGGCACTAAATGGGGAGGAAGAAAAGAATGGGATAGAATGGGAAAAGGCTGAAATATGATACATGTGTACTTCATTTAGGTTTTTACAAAGGATATGGAGGAGGGAGGGGAAAGTGGAGAGCTTAATGGGAAAAGAATGTCTGGCACAGTTTATCCCTGGTAATTAATGGTTTATCACAGCTGTCTTCTCTGTTGTCTGTTCTCAATCTAGCCTGTTTGGCTTTTTTTGTGTCAATCTTTTAGAGGAGAATGAGATCTTGCCATACAGTATGTGCAGCAGGCACACTTACCTCCTTGATCTAGACCTGCCCTTTTCTTTAAAAATGGTGTAATGTGGTGAAGAAGCTCATGAATGTAAAACGTGGTTAAAATTAACTGCATTGCACCAACTTATATTAAAAAATTTATCAATATTTTCTAGAGCAGTAGACCCCTAGACCACCCAGTGAGGGTGAAGAGAGATCAGCTAACCTTTGCCTGGCAGCAGAGGCTGACAAGTGTTTAAGTGACACTTAAAATGCTGTAGCAACATAGTTGCAGTGCTGCAGCTGCCACTCACTACAGTGATGGGAGGAGTTCTCCCATCAGCGTAGGTAATCCATTTCCCCGAGAGTTGGTAGCCAGATCAATGGAAGAATTCTTCTGTCAACTTAGCCCTGCCTGCACCAGGGGTTAGGTCAGCATAGATGCATTGCCCAGAGGTATGAATCTGTCACACCCCTGAGCAGTGTAGCTTGGTCAATTTAACTTTTTAGTGTAGATGTGGCCTATGTTTAATTACTTGAATATACAGTAATCTGTGGAGTCTGAGGTTTTGGGGGACAATTCACTTCCTTAATATAAAGTGGCGAGTTTCCCTTTGGTTTCAGTTAACCCCTGACACAAAACTTCAAATAAGTTGATGTCACCAAAATTTTAGTGAATTATCAGTGTAGGTAACAAGGACAACCATCAAAAAGAAAGTATGCACTTCATCAGTCATGCAAACCACTAGTTTAATTTTCCTCTGGTAGACACTAGTATTCTGTGAGTCTCCCCACTATGGAAAGGGGCTCAGTAAACTGTTATCTGCTGATTTTCATGTAAATGGCTACAGTACTGCAGTGAGTTTTTTTTTTTTTCTTTCATTAAAAAAAAAAAAAGCTTTATTTATTGCTATAATGTGTATTTCTAAAGACCGACAAGATATGTGAGGTAATATCTTTTATTGTACCAACTTCTGTTGGTGGAAAGGACAATCTTCACAGAACTTTTCTTAAGATCTGGGGAAGGTAACCAGAGTGTCCAAGCTAAATACAAGTTGGGATATATTGTTAAGCATGAGGGGTTCACATGTAGAAGATGATTTAAAATCAAGTGGTCAGTTAAGGGTTAACAGGCAGTAGGGTGTGTTACAAATTATAATGAGCCTTAAAACTGGTGTCTCTTTAGTGGGTAGCAGAGGTACGAATTTAAGTTCTCAAGATCATCTTTGAAAGTGTTGTGCAGGTTTCCTTTGAGCATGAGGACTGAGGGGTCAGATCTGGAGTGACTGCTTTGTGAAAGGTATTTGCATATGGGCGATAGTGTGTTTTATAATGTTGTTTTTTCTGTGAGAGTTCCTTTGAGAGCGTAGTGAATGTCTGGTTTCACCCACATCGTTTTTGTTGTGGCATTTGATGTACTGGATGAGTTATGCCACATGTTGTGATAGGCATGTGGAGATACCGTCAGTGTATCTCAGGTATATTGTGGGTTTCATGGCACATTATTTCAGTAATTCTTCCTTGAGGTGGCCCAGGAAGAGGGTGGCGTATTGGGGAGTCATCCCACTGCCCATAGTTTGGACAATGTGAAATTGCTGTGAGGAAGGATGGATTGGATGAGTTAGTGGATGTGTTTAGGGTGGATTTCCAAGTGTTGAATGTTATTTTGTAAGTATTTGAGACCAGTAGTGAATGATGTCTAAAGATAGTTGTGCCAGTGCTAATTAGGAACCAGTGGGAAGAGAATTGTGTGAGAAAAATATGCTATTTCATTGTAAAAGCTGTTCCTGACTTCAGTACCAGTTTTTGGTTAACAAATTTCTGGATGGCTAAATCGGAAGGAATTCAGTTCTGCTGTAAATTGTTGTAACTGCCCAAAACCCAGTGCAGTACTCAGTATTCAACCTATTGGTATAAACAGGAGTTCTGTTTTAGGGAGGAGGCCTGAAGAGATCCTCCTAAATCGTTTGCCATGTTACTGACCGCCTATAGTAATTCAGTCTATGCATGTTTTTCTCTTTCTTAAAAAAGCAGAAGGGGAGCATTGTAGCACGTCATTCCCCCTCAATGCATTGTTGCTACAATGATTAATCAAGCGCACAAAAAAAAAAGCAGTAGGGTGGATGAAACTGGGCAAACTGAAATCTATAGATTAAGGCAAGAAGGGACCATTAGATTTTCTAATCTAGAAAATGTAAGGGTGTGTCCCAGTACTGCTGGGGGATTCAGACTGAGTACTTACCAGTTGCAGGCAAAATGATTTAGTCTTCCATAGAATTTGAAACAATATTTGGAAACATTTAAACTATAGGGTAAGTTAGTGGTCAATCAATCTGTTCAGGTTTTATGTTTGAGTATAGCAGGGTAGTTCTAGCAATTAATGTCTCATTTGGGTTTAAGAACGGATATCTACATTAAGCAATTACCTCTCTACTAATGTACTTTTGGAGAGGTTTTGTTCAGAGTATGTACAAGTTAACCAAATAATAGTATTAAATATAGGATTTTGTGTATTTGATCAGGCTGCTTGTACTTAAATGCATGCTTAATAAGAATCTGATTGATCTTTGTAGTGTAGTCTTGTATATACTTATTTAGTTTGACTTCCTGCTTGCTGATTAAAATAGTAATACTACTTTGTCTTTTTGTTAATGTCTTGCAACATGGTATAGAACATTAAATTCAGTATGTACATGTTCCTGTCAGAAATTCGTCAGCGGACTCCAGGTCAAAGAAATGTCTCTGCAACCACCCCAGTAAGCCCTAAACAGGGATCTCCAAAAGCTCCAGGTCCACTAGCAGCATCTCCTAGTCTGCAAAGGGACACTTCAGCTCCTGGTGGACCCCCAGAAAGAACCGTTGCATCAGCTTTGCAGTCAAATGTGTTACCAAGACGTCCTGGATCCCCTGCTACTTCAATGCCTGGAATGGGTAAACAGAGCACTTAATGTTATTTACAGTTTATATTGTTTTCTCTGGTTACCAATAAAACAGGCCATTTTCAGACAGTGTGGAAATGGCATTTCATTTGGAAATAGCAGAGCAGTTATCTGATTAAGCAGGAGTTCCATATTCAATTAGCCATAACTCTTTACAGCTGGCACCTTGTGATACTGAAACCTATTGCCTGAGCTCATTTAACTGTTATGGCTTCTTTGTTTAAATGGCAATAAAACTTTGCAGTATTCTGTAGTCAACAGTATAACATACCTTTTTATGTTCTTTGTTTAGGAAAGCTCCAGATTTTGTATAAATCAGGTAAAAAGGAAAACGCTTTCAGTATACATTCGTTTCTCACTAAACTCTGCACATATTTTATTATGCATGTTGACATTTATTTAAATTTTTATTCTAGCAGGGATGTTCATGCAGCATGAGTTACAGCGTAAAAACTGTGTACCTTTAAACAAATCTTTTCTGCTAGATGTGGGTTTTTCTAAAAATGTCATGTTAATTTGGTACAGTAGTCCAGTAAAAGGGTTTAGCAGCAGTTTATGATTTTTTAAAAATAGTGAGTTACAGAAGATGCATCAAACTGTTCACTTCTGAATGGGTCTCCTGTTCTGCAGATACTTTTTTCAACTTAGTTCTTGGGCAAACCCCAGGATGGAATTTCTCTATGAAAAATACTTTGTATCAGTCTTTGCAATTTAATTCATATTCTATGGAGTAGTTCTTGTGATTCATTTTATACTGTTGCCAAGAGATTTTTTTTAGCTGTGACTTATGTCCCCAGTGTGAAGCTTTTGTAGTGATTATTTTAAGTCTTTGGCTTACATTAAATCATACTTTTAGATAATAAAATGCATCAGTACACTGACACCCTTTATCTCTCTATTAGGAGAAACTTGGGCAATTGAATTTTGAAACAGATTTTTACTGTACTTTAAAACAACTCAGCGGGATAAGATTTTAAATGGAGCAGGATTTAAACGTCTCACATATTAAGTTAATTTAGGCTGACCTATGATAGTAGCAAATTCTATGGAATGATTAGGGAAGTCACTTTAACTGTAACGCCCTGTTCTTGAACAATTAACTACTTGAAAATGATCTTTATGGCAAAACTTTCAATGTTGGTACTCAGTCCAAAAGTGAGGTGTTGGGAAAAGTTTTTAGTAAATCCTGATTAGATTCTTCAGTTACCAGAGTGAAGTTTTCCCACCAATAAATGTATTGCAGTCAGACAGCTCTACTTAATGGCAATGTTTAACAAGTTCAGACTTGGCATGTGCCTAAAGCATGTGCTTCTTGTTGGGTTGCTGAAATAATTGGTTAAATGTTTGCTCATATTTCATTATTTAACTATGTGCAATTTTATTTAGCAATATTAAGACGTAGGCACATTGAACTAAATTGTGTTTTTATTTGAATTTGAGCTTGTGGATATAGAACAGTGAAATATGTATTTAATAGGTTTATTGCAATGCACAGTTGCTAACTCTTAAGTAAAAAGAGACTATTAATGCAAGATTTGTGGCTAATATTTTACATGCACAAATCAAATTGTTTCCTTCAGTAACTGACATATTTCCCTTGCATATATATAGTTTCTGACAATATAAATGATGATTTGCTTATATCTTATCACATACAGTAATTTCAAATACTATGTATGAGATGTGATTACTGTGGGAGCCATATCTTTGGATTTATAGACTCTAAGGTCAGAAGGGAGCAATATGATCATCTAGTCTCACCTGCACAATTCAGGCCACAGAACGTCACCCACCCATTCCTGTAATAAACCTCTTACCTATGACTGAGTTATTAGTCCTCAGATCATTGTTTAAAGACTTTTAGGTACAGCCGTGCCCCATGCTACAGAGAGAGGCGAAAAACCCCAGAACCTTTGCCAACCCGCCCTGGGGGAAAATTCCTTCCTGACCCCAAATATGGCAATCACTTAAACCCTGAGCATGTGGGCAAGACTCACCAGCCATACTCCCAAGAAAGAATTCTCTGTAATAACTCAGAACCCACCCCATTAAACATCCCATCACAGGCCTTTGGCATATCTACCACCAGTAGTCAAAGATCAGTCAATTGCCAAACTAGGCTGTCCCATCATACTATCCTCTCCATAAATGTATCAAGCTTAGTTTTGAAGCCAGCTAGGTTTTTTGCCCCCACTGCTCCCCTTGGAAGGCTATTCCAGAACTTCATGCCTCTGATGGTTAGAGACCTGCATCTAATTTCAAGTCTAAACTTCCTGATGGCCAGTTTATATCCATTAGTTCTTGTGTCCACATTGTCGCTGAACTAAAATAATTCCTCTCCCTCCTTGGTATTTATCCCTCTGATGTATTTATAGAGAGCAATCATATCTCCCCATAACCTTCTTTTGGTTAGGCTAAACAAGCCAAGCTCTTTGAGTCTCCTCTCATAAGGCAGGTTTTCCATTCTGTGGATCATCCTAGTAGCCCTTCTCTGCACCTGTTCCAGTTTGAATTCATCTTTCTTAAATGTGGGGGACCAGAACTGCACACAGTACTCCAGATGAGGTCTCACCAGCACTTTGTATAACGATACTAACACCTCCCTATCTCTACTGGAAATACCTCATCTGATACATCCTACGACCGCATTAGCTTTTTTTATGGCCACATCACTCCTCCTCTGTCACTTCCAGCTGATGCGTCCCCAGCTTGTAGCAAAATCCTTTAGTCTCTAAATGCATGACCTTGCACTTTCCACTATTAAATTTCATCCTATTTATATTACTCCAGTTTACAAGGTCATCCAGATCTTCCTGAACGATATCCCGATCCTTCCCTGTATTGGCAATACCTCCCAACTTTGTGTCATCCACAAACTTTATTAGTACATTCCCACTTTTTATGCAAGGTCAGTAATAAAAAAGTTAAATAAGATTGGTCCCAAGACCGGTCCCTGAGGAACTCCACTAGTAACTTCCATCCAGCCTGACTATTCACTTTTCAGTATGACCCGTTGTTTCCACTTTAACCAGTTCCTTATCCACCTTTCAATTTTCATATTAATCCCCGAATTTTCCAATTTAACTAATAATTCCCCATGTGGAACCGTATCAAATGCCTTACTGAAATCTAGGTAAATTAGATCCACTGCATTCCCTTTGTCTAAAAAAATCTATTATCAAAAAGAGAGATCAGGTTGGTCTGGCACGATCTACCTTTTGTAAAGTCATGTTGTATTTTATCCCAATTACCGTTAACCTAGATGTCGTTAACTACTTCAGCTTTCAAAAATTTTTCCAAGACCTTGCATACTACTGAGGTCAAACAGGCCTGTAGTTACCCGGATCACTTTTTTCCCCTTTCTTAAAAATAGGAACTATGTTAGCAATTCTCCAGTCATACAGTACATCCCTTGAGTTTACAGATTCATTAAAAATCCTTGCTAATGGGCTGCAGTTTCAGGGTTTAGCTCCTTTAATATTCTTGGATGGAGTCCCATTAAGATGTTTGAGTTTGGCTTCTACCTCTGATGTGGTAATTTCTACCTTCATATCCTCATTCTCATTAGCTACCCTGCCACTATCCCCAAACTCATCATTAGCCTCATTAAAAATGGAGGCAAAGTATTTGTTTGGATATTGGCCATGCCTTGATTATCCTTAACCTCCACCTCATCCTCAGTGCTTAGTAGTCCCACCTCTTCTTTCTTTGTTTTCTTCCTATTTATATGGCTATATAGAGCCTTTTACTATTGGTTTTAATTCCCTTTGCAATGTCCAACTCTGCTTGGCTTTTGGCCTTTCTCACTTTATCTCTACATGTCCTGATTTCCAAGAGGTAGCTTTTCTTGCTGATCCCTTCCATCTTCCACTCCTTGTAGGCTTTCTGCTTTCTCTTAATCACCTGTCTGAGATGCTTACTCCTCCTGCCTGGTCTACAACTCTTGCCTATGAATTTTTTCCCCTTCCTTGAGATGCAGGTTTCGAATAGTCCCTGCAACTTTAACTTGAAGTAATTCCAAGTCTCCTCCACCTTTAGATCCATGAGTTTCAGTCCAGTCCACTTCCCCAAGTTAGCCCTTTTGAAGTCAAAGACCCTAGTCACAGATCTATTTTTATTTATCCTTCCATTTAGTTTGAACTGAATTAGCTCATGTTCACTCGAACCAAGGTTGTCCCACACAACCAATTCTTCTGTGAGGTCCTCACTACTCACCAATACCAAATCTAAAATGTCATCCCCTCTTGATGGTTCAGTAACTATTTGGTGAAGGAATCCATTAGCTATCACATCCAGGAAAATCTGGGTCCTATTATTACTACTAGCACTTGTCCTCCAGTGTATATCTGAGAAGTTAGTCTCCCATAATCACACGGTTCCCAGTAGTATTTACTTCATTAAAAGCCTTAAAGAGGTCTCTATTCATGTCCAAATCAGATCCTGGTGGTCTGTAGCATATGCCAAGCACTATCCCAGGGGAAACTCTAGTAGTTTTCTTCCCCAATGTGATTTTTACCCATACAGATTTATCTTATCAATTCCAGCACTTCTAATTTCTTTACAGTCTATCTCATCATTGATATACAGCGCTACTCCACCACCTTTGCCTTTATATCTGTCTTTCCCAAACAGCGCACACACCAATCGTGACTACTATTCCACCATGTTTCTGTTATCCCTATAATATCTGGTTTCGCTTCCTCTACCAATAGCTCTAGTTCCTCCATTTTGTTACCCAGGCTCCTTGCATTGGTATACAAACATCTTAATTTTTTGCTGTTTGGCTTCGCTTATGTTCCTTATCTCATTTGGCACAGTCATTCTACTGCCAATATCGCCTATTAGACTGGTATCTAATCTACCCTTCCTCTTAATGTCCATTCTGCTCTCCACTGCAATATCCTTTCTTGCTTCCTTTTCCTCCCTCTCAATGCAAAAATCAGATGTGGAGATTACCTGGGCATCTCCCCCAACTCCCTAGTTTAAAGCTCTCTTAATCAGTTGTGCTAGCCTCCATCCTAGAAGTGCATTTCCCTCCCTACTCAGGGAAGTCCATCCCAAGAGAACAGTCTTCTGTCCATGAATGCCTCCCAGTGACCATACATCCCAAAGTCCTCCTTATAGTACCACTGCCTGAACCATCTGTTGATCATCAGAATCTTGTCATGCCTTTGTTGTCCTCCTCTAGGGACAGGCAGAATCCCACTGAAGATGACCTGAGCCTCGATTTCCTTAAGAGTCTTCCCCAGCCTGGCATAGTCCCCTTTGATAAGTTCCAGCGAGAATCTAGCAAATGTGGCCTGCTGGTGGAATGGAATTGACACCCTGATAATTAATGACATATGCTGCGCACGCCTATATCTGCAAACCTGTTTCTGAGCTCTATTTCTCCTTCACTAGCCTGTCTTTTCCTCTGCTGAGTTCTCGCAGTCACATGCTTCCACTGGCCACTTTCCTGACCCTGTATTCTCCCCTCAGAGTTCATTGGTTCTGCTTCCATCTGCAGGTCTGAGTTTTTCCCTTCAGCCTACTTATTCCTTTGCTCCATCATCTGCTCGAACCCCCTTCTAAACTCAGCCAGAGTTTCCATCTGCATCTCCAGCCCTCGAATCTTCTCTTCCATCAGCTCTATGAGGTGGCACTTTATACAAATGAAGCTCTTTTGAGGTACCCCCTTCCAGGATCATGTACTTCCCATAGCTTCCACATCCAGTCATCTTCATTCTCTTCCACTACTACCACTATCGCCTCTGTATCTGCCAGAGCCTTTCCCCCTATTTCCTATCAGTGAGAGAGACAAAAACAAAACAAAAAAACAAAACAAAACCCACAACCCCCAACAAGCACCCCAGCAATACCAGAACACCATACACTCCCACTCAAATTCCCCTGTTTTCAGCTCTGCTGGCTCCTGTGCTGTTCTCATTGAGTGGCTGCCTTTATAGGCCCCCTAATTAGGGAAGCCCCACCCCCTACTTAGGGTCAGCTGATCTCAGTACACCACCCAGTACCAGCTACTGCAAACTGGAGGGGGAACCCCCCCCCCCCCCCGGAAAAAAAAAAAAAAAAAAAAAAAACAGACACACACAACTCCACAAAACTCACCCACTGCCCCTAGGGCCCACTCAAACACCCCTGTTTTCAGCTCTGTTTGCTGGCTCCTGTGCCTGACTTTTGTGCATGTATAGTCTCTACCACAACATTTTAGTCTAAACTAAATTCAGTATCTCAGTAAATATCTTTCCACCTAAGTTTAAGCATCACTTGCAACAAATATATGAATGGGCTTAATTATCTCTAAAGTAAGAATATTCATTCATTTTTATTACTATATTTTATAAAGGAGAATCAATTTAACATGTACCACAACAGAGCTCCCATATGTTTGAAAATGAATAACCAGCAGGTAGTTGAAAGTTTGCCAAGCTTTTCAAAAATGACCAGCCTTCCTACAATGATTGCTTTTGATGTTTATATTAATTACTGTTGTCCATAACAGCATGAGGACTAAGATGCATGGTTTGAGAGTTATTTGTATGCAAGTGATTGAAGATGTTCGTGGAGCATGTTCTCATGTTTAATATCTCTAGGTTTCTTTATGTACCCCTCTTCATTGACTATTAACACGTGGAAATTAAATGTGCTTGAAATATAAAGTGTTATGGAGAGTCTTAGAATACTTTAAATGAATGACTGAATGTTTTAAGTGTTGTTACTAGAATATTTTAGGTGTTCAATTTCTTTTCTTTTAGATTATAGTATGCCATCAGTGTGTTCTAAAGCTTTACATTCACACCTGTATTCAGCTGTTCCCACTCCTCTTTAATGGGAATATTTTGTCTTTTAGTGACCTTAGAACTTCTGTGAAAGAGAATGTACTTCACCAAGTGTCTTGTCTTGACAGTTGTTTCAGAAAATATGAACGGCAACTGTGGATCCAATATATGTGGCACTGAGTTTGTTTGGCTTGCCATTCTGTTTTTTTTGACTTAAACATTGCTTGTTGGCAAAATTCGGAAACAACATATATTCATCTCTAGGTTTCTCCTTTCCTTCCAGTTTTTTGGGAAGGGAAAGTGAGAAATTTGACAAGTTTACAGTCTTGTGAACATCATGGATTTTCAAACGTTAGAGACAAGATTTAGTCTTACTCCATATTTAGCATCATGCAGAGACACTGCCCCAAGTATTTTTAGGTAGCTGCATTTAAAATAATATTGCTAGTGGCTGGAGAAAGGAACAAAAATTATTCACTGTTTTTTCCCCAGCTGTATTACTGCTTTGCAGTATGATCTTGTGGCAGTTGCTTAATTTCCTTGCCCTAGAGTTCATATCTGTTATATGTATGATTAGGGTTAGAAAACTTACCAGACATTAACTTATATTGGGATTTCTGTCAGGAGACAGTATTTGGACTTCGCTTTATGGTTATTTTTTAGATTATCCTATGGATAATAGGTGCATGATTAAATTTGAAGCTGTTTCTTTGCATCTTTGTCCTTGTAGTTACCAATTGTGGTGTGCATGGCCCTCAGCATGATCGGAATCTTTTGGCAAGCAGTGTCCTTTGTGACCAGGCTTGTGTCCTGATGTCATCATGCCCCTACTTCCAAGGCAATATAGTGCAAAGTGGCCCCAAACACCTCTCAGTTCTCTCTTACTGCCATGGTAAAGGGACAGACTCAGCAGTGTCTGCCTGCTGCTCTTTCATCATCAATTTCTAAATATTAGTTTAGCTTGGTGACTGCAAGGGATGACCTGAGATCAGTCTTTTCAGGGGGACAACTAGCAGCCATAATTCACTCTTAAGCACCTCTAGAAGCCTCTATTGCTCTGTTACAATCCTCTGAGATTCCCACGGAATTCCAAGTGACTATAGAAGATTTCCTCATTGAAGGATCAGATCAGCAACACAGACCTGCTGACTAAACTTATAAGAGAGAGTGTTTTTTTCCTCCACAAGGCAGCCTTCTACAACCCACCCTGCATCTCCTGATCATCAGGTTTGACACTGAAGTCAAGGGCCATGTACCAATTTCACCCAAGAGCAGCCTTCTCTCTACCACATTTTTGTTTGCTTCATTCCCACTTTCCTTAGACATGTGTTGGATTACTTCAGACTGAATATTGGAGATTACTAAAGGCTACTCCATAACCGTTCCTCTCCTTAACTCCTTAACTCCACCCATACCCTTCTCTTCAGGGATTCATCTCACCAGAGATGAAGGAAGAAGTGGATTCCTTGTTTTAAGTAGAAGCCATAAAAGCTTCATCAGAAGGAAGGCTTTCTATTCCAGATAGTTCCTTATCCCTAAAAGAAAAGGGGAATGCATCATATCTTGAGCTGAGGTAACAGAAGAAATTTATATGCTAACTAAAATTCAGAGTGATGACACTAGCCTCCATCTCCTCTCTAGAAACTGAGGATTGGTTTACAGATTTCAACCTTCAGAATGTTTATTTTCACATAGCAATTCTTCGTCCCAAGAATTGCTATCCCCAGTTACAGTGGGACATGACCACTGTCTATACAGGGTACTACATTTCAGCCTGTCTACAACCCTGAGAGCATGCCTGGTAATTGTTGTGGTTTATCTGAGATTACGAGGAATACATGCTTACCCATACATGGACTGGATTATGAGAGGGGACATCTCGACAGAACATATCCAGTACCCTATCCACAATCCTCAACCTATTTCTGCTCATGAGTACTGAAAGTGAATTACAAGTCATCCTTCACTCCTTCTCAGTCCATAGAGTATATAGGGTCTCTTCTAGATTCTAAGTTGGCAAAGGTATACCTCCCTCTAGACCAATTTCTCTCTAGAGCACCATGTGCCTGATCTTCAAACTCAAGGAAAACCCTACCACAACAGCAAGAATTGGTCTCAAACTATTAGTGCACAATGCTGTGTGAACTTGAATGACATCTTTTGCCAGACTCCACCTCTGCCCTCTACAAGGTTGGCTGAGATCTGTTTTACCAATTCATCAAACATCCTGTAGTCATACCATCATGATCCTGACTCCTATAGTAGCTACTATGGACTGGGTGGATGACCCCCCCCCCCCAGGTGGTCTGTGAAAGGATTCATTTTTGCACCCTTCTTCCCATCATGACACATTATAGATGCCTTCACAGCAGGTTGGAGGACCCATCTAAGCCACCTACAGATTCAAGGCATATGGTCCTTGAAAGAATAATCACTCCACATTAGTGTGCTGGAACTCCAGGCCACTTACTTGACTAGCCTACAGAGCCTTTCTGTTGCTCCTGAAGAAAGGAACCATAATGTGTATTATGATAGACAACACCGCTGCAATGTATTATATCAATGGCTTGGGGGGAGGGTGCCCACTCGCTCCTCTCTGTCAGGAAGCAATCAAGCTGTAGAAATGGTGTCATCTTCCCAGGATAACTCCCATGACCCTTCACCTACCAGAAACAATTTACTTCAGCAGATGGTAGTTGGCCAACCATGAGTGGTCACTAAAGGGCTTCATTCGCAAGCCTGTATTCCACAGGCAGGGCTCCCTTGTGACAGACTGTTTGTTTGCAACCAAGAAGAACACATGCTCTGTCTTCTGCTCCAGAGCAGGTAGCAGCCTAGGGATCCTTCCTCATTTCCTGGTCTCAGGGTCTTCTCTATGCTTTCCTTCTTTCCCTGGTATCCAAGATCATAGGGAATTCTAGTCACAGTGATACTTCTTCTTTGAGTAGTTTCCCTAGGGGTGCTCCACTTTAGGTGCACATGCACCCCTACAATTTTAATCAGATATTTTTGGTGGCAATGCCCATTGGACCTGCACATGCACCTGACACATCCTCATGCCCTGTTCCAAGGCTGTATAGGGCTGCCTGGGTAAACCACCTCAATTCTTTCTTAATTGCCTTTGAGCAGAGAGAGAATCTAGGGACTTCCTGTTTGCTTATTTTATTAGTATTTAGTTAGAGTAGGCGTAGTATCTTTATAGTTGGAACATTTGTTCCCTTTTTTCCTTTGATTTTCCTTTCTAAAACAAAAACAAACTCCCTGCCACAGAACTGGGCACCTGCAAGTCCTGGGACTGGCTCCCAGCATCTGTGGCATCCACTCAGCTAGAGCTGAGGCAGCATCTTCAGCGTGCCTGAGAAATATTCCTGTTGGGGACCCACAGGGTAGCCACTTGAAACTCAGTCCATGCCCTTATCAAACATTACATTGAAAATTATAATAGGGTCATAGGAGTAACAAGAGGAAAATTTAATGGAGGAATCTGCTCAACATCTTAGCTGCCTATACAAATGTAAGGAGTATTATGAATAAATAGGAAGAACTGGAAATTTTAATTCACTAACTACATTATGATTTAATTAGTATCACAGAGTTGGTGAGATAAATCTCATGACTGGAATATTGATATAGAGGGTTATAGCTTGTTCAGGAAGGGTAAAAAGGGAAGTAGTGTTACATTATACTTCAAGAATGTATATCTTTTGTTATGATGTCCGGAAGGAGGTGAAAGGCAGACCAGTTGAAACTCTCTGGGTAAAAGGGGAAAAATAAGGGTGATATGTAATGGTACAGGTCTACTATAGACCACCAAATCAGGAAGAGGAGATGGATGAGGCAGTTCTAGAATAAAGAACAGAAATATTCAAAACACAAGACCTGGCAGTAATGGGAGACTGGAGCTATCCAGACATCTGTTGGAAAGTTCTTGGGATGTATTGCAGACAATTTTTTGTTCCAGAAAGTGGAGACAGCCATTTTAAACCTGATTCCAACCAACATGGAGGAATTGGTGGTAAATCTGAAGATGGAAGGCAATTTGGGTGGAAGTGATCATTAAATGATAGATTTCATGATTCTAAGAAAAGGAAGGCGTGAGAGCAGCAGAATAAGGACAAAGGACTTCAAAAAAGCAGACTAACAAATTCGGAGAACTGGTAGATTTTTTTTTTCCTATGGGACATTTACCTAAGGGAAAAATGGGGTTCAGGAGAGCTAGCTGGGGCTGGCGGGTGCGGCAGCAGTGGTGTACAGAGGTGGCCATGCACCCAGGTGCCCACCTGGGGAGGGAGACACTAGCCAGGCCGTCCTCGGAGGAGCCGCCCCCCCGCTGACATCCCTGGTGGCCGTGCTGACCCGGCCTACAGCTCCCTTGTTGCACCCAACGTAGGGGTGGCGGGGCCGGTCAGAAACTCAGCCAGTTACAAACTCGGCTGGTCAGAGTTTTTAGCCCTACACCTGGTCGGTGTGACTGCTGGGGATGTGAGTTGTGGGGGTGAGGGGAGCGGTTCCTCTGAGGAGGGCCTGGCTGCTCCCCTGGGCCGGCCTCCCCCTCCCCGGTACGCCACTGTTCAATTATAGTTTTGAATTTAGGAATAAAACACCAATTGAGCTGATTAAATGGGCACGTTTTCCCTCCATTATTGTATTTTGACTGTTGTATAGCTATACAGTAGTCTTCATTTCCCACATGTTTGTTTGTCTATTCCAGGTATTCCACTGTACTGGCAATCTAGATAATTTTTTTTTCTCGGGTTTCTGTTTCATTATTATAATCTAAACCACAGATTGGTCGCATGGCCCTTAGGGCAGTGTTTCCCAACCGGTGTGCTGTCAGGCCTGAGCAGGTGTGCCACAGAATATTTTGAAAAACTACTTGAAGAGTTCTGAATTGACTCATGAATATTCATGAGTTAATTTGGTGGTATGCCTCAAAATAATTAAAGGTATCAAGTTGTGCCACGGCAGAGAAGAGTTTGGGAACACTGCCTTAGGGTATCACATCAGCAGAGCCATGGGGTTGCACCTATGTGCAGCAGGGCAGAAGGGGTGCTTGCCATCATCCATGTGAGTGTCTTCCAGTACCTCAGGTACCTGGACACGTACCTTAAAATTGGAGTCTTCAAGGATGTTTACTGAGTTTCCCTATTTGGATATCTTTTAAAACTTTTCAAATGTTTATGAATATATATGTACCCATTGCATTTCACATTGCCTATAGCTATAGTGTGATTTTTTTTTTCCAGCTTCCTCATTATTGTGACTGACTAATTCTCACCCTCTTTGGGATTTCCCTTAATGCTTGGACAAATAAGAATTACACTGGGATGTGTGGGGTATTGATAATTAAAGTTGATAG
Source organism: Emydura macquarii macquarii (assembly GCF_026122565.2). NCBI lineage: Eukaryota > Metazoa > Chordata > Testudines > Chelidae > Emydura > Emydura macquarii. Next base: position 72,469,999 of record NW_027131390.1, read on the forward strand.
TCCCACAATATAAGCAAAATGCTTAACAGCCCAAAATGTAGCTAACGTATGTTTTTCATACCAGGTATATTTCTGTTCTACAGGAGCTAGTATCTCAGTGCATAAGCAGTTGGTCTGAGTTTTGAATTCCGATGCTGACCCAAGGCGGCGGCTGGTGCTATCTCTGTAGCAGCTAATTCCAACACAAATCATTGTGAATAGTCAGGCTGAACCAATGCTGGAGTTGAGGCTAATACCTGTTTCAATTTAGTGACTGCTTCAATCACTTGTGGGTTCCATTCCAACTATTATTTGTTTAAAGTACAGTATATAAAGGAGCAGCTATTTCTGTATATTCTGATGTAAACTCCCAAGAAAATCCTGTTGTTCCTAAAAATTACAAAGTTTGTTCTAACAGTTTAAGTTCGTAATTAACAAGTATTTTAGAAAATATTCCAATAACACTGTTTTGCAAAATATTAACATTATTATGCTTCCCCTTTAAACATTTTAACAGCTTAATGTGGATTTTTCAGATTTTTTTTATGCTCCTCAGTTGGCCAGTTATGCCACAAGTATATAAACTCAGATTCTATTTGGTTTGATGGCTGAGCCATTCCCAAGTTTTCCTCTATATTTTGAGCTCTTCAAAACTCAGGGGCCTACAATATATAACAAAATAAACGTAATTTATAAAGTTATTACAACCTAAAAATAAATTTAATAAAGGCCTTTTGTGCTTTAATTGAAAATGTGATATCACAAAAAATATTTTTATGATTATGCTCTACCTTAATTTTTGTTGCAACAAAAAAGAAACAAAAAACAAATTAAAGTTAGAACAATAGTGTTTCCTTCATATTTTGCAGATTGTGAGCCAATGGAAATTTATGCTGCTCACATTTCCAAATTGCAATTTTATTTAATCCTTTGCTCTGTTTCCAGCACAAACTTAACCAACATATTTTCATGGCTCCATGTGGTGAGTGTCATCCAGCACTGTATTTGTCCTTCCATGACTTAACACAAACTTTTAATAATTTGAAAGGTCTATAATCTTCAGTGTTATCAGTAAACTAGCATTTTAGCAAGAAGGTTCATGGGGTGAGGAGGAATACAAATTAGGTTAGCCATTATCCTCTTCCCAAAGGAATGAATGGGGCAAGTCCTCAGTAATGCCAATGCCCTTACATTTCCTTAAATTGTCTATAGTTTGATTGCACTTTATATTCTTGGACATATTACTGTGTTTTGTCTTTCCATAACTGCATAATCTGTGTTGTGTTTAGTTTCTCTCTGTCACACACAGTGATTGATTTTTACCAAGAGCAAGTACTGTGGTTATCATTTGGAAGTTGACCACAACCTTTCTACTCTACTTTTAACAGTTTGCAGGTTTCTTTAACTTGTACCACAGACACAAGATCATTAAATATGCTACTTCCATACACAGTCCCTTTTCGTGGGAATTTTTATATTTCTTATTATTCCCAATTTTACTCTTAAATCTCTTCAACCATGTCCCACGGTTCTTCGTTGGCTAAGTCTTTTCTGTCCTCCCTCTCTGTGGTAAATAATACTAACATAATCCTCCATTATGATTATGAGAACTTACTTTCTTGTCTCGGTGGTGGACAACACCATGGCCAGCATCTTTTGCCTTCCAAGCCTTGTTAATATCTGGAGCTTTAGGTCACGATCCTGAAGACCCGGAAGTGAGAACAAGACAGCATGGACTCATGCCCACCCAGGGTTGCCAATATTGGATGTAAAAGTGGGAAATTGAGTTACAAGTCCACCCAGTTTAGGCTTAATCACTTTTCACCTTTATTTATACAATTTCAGACAGAAGTATTGTCACCTATAGTGTCTGAACATATGTTTATGCCAAATAATAACAGACAAAATGTAATAAGTAAATGGGCCCAAGTTACTGCATTCTGGGACACTGGAAAGTTCTTCCACATTTCATGATGGTTATTTCCTTCTCTGATCCCTTGATCTAGTCCTTCAGTCCTATTCCTGCAGTTTCTGGTCCAGTGTCTTTCTGATTTGGGCCTTGCTCACTTATGTCTTTTATACTTTTCTGCATTACAGATTACTTAGTGTTTGTTGGTGAATCATTTATTACTAAATGCTTTAAGTACAGATTTGTTAAACATAAAAGTTAAGTGTGGGTGAAGTCTAAGCCAAAGCTGTTCATTCTTAACCCCTGCTTTTGCTTTCAAAAGCAGTTGAGTTTTGCTGATGGATGAATTGCTTAAAACTTGGAACAAAAAATTTGTAGTATAAACTGGGCAAACTTTCAACCTCACTTATGGGACACTGGAAAAATGATACAGGGATGTAGGTTTTATTTCTGAAGATCAGAGAATTGCAAATTTCAGCATATGGAACTTTTTTTGGATTGGAGGCAAATTTCCCTTTAAAATATGGAATGCCACTCAGTGTGTTTTATGTAGGCATCCAGTAATGGGATGGGAGGCAGCTGGAATGGCAATAATTAAAACCTTTCCAATATATGTTATAAATTTATCACAAGATACCTGTATTCTTATTCATTAAGCGTTTGGCCAAATTTTCCCTCTTGACCACTAAAGTGAGAATTTGGGGAGGAAGAATAATTTTTAATACTTGATTGGATATGTATAATTGAGACTCCTTAAATTTTAAAAGTTAATTTGACAAGAATCTCTCCATAATGTGGCTGACAATTTCAGGAGTAAGGAAGAGAAGAGTTAAAGCTATAGCAAATAAAATTTGCGGGTTTTTAAGATTGTCTATATCTTATATAGCAAACCAGCTGTTCCCAAACCTGGTCTAGAGCTGGCTGGTCTTATTTCTATATGTGAGTGGAGACCAAAAGAAACAAAATCTGATTGTGGAATTAATTCATTTGAGAAGACAAAACACTTGTGAAAGATGGCTAAAAGTACATAAATTCTTCTTCAATGCAGTTTTCCATCTTTTATCAACTGCTATCGTTTCCAAAAGGGATATTTAATTATTTCAAATGGGAGGAAAGATGATCTATAATATGGTATCTCTACTAGAGATAAAACCTCATTGAAGCAACAGTTGACATTTTTCTCTACCACAGGTGTTCATAAATCTCCAGTAATATTAATGGCAATGCAAAAAGTTAAGGCTTTCACTCTAAAATAGTTTGAGGTCCTAAATTTACTTTAATTTTTTTCTGTTTGAGCCTTTAAATTGACAGGGAAAGGATGCACCAATAGCCTTCCCCAACTACTGCTGAAATAGATCTCTTTAACTTCACCTAGTGGTTTATTCATTTCGTTGCTTCTAACAGCATTTTTGTGGTCAGTCCTGGGTTCCTCATCTGTTCTCTGCAGTACCTATTTTTTAAGTAATGCCATTTTGATACTAAGAAAGATTTTGTTGTCCTTTGTTGGTTTTAAGATGCTGATATGCAAGATTCTGTTTTTTAATATTGAAATTTTTGGGCTGTCTAGACTGTTTAACCCTGTGGATTTTTGGTAATCAAAATACATTTGAGGGGCAGTTGGACTTCCCCGCCTAATTTCTGTTTAGTCTGGCTAATGAAGGCAGGGAAAGCAAAAGTGTTCTGAAGTGAGATCCGTCATTCTAGCAAATCCACAAGCCCCGGTGGGTGCTCTTCTATTTACACCCGCTGTAAGCACTCATTAACACTGACAGCATGGTGTTTAAAGGGCCTTAAGATAAATGAGAATTGGGCATGCTGTGTCTTAAGAACATTTGAAGGAATGTGTGTCCAGTTTACAAAGGTGGATTTTTGCTTTTTATAATCCTTTTCCTCAAAGATTTGATTTTTGAACAATAGTAACTTTAGTATTAAAGTTACCAGTATTTTTAAATAAGTGATTTAGAAATCACAACTTCGATTCCATATTAGTAACTGATAAAGCTGAAAGATTAAACAGCAATAGCAATTTAATTTTAAAAATGACAAGTTGGGGAAAAGAAAACTAGCTGCAGTCTACCTATGTTGAGCTTAAAATTAAGTGGTACAATTTCCCTAGTGGATTTCACAAATGTGATACTTTGTATTAATAGGTGCAGTAATTCTACTGTATAAGCATGTACAGTAGAACTAGTGCATTATATAGTACTACTTGGTAGTTAAAAGTCAATTTATGATGTTTACTTCATTTGTTAGGTCTCCATCCACCAGGCCCTCCTTTAGCAAGACCTATTCTTCCTCGAGAAAGAGGAGCTTTGGATAGAGTTGTTGAATACTTAGTTGGTGATGGTCCACAGAACAGGTAAAATTTTGCTAATGATACATACAGAAGTGCATACGCAATGAGTTGAGGGTCAGCTATTCTAGAATTCTGCTGCTTATGTTTGTTGCTGGCTTCAGACACAATTGTTTTCCTAATGAATTGTCTTACTGATGCCTTACCTGAGCTCTATTTTACCCACTCACAGGAGCTTAAACTCTGACTTGTGCAGTTTTAACATGATGGTGCAGTAGTGAAAAAGGAAAGCTTTATTGAAGCTTGAGTATGAAAATGAATTAAACTATCCCTTACAAACATCCGACTTTCTTAATTTCTTTTCATATGTGTCTTCTTTTTAATTGCTTATAGCTAATTGCCTTCTGAATTGTCCCAAACCCACTTGAGCTGGCCTGCTAACTCTGTTGAAGGAGCTATTAATCAAATGATAATATTTCCCAATAAAAGTTGAATTACCAAATATTTTTTGTGACTTCTATTGAGTCTGGTATGAAACAGTTAGAACTTCCGAATCCTGATGCTTAAATTGCAGCTATATGGTAGGTTAAGAGCTAACCATATTGGTTTAAATTCTTAAGATTATGGTTAAAAACTTTTTTCTTTTGCTGATGTATAAGTGAAGAGACCCTGCTAAGCAGTACATTTTTCATAATAGATTTGGGCATGACTTGTTAAGAATAATTTAAGTATATTAAAAGTTGCTCAGCTAAAATACTATATGACAGTTCTAGTGTCTCAATACTTATCTTAACTCCTGTATTGTTACTTTTTTTTAGGTATGCGCTTATATGTCAACAGTGTTTTTCTCATAATGGCATGGCTCTGAAGGAGGAATTTGAGTACATTGGTAAGAACTAACTTGCATAGTCTGTTCTTTTAAAAAAAAAATTCTCAAATATATAAGAGACTGTTACAGAACTGTAACATTTTGATTCTAGTTAAGTACTTAGTACAAGCTAAGAAATGCCACTTATGGTAATTTACTACTCAGTAGCTTATGACACATTTTACATTTAAAACGTACTTTATTACAACCTTCAGGTCAAGGATTTTGTGTGTGTAAAACTATTCAGTAGAAATAAGTCTCTTCCAATACATCCTTGAAGAATCACTACTGGCTATGAATAGTCCTCAAAAGGGTTTTATATCTAGAAACTATCTAACGTTAAAGTGCTCCATTTACCAGAACTTAAAGAAAATCTTGTTTTGGCAAGAAGATCTCAGGGAGGCATCAAAACAGGAGTAGGAACAAGCCCTGGAGGTTATATGTCAATTTATGGCTGACAATAACTTAAGACAGACACAGTTCTTTATTGAACACAGATGTTTTATTTTGCTGCTTTTGTACAACTACAGTAAGTTTTAAACCTAATGTGTAAGAAATAGTTTCAGGCATCTCTCTTTTCTTTCGATTGCACATGGATGTCTGTCTCTCTCCTTGGTTGAGAGAAAATATGCAGCACAGTAGACAATATATGAAGTACTTTGTTTCTGATTAATCTTAAAGCATGCATACTGGATATCAGTCTGAGCAACAAGCAATCCAAATATGCAAGAAAGGGACTTTTTGTTTGATCTTAGTAATAAGTGTATTTTAAACCATTGGACAGCATATAGTATTTTTTCAACACAAACGTGACTTTTCCTTACTAAACACCATTGGAGCAGATTATTTTTCAAGTAATAATGGAGTCTGCCATCAAGTTCGAGGGATGAGCTACATTTAAGGACTGTAGATCTACACAAAACATTTTTTCAAAGTGGTATCAGGTTGTGCCTGACTAGTCACACACACTTGTCCTTGTTGACCATTTTGTCTACTGTTGCAGAAGGTTGCAATGGGTAGTCTGCCAAACAAAGATGCAGCAGTTTGCGAGGTGCAGGAGAAACAATTGAGACAATCACCTGCAGATTCCATTGACAGCCAAAGTGGCCACAGCCTAGTGCCTGGGCTGCACAGCTGTGCCAAAGCTCATTTGTTAATGTCACTGCAGACTGAAGCAGAAAGTGGCTGCTCTACCAAAGTCTGTGGGCCATGATTGGCTAGCGGGCCAGACAGCTCCAGTTTGAATACAGAGCATGCCTTCTCCTAGACCAGCTGCCTACTAAGGCTAAAAAGTTTTGTCTACCCCAGCAATAGACAGTTTTTTGTCTGGTACTACCCTTTGACCTGTCTGGCTGGGGTGGTCCTATCAGGAGTTGAACTCCTGCTGGCGTTATTCTCCGGGTAATGGGAACGCACAAGCCTTGCCACCACATCAGGGTGCACTCAGGGAAGGAAATGACTGAGTAATTGATGGAGTAATTTAAAGGCAATGGATATCCATACTGGACTATTGAAATTTTAAAAAAATATTTTATAAATCTTTAAGTATACTATTCTTCTATAGACCCTCCTGGCTCAAATGACAGACAAATATTCCATTTATACATTTGGCAACACTTTGTGTATCATGAGATGCATGTTTTGTTGATGTTTGTGACACCCTTCCTAATGCTTAGCCGTACGTGTACACAAGTAACAGCAGCAGAGCGGAAAGTAAACAGGCATTGAAATAGTGCATAGGGAAAGGGAAGAAAAGTGCATAGGAAAAGGAAAGAAGTATAGAGGGGCCCAAATAGATTCGGTGGTAATGCTCTTAGCGCTGAAGTTGGAAGAGATGCTATGTAGCTCTGTTAACCGATATTTAAAAACTATTTTCTAACTTAAAAACAAAAGTTGTCCTTTAATTGTCTTAATAGTGCCAATCTGCTTTATTTCTTGGAAAGTATGTATCTGAGTATTAGTATGTTGAGGCTTGAAGTCAACTTAGTGAGATTATTATTGTATATGCTTTTGTAAACCTTTGTGCAGCATTTAGGTGTGCGTACTGTTTTTTCCTGAATCCTGCAAGAAAAACTAGACCACAAGCTCCACGACTCCCAGACTTCAGTTTTGAAAAGAGGCAGCCAACAGAACTGCAGACTACAGTTGGACCTTTGCATTCTGGAGCGGCAAAACTACAGGAGAATCCACCAAGTGAAGGTGTGTAGTAATCCTGTGAAGCTTGCCATTATTAACGTTCATTGAAATCCTTTTGTCACTACTCTTCTTGGTTCGACCTTCTTTCCTTAAGTGCAGCAGTTTTTAAAGCATTCTAACTTATTTGTCGTATGGGGAGTTTCCTCCTGCATCTTTTTAATGTTTGATTACAAAGTTGCTCTTATTCTTTTAAGTGTGTGTATTTTCCGTTGTTTGTTCCTTAGTGTTTGTAATTTACTCTTCCTCTGCATTACTGAAGAGCTTTTAGCTTGTCTTGATTGGGGGAGTATTCTTTCCTGTACCATACAACTCCTTAAAATTCAGTCTTATTTCAAACATTTCCCTTTGAAAATATTGCTTAATGATATCCCTGGTTTCTTCTTATTAATAAACAGATAGCAAATCTAAATTGTATATTATGTGCATAGTTAAAAAGACAATCTTGTCCCTAAGTGGTTAAATTTCACTCCCCCAGCAGGTCATTTGGTTGAGGTGGGTTGAAATTCCTGCCTTTGTTCCTTCAGTTAGTTTTGCTATTTTCCCCAGGGCAGGAAAATCTAGTAAAACCGCCTTGCTTAAAATCAAGAGTTCAAAGACAAATTGTCAATTTTAATTTAACAAAGTTCCTTTTGAGAAGTTTTATAGTCTGTGAATACAGTAGGTGTCTGGTGTTCAGCCAACAAGAAGATGCAGTGTTTTTAGGAGATTTTAGAAAATAGTTATAGTTTAAACCAAAGAAGACTTGACTTTGACTACTTACTAGAGAGGTATGGATTTCCCTAGGGTTCACACAGACAACATCTGAAGCTATGAGGTTGGGGCATGTGGAGCATTTCATGTCACTGTATGCTTAGCTGAAGAGGTTTAAAACACAGATGACTACAGGAAATAGTTCTAGTACTCTAATAAATAAAACTCCCTTCCTTTTGTAATCTTTTCTTGCTGGGTACACAGTGGCATTGACTCTCGCTTTGTATATGGCATGAAGAGGCAGTGTGATTATCTTTGTGTTGTACCGAGGATAGATTAATAAATGGGGGGAGGGGGTTTGGTAGTGGTGTAGTAAGACCTTTAATGACTTTAACTGATTAAAAATACAAACAATTAGTGTCTAATTACTTGCTACTAATGCTGTGAGTTCTCTAAAAATGCCACTTGTACAGAATTCTCATTACCAATGTCTCTAGCCTCAACAGGAGCCACGTGGGAAACTGCCTTTAGGTTTTGAGAGATTTGATCCAGTGAGGCACCTGCAGGCTGGCTTGAGGGATCTACTTTACTGAACATGCTCCAACTTCAGGTATATCTGAGTATGTCTACACCACAAAGAAAAACCTGAAGCACAGAGTCTGAGCCCAAGTCAGTTGATTTGGGCTCCTAGGGCTCATAGTGCAGGGCTAAAGATAGCAGTGTAGATGTCCCCCTCAGGCTGGGGCCCAGGCTCTGCAGTCATCCCCCCTCTGAGTTCCAGAGACAGGGCTTCAGCCTGAGTGGGGACATATGCACTGCTATTTTTAGCCCTGCAAGCTGAGCAAATTGACCTGGGCTCTGAGATTTGGCACTGAGCATTTTTCTTTGCACTGTAGACATAACCTCAGAGGCTCTAGAACATTTCAGACAGTTCCTTTCTGTTTTGTCAGTGAAGGAGCTGCTCAGTTGTTCAGATGTGGGAATGCCTGTTACTGCTTCAGCCCATATTCAGGGGCCTTGTTGTGTTCTCCAGTTTCTAGTCAATCCTACTTAATCATAAAATCATAGAGAAATGCAGGGCTGGAAGAAACCTTGAGTTGAGGAAGGACCAAGAAAATCGATGCTGTCCCTAACATGTTTGTCCAACTTGTTCTTTAAAATTATGGGGATTTCCCATGCTCTCTTGGTAATCTATTCCAGAACTTAACTACCCTTGTAGTTAGAAAGGGTTTCATAATATCTAATTTATATCTCCCTTACTGCAGATTAAGCCCGTCATTGAAGGTAGGACAAGAAGTAGACAACTGGAAAACAATTGATCACCATCTTATTTATAACAGCCCTTATCATATTCAAAGACTATTATTAGGATCTCCCTCAGTCTCCTTTTTTCAAGCCTAACATGCCTAATTTTTTTATTCTTTCTCATAGGTCAGGTTTTCTAAACCTTTAAAAATTTTTGTTGGTCTCCTCTGGACTCTCCAATTTATCCACATCTTTCCTAAAATGTGGTGCCCAGAATTGGATACAGCACTCTAGCTGAGGTGTCTCAGTGCTGAGTAGAACGGGACAGTTATCACCTGTGTCTTGCATATAATGCTCCTGTTATATTCCCAAGAATGTTCTTAGCCTTTTTTGCAACTGCATCACTTATTCAGTTTGTCATCCACTATAACCCTCAGATCCTTTTCAACTGTACTACAACCTAGTCAGCTATTCCGTTTTATAGTTGTGCATTTGATTTTTCCTTTCTAAGTGTAGTTCTTTGTACTTGCCTCTATTGAAAATTCATCTTGTTGATTTCAGACCAATTTTCTAATTCATCAAGATTGTTTTGAATTCTAATCTTGTCCTCTAAATTGCTTGCAAGCCCTCCCTGCTTGATGTCATCCACACATTTTATAAGCATACTCTTCACTCCATTACCCAAGTCCTTAATGAAAATATTGAACAGTACTAGACCCAGAGTGGACCCCTGTGGACCTCAGCAGATATATTGTCCTAGTTTGATAGTGAATCATTGATAACTACTCCTTGAGCTTTCAACCGGTTATATACCCATTTTATAGTAACTTCATTTAGACCACATTTCCCTAGTTTACTTATGAGAATATCAAGTAGGACTGTGTAAAAACTTTACTAAATCTAGATATATCACTATTACTACTTCCCTCTTATCCATGAGGCCAAATAACCCTATCAAAGAAGGAAATCAGGTTGGTTTGCCATGATTTGTTCTAGACAAATCCCATGTTAGCTGTTGTTTATAACCCTATTATCCTCTGGATGCTTACAAATTGATTGTTTAACAATTTGTTTCAGTATCTTTCTGGGTGTCAAAGTTAGGTTGGATGTTCTTTGGGTCCTCTTTGTTCCCCTTTTTAAAAATAGGTACTATGTTTGCACTCCTCCAGTCCTCTGGGGCATCACCTGTCTTCCAGGAGTTCTCAGAGATAACAGTTCCGAGATTGGTTCAGTTAGTTCCTTAAGTACTCATGGTGAATTCTGTCAGTTTCTGTTGATTGAGATATGTCCTACCTATCTGGATATTCTTTAACCTGTTTTTTCCTATTTTAGTATATGTTTCTCCCCTTTTGTTGTTAATATTAATTGTTAAGCATCTGGCCACAGTTAATCTTATTAGTGACAGCTGAAACAAAATAAGCATTAAACATGTTAGCCTTTATGATGTTATCCATTATTAGCTCTCCTTCCCTGCTAAGTAGAAGACCTACACTTTCCTTTGGGTATGTCTCCATTGCAACGTAAGCTCGTGCTTGAGCCCGGGTTGAAGCCTAACCCCCCATGTGTCTACACTGCAATTGTGCTAACCCAGGGCTGGACCCAGAGTCTCAAGACCTTGCAAGGCAGAGGGTCCAAACTCAAGTTAAGCCAGGACCAGGGTCTGAGCACTATTGCTTTGCAGTGTGACACAGACCCGCTTGACTTGGGTCCCCGGGAGTCAGCTGGATATATCCCACTATTCCATAGGATGACTTCCTTAGTCCTCTCTATCCCAACAGTCTGCAATCCACTCTACTGAAACAGAAGTCACCCTCCTTTGTGAAAGGCAGCAGCTCAGGTGAGCGTCAACCCATTCTCTTCGGTTCACCTATTTGCAAGCACATTATCAGAGAGCCTCTTGGAGTTGCAATGGAGAGCAAATCAATTAAGCCTTTTGCAAAGCAAGCAGCTTCAAACTTTCTATAATTTGAAGGGTAGGCAATAAAGTTTTCCTATCGTGCACCATGATCCTTGGGCTATAGTAGCCACATTTCAGGGGGGCGGGGGTGCTAGGGACTCTGAGATATAGTTACTTTGACTCAGGTCTGCATGCTGCAGTGTGGACACAAGAGCCCTAAGGTCAAGCACGAATACACAAAAATACAAAGTAGACACTCAGGCCCAGGGTTCCCTAATGTGGATCAGTTGACTAGAATTACACTAATGCTGGGCTTACATTGCAGTGTAGACATAGCTTTAATCTTTCTCTTGTTCCTAGTGTATTTAAAGAACCTCCACTTATTGCATTTTATGTCCCTTGCTAGGTATAACACATGTCGTGCCTTAGCCTTTCTGATTTTGTCCCTACTTGTGTGTTCTATTCTTTTGTACTGATCACTAGCAATTGTCCATCTTTCCACTTTGCATAGGTTTCCCTTTTGATTTTTCATATAATCACTCTATCAGGTGCTCTTTGATGTTGGCCTTCCTAGTCTTCCTACCTTTCTTATCTTTTAGTCTCTTTAGCCAAGAAGTTTCAGGCTCAATCCTTAGTTACACCCAATAAATGCTGGGTGCCACAAAGTGAAGGAACTCCGAAGTAGCTGTTTATAGCCCTCATTTGCTCTTGAGGCTGATTCTAAACTGTAACTGTCCCCAGCATAGATCAGAGCACCTCAGGGTAGTGGCTTTAATCTGTGAGCTCAATCTTCACAGAGGGAAAATCTTGCTGGTGAAGCAGATTGTCCTTTAATATGATCTATTGTAATTCTGCTTCTTTGAAAAGAAGTAATTTTTCCATGTATTTTCTCAGGTATGTTGCATTTCAACATAATATAGAGAATATTAAGGTATTAACTATGGGATCATCTTTCAATTGATTTTTAATAATGAAAATCATGATGGCCATCAGTTTGTTTTCACCGGTGTGATCTTGTGTTACATTAGTTAAACATTGAGTTCTTTATAGAACAGAGACCCAGGTCATCCTGCTGCTATTGCAGATAAAATTGTAAAGTATTCCCCCACCCCCTTGTATTAACCATTTCTTATTTTCCCAAGTTCCCTATGTGGAGAATGCAGACTCAGACTACAGATAAGCAGGGAAGTCATTGATAAAATTGAAAAAGGATTAGGGTGTTCTAAAACAAAACATGCAATCCAGATACTTAATTGTTAATTTGTCAATAAGTAAAGTATGAGAGTATAATCTATGTGCACCAGACCAAATCTTTAAAACAGACTAGGATTTTCAGAAGATTCTAAAGGAGTTAGGTACCCAACACCCACTATTAATGAAATGTGGGCATCTAATTTCCTTAGATCTTCTGAAAATCTCAGTCATATGATCTATTAGGTAAATACTGTACCTACTGTCTTTTAATACATGTTACAATAGATGACTAAAACAAAATATTAACTCTAACTGTACTATCCATAAGGAAATATATTCTTATACCCATATTAGATGGTCAATGCTAATTTGTAATTCTGTCCTTATGCACAAACTGCACATGCCTTGGCTCAAGGTATTTCATTGGAGCAGCCCTGACTAATGAAAATGATCTCTTCTCTCAATCTGTCAAAGTATTTTCAATAAGCCACTTTTTTGGTCAGATCTAATTCGTAACATAACAAACTCTGCTTACAAGTAGTTTGAGCCGACACTTATTTTAAAAGCTTTAATTAATATCACACTGTAGACTTAAGCTACGAAGCTTTAGTTTTAATGAGGTATAAACTGTAAGGAAGGCTTTTGCAGATCACCTATTTAAGATAGTTCTCTCCTGGCAAGAATAGGGAATGTTTAACTATAGTTACAACAGATGTTGGCAACAGGAAAAAAACTTTTACCAGAACGTTGGCACCATTCAGTAATGTAATTAGGATCAGTGACTCTGTTAAACCATAGTCTTGGAGTAAAGGTAATGCTGTTACCAGTATAGCAAAACCACAGTCTCATGGGCAAAAAGTCTAGCCACCTTCAGTAGAGATCATAGTATGTTGAGTCCAATGTTTTCACCCCTATTTTGGGGCATGTAGTCACTAATGTGCTGCATGTTTTATGTGTCATAGACTTAGGGGGATGGAGTGAAAGTACCTGTTTATACTAAAACACTGGGGTGAGTGCTCTTCTTTTCTCCATGAAATTGCTACTGCAGGTCTCAACTTGATTAGAGATTCGGCAACAGAGATGTGCCTGAGGAAAACTAGTTGAGCAAATTGTTCTCACATGCCTACCGTCTTACCTTGCATCTGAATCAAAAGACTAGAGCTTAGTAAATGTTTGAGTTGAGCTCCAAATGGCAGCCTCAGTATATCTCAGTAATTGAGACATTCATTAGGGAAACCATGGTAGCTGCCTTTCCTCTAGTAGATTACAACCTGAGTCATTCTTACTAAATTGTCAACAGAATTTATTAGAAGCTACAAAGCACAGTTTTTTATTCATTTTGATCATCTGGTTTCATTTGAAGACAGAGCACAGAGTGCTTTAAAGTAATCACATGTAGTCTTCTCCTTCGTCTTGTCCCATTAGTTGGGATCAGCAGCTCTGGTTCTGTGTCTCCAAATGTTCCTGTTGAGTGCATCATATTTAGTCCCTCTTGGAAAAAAACCAGTTCTTGACACTAAAAATATTTGATAACCAAAAATAGAAGATTATATCCAATAAAAGTGTAGAAAGGCAGCAATGCAACAATCCTTGGAAGATCTAGATGCTTCTGACTTACTTGACCTTGAACAACTGTGATTCCAACTTGAGCCGTCCTCTGGCTCTGTAAGAGAACAGCACCAGGACACCATTTCTTATAACCCCTCCTCCCCCTTTTTTTAGAAGAAGAATGGCACTTTTATCGTAGGTGTCTTTTGTCCTTTTTTTCTTCAACACTGTTGACACTGGCACAGAGGACTCCTAATACCCTCAAGCTGAGGAGATGGGTCAGCTTGCCTTAGATTCAGTTCCTTCTAATGACATTTTTTTCTGTGTAAAAATGTCCTAAGTTATTGATCCTTTTACTCCGTTCAGTCTGACTTGCTGAGGAGTTCTGATCTACCTCTTTGGCAAAACTGTAAAGGGCATATGGATGCAATTGCTGGGCATCTGTTAGACTTTCTCCTTCAAGAAAAACTAAAATGCATGTGCTCCTTCCTCATGGCATAAAAGCCATGCACACAGAATACCTCAGGCAGGTGTTTGAGACACTTGAAAGTGCTTATCCCACTACTCAGAGTTTTAAAAATGTATACTATTTCACTCAGTGTGCTACAGTGGAGAAGAAAATCTGGCCTCAGAGAAAATTTGTTTAAAGGTCAAAAACTTCAGTTACTTCAATGCCATTGGTTACTTTTGTCAACTCCTAAGCCATCCGAAATTGTACTAAGAATAATAAATACAAAGGAGCAAATGGAGGTTCTGAGATCACTTCTGCCAGTGGAAGGAACAACTAAAGGAACGATTAGAGAGTTCGGGAGGGGTCTTATGCCTCTGTTTCAGACTGCTTCTAGGCTAGGTGACGCATGCACTGCCCCTCATTCTCTTACTACTACTAACGGTTCTGGGGTTTGCAAGTCAGGGCATGTGACGCATTAAAGTTGGGATTTGAAGAGTGGATTTAACCCAGTAATCTTTATTTAAAAGTTGGTTGGTTCTTCTGAACATTTAAAATTCACTTAATAAAGGGACTCCATACAGCTCTCCAAAATGTGTACTTTGATTGGTAGACCTCACATTACCAATCTAAATGTGACACTATGGAGTCGACTACACGACACAATGCTGATGTCAGATGTGGTCTATAAAACTGAAACCTGGCATTCCGCATTGAAAATAGTCTCTTTGCTTTGTATGTAACTAGATAAAAACTTTCAAATATTATCATCATGTGTCTCACTTCACTCTGAGGAAAACATGCATCCCCAGACTCTGAAACTCTTTGGATGACCTTAATTATTTAGAGTGAAATGCTCTTAGTACTGGATAAAGTGCAGTAAATGCAGAAAAGCTTTTGTATACAGTAACTTATTCATATAGCTTTTGAGTATGTCCTGAACTGTAATTCTGCTGTTCCATTCTTGTCATACAGAATTGGCATTCCTTGGAGTGTTAGGTTTAATTAAAATACATTTGTTTCACTTTTGATAACACAGATTTTCAGAGAATTTTTTGAATTCCAAACAGTTTAACCATATACTGATTTTTTTTCTAGTTCACAAAGGGTTAAATTCCCTTTCTTCTAAGCTGTTGCGAACAGAGTTATGAAAAGACAGGATTCTTGGAATTCTGTTGCTAGTGGTGGATTCCTTGAGTGTAGAATTAGAGGTGGCTGGATGCCATCGCTGCTGCAGAAGTGTTACAAAAGCCTCTTGCTTCAGAATTTTAGAGACGTAGGCAATGAGTAGTTTCTCTCTGTTCTCTTCTTTTTCCCTCTCCTTCCACCTCCTCTGTCTCCCCACACCCAAAATCTAAGAACCTGATTTCATGTGTATGCTATCACAGCTTCTTAAATAAATAGTTGCAAGTCTTGGGGATTCTTTTGCACTTGGTACGTACTTATTACCTGATTTTTGTGAACTCCCTCATAACAGATGCCTGCCTTCTTAGTCAAACTGTGAAATCATAATATCGTGAGCTTTCTGGTTGTTGGGAAACATTCCATACCCCAAATGTAGGCTAGTTGAAGTCATTAGCTGGCTGTGAGGAAGGCTCTGTTTACACATTTTTGTTAAATACTAAACACCAAACAAGCATATTAAGAAATGCATAGCTGTTAGAATCAGGTTTTTGTTAAAAGTTCTATATTATGGTAATGGCTTTGACATATTAACATCTGCCTCAGACGGCCTATGATAGTTGTTTCTAAGACTGATGTAAGTAGGTGTTTTTTCCCTCAATTAAATCCAGGCTAATCGCTAATATTCAGACTACAACTAATTAAGATATTTGCATTGTAATTTTTTGTCCTTTTCCAAATTAATTTTCAGTTTTATATCCTTCTTTAATTGCAGCTAGCATTTAAATTGTGTTACTGAGATCTAAATGACTTTAGACATTTACATTAATCATAACCAATTTGTTATAATGTAAAATTAAATCTTTGTATTTGCAGATGAAAGCTTTAAACATTGGAGTTTGTTATGTAATAGGTGGAGCTAATAGCTCCATCTATTAAGGTTGCCTAACACTTCCCATTATAAGACCCTGTTTTCAGTTGCATATAACTTTGCCAGATTTTAAGCATTTGTGCAGAAATTTTACATGCATAGGGTCTCCTCAGGCTGAATATTTTTTGAAAGTTTCAGCCCACACAGTTCAGCCCTTGCCAGAATTATTTTTAAATGATAAAACTTATTTTTTACTTACCTCAGTCTTGGAATCTTCTTTTGAGAACCTCTAGTGCCTCCAGGCTTTGGATCAGAAGTTTGACATTTGGCAAGGGGGAGTAGCCTCTGTCAAGGATGTGCTTTTTGCTTTTACTGTGAAAATCCATCCAAATTTGGCTGCTGTAAGCTTTTTGAAAATTTTCAGTTTACACATGCTCAGACTTCTTGGTTGAGCTTCTCAAATCTCTGAAAATTCTGTCCTCACTGAGCATACTTGAAATCCTTGCATCTCCTGATGCTATCCAGACTGCATCTGTGCCATACACACAGCGCAACTGTGCATGCTTCAGCTCAGGGAGGGATCCTTGGGCAAAACTGGACTTTCCCTGTAACAGCTGCTCCAGGCTAGGGTGTGGCTGAGCATTTGTGATAGCAGGGAGGATGTCTCTCCTGTGCTTTCAATGGCACTCTCTCTCCCCTGCACCCTGGGGCCAGAACCCATGGAGGAGGAAGCTACCTGATTTGACTGCAGAGAGGATAAGAACTGGGCAATGAAAGCAGTACATTGGAACAAGGAGTCTGAGATAGGGACTGAAGTGGGCATGGAAGAAAATCTGACTGGGAATTGGGAGAGATTGAGATTGGGACTGGGAACCAGTGCAGGAGGGAATGACTGGAGGCCAGGGAGGAGGAGGAGAGACCAATCAAATGAGGAGTTGGGAGAGGAAACTGAGACTGGCTGGGCCAGGAAACTAGGATTGGAATGAGAAGCCTTAGGCTTGAAGTCTGAGATTGGTTAGGCAAGGGGAATGAGGCTGGGACGATGAGAAGGGTGGGGAAGAGACTAGGCAGGGACTGGTTGGTGGGAACAGAGGAAGCGATCAAGTTGGAGGGATTGTGCAGAAGCCTGTGCCCGCTAGATCACACTCTTCTCTAGACCCTGGAATGGAACCCAAGATGCCTGAATCTCCCTATACCTCTGCTGTCATCATATATCTGAAACCCCCTCCCCCTCAGCGTGTCTTACCTCTCTGGTGCTGATCTATGTAGAGGATGACAACCTTCTACTACTACTATTTACTACATTAGCTCAAGTGGCATAGATTGGTGTGGTGTCTAAAAATTCCAACCCTGCTAGTGAACCACATGGGTGTCAGTATGATGCTACATAATGAATTTGTTTTTATAGTTAGCCTTCTTAAAGACCTAGTAAATTATTTTTTTTTTTAAAAAACTACATTAAAAGAATATTAAGGTTGCAAAGTACAGCAGTTAGAAGTTGGGAAATGCCAGTATTCATGTTATCTGTCCAACCTTAATTTGCTCCCTTGTGATAGTCTTATTCCATGATCACATACAGTTTTGTCCAGAGGATCCCTGCCTCATTGTGTGCAAGTTAAATGATGCCCAACTAATGAGCAGTATTCAATTTTGTTTTCTCCTCATTGTTCAGTTAGTCTCCCCGTGCCTTTACTATACATTAATGTAGTTGTGAGTGCTCAATATTCTTGCAAATCAGATTCAAATGTGGATCTCAAGATGGGCATACAGAAAATAAGGAACATACAATTAGTGACCACCTATGAAAAGTTTGGTTTAAGTGACTTGTCTAGCACCATACAGGAACGTTGTGGTAGAGGCAAGGACAGAATCCATTTTTTTTTCCAGGGCAGCATTCAGCTCTGTGGGACCACCCTTTCTTTCCCTGCAATCTCCTGTCTCATTCTCTACACACCTGGACTCTGATTTGAGGGACTAGGTGGACCCTGCAGCTCCTGGCCAGTGTATGGGGCTTTCCATCCTGCACATCCCCTGTTGTGCACTCCAGGAGCTGAGGGCAGCCTTGCTTCCTGCTTATCTTGCTTTCCTTGAGCAGGTCCTGCAGGAGAGTGCTCCCCTTTCACTCCTCACCCCTGGCCCTCCAGACCTCATCATTAGGCCCTTGCCCTGTGAGCCATCCCAGCCACTGACAAGCCGCCTGAGCTTACTGCACAACGTCCAGCTAGTCTGCCTCCGAACCCTGCCTAGTGAACATCTGTACATGCCCAGGTTTCATGCCCTCCACATCCTCGCCCTTGTTCCCTGCCTTGATACCAAATGTCAGGATCTGCCATCACCAGAGGAGGGCAAGGAACCCCGGCACTCCAGCCTGTGTTGCATCCTGGTCCCATGGCCTGCTGGGGATATCAGTTGGTGTCTCCTCCATAGAGCCAAGAGCGCAGGCATGTACTTGGCACAGTTCATGAACTCCCCTGATGCCTGTCCATTCTGCAATGAGGGGGAGACCCTGGTGCAAATCTTTGTGGAGTGTATCAGGTTGCAGCCCCTCTTCTGGCTCTTCCAGATGGCTGCATTTTTCCCCGCACCTCCTGATCTATGCACGCTGCATCCATGGCCCCACAAAGTGGCAGGACCTCCTCCTGGCGATGGCCAAGATTGTCATTTCACTCCAGGAGGAGGAAGCTGGAAAGGGGGATGATTTATAAATGTAGAGCCTCTTTTGTATCCTTTGTCCGCTCACATCTCTTGGCAGAGTTCCTTTGGGATCTGTCCACTAACTCCCTAAATGCTTTAGAGGAGCAGTGGGTGCTCTCTGTGGTTCTCTGCTTGGTGTTCCCCTCTGGATTTCTTACTCTCTACCTCTGACCTTGCTTTCGCTCCTGTTTTTCTTCCCCGGAAATCAGCTGTAGTCTGGGCTGAATGGTTCCTCCCCTATAGTCGAGGGAGTGGGCCCATAGTTATGGATAGGCCTAATCCCACCTGCCACCAGCACTACAAGTAGTACACACCTTCCAGCTTCTGCAACAGATGAGGCAGGTATCCTACAAACAGCCTTCTTCACTGCGCAACTGATTCAGCCCCAGGGTAGGTCCATCCTATCTATTAAATGAGACAGGGATCCTATGGGAAAAAGTATGTGAACATGTAGTTAAAGACTATATCATAATACATATGCACAGGGGGACCTTAATTCTGACACTTAACTTTGAGTGCTTAAGTTTGTGATGATAATGCTGTAACATTTTTGTGTGTAATCTTATGTCAAATATGCTAGAATATACAAATGCCTGATTTGATGGTTTTTAATTTCCAATATCTCTTCCATCCACTGTCTCCTTTCCTCTCCCCCACAAAACTGCAAATTCGTCCTTTTGGCCTTACCATTAGAGAAGTATCATCCAACTGCAAGCTGGTCCTGGTCTTTATAAAGAACTTTTATACAGTGACAATATTCTAAACCTGTATGTGATTAGGAAATGTTCAAGTGTAAGGTTCCCACACTTCCTTACACAAATGTTAATTGTGTATTCAGTATTTTTGGAAGTGATCAAATGATTAATCACTTTGTGTTTTCTCAGAACCCATTGAAGAAGTTACACACGTTATTGAGACAGACCAGATAGATGGTAAAGCATCAAGTACTGAGCAGCAAGGAGATGAGTTAGCCGAAGAGGTTGAGAAAGAAGAAACAGCAAAGGAAAGCAGACCTTCTGTTACTAAAATTGATTCTGCCGTTCCAACTGAACAGAGTGATGAGCCTGTCCTGAAAGCAGAATAAGTACTTTAAGTGCCTTCTGTAGCTAGTTCTTTTAGCTTTGTTCATGCCAGTTGTTGTTCCTCAGGTGGGCTTTTTGAAGAAAGTACAATTTTAAATCTGACTTGAACTCAAACTGCCTCACTACCACAGTACGTCAGTGCTATGTGCACTACTGCCTATTGAAAATTAAGCATGTATTCTTTCAGTGAGTTAACGCACTGCAGAATGTACAGTTGGTTAAAGTCTAACACAGTCACAGATAGCTTTAGTTTAATTTTGTATATCTGAAAACTAAAATTTACCTCCAGGTTTATTTTCTATACACTTAACATAAAACTTAGTATGCATTTTGTTGTTGAACATAAACTGCAACAACGTGTCTAATGGAGTTTTGGTTTAGTGAACTTTTAGGATTTTTTTAATGTTTACCCATTAAAATGGATAAAGTGACTTTTAAATATCTAGATGTTTACAGGCTAAAATATCTTTAGGCATTCAGCTTAAGCAGTATGAAAATGTCATAATTGTAACAACTTAGTTATTGTCTTAACTTTTTTGACAGAATGCAATTAAACAGCGCTAGGATGTATGGTAACTCCTTTGGCATTACCTGTATGGCAGATGGGCCAAAGGCACATAATATACAAAATAAGTTTGTGTTTACATAAAGTATAGGAAGTCTCTGCACTTGATTGTACTTGAATACTGAACATTATTTATACCTGTACAATAATGACAATATATAAGTGAATTTTGTGCCTTTGTGTATTTTGTTAAAGGAAAATAAAGACTATCTAGCAGCAGTGTTGGCATTGTATTTTGCAGAACTCGTGGGAAAACTTCAAGTTTGTAACACTTACCTTATGGAGACTCTTGAAGGAATGTGTTAATTGTCTCTATAAAGAGCATGTATTTTAATACTTATGTGACTTTGTTGGTAGAATTGAACTAGAGTGGTAATCAATAACTTTTTTTTTTTTGTAGAGTGTTAGTACATTCTGCTGTTTTTTCTAAATGTGCCTAATTTACAATTCTCATTTAACAGCACATTAAATTACTACATTTTTTCCACCTAGCTGATTACTGGAAAGCTTCCATTGTGGTTTAAAAGAAAAAATGAAGCACAGTTCAGTGGTTCTGCTGTTGGAGCTGCCCTTCTTAGAGTGGCATGTAAAACAGAAATCCTGGTCATTGGTGATCTTTAAAAATTCCATGCACTACTTGCAGGAAGAACTTTAATCCCCCATTGTCCTAACCAATTTCTGTATTGGTTAGTTATATTCTACCAGCCTAAAATTATCATTTGAGTTTTAATTAGATACAATAGTTGCTGTATACAGTTCTTCTTTGAGTACTTGCTCATATTGATTCCATGCTAGGTGTTTGTGCGCTAACGTGCATGGTTACTGGAATTTTTTGCCTTAGCAGTATCTGTAGGGCCGACTCTGAAGCCCCCTGCTCATGTGCTGGTATATGAGGTGCCACCAGTCCTGTGCTCCCTCAGTTCTCTTCCTGCCTGTGACAGTTACTGGAACCCCTTCTCTCTTTTGCGATTGCAAGTGCTCAGAATTATCAGAGTTTAGTTTATTTATTTTCTTGTTATCTGTATGTAGTTAGAAATTAAGTACAAGTAGTCCCATTGGGGGCTTTCCTCTTGGGGCAGGGCATGCCCTGTTCCCCAGGCTTCAAACCCTGTTCTACCTGCCAAAAGCCCTCCCCACTCGACAACCCCCACAATAGCTGTTTAAAGTGCCTAAAGGAAACACACAAGAAAGATAAGTGTAGGATCTGTAAGGGCTTCAGGCCAAGAACCAAAAAAGATAGACATCCGTCTAAAAGCCCTGCTCACGGAAGCAGTACTGAGACTGGCCTCGGAACCACCTCGTTCTGACTTGGTGCCAAGTACATCAGTGTTGGTGCAGAGCACACCACTGGCACCGGGCCCCTCTCGACACTGCTCCACTTTGCCATCACCAAAGAAGTGACTGAAGAAGTAGTGCTCAGATAAAGGACATTTCCCCGCATCTAAGAAAAATGAGAAAGCGGGATCGGGTGCAGGAGCCTTGTTGGGCAGCTACCCATGTTGGGGACTACAAGAATCAACTTCTCCAACTAGGACTTCTTCGCTGCACCATTCGCCCTACCATCAGTGCTTGACAGAGTACCTATCCCGGGAAACCCGGCACCAGTCCCCTTTTCCATGGTACTGTTCTCTGGCACCGCATTGCAGACAGGTGGAAGCACCGTCAGCTCCACCTTGGTCTCTGAGGGAAGATTGCTCCTTGGACTCAGAAGGGGAGCCTAGCTCTCGACCCCATCAACACTGGTCTCCAAGATTAGAAGGTTTTGGGATGGGTCATTCAGCAACAAATTGGCCCCAGGATCAATGGCTGGTCCAGTGGCCATACTGGAACACACAGGGAATCCCTATGGCACTGGGCCCCTACTCCTACCAGTTGTCTGGAAAACATTCCATGGTACCAATGGCCCCGGTGCATGATCAAGATTCGGCATGTAATCCAGGCACTGAATCACAAGACCTAGCAACCACATCAGCATCCCTACAAGAGGAGGAGATGCCACTCCCTCCCCTGGCACTGCCATCATCCTTGTTGTCCCAGACGAGGCATTCACCAGCACAGGGCCACCACTTCCATTGAACGAATTTAGAGCCCACCAGGAGCTCCTCAAAAGGGTGGCCTCTAACTTAGATTTAGAGGCGAAGGAGCTCAAGGAGCCCACGGACAACCTCTTTGACATGCTAGCAGCTGAGGTGCTGGCTCAGGTCGCGCTATTAGTACATGAAGGGGTGTTCCAGGTGGTCAAGGCCCTGTGGCAAACACGATCTTTTCTGCCACCAATATCAAAGAGGGCTGAAAAGAAATATGTCCTGGCCAAGGGATTTGAGTATCTCTTCTCACCTCCACCCCCAGGGTCCTTAGTGGTGGTGGTCGCAAACAGGCAGAACAAGCAGGGTCAGGCAAGCTCGACCCCAAAAATATAAGGACTCCAAGAATCTGGATCTGTTCGGAAAGATGATTGATTTATTCCACAGCCAAATTACAAATTATGTTACAAATTATTGTAATGAGCCATACAACCAGTGTTTCTCTTAGGTCCATGTTCTTTAGTGTGCAGCAGAGTTAGGAATTTAAATTCCCAGGCTCTCTTTTGAAGATGTTGTTGTGCAGGTTTCCTTTGAGGTTGAGGACTGAGAGGTCTGATATGGAATGATCGCTTTGTGAAAAGCATTTGCCCACAGGCGCTTGTCTTTTATCATTTTTCTGTGAGAGTTCATTTGAGAGCTTAGTGATTGTCTTGTTTCTCCCACATACACTGGATGAGGTACACCACATGTTGTGATAGGCATGTGTAGGACCCCTGGGTCCTGAATGGTGTGTTTGGAGAGGTAGGTAATTAATCATAGTAGCAGAAGAGAGAGGCTTGCAGGTTTTGCATCTGTTGTGCTGGCAGGGATTGGTTCCGCTTTGAGTTAATAATGTTCTGGTCTATGGGGAGTTTGTCTGACGATGCGTTTGGCAGGTTGGAGAGGAGAGTGTTGTTTGAAGGCTAGAAGAGGGGGTTTGGGAAACATTTATTTTAAGCAGTGCTCCCCATCAAGTATAGATTGTAATTATTCGATTCCCCGTATGGGTTCTAGTTTGGGGTGGTAGGTGACAACTAGGGGTGTGCAATCAGTGGGCTTTTCTGTATTGAAGCAAGTTCTCTCAAGGTATTTGGGTGGCCCATTCCATGATGTGATCTACTTCTTGGTAGGTGAGGCCTTGTTTGGCAAAAGCGATTTTTTTGTGAGGTTTAGGTGTGTATCCCAGACTTCCTCTTTAGAGTAAATTCTCTGGTATGAGTGCCTGTTTGTAGATCAGATATCTTGGTGTATCTGGTGTGGTTGATGGTTCTGTAGAGATAAGCGTGGTGATCCATGGATTTTTTATATATAGTTGTCTGTAGGATTCCATTACTGAATATGATCGTGATGTCCAGGAAGTCCAGGAATGCTGCTAAAGTGGGAGTGTTTCAGAGAGTTTAATTGATGTGTGGTGGAGGTTGAAGTTGCGGTAGAGGTCTATGAGGGAGTTCAGGTCATCTGTCCAGAGGATTCAAATATCATTGTTGTATATTGTTGGTTTCATGGTGCATTTGTTCCCTTCATTTTAAGTGTTCTTCTACAGCATGAGAGAGCCCCTTATGCTTACAATCTGTCCCACCTTGTATTTAGCTTGGGTACGCTGTCTACCTTCTCCAGACCTGAGGAAGAGCTCTGTGAAGCTCAAAAGTTTGTCCTGTCTACCAACAGAAGTTAGTCCAATAAAAGATATTACCTTGCCTACCTTGTCTCTCTTCTGGGGCCAGCAAGGCTACACAATAACACTGCAAACAATATTTTTCATGTCCTGCTGCCTGTAAAGCCAGTTTCTCTTTAATCAAATTGTACACCACTCAGAGGGATACATGAAATTATCCCAAAAGACTGTCTACTTTTCTGTTAAATATTATTTTAGGTTTCATAACTTGACCAGTGAGAGACAGAAGTAAGTTGTTTCATATGAAAGCTGGTAGTCTTCCCTTTTCAATTATATGCTATTTTTTTACCTTTCATGGTTAAAGATACCAAACTTGAACCTGTCGTTGACTTGGGGTTGTATTGAGGGGAAGCCCCATATTTGGGGAAAATGGGAAACCTTTTTTATGAAGCATGTTAATTGCAGCTATCTTAAGATGCTAATGGATTGTTAGAAGAAGGTCCAGTGGCTAGAGTGCAGATGAGGTAGTCAAAAGGTAGTCCTAATTGCTCTCAGTTGTTTCAGTGTAAGTTTCAGGTGTCTAAGAAAACACAACTAGCTCTCCTTTAATGTGTTTATTACCCCCTTTATTTTGTCATTTAAATATTTATTTTATAAAAAATATAATTTCAGTTGCTGCCATCGTGCAGTTATTTCTGATCTGTATAAAATGGGAATCTGAAAGAAAATTGGAACTCATTCAGTGTGTTTAAAGTTAAAATAACTCCTCCGTGCAAGTTACTTGTATCTTACAGAGATAAGAGGGGCCCTGTGCGTATATCTATGCTGCAATTAAACACCTGCAGGTGACCTAAAATTGTGGTTTATAGACATTCGGGCTCAAGTTCCTGTACCCTTTCCCCTCATGGGGTCGCTGAACCTGGATGTCTACACTGCAGTTATGCAGTCCGAGCCAGCTGACATGGGCCAGTTGCATGTGTTTAATTGCAGTGTAGACATACCCTGTGTTTCTTTAGCACTGTACTTCACCCCTGTCGCAGTGGCATCACTTCTTAATGTTGCCCATTCGTTCCTTCATACTGTCAACAAAAGTGCTTGGGAAGTGTTTTCTAGAGAAGTGTCTCACAATGTTGTGTGTAGGTGCATATGGTATTAGCAACTTGCCATGGAAATGATTGATACTACATATTTAACATATCACAAGATCAAGCAGGGATAGTAGATGTGAAATGAAAACAAATCCTTATTTAAATACATAATTCTGAAAAGGGATAACTAGATCTCAGAGAATGAATGAAGTTGCTTAAAAAGATAAATGCTTTCTCCATGTGAAAGCCTCTATTAACCCCTTGAACAAAGAGACTTGGGATAGAGTTGTCCAGATGAGTAATCTAGTTCCCATGAGCTACATTTCTAGGAGAATGTACTAAGGATATCCTGATGCTTTTTCGAAAGAGAACAGTTTCTCTAACTCTGATCTTCCTTATTTTGTGGGTTTAAAACAGACATTTACTGGATGAGGGTAGAGGCGTAACTACTCTTTAAGTGAATTAATACTCAAGGGAAGTGCTACGGGTAGTAGTAAAGGCTCAAGGCTCTCCTGGGTATACAGTGAGGTTTCACATGCTACTCCTACCAATATGCTTCAACCCTGACAAGAGCATGAAGGGATAATTCCGTTTCTGAGAGCAGTCAGTACTTGGCTTCTCTCTGCTGTAAGAGTGGAAATTGTAATAGACACCTATTGGGTAGCACTGGACTGAGTCCAGAAAAGTTTTCACATAGATGAGTGAACAGCTGTTAGGTCTAGGGTAGTAACACTTTTTGGCCATGTCTTACTCACTTCTAAAGAAGGAGGGAGACTCTAAAAAGGAGCAGCTGGACCAAAAAGGAATAGTATTTGCCAAACATCTTTGTGCCCACTGTAGGTACAGCAACTGCAAAATACTGAGATTGGTTGGTTATATGTGCACTGTAAGAAAGTGTTCTCAGGTTAGCTAACCTGTGTTAGCTAATTGAAGTTAAAATAGGAAAGACACAGCAACTCAGATTTTAACTCCAGTTAGCAGCTTGTGTAAAAAATCTCTAAGGGAGCCTGGGGTTGAACACACATTTTTGTTGTTGAATGTAGCCATACCCTTTGAATCCCCTCTTCTTTCTCTGTCTTTCTCTTCTCTCTCCTTTCACTTTGTTTCCAATAGTGCATACAATGTGCTATATGCTGCACAAACTCAAATGGCAAACTCCCTGCCCTGCAGAGCTTAACTCAAAAAAGGAGAGAGCGATTTGGAGGGTAGGGAAGAAAGTGCACCACAGAAGTGGAGGGGCCGCTTGCAGAGTGTTCTCCATAATAGCTTTGTCCTTTGAATTCGTCCCCCAGCCCCATTCCCCAGTGCTCTATAATAGCTTGAGGGTGAGATTTGCAAAAGCACCTAAATAAAATAAGTACTATGAGAAAAGGTTTGCTACAACGTGGAGTAGAATGGAATTTCTTGAGCCTTTATGTAGAGTGCAGTTGTGGCTATGTGGAAAGGATGGTGGAAAGGGAAAACCCTATAAGATTATTTCTTAAAGCTCTAGATTTTAAAGATTTTAATTCTTATGGGTGCAAAGAAAATCCTCGAAAGTGAACCAGTATCAAACTGCTGTGGTGCCAAATATACTGCAGTCAAGAGAGTCGGTAAGGAAGGTGTGACTCTGTGTTTGGGTCTGTTTCCGCACACCGGCCCTGAAGTGGTTAATGTAGGACTGAGGGGCCAGTTAAGGTACCTGCCTGGACCTAGAGGGAGAACCAGGCCTACCTGAACAAGAAGTCCAGTCGGGTATGAGTAGGCTGGATTATAAAGCCGGAAATTTTGCAGCAGAAGGGGGCTACAGGGAGAGAGTCTGCAATCACTCTGGGAGCAGAGAGGAGAAAACCCAAGAGGGAGAATAAGCCCTGAAGTTCTAGCCCTGGAAGAAGGGTCAACCCCAGAGGAGTTGTGTTGAAAGCTTGAGAGGGCTACGTAGGAAGAAGTCCAAGGAAGCAGCAACAAGGGGTAGGACGGTGCAGACCTTGGTTACTTGTTATAGGGCCCCTGGAATGGAACCTAATGTAGAGGGCAGGCCAGGGTTCTCTTACAAGCCACTGGGAAGTGGCACAGGAACATTAGAAATGCCAGCAGCCAGCTGGTGTGGAGAGACCGTGTTACCCCAGACAGGAAGGACTATGTAGTGGTCCTGTGGCCAGGTCACAAAGAGGGAGCACCCTAAATTATGAAGAGAGTGAGCAATTGCAGCTCGAGTAACCAACAGAAGAGGGTGCTAGACTGAGCAAGAGCTAATCCCCCGAGCAGCCACAAAGAGGCGCCACTTGCACTCAGTGAACCCCATCAAACCACCATTCATCTCAATGGAGTGGTAACTTTAAAGACTCATTATGGAAGACAATTTAAATGACCCTGTTAATTTAATTTTACAAGCAGGGGATGAGGAGGACAGTGATCTTCAAAACACAGGTGAACCAGGAAACCCAGGGGATTTGCATAGTTTCCAAGGCCTTGTTTACACTAGGATTTGACTGGACCAATTTAGGATGTGCTAAAGGCAGAGTAGCTTGTCTGCGCTAGACTTGAAATGGATTAGCACATCTCACACCTTTTAAATACTACTCTATACAAGACCAGAGAGACCATTTAAGTGTCTCTGAAATCAACACAATCTATTTGCTCTCCCCCTTGGCCTTTACTGCCCATCTGCCTGAGAAGCCACACTCCACATACTCAGAAAAACCCAAAATCGATAGATTTGAGGATTTGAAGCAAGTCACCCTATGAACTAGAGCCAGCTGTGATTTGAAAAGAAATAAGGGAAAGGAAACATTTCTTGGGAGTTTAACTAAATATTTGAAAACACTTGATTTAACAGGCCTTTTTTTTTTTTTTTTTTTTTTTTTAAAGGCTTTCATTGATCTTTATAGATAACACTGATTTTGGTTGGACCACTGTTTTATTCCCTCTCCCTTTCCCCTCAGCTGTCTGTTCTACCCAACTTCCCCTTCTCCTTGGTGCTGCAGCCATCCATTGAGAGGAAGTTGGGCAGAAGCCATGTGGGAAGTGAAGGAAAGGGGAGGATAGAGCTGGAGGGAAATAGGCTTCAGAAGGAGAAGGGTGGGGTGAGTTTTAGAGCTCCGGGAAGGGGAGGAGGGGGAAAGTGGAGAAGACTTTAGGGACAAGAGGGAAGAAGGATCCAGGGGCTGAGGCAGACCAGAATGAATCGAGAAGAGCCCAATAAGGATGAGAAGGGAAACAGGAAAATGGACCCAAGGGAAAGGCAGGAGACAAGGACCAGGATAGCGAAGAAAGGACCTAAAAGGAACCGGAACGGACCAAGAAATGGTGGGAGGATGAAAGTAATCAAGGAGGCCAAGAGCAGCATCAGTGTGTTCAGTCCCTCCCCAATCCTCTCTACTTAGATATTATAATCAGATATTGCAAAGAATATTTACTGCTCTGCCTGTAACTAGCTATGGGGGAATGTTCTTTTCCACTCCTGCACTACAATTTAGAATGCCTCTGACTCCCACAGGCTGGCTGCGCACAGCCCAGGTAATTCATCGCCTCCCTATAATATAGAAGTTTTATGAGCTATCCCACATTTTTCAAATTTAAATCAATCACAGTCTACACTAGCTGCATCAGTATGGCCACCCAGTCACTAGCTCCCAAGTGCCAACCTCAAAGTGCTCCACCCTTCCAAGTGGACCACTCAGGTTTTCAATCCACAGAGCTCTAGAGGGAAAGGAGGACACCACAGGCAAGTAGGAGTTTCTCAATACTTACTGGATTTTTGGTTGCATAAGCAAATGCCAAATTTAGAAACAAATCATCCTACCCTTTAACAATACAAGTATCCCTCAAGAACTGAAAAATCATGAGATTTTAAATAACGGGAAATTTTTTTCTTCTGTTTTTTGAGCTGCTGCTTCTTCTTGGGTCAAGTTTTCAGTCTTTTCTTTGCAACGAAGCCTAGAAATATGCTTTTAAAACAAATGAAGTCTGAATGTATCATGCAATCACTTCATTCTAGGAGGTGGGACTTTAACCCTTGTACTGGACCAAAAATCATTCAACTAGTTCCATCCTGGGGGCTTGGAGAGCCCTAATATTTCAAACCTGGGGGGAAAAAACACATGGGATGCATTTAAAACTGACTTTATTGTAACCAATGAGCTATCAACTTTTTTGAACAAGTTAAAACTTCCCTAGATTCAGAAGCATGCTACACAGTGCTTGTGTTGGGATCTAACTGACCCCATGTTTAGACAGTGAAAATAGATAGTAACAGTAACAATATAAAAGGTACAGACACTGCAAAGTGGCAGTAAATGGCCTGCTATGGAGCAAATAGGTGACATGGTCTGAACGTACTTAGTTTTTATAATTCGCACTTTGTGTTTTTTCTGTGTCATTCTCTGGAGCAGATGTAACATCTTCCTGTTTTTTAGGCTCTGGATCAATACCCAGCACACTAGACACTGCTTCCCCGGAAGCCTGAAGCAACCGTAAGTCTTTGCCCCAGCAACAGCATCTGTCAAGCGTGGGCTTGCCAGAAAATGTATCTGATTGTGGGCTTCCCCAGAAACTCTTCCTAGCACATGTATAAAACTCAGTTTGACAGCTTTATCTTCAAAAAAACTCAGTTTGCTGGACAACTGTGGTGATACATGAGGCAACAGGGTTTCACTGTCTTCCAAAACCCTTTTGGTGCATTTTTTAAAAAAACCCAAAAACCATAGAAACTATGATAAAAGGTATCTGATGCTAGAATACCTGCATAATTAATTTTCACTACACTAAAAGTACAATAGATATACAGGTACACCAGTACTAACTGGTCATCCTCATCATAGCTTGAAAATATTTAAAGAAAGAAGTGAGTGGTTTGACTATCATGTTTTATTTAAATTTTTGTATGTTTGGGATCCAAGAGACCCCCAAAGAGCTTGGAAGTATAGTACTTTCATTTTTGCAGTGATGAACATT
The DNA here is from genome assembly GCF_026122565.2 of Emydura macquarii macquarii. Taxonomy (NCBI): domain Eukaryota; kingdom Metazoa; phylum Chordata; order Testudines; family Chelidae; genus Emydura; species Emydura macquarii. The sequence continues at coordinate 72,500,301 of NW_027131390.1, forward strand.
GAGGGGACTAACCGACCCTGCTACCTTTTTAGTGACTTTTGTTTGCTGCAACAGCAGGTAGGATGATAAAAAAAACAATGAGGAAAGATTGACTTCATCCTCATTTCAGAATATTTAATGTATGAAGGTGCAGAGGTTTGGCTCAAAATTTTTTATGAACACTTTTGTGCATGGTTGGGTCAGATAGACGCCAAAATACTAGGATGGTTGAGGAAAAAAAAATCAAGACTCGTGATAAAATCCTGAGGTGGCAACACTGAAAAACCTAAATCACTTCACTGTACTTCAGTCATCTCTCGGTTATATAATATTTTATAATCAGTCTCTTTATTCTTATCGTGAAAAAATAAAATACTATTTCTAATTCTACCATGCTTTTTACTCACATGCAACCTGCCACTAGTGTAAGACTAACATGTTTCAGGATTACTCCAGAATTTACCAAAACAGCAAAGATAGTCTGCAGGGCTGCAAAAAGAATTAATAGAAGCTGATACATCTATCATTCATATAACATATTAGTATTGACCTACAATTCCCATCACTTTCATTTCTATCTCCTTTAGAAGGCAGTGAGCATATATTTGAAATAAGCAAGCTTATAATATCTGGCTAGATGGTTACATGTTTCCATGCTACATTTAGGCGCATGCTCAGTAAAAATCCTTTAATATTTTTCCAGCAGACCCTAACATCTTGTCACCTTGTGACATCATTAGGTATTCTCCCTGCCTGGCCCAACAGGCACTGTGGGGTAGTGGCTGCTGCTCTTTGTCAGCTGCTGGGGCAACTTTCACAAGGGAGCTTGCAACTGTCTGACTGAAACATACACAGCAAAATTCTCTAAATAGAATAAGAGAAAATTGAGGGTGTAAAAATGGGAGATCTCACAATTTTTAGGGTCTCCCCACAGTTTTTGTTGCATTCTGTAAATTTTAAAGTTAAATTTAAAACCTGAATTTGGTTCTGTCTCATTTCCAAAGAAAATGGAGGTGCATCTATTCTATTAACCTAGACTTGAGGAAAACTCTCAGGCAAAATGGGAAGAGCAAAGACTGGATTGCTAAACTCCCCTACCACATTCATCTCAATAAGGAAAGTTCTACCCCTTGCTCCTCATTCACTTTAATGAGCTGTGAATTCATGTAAAGCCTAATTGGAACCATTTATTTGTTAATACTATTGTGCATATTAAAATATTTTTACAGAACACCAAGACAATTCAATTTTAAATGATTGTTTCTGTAATATTGAGGTTGCCTGGTTTAGGATAAAAAGTCAAAAAATGCAAATGTTAAGGTTCCTAGAGCAATGTTAACACATTCTGTCTATGTGATAGTATGCACGTTAGTACATAAAGAGTTATTTACTGAGCTATGTCTCTAACCAGAAAAACAGGAATAGAAAATACAATATATTTGTAGTTTGGCCCAGTCATGTTGCTGTAATAGCCTTTACATTGCATCAGTGTGAGTTTTGTGTGTGCAAATAATGTTATCAACAATAGTTTTAATTGGCTGGGTTTTTCAGCTGGTCAGAAAATTAATTCAGATTCACTATGGCCCCAGTCCTTATATACAAGTGGATCATATTCAAGTGAAACCCTCTGCTCCTGTGGAACTCCAATAAAGTCAATGGCAAAGGGGTCTGCCAGCACACGCTCTGAACGTATCATCGGGGTGGATATGCCTTACCATGAAAAACTTCTCTTTGCTTCTGTGGACTGCAATCTGCAAAAATTTTAAGCTTTTGCTTACCTGCTGAGATTTGGTATATTTCAGTGAAGTTCAGTTGATCTATGTACGAGGGTCAGCTGCTTCCTTGTGGCCAGAGGAGCACCCTGCCTTTGTTTCCTCCTCATCAGGGCTTCTTAAAAACTACACAGCCCACAGTATTTCAAATAAAATTACCCCTTCTGGGTGGTGTCTACTTTATTTAATCCTGCACACAGTTTCCAGTGGCCCGTTAGACCCCAAACCTTTTCCTCTTGACTAATGGAGCCCAGAGCCCTTCTTCTGGGCTTGAGCTGTTCTTCTCCCTCATCCCTTTGAGTTGCCTTTCACCAGCCTCACTTAGGCTGGAAACAAAATCTGTCACAAATAGAGTTCAGTTGTGTCTCTCCCCTGGCTGGAGCTCAGCCTTCCGGCTCTGCCTTCCAAATTCTCCTGCTGTCAGTGTCTTCCCTGCTGGGAGTCTCTTTCCCTGCTGTTTCCTGAGCTTCGTCTCCTTGGTCCTTCTTCTTTCATGGCACAGCAGACTCACTTCCTGAGTCGATGACCACCATTCATTGGATTTTTGTAGGTTTCCCAGTATTCTTAAAGAATTGCAGAATGGCCATTTTCCTTCTATTCTGGAAAGGTGTTACAAAGAAAATTTTGTTACTTTAAGGCTTCTACGTTTTCCATATAAATATCTCCTTTCATTGGCAACATGTATTAATTTGCTATATCGTGTACCTTAATCATTCTTCTCCTTTTGTTTATTTTATTGTATAATTTTATGTCTCTCTAGGGGGAGGGGATGGTTTTCCAGTGATAAAGTATTTTCCCATCACTGTTGATTGCGGCCACTTTCAAGCTTCTCTTTTCATTGAGCTCCTTTATCTACTTATTTACCCTACTGACATGAGGATTTTTGAGTTTTTGTCCTACCCTTTCTCCATTTAATTCCCATCAGTCAGTACATATTAGCTTAGTGTTATCTTCATTCCTAGTACCTAGTACTTTGGCCCAAAAGGTTAAGTCTAGGAGCTTCATTCGAAGGGTGATAGGCATTACACAAACAAGTACAGTAATGCAGGCACCAAATGCTATACGCAACACCTATACTTGGATACAGTCTAGTTTTCTCAGATTTGTTTTCAATGATGACCTACAGTCCTGGCAGCCATACTCAATAATAGGTGTGATTAGAATTCTGCGTAGCATTATCACTGGTTTTTTCATCTACTTCTCAGGATATTTCAGATATACTTTTAGGTAAGTTGATTCTTTCTTTGCACTTATATATTAAATTTTAAATAAGCTTAATCGAGGTGAGGTCATTATCAAATATCATGCCTAAGAATTTGGACTTTTTCACTATACTTATCTGCTGGTTATATATATTGTATTTCTTTTTGAGTCTTCTGGGTTGTGCACATCATTCCCTTAGTTTTGTCAATGGACAACTTGCAGCCGCACTTGCTTCGCCTTACTGAATTTCTCTGTAGGACATCTTTGAGTCTTTTGTTGGCACTCTCAAGGTTTCAGCTTTTGGTCCATATGGCACAATCATCAGCACATAATGTGATGCCTATTCTTGCATTCATCTCTTTTGGAAGATCATTTGTCATGAAGTTAAAAAGAGTGGGCTAATGACACTCCCTTAGGGAGTTCCATTGGTACTGGTATATACAGTGGAAACGGCTTTCCCTACTTGGACTCATATAGTTCTTTTGCTTAGGAAATCTCTTATCCATGTGTATGTTCTTCCTACAATACTACGGTTGCCACTTTATATAATAGTTCCTCTCTCCATAGCACATAGAAGAAAACTACAATGTCCAGGAAGGTCACTATCATGTATTCTTTGTGTTTGTCTCTATCTGTACGATGTGATCAGTTGCACTCTTATCTCTTTTGAACCCACTTTGTGTTCCATCTATGAGCTTGTTTCCTTCTAAGCATGCTACTAATCTCTCTGTCACCAGTTCTTCCATCGTTTTACCAAAACATGCCGTGAGGGAAATTGGCCCATATGTCTCAGGCCTGCAGTGCATCTTGCCTGGTTTCCTCATTGAAACAATAATCACATGTTTCCAGCCCCTACATATTTCCCCTTTTCTCCATATGCTATTATATAATTTTAATATTACCGTCAGGTTTTCATCACCTAGGTGTTTGAGCATTGCAAAACTTTAATTTGTCCTTGCTTGGTGCAGTGCGTTTCCTCCTTATTTTCACTTTTCGGAGTTCCCTCGTACTGAAGTTTTCATTTAAAATAAGATCCACTTCATCATTTCATAATTATAATTAAGGGATGTTCTTTTTCTTTTCCTAATTTCTGTCCTCTGATCCTCATCATTACTGACTTTTTGAAACACAATGGTCAGAATTTCCACTTTTTCTTCATTGGAGCTTATTTTCTCCATGACCTTCTGATGCAAGGCTTGGTATTATGTTGCTTTCACTCTTTATTCCATTCATTTTCCAAATTTCATATTTGTGTACCTCTGATGTATTGGTATCTTTATTTACCTTTCTGCAGTATTTCCTCCAGTATTTCTCTTTTTGCTCTTTTTATAATTCTTTGTGCAACTGCCTTACTTATTTTATATGTCATTAAGTCCTCACCATTTAATGTAGCTTTTTGCTTTTCTTATAAGCCTTATTCCTTTCCTTAACTACATTGTCACATTCCTTGTTCCACTACGGTACACTTTTCCTATCTTTAATTAAGGTTGGTATCCTAGGAATACCCAGGCTGTCTGTCTTTATAATTCCCTTGGTAATATTACTACAGAATTCCACAGTATGCTCACTTACACATTGCTTGCCCACATATTCCTCACTTTTGTGTCTAAAGAGTTTCCAATTTGCTTTTTTTTGGTTCCATGTGAGGGTATTATTTTTGTCTTTGGTATTTCCTTTTCCTGGATATGTAACATTGGGAAGTGGTTACTACCCATTCTCTCCTCTGTAAATTTCCCAGCAGCATTTGCTTGCCATGTTCCTAGAAGCTATTCCCACGTCTAGGCAAGAGAGGTTTCTGTCCGCTGCATTGAACCTGGTAGGTGTTCCATCATTTAATATTACTACATTATCTTCAGAAAATTGCTCTAGACATTTTCCATTCATATCATTTGTCCTACTTTCCACAAACTATTGCGACTGTTCAGATCACCGCAGATAATGTATGGGCATGTGACATCTGCAATTAATTTTTTCAGTTCTCTAGCCTCGAGTTTTCTGCATGGGTTAGAAACATTATGTGGTCTGAGAGACACAGAGTTGTATTGTGTCAGTATCTCAAAAGCATTATACTTGATATTTAGCTTTTTAACATCTACTTCAAGGTGGTTCTGGTTTTCCTTAATGAAGCTGCAGACACCCACACTCTTTCCTGTTTCACCATCATGTCCATATATGCTATATCCATAGTTTGGGTTTTTTTTTTTTTTGTATTAGCCAAGTCTCTGGTATGCCTATTATATCAGACTTTGTTATCATATCAGTAATATGGTTCTTTAATTCCTGCCCATGAGCTATATGTACATTCCAGCTAAAAATAATCACCCCCATTCTCTTAACCTTCAATACTTTCTTTACTTAGGAAAATATGGAGTTGTTCTGCTGATTGGCTTCTAGCTCGTAGGTACTTTTCAGCAGCTTTAAATATAATTCTCATTTTCTCTTTTTGCTTTCCTGTTTGAGACGTACAATTTATGACTTCAGTCATAAATGCAGCAAATCTCTCTTTTTCTATAAGTAGCATGTCCCATATGCTTTTACTCTGATGTCACTCATTACCTTCTTCCCAGTATTTGGTTGCTTGCTAATCCCTGTCCCCATCTTGGGTTTTATTTTTGCCTCCTCTTTTTCTTTAAGGTGATTCCTAGCAACTTCTGCATATGAGAAAATGATGATGATGATTTTAGTTTTTTGTATTTTCCTCAGTACACCCTCCATATGCTGTGTTGTGTCTTCCTGCACAGCCACAGCTTTTTTGTTCTGTCCCTTCCTCACGATCATCATATGAATGGTTACCTGCACACTTGCTACACCTTAATTTGCCTTTGTAATTATTTGCTATGTGACCAAAACCTTTGACACCTGTATTATCTCAATGGAGGAGGTATATTCAGCTTAGTAACTTTAGGGTATCAGATGTTCTGGACTATCTAGATCTGTCCTTCTCTTAAATGTGACCAGTAACTGTGGAGGGCTTGCTATCACCTCTTCTGCTGACTAGCCTCTTAAAATATGTCCTCTCATCTTCACCTATTCCTTGCTTTATTTCCTCTTCTGACATATCAAGTGGCACACCATATACTATCGCTCTCATTGCAATTAGGAACCTAGATAGCCGAGTGCTTATTTTTAGCTTTCGTAGCACCTTTGTCTTAAGGAGCTTCCCCACTTGTTCTTCGTTTTTGCATTCTGCTAACAAATCTCCACCAGGAAGTTTCTGAGCTCTTTCTAAATCTCTAATACTTTTTTTGAGTCACTCTGCAAGCCACAGGGGGTTGACATCACCTAACTTTATGTCCTTAGCTAGGGATTTTACTATTATGTAATTTTCCCCCTGTCCCATTCCTGCCTTCCTACTCAATGTTCCTTCTGCTGGTTCTAAAGAATCTACCCTTTTCTTTTTCCTTGTTTGCATCCAGTTGTCCTCAATGCTTTCCCTAGCCACATTCTTTAGCCTGGTTTCAGTATAATTTGTTATCACTTTAACGTCCCCTGACCAGCCAGTTTAGCCTAGCTAGCCAGCTCTCCCTCTTCCTCTCTGGCTCTTAACAGGGAACACCTGTCCTCTCTCAGACCCCAACAAGGCTGTGAATGAGGCACAGGTGGGCTGGAGCAGTCCCTTCTTATAGGGTGTCTACACAGCAAAGAGAAATCCACAGGTGGTCCATGTTCGCTGCCTCAGGCTGGTGGGGCTCAGACAGCGGGACTGTTTCATTGCTGTGTAGACTTCCGGGCTTGGGCTGCAGCCTGAGTTCTGGGATCCTCCCACCCTGCAAAGTCCCAGAGCCCAGGCTCCAGCTCCAGCCCAAGCCCATAAGTCTATACAGCAATGAAACTGCCCGAGCCCTGTGAGCCTGAGTCAGCCGGTATGGGACAGCCACTGGTTTTTCTTTGCTGTGTAGACGTACCCTTAAAGGCATCAGTCCACCCGGTGACAGTCCACTAGTCCGCTGTGTAAATGTGTGTTCTCCTTTTTCTGTCATCTTACTGTAGGAGTAATGATTCTGAAAAGGCCACTGAAAGCTTTATTATCAGATCTGAATTATGGTTATATCTGAACCAAAGCTGTTGCACTGTACATGCTTAGTAGTTATCTATGCTACAAAATAAGGGCTTTGGGTTACGTCTGTGGGATTTGCCCACATTTTTCATCGGCACATACATATTTAGTTCCCCTTTCAATGGTTTCACATTATCTGGGCTCTCTTTCTGGGGTGATGATCCTTTTTTTAAATAATCCATTCTCCTCTAACTGTGAGTGATCAAATAAAATTAGATCTTATGTCTTCTTAAAATGACTACATGTGCTATTTAAACAGTTATTGGGATTTCCCCTCCTCTTCCCCATTCCCACAGCCACTGTTGCATTGGAGGTGTAGATAGAAAACAGAAACTGTTCAGTGTTGAGTAGATTCTGATAAGACCAATTTATCTGTACAGCAAACAATTGTGAAAATGGTTGGATCATGGCATGAACAGCCACCTACCCTCTGTTAGGATGCCAAAAAACTGCTAAAATTTTGTATGTGCAATGGGGTAGGGGCAGTCAAGAATCTGACTTGATTATTTAGTGCAACTTCCCAAGAAAGAACAGGCTTTTGTCCTGTGTAAACAGACATGTAAACATTTCAGGGTAGGTATTATTGGTTTTATTGTCTCTAAATAGTGATTTATGTCCTTATTTCTGCATTATTGTCCACAAGGTACTGCCCTATGTCACAGGCCTGTATTGCCTTATTTTTGACCATTTCATTTTCATTAGTATAGCTGTTTTAGTTTGTGATCATTGTACTGAACCTCATTGATAATCTAAGAGAGCATTAGATTCATAGTACTGACATCTAACCCTGTCAGTCTGGCTCATTGACCTCTGAGCTTCCGAAACATGGGTTCATTTTTTTTCTAAAACCAAGGTAGCCCTCCATCCATTTTCACACACATTGTGAGCAGTTTAAAGGTTGGTCAAAACCGAATATTGCTCTTTCAAATTTGATAATGTATGAGTACAGAACTGTGACCTTTGATGCATAGTAATACATCAACATGACATGAGCAGTAAGTGCAGCAATTACCTTTACTACACTTGAGATTGCGTTTTAGCTCTTTTCTTGTAAGCAATTATTTCAGGAAAAAAGAGCATGCTGCTTCTAAGTTAAATATATTTCACAAATGCAGAAATGGATACAATGTTTGGAAACTTTCTGATTTACAAAATTCTGCGAAGGTGAATATTTTTCAAATGCGTCCTGGCATTAAAATTAACATAGTTCAGTCGCAGAAAGATGTGAGCTCTTGCTCCTGTGTATTCGGTGTTTTGTTGCATTTTGTTCTGAGAGATTATTTTCTAGGCAGTTTAATGCCATTCTTCCAATACAGTGAAAAGCTCTCTAGTTTTATCCAGCTAAGGGCCCGATCCTGCAAGCACTTACACATGCAACTTTATTTGCCTGAGTATGCCTTCAATGGGATGACTCATATGAATCAAGTTACTCGTGTACATAAATGTTTGCAGGAGGAGGCTTTGTGTGCAAAGACCAGTTCCTATTTATTTTTAGGTTAATTTTATTTTTTAAGTCATGTTTAGGACTCGAGTTTCCACTGAAGAGGAACATAGGCAGTGGCAGCTGCCCCCGCAATGTGTCTCGTCTTTAACAAGCACAGACCTGGAAGAAGTTAGTTTAGTGTCTGTGTCCATTTCTTCCTTAACCTATTATTATCATTTTATTTATTTGTATTATGATAGTGCGTCTCTGTCCCAGTGCTTCTGTGCTAGGCACTGTACAACCGTATAACAAAAAGATGGTCCCACCCCCACCAGTTAACAATTGCCAGAGACTTCTGAAATGAGTGCCAGGGATAGCTTCTCCACTGTGGACACCTGTTCACTAAGAATTAGACAGAGATCACCAAATAATTTTAAACAAGCAACTGAATAACTGTCAGATAGTGACTTTCTATCACTACTGTCATGGGCAAAATTCAAAGTGCTGACCTAGACATAAACCTCATTATCATCCTCCTGAGATGCCTGCTCCATCACCAGTCGGGCATTTAGAGTTATAGGCACATCTGAATTGTGTTGAACATTCTTTTCAATGATGGTCTTCAAATCATTTGTTATACAGTAGCATCTAGAATCCCCAATCAAAATCAGAGCCCTATCATACTTGCCATTACCCAAACCCATTAAGCCAGTCTCTGCCCTGAAAATCTTAAATTCTCAATCAACAAGACACAGGTTGGGAGAAAGGGATACATTGTACAAGCAGAAGATGGGGAATTGAGGCACAGAGAGAATAAGTGACTTGCCCAAGGTCACACACATGGTGAAATCCTGGCTGTATCCAACTCAGTGGCAAAACTCTCATCAACCTCCATAGAGGCAGGATTTCACCCAGAGTTTATGATATAGCTATGAACTGAATCCAGACCTCCTGAGTTCCAGGCCAGAGCCTTAACCTCAAAACCATCCTTCTTCCCATTCAAACTCGTCCTCTTTCCACAGTGGCATAAATGACATTGCAGCTTAAAATCTACAGGAAGAAAACATTTACATTTTCAATGCACAGTAAGTACATCTAGGCAGGAAGGGCTAGCCCTAGACCAAATGATGGCCCAGGCTAGGAGCATCTTTGGCACCTTTCCCTTCCCTCTCCCCTCAGTTTATTAAACTTTTCCAGAAAGTCTGGAAGGTTCCAAAAGATTCCACAAAGGTCCATAACATTCTAGGAGGTTAGTGAAAAATGAATCCACATACGGAATACCTGAAACATTTTACTTCATTCGATTTTTCCTTTTATCGCTAACAACAAAAACAGCACCCTGGGCCCAAAATCCCCCAAGCCGGCACCTGAGGTGATTGCCTGTGTCACCTGCCCCTAAATCCAGCACTGCACCTAGGCACATATTATATAAGACACATGTCTTTATTATTATCTCAGCAGTACTACTTGCTGTGCATGATGCATAGCCCACATGTAGGTGTTTGCAGTTTCATTTCTAAGGTCTGGATCCTGCAACTGTGCACAAGTGAATCATCCATAAGCCATGGGGGCTGCAGCCTGGCACAGGGCTCCACCCATATGCAACACATTGCAGAATGGGGGCCTAAAGTGAACATAAAGACAAAGCACACTGATGATAGCTGAAGGACTCTGGATAGGACCCTTGAGATAGTGTGCAAAGTAAATCCACACTTGAGTTTATGTAAAATAATGAGTCTTTGAAAGCAGCAATTTTGGGAAACTGCGTAGAATAGAGACAGATCTAGATGTTAAGTGTGGAATTTTATAAAACTATCCTCCAGGTGATATTTAATAGTAGCAATCATTTGTATTTATAAGGCATTCTCCATCTTCCAAGGCAGTTAGGGCATTGTACAATAAAACAATAAAAATAACCCACTAAAACACACAGAAAATCAATTAGCAGAGAGGTCTTCTACAGGAAGAAAAGCAACATATGTATATCACAGTGTGTCAGACTACTGTTGTATTCACCTCTTGCAAGCTATTGTAATAATCTTTGTACAGTGTATGCCTTGTGAGGGGGTATTTGAAAACACATAATTTGCTGGTTGTTATTGTCCTGGTAAAATATGTGTAGCAACATTGTATATAGAGTTATAAGATTCCATCCACCCTATGGTGTTACTAAAACATGTTCCGAGTCTGGGGAGTGGCCAAACTGGTTCCTCAGAGACAAAAGGCAAGCTGATGCCTCAGCTAGGTGTAAACAACATTAATGGGCCATTACCTGCTAAATGGCCATTCTTTGGTAGGAAAGGGGACGTGGGTGAAAAATCTACATTTTTAGCAAAGAAACAGCAAGAGGTTCCTGTCCACAGAGACTCCCAGTCGCCATGATGCCAGCTGGAGATGCTTATGAAAGCTGGGAGAGGACTATAAAAAGAAAGGAAAAACACCCCAAAGTGTTTTCTTTGCTTGCGCTCTGACCATTGATTCACTGCACTAGAAGGAACAAGGGAAGTGGCCATTACACAGAAGAAGGGGTCCTGGCTTCAGATGTTTGAACACCAGGACTGTTGAGAGCATGTGGTGAGAAAATCTTTCCTTTGAATTTAACATAGTTTAAGTTAGCATTAGTTGTTTCATTTTTCTTTTTCTTTTTCTTTTAACCATTTCTGACTTTTCTGCCTCATTGCTTGTATTCACTTAAAATCTCTTTATAGTTAGTAAACTTGTTTTATAGTTTTATCTACATCAGGGTGTTTGAATTGAAATGTTTGGGAAACTCCATTTGGGATAACAGGATTTGTGCATATAATTTCTCCTAATAAAATGACAAACTTTAGAATCATAGGACTGGAAGAGACCTTGTGAGGTCATCTAGTCTAGTCCCCTGCACTTATGGCAGGACCAATGAACTTGTACTATCTGGGCAGTACAAGACATACATTTATGGAGGAAAATCGGAAACTGGGAGGTGTTGGGGTCACCCTACAGTGTAATTCAGGCTGGCAGGTTGCAGTCATAGGCAAACACAGGTGGGAGCGACTTACATGCTGCAGACTCTGAGCAGTCCAGGAGTGGAGACAACAGCAGCAAAGCAGTGTAAAAGGTTTAAGGGCAAGGGTGCACACAACCTTTTCACTAGTCCAGATTGTACCCTGAGTATGTCGCATATGGTAACCATGGTCTCACCACTCTAGAGTTGCCCTTTTATAGGCACTTTTCCCAGTGTGACTTTCAGGAGGATGGCCCTTTAAATTTGGCAGAGCCTGGTACTAAAGCAGCCATTGGGTAAGTGGTGGTGGTGGTTTCTTGCTGTGCTCCAGCTAGTAAGTATTCACGCCAGCTGTCCATGTTCGCCCTCTTTTATTCTCACAGTTTGTTTCTTCAGACTCCTAAAAGCACATCTTCCTCCTGATGGAGGGCGGTTTGTATTCTAATGAAAATAGGCTTTTCCTGCAATGTAGTGTTTGTCCTTTGGGGAAAAAAGGAGAGTAAGATGTGACAGTGCACATCGCTATATTTGCATACATTAGCCCTAATTGAGACACCACTCCTATAAAGTGTGGGTGCAGGGGTATCTCTAAATATCAGGGGGTGGCCAAACATGGTTAACGTCCCCCCTCGAGGTTCCCTCCCTCCCTGCTGGGCAGAATCCTCTAGCCCCACCACCCTGCCGCAGAGCAGAAGCTCTGAGTTACACCCCCCCCCCCCAGTCTGGTAGGCAGAGAGTGGGGCAGGGGGACATAGAGGGCTCTGTAAGCTGCACTTTAACTGTAAAAGAGTCGCATGTGGCTCACAAGCCACGGTTTGGCCACCCGTGCTCTGTGTAGTAGGATGCAGGATTGGGGCCTGGGTTAACAGCTAGGATTCTTAACAGGGTTCTATAATGACAATTTAGGCCCCAATTTAGATTTTGTTTAAACAACCAAAGAAGCCTCCCCTTCCTCCCCCCCCCCCCCCCCCCCCCCCCCCCCCCGGCCTAATTTTTGCACAGCCTGTTATCAACAGAAACATTTCCATGCAAATATTTTACATTTCAATGGTAATAGCTTATTTTCAAAGGAATAACTTGACCACACAGTATTTACGGTCCACACTTTCAAGCATCCTGCTAATATATGAGAACCAGAAGTAAAAATGGCTAGAAACAATAGCAGAAGGTGCATAGCACCTCAAAGGCCCAAACCCCAAGGTTTCAGACCATGTTGCTGTGTGTGCTGTTAACCAAGAGAGGACATTGAATTAGTTATGATAATGCGTTAGGGATTATTATTATTTAATTTTATTTTGGAGCTGGTCAATTTCAAGATTACATTAATTTAAAAAGGGGGGAAAAAGCAGTGCAGGGCCTTGATCCTTAGTGCAGACAACTACATTTTGCTGTTTGGAAATTGTTGCATTGCAAAAGAGACTTGATGCTGGAGTACTTGCCAAACTCAATATTTCATTTTAGTTCTTTGCATCTCTTGAATGAGTGAATTCTTTATAGACTCTGTCCAGCTCTAATTCTTCTGTCCTATAAATAACTACATAAAATATAAACCACTTTAAAAAGGATTTGAGGAACATGAGGTCTTACAAGGGTGTTATATAGTACTGGGCAAATATTTTTCTTTCATATGCTGTTACATATGAAGTGTAGCGATTAATAAAATTATTTTCTTCAGCATTTCTCCTGCAGTATTATTAGTGAAGCACTCCTTTGGTTATCTAGGACTGTGCGCCACTATGAGGTCTTTTGATAGAGGTCTTATATACTGCAGTATCTCTAGAGAGTGTGTGTGTGTATTTATATATTGCTAAGTGAGAAGTTGTGCTGGCCTGGGTGCAGACTGTATTTTCTTTTGAAGGCTTGTCTCAAACCTGATGACATTTTAATATAGTTTTTTGTTCAGTTACATTTCAAAATCTATGAAAGCTTTAAGCTGTCTCAGTGGTGTGTATTACAAAGATTCGTAATAGTGAAATCCCCATGAAACTGAGCTGATGCTCAAATTACTGCATAAGTGATAGGAGAGTAGAAATTTAGAAGTATATTAATGCTAATGGGAATTGCTCAGCTAAAACTGTGTGCAGCTAGTTGTGGTACCCTGGTGTATCCCAGAAAGACATAATGCTCATCTACTCATTGATGCCTGATTTATGTTATTCTTAAAACATTTGAGATTTTTAAAGTTTTCACAAGATCCGTTATAAACAGACGTGTAATGATGCTGAAAGCCAAAATACTGTAAGTCAATGTGAATAGTACCAAAAGGAGCCTTAGTCTGAATACTGTGACAGATACAAAAAGTATTTAAGCAAAACTGTGAAGCAGATTTAATTTTGATTCTTTTGTCTGAAGACTTAAAAAATTGAATGCCATCTGAATGGGATATTATTAACATTGGTGAAATATCTCCAGAACTGCTCAATCCTTATAAATTGGTCTTTTGAAGGCATTTTAAAAGGTATAGTATTATGGTTGTGGAAATGGACAATGTCATTTAAGTATTCTGAATTGTTTATCTGATTTCCTAGATAAGTCTTGGTCACCTGACTTAAATGTATACTGATCTATTATTTATGCTTTGAAAATAGAGCTGATAAAAAGCATGTGTTCTTGCTATTATGTTTTGTCATATCTAGCTAAAAAGATTGAAATCCCGAGAAACAATTTTCTGAAGAAATGAAATAGTATGCCCTCCTGAACCCTTGGGGAAAATAGCTTCTCTGTTTGCTCAGAATATGAAACAGTAAAACAGTATAAGTAAAACAGACAGCCATGCCAAACATGTCACATTTCTATTTGTACAGTTTGGAATGATGTTTTAAAAACATTTTCTAGTTATTTTTGATAAATAAATGGTGCAAATAACATCTGCAAACCAACCCTGCTGAAGTAAGATTTTTCAAATCAGATTTGTTTTACAGTGAAACTTGGAAAATTGCTTTGCAAAACTTAAGTTGTATAACTTCTGAGAAAATATGCAAAAGAAAGGCACAAGAATACATCTTGCTTTCAGTTTATCTCCGCACAAAAGATGGTAACACTGGAACTTTTCCAGCACCTTTGCTGCTGCATTTTGAGGTAGCTTGTTTAAATTAGCTCAGAGTGAAAAGCCCAAGTTTCAAACATGGACATCCTAGTTAGTCCAAATCCGGCACCTGCATACTCAAACTGGCACTTGGGCACACAGCTGCACTTTTTAGGGATCCAATGCCTGTTTGAATACTCAGAATTGAGCACCCAAATTTAGGCCCTGATAGTCCTCTTGGAGTCAATAACAGATGTCCTGTCGGCTCCAAGAGGATCAGGATGAATACCCTCAGGTTGAAAAGTGAGTTGAAGGGTCATATCAAGCTTCCGCAGGTGACACGTTCAAGCAGGGGTGGAGGAGCACAGAAAGAGAGAGTTTTGCTTCAGTGGCATCCTCCTCAGACCCTTTTGAAACAACTCCCTGCAGTATTGCCTCCTATTCTAGGAGGAAGCATGGCTTGGAGGAGTCTTTGTGGCACTGTAGTGCTCCCAAAATACTATAGAGTATGTTAAAGCTAACTCTATTGGCTTTAACTTCTTCCTCTGTGACATAGAATCCACCTGGAAGAGGGATCCCACAGGCAGTATCTAGAGAGAGAAAACATTTTATGTCATGACTCTACAGAAGCCCTGCTGCCAAGGGGCCAGTGAAATGATCCTATGCCTTTATAGACCCCTGGGATGTGTGCAGATCTCCTGATTTTGTGGGGCAAATCCTCGGCCATTTCTAGGAAGTATATACTCTGACCCTCGTAAAATGGAATATATTGAGTGTAATTTCTCATCCCCATGCACATTTTGAATGCTGTTGCTTTCAGTGTTTGTGAAAGCTGACTTTTTCCAAAGATACCATTTGCATAGGATTCCAACTCCTGGGATATGGCTTCCAGAAAGAGACCAAATCCAGTGATACGATTCAAACATTAAATGTGATGCTCTTGTTTTAAGTGAGCGCATAAAAGAGAATTAAAAAAGTAGAGGCAGACGTGCATTTTTAGTCATTAATCGTACTGATACATTTTTCTTTAATAAAATTGATTCTTTGAGTTTATAAGGGTGGAAATTTGCTTGGTATTGTATTTTGTCATATCTAACCCAGAAATAATAAATGTCCCTGTACACTTTATAAGACTAGTTACAGAAATAATTGAGTCTTTGTCAAGGTCAAGGGTGAGAAGTCTGGAAAATAAAGTATTCTTTACAAAATGGTTGTACATGTTTATTGTCACATTGAACAATACAGATGACAACTGAAGATATACCGCTTTATTTGAATAGTTGGAGAGTAGATGTTTGTTTACATTTTTTTTGTACAGAAAATGTAAGCAGGAATTAAAATAGTAATATTAGTTCCTAGTACACTCAGGCATGACTAATCCATGTATGCTTTATCCTTTGTTTCTTTTGTCCAAAAGAATCAAGTGGTTTAATGCAACATGGGTGTACCATTGATTAGTTCATCTGCATTGTTTAATCTTTTAATGCCAGGATTTCCTGAAGACAGGGTATGAAAGGGACTACCAGTGCCAAGGGGTTCATATAGAGGTGAATGGATTTCATCATAATTCCACCCAATCTGACTTTATTTCATCATTTGCTTCCAATTTTTGTATCCCTGGGAATCATGGTTGAAAAGGCATTTGTCTAATATGAACTGAATTCTTTGTTTATCACTTTTTGACATATAATAGATTTGTTTTCTTTGAAAACTGGTTTCTCTAACAAGAGCAGAAAATTATTTCTAGCATGTGGCAATTTGTTCATATAACTTCTAGCTATAATAAACTGTGCTTTGTTGGTAAAGTTAGTGATTTGCCCAATGTACTTGGCCAAACTTTTGCCTCCCCAAGCAGTTTGTGAAGGGCACTATGAACTGAGTGATTGGATCCTCCATCCACCGCGGGGGAGGGGGTGCTTTTCCCTGGTAGTGTATGTATATAGTTTAAATGGCTATGGGAACTTTGGAAGGTAATGTGCTAGAGACATATAAGATGTTGTTTAGTTATGTTGGTGGTTTACATTTATATCCCAATATTCTAGGAAGGGCATAGGCCATTGTTTAATTATTAGTCACTGGGAATTCTAGGAAGAATGGGTTTCCCTAGAAGATTTCATGTAGTTGGGTCTTTGAAAAAATGTGTGCACATGTGTACATGTGTGGTAGGCAGGGAGAGGGGAGGAGGTAATGCAGGGGACTAAAAGCAAGGATGGACAAGAGCACAAGGATGTGCTTCAGGACCCCACTTCTCCTGATTTCTGGCTCTGGCTGCATTTATCCATGGAAAGAGGGATTGTGATAGTGGTGTCAGAGACATATAGCTCCTCTTCCGCTAGAGCTACTTGGCTGACCTCAGACAACCAGTGGCTGTAGGAGCAAGTGACGCAGCTCAGCGCCAACAACATCGTGGTCCGAAGAGTTTGAAGGGAACTGCCAGCGGTTCCAGGGTTTTGTGAACCAGTGCTGCCTTCTGTTTCTGATGCGCCCCCAAATCTATGCCTGTGACCTGAGCAAGATGTCCTTGGTAATCAGCCTGCTGACAGGAGATGCATCAGACTGTGCCTCCCCACTGCTGGAAGGCCAGAGCTCAGTGCTGTTGAAGTGGGACGCCTTTCTCCAGTCGATGTCAACCGTCTTTGATTATCCGCACCCAGCTCAAATAGCCAAGTAGATGCTGAGGGGAATCCAGCAAGGGCAAGGTAAAGTAGCCTCCTATGAAACGCACTTCCACCACTTTGTGGCAGATATAGAGTGGGACGAAGCAGCGCAGCTATACCAGTTCTGGTGGGGCTTGCGGGAAGAAATCAAAGATGAACTGGTTCACTTGAGACATCCAATGGTCTAGATGCCCTTATGGACTTACTATTTGCATAGTTAATCATCTGCAAGAATGAAGGGAGGAGAAGAGAGGGTGCTGCAGGTACCTGTGTACTGTGTACAGGAACTTGTGTAGTGTGACTTGTGGAGTCAGCTTTTGTATCGCCCACTGAACCCAGGCAAGCAGATCTGGCTCATCAGTGACTCACACCCAAAGAAAAGGAACGGTGCCATCAGTGCCACCTATGCTTCTTCCATGGTGAATTTGGCCATGCCTGCTCAGCACGAATGTCGAGGAGATTGAGGAAACAAGCTGCCTAGGCACAGTGGTAGCAACCAGCCTGGGCATTGAGAGATGAGAACTTCCCTTTACTCTAGTCTTCACTGAGATGTCTCCTGAACCTCATCCAATGGCTTCTCATTTGCAGGTGCCTATCCAGACAATTGACAATGGGGAGTTGGGAAGTCTTTGTGCCACATCCAATCAGCCAGTCAGCAGTGAAAGGTAACCAAACACGACTTGATTTTAACTGACTATCTATAGAACCTGAATGTGGAGACAAAATCTGGTTGAGTAAGGTTTGTTGGTTTGTGCCACTGACTTCAAATTAATCAGCAAGCTTCTTTTGAGGAAGAGACCCTGCCTGTGTGGATGCCACAATTATTTAAGAGAGAGAATCTTAGCAAAGAATTCACAGGAAGTTTAGGTGAAGGTACAGTTATTGCAGGAATAAATTCTCATGGATCCACAAACTCGTCTCCAGAGAAATACCATAGAAATTGTATGATGCTTGTTCTGATTGTTATTGTGTTGGCCAAATATGAAAATAAAACTCTCATCACTGGAAAGTCCAGGGAATGCCTTCAAATATCTCCTTCAGACTCACTCCTGTGGTTAGCCTTCCAGCTCTAATCTTTAAAAAACAGAACAAGTAAAATCTACCCTCACATCAAAACCAACCTCACCTTGCCCTAAGATGGGTAATAAATGTACTTGAGAGCCGAACCAAACTGCAAAATGATCTGCAGAGATTGCTTGCCTTCCTCATTGCTCCAATGTGGGGAAATTTTTTATTAATGAATGGGAAGCCGTATAAACCCAGGGAGAAGTAATAAATGGAATAAAAACAAAAAGGGAGAGGGAATATGTGGACAGCCACATTCACTGCACTAAAGCATGCTCATTTCCATCTTCTCTCTTACAAACTGTCCTAATACTACTTGTCCCATGTAAGCAGGCGGTATAGTCGTGTAAAGAAGGGGTGGTCTCAGGTTTAGAAGGAGGATCATGAGGTGGTCTTTCCATAAATGGAAAGTTTGAGAACCCCTGATTTAGTCCAGGACAGGTCAGTTCCTGACAATACTTATTTCAAGTATTTTGTCCAGTCCAATTTCAAATATCTCAAACAATGGAGGCTTCTTCCCTTCCCTGGGGATATTATTCCTTCATCTAATGAATCTCACTGTTTTGGAAGACGTTCAGCCTCAGTTTTCACTTTCATTTTTCTCCTATTAATCCTAAAGTATGTCCAATTGTACCTCCCCAAATCTCTCTTCTCCTTGATGTGTCCATGCGTTCAATTTTTGTAGCCTATCATGTCCTATAACCTAATAATCCAAAGCAATATCCTCGCAATATCAGCCTCGGGCTGATTACAGAGGTAAAGCCACTAAAATCTTTTGTGTTCTAAATTCTCTTTTCCTCATAACATTAATAATATCCCATAGTTTCTTCAGATAGTTGTACCCAACAATCATCATCCTCAGGACCTCCTCTCTGCCATGCAGTGCAGCGTTGCTACCCTTTCCTGTCTATGTGTTATATAACAGGATGGCCATGATTGCTTTGTCTTGCCTTTTCAATTATTTTTTTTAACCTTACACTGTGATTTTAAAAATGGCTGGTATCCTTTTACACTGTTTTTGTAATATACAGAGCCCTTCATTATTTCCCCCTTTACAAAGCCTAGGTAGTTTGTGTCTCCATCTCTGTTATGTGTGCTTGCCAGAAATGTGATCACAGTAATGAGAAACCTCTTTAAGCAAATAATCTGTGTGTTTGAGATAAATAAACAACAAATAAACTGGTGAGAAACGCCTTTGACTTTCAGGAAAGGTGAGATGTTATAGGTTCATTAATATGTAAACTGTAGTATGTAGATCTCAATGAAAGTGACAAACAAGTGCCACAGTGGGTATTGCTGAACACAGGAAATGGTTGGTTTGAGCTAATATATACTTTTGGCACTACTTCATCTCAAAATCATACATAGCACCTAGCACCAGCAGGCCGGTTTTATAGCTTCATCTATTACTTTACTGTCACTGTTAATTGTCTTCTTTTACCTCTGCAGTATTCTACAAATTGGGCCTATCCAAAGTGACAGGAGGAAGAACATTAAGCATCTGACAAGATGATATCTAAGTTCAATTTCCTACTCTTTACCTGATTTATACCTGCAGAAGATAATTTTCCTTTCTGTCATAAACAGCCCTATAAATCAGCAGTGCTTATGGAACAACTGCATAGAAAGCCCCTAGCTTTGTATCCTCCATGTTTCCTATTAGGAAGCCATTACTGCAGAATTTTCCTCCTTCAAACAAAAATGATGAAATTTAATACCACTGAGATTACAAAGATTAAGAGCTGAAGTACTGCTGGGGCTTTTCAATTGAAGCAGCTATCTGAGCAATCTTTGCAAAACTCAATAAAAACAGGGTTTCTGCCTTTGACATCATTATCCATCTGTTTGGATGAAATTGCTGTATCATGGTATAAATCTGTGATACAAGTGACATAACCTCTGAAATAAAAGGGAACATTAACTGCTCTATCTTCTAGAGGCCCTGGGACAGGCTGGCTATAAGCTCAGTCAAGTGTGATGGCAGTTATTCTGTGTTTTACTAGACTGCAGACAATTATCCTTTGCTCTCCTCCCCTCTTATGACAAACTGCCAGAGCTTCTGCTGAAATGATCTCAAATAGATTTTCTAAAATGCTTAGTACTAGATTGCCTCCATACATTATTTCTTTTCAATGGGCTGAAAATAAAAACCTAATCCACAAATCAATTGCTGCATCTATCAGAGCACATTGGTGCACATTTTATTTTGTTCTATCAAGATTTTATGCCGTTTATATCCTCTCTACAGCATCTTACACAGATGTACGTGGTGCAGAGAGGACATTTATACCGGGGGTTCAATGGGAGTCAAGAGATATTTAGCCTTGTAAAAGGGAAATATTTGGGCTAGACTTTAGAATGATGATAATGTGAACCATGACTACTATTAGATCCCCCCCCCCTTCTGGAGTATTCTCAATGCACCTCTCTGACCCCTGAGGGTACCCCCATATAATCCACACCGTGTGGAGCAGGGAGGGGAATGAAAGAATATAGAAGTCACACAATCCATCCAGTTGGGGAAGAATGGCTGCTGCTCCTCAGTCAGTCACAGTGCTTCCTGGAGAGTGGTTTGAGGTTCTCTTTTTCATCAGAGTGCTGCTGTCTCCCCAGTAATCCTAGCCCCTTCCAGACTGGGAGGGAAGGACTGAACACCTCAGACTGCTTCCCTTTTTTGGCAGGGCCTTATGTTAATGCCGTGCTACAGGCTGGACCATGCGGAACTTTTATACTTTTTTTGAGTAGATATATTTCATATAAAGATCAGTGCCTTAAAAATGGATGTCCCAAATTGAGTCTATTGTGAATATTATTGTGGCTATCACATCACTGGCATGCCTAGTGCTTTACAGACAATAGGAATTACAGGTGCTTGCTCCAAGGATCTTATCCTTCACATTCCACATCATCCCCTCTGTGGGAGTAACTTGCACAGGGGACAAGAAACTGTACAATTTGTACAAGCATCTTTCAAATTCCTCAGAAGGGAAGAGATTGGTAATGGTGCATTGCCCCTAGTTGTGGTAGGAGTAGAGGAGTCAGGCTCTAAAACCAGTGGATATCCTGATCCCTGCAGAATATGATTCATGCAGACCATGTGCAGGCACTATTGTAATCAGTAGCAGGAGATTTGCCTGGGTAAGGAGTGCAGGATTTATCTCAAAAGCACAATGTACTTATCTCTGTGTGCACCCGCTACAGTATTTGTCTTGTTTAACACTTTGCAAAATTCAGCTCTGATCCTGCAATTGATAGCATGTGTCTGGGCTGCTATCCCTGCTTGGAGACTCATTGACTTCAGGGGCTATGCACACTATCACCACGTGGAGAGTGGGCAAAGCTACATATCCAGGTCGACAAATAAAATTTCCAAAATTATTCATCTGCACAATTTCCATCAGAGGACAAAAATTAGATGATCAAACTGGTGAATAAGAAAATAGAGCTGGTAAAAATATTGTTGATGGAACTGTTTTCTATTGAAAAAATGCTTGTTTTGTTGAAATCAAAATGTTTCACGGGCATATGCTTATTTCAATGAAATTTTTTGATGGGGAACAGTTGGGACATTTCATTTTGATAGTGTCAAAATGTTTTTTTTCAACTTTTGTACTAGAATAAAATATTAATTTTAATTTACTATATGTATACACAGTATATTTAATATTATGTACAATTATAGTAAATATTTTAAGATAATATAAAAGTCTAAACAAAATGAAATGACACCATTGAAATGAAATATTGCTACACTATCAAAATGACATTATTCTGATTGTCTCAAATCAATTTTGTTTGCTTTTGTTTTTCAATAAATTTTGAAATGTTGGCTTTTTATTCTGATTCAGAATTTTTTTTTTTTTTTTTGAAATGTTGGACTTTCTCAACAAACAGAAGTTCCAGTTCCCTACTAACTCTAAACCCCCCTGCCTATATTTCATATCATTTTATTAACAAGAATGCCAGGTAGGTTGTGACTTCCAGGAACCCTTATTATGGTTAAAAGAAAGTTGGGTTTCACATAGGAAACTGAAGACAAGTAGTATTGAAATGTCTATGCTAATATATAAATACTTACAATTATATAAAAACTATATTTAAAGACAAATATAACAGACTGCAAAATCAGCTGAATTGTATATGAATTTTATTTTGGACCTGCTGTTAAAATGTTCAGATTTGCAGGCTATAAACTTCCATTTCTAGTTAGTAAGTATCAGATTTTAAATTGGCAGTACCTACATTTAAGGGCAGATTTGCAAGAGCTCAGCACCCTGCAGCTCCCATTGTGACACTCATCTCAGCACCCAATGTGGTCCAAAATGTATGTACCTTCCTTGTGGATCTTGCTTAAATGTAGTTAAGTGCTGTGTTGTGTTTTATAGGAACCATGATGGTAACTCAGAGGAGGCAATTACATATGCAAGCATCACAACACAGCAACAGTTGCTGTGTTTTTAATCATACAGCAGTTGTTTGCAGGGGAATACTCTAATCTGGATTTCATAGAAACTAATCTTTTGAAATAAGAGTTTTGAAAAATTGCCAATACTTTGAAAATAAAAATGGAGTGGAAAGTCTTCTGACCAATACATTCATTCCAAATCTATGTAAAAGCATTTAATGTATGAGTGTTAGCACAATAAAAAAACTGCATTTCTTACTTCTATGCATATTCTAACTTTGAAAACATAACTATCATGTCTATAGCTTATCTTTTTTTTTACCATGGGAAAGACATTGTAAGCCATTATGGAAATTGCCAGCACCACCTATTGTTGAGAATAGGTAACTGCAATTAATTTTGCTAATTTGCATATGAAAATTAGTATGTAAGAAAAATTAACTAAATTTATACACTCAGCTACTTATATTTGAAAGAGTCAATTCTGCAAGTGATCAGCAAAAGCTATCTATGTTGCAGAGATGGTCTTTGACTAAAATTCAAAATGTTACTGAAAACTGGGGGGCGGGGCATATGCTAATATGATTGCTCAAGAACTGTTTATTGCACATGGTATTAAGATGAGGTCTTACTGTTGTAGTTGTGTAGGAACAGTAACATTCTTCTGAAAATCTAGGTAGTGTATCCACTGATTCCTCTACTACCGCAATAATTATTTCCTTTAAAAAAAAAAATTCTGACGTGATTTACCTTTCACAAATCCACCCTGGATCTCACATACTGCTTGTGCTTTTTTGATTGTCTGTCATTAAGCCATCCTAATAATTAATTTCCCCTTTTTTATAATTCAAGTATAGATTCTGCAATGTGATCTGTTAGGCAGACTCTTATGTACTTACTGAATCCCACTGAAATCATTGAGCCTCTGTGGAGATGTGGGGGTCTGTCTAGCCAGATCAGATTCAGGAACAGGGCAGGGGATGTCTGATTTATAGACCTATTTCTTTCAACCTCATTTTCATACCCTTCCTTTATAAAATTAGTACCAATTTAACTGTTTCCCAACTCCTGCTCCCCCCAGTATTTCCATCATATGAAAAGACTGTAGAAATAATTTTCAACAATTTTATTCCTAATTGCATACATCACACATGGATTTAACCCATTGCTATGTGCTACTTTTTCAACCCTCTTTCTGGCCAAATAAAGGTGTCTCAGTGTTATGCTCAACTCACTCGCCTCAGTTTTTTTGTTCCTTAATAACCACAAACAACACATCCTCTGTCTCCAGGGATGTTTTAAATGAGACTCTTTTTATCAAATAGCCATTTTTTTCCTTCATTTTCTTTTTGTTAACCTGAAATGTATTACTCATCAATAGTCCCACTAGATCTCCCCAATTTTTCTTCACACCTCTATTATATTTTAATAAACTGTGAATATCTTGCTTTTATATAACTAGAATGAGTGCTGCATAAATGTGTTTAACCATAAAATTAGTTACCATAGCATGCAAAACATTGGAAAACATGTTGATCTGTAGGTAAGAGAAATTTAATCTAGCTTCAATATATAGTGAATCCGTATGCTGACACTAAATGCAAATATGAAAGATTTTGCATCAGTCTGAATTTATTTTTCATTTTACATATTAATTATTTGTTTGTTTGATTTGGGGGAACACAGGGTATAGCACTGTCCAAACACTGAAGAAGGATGATCTTCTGACCTACGGAGCTCACTATCTAAGGACAGATGTCAGGAGTAGAGGAATAACAACTGTCAATTTATCTACAATTTATATACAAATGAGTAAGATTCGCTATGCACAGCACAGCAGAACTGAGTCTGTAAGAAGGACTTACATGGGGACAGAGTAGGGTCCTTGTTCATGAGCTCAGGTGGGTCATGTATATTATACCTAGGGGAACTACATGAAAGAAGCAGAGTATTTAGCAGACATTACTGAGAAGATTTTTGGTTTTTAGGTCTGACTATACTTGGGGGACGCCTGAATCAGTAACCAAAATATTTTTCTTGGGCCCATGTCTAGTGGATTCATGTTGACACAAGACCTCACACTTTTGTCTGGGTCTGTGGATCTTATGGCGGTACAGGTCATGTATTAGATAAGGTCTTCCCAAGACCAACCAACAACTGGAGAGACATGAGTAAGCTGGACTGGTGCAGAGACTCTCCAGGATCCAGGGGAAACCCTTGTTTATTCCATCCATCCCAGCTGGGCCAAGTGCTCTGCCCCTATAGCTGTGGGCCTGGGCCAAGGTCAATTTGACTGCTTTATACCTATTTTTTTATTGTTAGGCATGTATCTGCTTTCATGCAATTTATTATGATGGTAGCTGCTAGGCTGCTTTTAGCATGGTGCTCATATAACTTGTATTCTGTAGAGCACTGATGTGGATAAATTATCACATTAAGTTCACCCAGAACACCCTTTATATAACTATGGAAAGCAAATAATATATCATGGATGACACCTTAGACTATCAATGCTTTTTTCTTGGCAATGTGTACATATGTAATATATATCATGCTGTGTGCACCATTTAAACACACAGTGTTTGCCACTCTATAGTGGCTAATCAGTATTGAGCATAGAGTGATAACAGGGTTATTGCAAATATCTGGTATATTGTGTGTGGAGTTTTAATGGTTGTCCCCTGTAGGATAGGCATGTAGAATTTGATCATAAAGCTTCTGAATAAATTAATGCTTTGCTTTAGTGTGCTCAGAAACTTCCTGAAAACATTTTTGCATAATGTGTTCTGGAGAGAGCATCAACTTGAAATGGAGTTGTTTTTTTTAAAAATTAAATAGTTTCAAGTGTCAAACTTACCCCTGAATCTCCATGCCAATTTTTTACAGTTACAATTATATTCTACTTTTTTACATGTTTTTTTCTCCTTGTTGCTGTGCGAAAGATCCACAAAATCAAAAAAGGGAAACTGAGTGACTAATAGGAAAACAATAAAACAGACTATACATAAAATGTGGCCAAATACAAAATAAGCAAGCTGAAAAAGTGGAACAATATTTTTTTCTTTAATCTTTCGTTATAGTAATCTTAAATGTTTACTTGGAACAACAGTAGATTTTAAAGTTGATGATGTCCCTTTATTCTGCAACATGCTTTACCTCCCCTGGCTTTGCGTACCAGAAATAATAGCAAGACCCATAACACTATCTCCGTCCCCTGTGGTTTCATTTGGATGTATGTTTATAACTTTCTAATGTACAAAGTTTGGGTCATGAACATCTGCTAGTCACTGTCCAAAAATTCACTCAAATACCTAGTGCAAAACAAATGTTTTATTTTCTCATTGAGATCTGAGACTGCGCATGAATACAAATAACAAACGTAAGTGCCACAGAGATGGTATCTGGAATTCTGTTTTAGAATTCAATATTGTGCGTGTATTTGGTGCAAAGATATTCATTATGCTAGAAGGGCATACACTGGTGGATGTGGATGATGTGATGTAAGGTATGTCTACACTTTGAGCTGGAAGACATCATTTCCAGCCTGAGGTGACATAGCTCTGATCAAGCTAGTGCGCTAAAATTGGACTGTAGCGGTGGCAGTGTGACCAATGGGAGGGACTAGCTACCCTGAGTATGATTCCATCTGAAACATTAGGTCTGTACTAGGAGTGGCTAGCCCATCCCACTGCTCGCATCACCATGGCTACACTCTAATTTTAGCACGTTAGCTCCATCCATATATCTTCTTGAGCTGGAACTTACACGCCATGCAAAGGATAGAAGTACTCGAAGAGACAGCCCCCGCGGGTCAGAAGTGGATACAGGTGATATGCAGTGACTGTGGACCACGTGTCTGATATAGGGGAGAGCCCACGGCATTATCTTAAGTGGTTTAATGGTGGACCTGTGCTGGAAAAAAGGGCCTTGGCCACTCACATGGTGGATCTATGGAACCCCCCCAAAAGGGCAGCTAGTATTGAGTGAGGAGGCCTGGTCCTATTATCTTGCTCCTGTGCACCCTACATAGTTTCAACTGCTTTCAAACGACAACTCTTTTGGACTCTGCCACAGAGAATGTTCTGGATCTAAAAGGTGCAGTAAGCACACACAAATACTACTAAGCTGCATGCATCATGCTGGGGTAGGGAGGAACTTAACTGGGAAGGCTGTGGTGATGCAAGGCCCTTCCTAGGTAGAAGAGTATATGTTTGGTGTCTCTGAGGCTTCAGGGGACTAAAGGCTGCTTCTGCTGGGGCCTTGGAGAGCTGCTGTGAACAGGGAAGGGTGTTTTTAGGGGCAGGATGAAAGGATTGGCCTACAAGCTGCTGGGGCAGAGGAAGGCAGCATTGTGACTGAACTGGCTCTGCAGCAACGTGGACAGGGCTGTGCTAGCATTCTGCCCAGGGTGCTCTCTCACTGACCATCACATCTGTGAACCTGGAGCATACCTTTGATGTCATGAATGGAAAGTAGCAATTTCCACACCCCAGTATTAGAGTATGACCAATATCACACTCCTCCCTTGCTCTCTATCCTTATTCCTTTCATTGTTTACACTGCTTCCAAACACCAAATAGCTCCCGCTGTTCAATAGCACCAAAACACTGCCATAGCATCTCTTGGGCAGGACTGTTTATTTGTTAAACAAGGTAAAAACCCTGTTTCACAAGGAAAACTGGTCTTCATGTACCTAAAACTGTCTCCATTCCTACTGCTAAAACAACATGAGGGGGAAGGAGAGGAAAAGTTTCTAAGGGGACCCCCACTATTTCTAGTTTTGGTTTTGCAACAAGAACTTTACAGAACTCCATATCCTTTGAGCTTATGGGCGCATAGTACTCTATATGGGCCAAAGTCTGAGGCGCTTATTCCATTTTACTCAATCCTTATGTTCAGGCAAGTTCCCACTGGTTTCAGCAGAGGTCTGCTTTAGTATAAGTACTGAGTCAGAACCTCAGAATGGCCATACTGGGTCAATGATCCATCTAGCCCAGGATCCTGTCTTCTGATAGTGGCCAATGCCAGGTGCTTTGGAAGGAATGCCCAGAACAGGCAATCATCAAATGATCCATCTTCCCCTGTCATGCACTCCCAGCTTCTGGTAATCAGAGGCTGGGGGGGGACGCAGAGCATGGGATTGCATCCTGACCATATTGGCTAATAGCTATTAATGAACCATGAATTTATCTAATTCTTTTTTGAACCCCTTTATAGCCTTGGCCTTTGCAACATCCCCTGGCAACAAGTTCCCCAGGTTGACTGTGTGGTGTGTGAAGAACTTCTTTTTCTTTGTATGAAACCTGTTGTCTATTAATTTCATTGGGTGACCCCTGGTTCTTTGTACTATGTGTTACTTCCTTATTCACTTTCTCCACACCATTCATGATTTTCAAATCTCTATCATATTCCCTTTTAGTCATCTCTTTTTCTAAACTGAAAAAGCCCAGTCTTTTTAATCTCTCCTCATATGGAAGATGTTCCATACCTTTAACCATTTTTGTTGTCTTTCTCTTTACCTTTTCCAGTTCTAATGTATCTTTTTTTGAGCTGGGGTGAACACATCTGCATACAGTATTCAAGGTGTTGGTGTACCATTGACTTATATAGTGGTGTTATGACATTTTCTGTCTTCTGATCCATCAGAGAATTATCCACAATGACTCCAAAATCTCTTTCTTGAGTGGTAACAGCTAATTTAGATCCTAGCATTTTGTATGTATAGTTGGGATTATGTTTTCCAATGTGCATTACTTTGTATCTATCAACACTGAATTTCATCTGCTATTTTGTTTCCCAGTTTTGTGAGATCCCTTTGTAATTCTTCTCATCTGCTTTGGACTTAACTATCTTGGGTAATTTTGTATCATCTGCAAATTTTGCCACCTTGCAGTATACCCCTTTTTCAGATCATTTATGAATACGGTGAACAGCACTGGCCCCGGCACAGATCCCTGGGGGAAACCACTATTTTCTTCTCTCCATTCTGAAAAATTGCCACTTTCCTACCCTTCGTTTCCTATCTTTTAACTGGTTACTGATCCAGGAGAGGACCTTCCCTCTTATCCCATGAATGGTTACTTTGCTTAAGAGCCTTCAGTGAAGGACCTTATCAAAGACTTTCTGAAAGTCCAAGTACATTATATCCACCAGATCACCCTTGTCCACATGTTTCTTGACCCACTCAAAGAATTCTAAAAGATTGGTGAGGCATGATTTCCCTTTACAAAAGCCATGTTGACTTTTCCCCAACAAATCGTGTTCATAAATGTATCTGATAATCTTGTTCTTTACTATCATTTCAGCCAATTTGCCTGGTATTGAAGTTAAGCTTTCTGCCTATAATTGCCAGGATTGCCCCTGGAACTTTTTAAAAAGGTTTGACCTTAAGAGAGTAGTAGATGTGATCAGCATTTTGGTCTGACAGAATGAGTAACAGAGTCTACCAGGTATCAACAGAGATTACCAGGTAAGACCTAGGTCACATTACTGGGTTCTCTATTTACTGTAACCACTCAGGAAGGAGATGCAGACATCATTCAGAACAGCTCAATGAAAACCTTTGCTCTGTGTGTAGCCGTGGTTAAAAAAGCAAACAAATTGTTAGGATATGTAAGGTATGGGATGGGAGATGATAGTAAAAATATTAGAATGCCATACAGGAATACAAGTCTCTTCCCTGTGTTCAGTTACATATATTTCCTTTCCTGGGGACTGCATCTTGTTACAGTGGGAAGTCTTGTGTGTTCCAGTGACCCTGAGGAATGCACCAGAGGGAGTTCTAACTCCTGGTAGAGCCACCCAAGCCAGACAGGTCAAAGGGTAGGGACCAGAAGAAAAGCAGTTCACTGGTCCTCTAGGCTGGAGGTTTCTGACAGGCCAACCACTTATCCTCATAACGAACCTGGGAAAAAATGATATGTGATCATGTTTCATAATGCATGCACACAAGAAAGGCAAACTAAAGTTGCACAGAAAACCCTAATTCTGACATTTCCTAATTTTTGAGTTCTTGACTTTGCAAATTGAATAATTTTTTAACATTGTGTGTGTGTATGTGTTTGTGTGTGATTTCCTAGGTTTTTTAAAGAAGCTGGAAAAACAGAAATTCCATCATGTGGCATCATATAGTTACCCACATGGTTCATCAACAGCGTTGGAACCTTCAGCTCCATTACACAACTCTGCCACTTGAGCTAACAGAGTAAATGATAGCACTAGTAGGCTGTCATCTTCTATGGAGACCAGCCCTAAAAGGGGATGGGATGCTTTGCCACTGGTTTTTACAGATATTTGCTGTTGGCAGAGGAACAGTGAAATGCAGGAACCTTGGGTTCCATTACAGGTTCTGGAGGGGAGTGTGAGCTAATGGGCACTAACTTTTTTGCCAATTCCTCCCCTAGCTTGACTCATTCTGCATCTTCTCCTCCAACCTGTCCCTGTCCCCCTTCTGTCTCTACCCCACCATAGGCTCTTCATCCCAGTCCTATTCTCTTCACCTAGTCAGTCCCATTAAGCTTCAGTCCACTCCTTAGGTTTCAGATCCTAATCTGAATCTCTTTGCCACGTAAATCCTTGTCTCACCCCTATAAACTCCCAGGCTCCCCCTCATATTCTCAGGCTTCATGCCCAGTCATTCCCAGTCCTTCATCATCACCACATGCCACTGGCTCCTTGTACCCAGTCTCCTTGCCCAGACAATTGCAGTTTTCTTCCCCCACTCCCTGATCTCTCTTTCTTTCCCCCATTCACAGATCCAGTCATGTGCCCATTCCCTGCCCATGTTTCCCATCCCCAATGGCTCCCACTTCCAGTCTCCCTCGCCAGGTTTCTCACCCAGTCTGTTTCCTCACCTCCTGGTTGCAGTCCCTTTACTCAGTCAGTCCCAGATCTCACTGAATGCCACAGATCCTTGTCAGCTCTGTCTCCCTGACCCCCACCTTCTTCCCTCAATCACAATCATTCCAGTACCAATCTGCTTGCCCTGCTAGTCCCAGTCTCTCCCCTGACTCCGTAACAGATCTCTGTTCTCCCCACCAGTGTCTCCTCCCTGTTTCCTTCTCCAGATCCAGTCTTGTTACCCAGATTATCCCAGTCTCCGTTCCCCTGCCAGCTTCTAGTCCCAGTCTCCACCCTCAGGCTTTTTGTCCCAATCTACTTCCCCCAGCTCTCCCCCACAACACACTAGATCCGTCTCTTGTCTCTACATTTGAATCAAATGGCTTCCTCCTCCATGCTGCCTGGATGCCAGCAGGAGTAATTAAGATCAAAGGAGAGACAGCCTTTTTGCTCTCAGTTCAGTGCCCAGCCCCACTTTGGCCAAGAGCAGCTGGGATCAGCAATGACAGGGAAAGTCTGGTTTTGCTCCAGTAGCCCTGGGTTGAATGGAGCATGCTCACTTACTCTGGGGACTGCACTTGCACAGTGCTGTCCCATGTAGGAGCTGTGAAGTCATGGAGTGTGCTCAGTGCGGATGGTGCATGCACAGGCTGGTCGGCACTAGAGCTGAGAGGATGGGACATGCTCAGCAAGGATAGACTCTTTGGATATTTTAGCTGTACACTCTAACAAGTCTCTACTGGGCGTATGTGAACTGCCATTTTTCAAGGGTTTATAACTTGGCCAAATTTGGGCAGATTTATGGAGAGACAGCAAGAGAGACGTCCCTGACACATAGGCACCTCCCTCCTTTCCCACTGTAGAACTTCCCAAAGAAAAGGTCATCAAAAAATGTTTAGCATTGAAAACCAACATATTTTTCCCTAGCCTCATTCTCAGGAATGGCTGAAGGTTTCCAAAAGAATTCTGCCTGAGGCAGATACACAACGTGGAAAATTTCAGCCCAAATGGTTAAAGATTAGCAAAGTATTTTAAGCAACAGGGTCTTATAATGAGAGGTGAAGGGCAACCTTAGTAGGTGGTGCTACCAGCCCTCCCTATAATGAAGTCATGCACATTGTCTCTTTCTGTAGATACCATGTTCCTATATGTACATTGGATGTAGGTTGTGCATGTGGATAGTGTATTCCTCTAGTACTGTGTGTGCTTATAGCAGTGCACACATCTTCTCTTTCAGTTTTACTCTAAGTGTGGGTACTTTTTATACCACACTCTTGCCTCTACATCACATCACCTCTTACTCGATGATAGCCACTATGCGAACTCTGCACTTGTTTAAAAGATTTGTATTAACGTGAAGTTTAGGCTGGGTACATAGGTGAGATATAGTAAAAGGGGACCCATTCAGATTTTTTCCTTTTCAGCAGGTTCCCTCTCATTTAAATTCTGCCATCTAGCTAGGTCCCTTGGCTGAACTGGATGACCTCATTCTATCCCTCTATGGTTACACATGCGGGCAAAGTAAAATAATAATAATAATTAATAATAAAAAGCAATCATATAATGAATTGAGATTCAGAAAACCTGATTTTGACTGTTGAACAGATATTACTGAAGGGAACAGCAAATGCAGTGGGAAAGGCTATTGTGAGAAATAGTCACATCACAGAAGAAACTAATATATGGCTGCTGGGCTATGAGAGCGGGCAAAGTGTTAGAGAGACAGCTAGACTATGAGGAGACAAAGGCTTTAAGAATTGCACATGATCATATTTGAGAGGAACCCTAACAGGGCATTTGCCTACTTTCTTTCTCTTTGCAGGGGATGCAAACTGATGCAACCTATGACTCACTGCAGCTCCAGGTACCTTGATAGTGCTGGTCTGCCTTGAAAGCAGGGATTCTCTGTGTTCCTTTTTTTGTGTACAGTGTTACTAAACCATCTCCACAAAGTCACTGCCTGCCCTCTCCAGCACCCTGGTGAATGGAGCTTTGGCATTGTACAAAGTGAGTGAATTGTTGTAAGCTGCAAAGTTCGTCCTCTTAACTTCTTTTAATTTTAATTATACAAACACCTCACTCCCAGGAGACACCATGTCTACTACTTACCTAGTAAACAATTGTTTTTCCCAACCTTTATTTGGGGAAGAGAGACAGAGAGGTTCCCATCTGCTCCGACTGCACCTCCATGACAAAATGCTCAGCAACATAAAAGGAATATTTTAGTAGCTCGCAGAATGTCATGTGTTCCCATAACACAAAAAGAGGTAATTCCATTAAAGATAGTGCTATGTGAATTGCTATGTTATTTATTTTGGCTCTGCTATGCAATAGCACAACAGAATCTGCATTCTCTCTGTGCCAGTAATTGCCCACACATAGAGTTATGGTGGGAGCAAACAGCAGCGTGTCAGAGAACTGTGGGGATGGAAAGTTGCAAATATTTCATGATTCAGAGGGTTTGGCCCAGAATTTCCAACAAGTTCAATAAGTTAAATCCTTGCCCTTTATGCATCACTGCCAGCCCCAGTTTCCAAATGAAAAACAAGGCAGACCACTGGCTAGCTAAAAACCATAATGCTTTTCAAACAGTGCTTCCCTTACACTTATTTTCCTAATAACTGAGCTGATGAATAATTTGTATCACTATTTATATCACCACTGAATGGGGCCCAGGGGGCTTGCCCCTTCTTACTCATTTGGCTGATTTTCGCCCACAGATATCACCATGGGCCAGATTCTCAAAAGAGCTCAGGACCAAATTCTCAAGCACTCGGTGTCTACAGTTGGGACCATGTCCTCATTAGTGAAAAATTAATTAGGACAGTGCGAGAGGGAATAACAGAGTAATGGGGTGAAATGAAGATGTTAGGGAAAAATCATTAGTGAAATATAATAGGCTGTTGAATGAGCTCCCATGGAAAGCAGAGGAAGCCCTCTCCTGTGAGTCATTTAGATTGGACAAAATGCTAGAAGCTGTAGGATAGGAAACTCCTGCATTAGCAAGAGGCTGGACTGGATGCCCCACTAACTCTTTTTTATATCAATGTCTATGATTATGCAGTCAAAAGTGACTCAGTGACTTAACACAAGTCCCACTGCAAATCAATGGGACTTGTACTTCTGCATTTAGAAGGGACAGAAACAGAAAATGATAAGGCAGGAAAAGACAAGATGACCCATTTAAGTCTCTCTCTTCTGTGGAGTTAGCAATCATATTTTACAATGCTTTTTGGTGTTTTGTACTTGTCCAACTCCTTTTTATAACTATTTACAATAATTTTTCCTATTGCCACCCTTTGCCTTCAATTCTATATATTCAGTACTCTCTATCTAAAGAAATTCTGTCTAAATTCCTTCAGGGTCTGACCCTTCCTTAACTTTAGTTTATGCTTCTTTGTTCTTGTATTTGACATGATATCAAATAGTCTTGTAGAATCTCACTTCTATTCCCTTCAGAATTTTGTATTTCTCAATGAGATTTTCTCCCCCAGAAAGTGTTTCGGTAGCTGTTTCTGTATAGTTGATTTTTCTGTTGTCTATACTTACAAAGTTACAGCAGCACAGCTGTATCAACACAGCTGTACTGCTGTAAGAACCCTCGTGTAGCCACGTTATGCCGATGGGAGAAAGTTCTCCTGCTGATAGAGAACTGTGCACATGAGCCTTTATGCCAGCAAAACGTATGTCATTTTTTCATATTCCCTAAGCGACAAAAGTTTTGCCAACATAAGTGCAGTGTAGACATGGACATTATAATCCCTAAATCATTCTGGGTGCTTTCTCCTATATTGTCTCAGTAAAAAGGAAATTCTTTTACAATAAAGTATAAGTAAGCACATCATTCCATGTTGCCCCTTTTACATCTGCTAATTTCCCTTCAAATGTTTGCTACCACTATTCAACAAAGGGTTTTCAACAGCTGCAAATATTTTTAAAGGTCTATTTACACCCCATTTCCCTCTTAGAAATGTATATCTTGATTCATATTTTGTAGCATCTCTCATTTGAAGATCTACTCCCTTTTTCCATCTCACGTCCCTGACGTAAAGCATGTTGTTCTTCTTCGAGTGACTGCTCATGTCCATTCCACTACAGGTGTGTACACGCCACAGTGCATGGTTCCTGGAGCATTTTTCCCCTGAGCAGATCCCATAGGGCTGGCTCTTGTGCCCCTTAGAGTCCTGCGCACATGCCGCGGTATATGAGGCACCGCTGACCCTACACCCCCTCAGTTCCTTCTTTCCGCCCGTGACAGTTGCTGGAATGACTTGCTCTTCACAAGTACCATTCCCCTTTGTTGGACTTTGTTGTTATTACCTTAGTATAGTTAAGAAGTTGTTAAGTACGTTAAGTAGTCTTAGTTTAGAAGATAGATTGAAGCCCTGAGGGGCTTAGGGTGGCCGGGCCATGCCTGGGTCACTTGGCTTTAAGCCATGTGCCTCCTGCGGGAAGGCTTTCCCGCTCAGTGACCCCCACGAACGCTGCCTTAATTGCTTGGGGGAACAGCACAGGAGAGAAAAATGCAAAATTTGCGAGGGTTTTAAACCAAGGACCTAAAAAGACTGGGACATTAGGTTAAAAGCCACACTAATGGAGGCAGCGCTCAGCCCGGCCTCTGAGCTGCCCCGATCCACCTTGGCGCCGAGCATCTCCTCAATGCAGAGTGCACCCCCAGCACTGACATCGACTCGGCGCAGAGAGACATCTCTGGCACCGAGGAAGAAGAAGCGGCAGCGCACAGAGTGCGGACACTCACCTGTGCTGCCAGTAAGGGCAGGGTCGAGTATGGAGATGCACCAGCCACGGCCCGTCGAGTCCCCTCCAGTGTCTGTATCTCCTAGCAGGGAGCCTCCCCCAACTCCCGGGAGTGCCCCTGCCGACGCCGTTGACACCAGAGGCTTTTCAGGTGGCAAGAGCCCTGATGGCCTTGCCTACGCCACCTCTGCGCCCCCCGCTGCCAAGGGAGAGAGGGCTGGTGTGCCGGGACAAGCCTGCTTTGGGTCCCCCTGAAGGGCAGTGGAGACCCCCGGCTGGGGTGGAAAAGTCTCCTGTCGGACGGCCATTGGGGGTAGAGCATGGACGCTCCCCCAACAGTTGCTCCAAGTCTATCTCGTCAAGCCGACCCTCCTCTCAGCACCAAAGCCGGTCTCTGACGCTGGAGGCAGTGCAAGCCAGGCGGCACCATGCGAGGCCCCCAGCGTGGCACGGGGACAGTTCAAATTCTTGATCCCTGGCACCGAGGAGTTCACCCGCACCGGCGCGGCGCAGAACCCGGTCACCCTCAAGGGGATGCAGTGCCTGGTCACTGGAGTCGGGTTCGATACCGCGAAGCTCCCAGCAGCACTGTTCCCGTTCCTGGAAGGGCAAGCGGCACCGAAAGTCATTAGTACCGAAACGGTGTTTGTCCACATTGAGTTCTTTGGAGCACGCCTCTACCCACCAGCACTTGTCGTGGAGGCGGTCTTCATTGTCCTTCGTGTTGGGGATGTCGAGAGGGCAGTCTCCGGCACAGAGTGGCACCAAGGGAAGGAAAGGGACCCGGCACCACCGCTCCAGCGGCTCGGGGTCCCACAAGGGGTCAGCCATTGGGACACCCGTAAGGGCAATTGGCGCCCCCCACGACACACCTCAACTGGTGCCGCAGCCAGCCCCTGGCTGGCCACAGGGGTAATGGCCACAATAATGGCCTTATTGGGGCCCATGGGGCTTCCAGATGGGACCGGGGCCACAGTCTGTACTGTCATCGGGGATTCAGCCCGTGCCCCCTGCACCTCAAAAGGCATGTGAGGAACATTCCTCGGATGAGGAATCGGACCCCAGGGAGGGACCCTCCATGGGTGCACCCTGTTGTCGGGGGGGGGGGGGGGGGGGGAAAAAAGCCACAGGTCGTGCCTTGGCAGTCCTCCTCCTCCTCCCCAGATGAGACAACCTCCAGGGACCACATGGCACCGCTGAAACATTTCAGGATGCACCAGGAGCTTACTTAAGAAGGTGGCCTCTAACTTACAGCTGGAGGTCAAGGAGTTTGAAGAGGGTATCCTCTTCCTCCTCTATGTGCTGGGGGCAGATGCCCCAGCAAGGGTGGCTCTACCCATCCACGACAGGGTCCTTAAAATTGCCAAGGCCCTGTGGCAAACCCCTGCCTCGGTTGCCTCTACATCTAAGCGGGCCGAAAAAAAGTACTATGTCCTGGCTGAAGGGTTTGAATTCCTGTTCACCCAGCTGGCCCCGGGAACCTTGGTGGTGGATGCAAACAACCAGCAGGACAGACAGGGTCATCAGGGGTCCACTCCCAAAAACAAGGGTGATAAGAAACTGGACTAGTTTGGGAGAAAGGCTTATTCAACGGCAGCCCTACATTTCAGGATTGCCAAACACTAGGTCCTGCTGGGCAGGTACAGTTTTAACTTGTGGGACTCCCTCAGGCAGTTCGCTGAGGCCTTGCCCCAAGACCAGGCCGCAGACTTCGCCACTGTCCTGGACGAAGGGATTACAGTGGCTAGGGCAGCACTGCAAACATCCAGCAATGCGGCAGACTCGGTGAGTAGGGCAATGGCCTCCTCCATCGCCATGAGACGCTGCTCGTGGCTGCAGTCCTCTGGGCTGTCGCAAGAGGTGCAGCAGTCCATTCAGGACCTCCCCTTTGATGCGTCAGGCCTGTTTTCAGACCGGACCGATGCTAAGCTGCACGGCCTCAAGGATTCCAGGGCCCCGCTCTGCTCCCTGGGCCTATACATGCCCCAGGCTTCCAGGCAGCAGTCATGGCACCAGGTGCAGCAGCAACCATGAACCCCGCCTAGGCCCTTCCAACCCCATAGGAGCAGGGACAGAAACAGGGGGTTTAGAAGGCGGAATCAGCCCCCTAGCTTGTCCTTAGCCTCCCAAGCAGGGTCCCCCAAGGGGTCAGGCAATTGGAAGGGGCAATTTTGATGGTGCGCCCGAGGGTGGTGCCCTTACCGTCTCCCTTTATCCGCCCTGCCCCTTCCTGGACAGATTAAGACCCTTTTATGCAGAATGGGCAAGCAGAATGGGACTGTTGGGTCCTCAGGATAGTTATTCGGAACTATGCTCTACAATTTGCATCACGCCCCCCCCACAACAACCCTCCCTCTCCGTCCCTCTTCAGGGACCCCTCTCATGAGCAACTCCTCTTGCAGGAGGTGGTCACCCTCCTCAACCTGGGAGCGGTGGAAATGGTTCCCCAAGACAGAAAGGGGAAGGGGTTCTATTCGAGGTACTTCCTCATCCCCAAGCCAAAGGGGGGTCTAAGTCCCATATAAGACCTGCATCGTCTAAACAAATACATCAAACGACTCAGGTTTTGCATCATCTCCCT
The DNA here is from genome assembly GCF_026122565.2 of Emydura macquarii macquarii. Classification (NCBI taxonomy): domain Eukaryota; kingdom Metazoa; phylum Chordata; order Testudines; family Chelidae; genus Emydura; species Emydura macquarii. The sequence goes on from NW_027131390.1 coordinate 72,538,048, forward strand.
AGCCTCCATTATCTCTTCTCTGGATCCAGGAGACTGGTATGCCGCCCTCGACTTGAAGGATGCATGCTTCCATGTGTCTATTCTCCCCAGCCACAGGTGCTTTCTCCGTTTCATGGTGGCTGGTTCACATTACCAATTTACGGCCCTGCCCTTTGGCCTCTCATGTGCCCCCAGGATGTTCACCAAATGTATGGCAGTAGTGGCTGACCACCTGAGATGCTGGGGTGTGCAGATCTTCCCTTACCTGGACGACTGGTTAATCAAGGGCAGGTCCAGGTCCCATGTGCAGAACAGCGTGGCCCTTACTTGCTCTGTGTGCAGCAGGCTGGGATTGCTCATAAACGAGCAGAAGTCCACGCTAACCCCAGTGCAGTGCATAGAATTCATTGGGGCCATGCTGGATGCTTCCCAATCCAGAGCCTTCCTCCCTCAAACACGGTTCAAGGCGATAGCCTCTATCATCGCCCAGCTGCACCGGTGCCCCATGACAACAGCTAGGCACTGCCTTTGACTGTTAGGCCACATGGCAACCTGCATGTACGTAGTGAGGCTAGCTCGCCTGAGGCTCAGGCCGCTTCAGGTATGGTTGGCTTCGGTATACATGCCGAGCAGACACCCCTTGAACAGGGTAGTCACAGTTCCCCCACCAGTCTTAGCCTCTTTAAACTGGTGGCGGTCTCCCAGGGAGGTGATGATGGGAGTCCCGTTCAGAGACCTGGTTCCATCAGTCACCATAATCTCAGATGCCTCGGATGTGGGATGTGGAGCCCACATCACTGCCAACCTAAGCACTCAGGGGCTCTGGTCAGGGGAAGAGAGGCACCTGAACATCAAAGTAAATGAGCTGAGGGCTATTCGCCTAGCGTGCAGGGTGTTCCTCCGATTCCTGAAGGGCAGGGTGGTGCAGGTGCTGATGGACAACACCTCAGCCTCATCAAATGGACGGGGACCCTCATGTACGTGTTTCCACCCATTCCGCTCCTGCCCAAAGTCCTCCTGAAAAACAAGAGGGAAGGGTGGATGTGGTACTCATCGTCCCAGCCTCGCCAAGACAGCATTGGTTCAGTATGCTGATGGACCTGTTGATCGCCCCGCTGGTGGAGCTCCTGAGATGGCACGACCTTCTCTCCCAGGACCACGGTTGCCTGCTACACCTGGACCTGGACTCCCTGCACCTCACGGCCTGGAGACTCTGTGGCTGACTGAGGGAGAAAGAGAATGCTTGGTGCAGGTCCAACAAGTTCTGCTGGGCAGCAAAAAACCTTCAACACAAGTCATGTATCGGGCTAAGTGGAAGCAGTTTACCTGCTGAGCGGAGTCCTGGGATATTCTGCCAAGCCTCTCTCCTATTCAGGCGATCTTGGAGTACCTGCTCCAGCTAAAGCTCCAGGGTCGGGCGTTGGCCTCCCTGAGGGTTCACCTGGCAGCCATTTCGGCCTTCCACCAGCTGCTAGAGGGGAGATCCCTATTGTCCCATCCCATATTGGTCAGGTTCTTCAAGGGGGTGGAGAGGCTTTATCCGCAGGTCTGTGACCCAGTGCCTCCCTGGGATCTCAACCTGGTCCTGTCGAGACTCATGGGACCCCCTTTGAGCCCAGGGTTTCATGCCTCCTGCTCATCCTTTCATGGAAGGTAATCTTCCTGGTGGCCATTACCTCAGCTAGGAGGGTCTCTGAGATTAGGGCCTTGACCTCGGAGACCCCTTACACTATATTCTGTAAGGATAAGGTGCAGTCGAGGCCGCATCCAGCCTTTCTGTCCAAGGTGGTTTCCCAATTTCATTGTAATCAGGATATTTTTCTCCCATGTTTTTTCCCAAACCACACGGTTCAGAGGAGGAGCGAAGAGGGCATTCACTGGATGTGAGATGAGCGCTGGCCTACTACATCAAGAGGACGAAGCCGTTCCGGAAATCGACGAAGCTTTTCGTCGCAGTGGCAGACCAGACAAAAGGATCACCTGTCTCTACCCAGCGCATCTCCGTGTGGATCACATCCTGCATCAAGTTCTGCAATGAGCAGGCTAGGGTGCCGCTTCCGGGAAACATCACAGCGCACTCAACCAGAGCTCAAGCCTTGTCTACAGCCTTCCTGGAGAGAGTACCCCTGCAGGACATCTGCGAAGCCGCCATCTGGTCGTCAGTGCACACCTTCACGTCCCACTACGCTATCGTCCAGCAGGTGAGAGAGGACGCGGAATTCGGCAGAGCCGTGCTGAGGGCAGCTCACTGGTAACTCTTACCCACCTCCAAGGTATGGCTTGTTAATCGCCTATAGTGAAATGGACATCAGCAATTACTCCAAGAAGAAAACAAGGTTACTTACCAGTAACTGATGTTCTTCAAGATGTGTTGCTCATGCCCATTCCACAACCCACCCACCGTCCCTGCTGTTGGAGTTGGCAGAAAGAAGGGATCGAGGGGGCGTAGGGCCAGCGGTGCCTTATATACTGCGGCACGTGCGTGGGACTCTAGGGGGCACCAGAACTGGCCCTACGGGATCTGCTAAGGGGAAAAAAGTTCCGGGAACCGTGCATGGTGGCGTGCATTCACCTATAGTGGAATGGACATGAGCAACATATCTCGAAGAACATCAGTTACTGGTAAGTAACCTTGTTTTTTAAGCCTTGACTTCAATTAAATCAAAATGATCTTACACAGAAATCTGAGTCACCTTGCAAAGTAAAAATGTGAAATAGTCTTTTGTAAATATATTTTATTGTCCTTTTGGGCAAGAATTATATTTGAGACTCTATATTCCACTAGCGTTCCAAAATATCTGGCATATATTACAAATAGTGCAAATTATATATTACAAATTATGTCAGATTCAGACTTTTATCATAAACAGTGCTAAGTAGATATATTGTGGAATTCAGACAATTTTATTGCTCTAGATAGTTTAAAATGAAGAGCGATTTGGCAAGAAGAGAGTTGATTGAAGAAGGGAATGAAAATTCACTGTGAAATATATTTGATAGTCATACAGGGAAGATGTGAGTTGCTTGCGTTGTATGCATCGAATAGTTGCTGCTACTTTTTAGAAAACAATTTTCCACTTTCTTTTCCCTTGTGAGTGTCCCATTAACTTCAGTTTTCTATTAACTTCACTGGAAACGTCTTAAAAGAATTCTCATGAGATCATAACTCCTCTGAAGGACCAAATATCAGCCTGACTGAACTGAACAGCAGTAGGCAGTTTTGCTGTTCATGCCTTTTCGTGTTGACTTCTAAGTAGTGAAGGGGGAAATCCACTCTTTACTATTTGATTGAATAGATATTAGTCTATATACACTTCATGATTAGCTCACATATCATACCACCTCGGACTGACAAAAAAGCAAAATCTAAATTTCAGCTGCTTTAAAATTTGCAGTAGATATTTTTATGAAATCATGGTATCTTGCTTTGCAATTCCATGTGCAGATTTTGACTGGGGTTTGGCTTTACTCACAAAAGTTACTCAAAATGTAATGAAAAATCCAACATAAGCTCTCTCTCTAGGCTTGTATGTGCCCAGGCTTCCTTTCTGAGGATAGCCCAACTCACACCTTAGGTCTTCTCTCCCTTCTATCCAGGTAGGGTAACAAGCAGCCTGCTATGACACATCAGGACAAAAACACTTAACCTTTTCCAGCAGGACCATCACTTGCTATTAGTTAGGGTTTTCAGGCAAGAAGTATTAACCTCTTAGAGGAATTTGAAGTTTTTAGCAACCAGAGAAAACCTTTGTCCTCCAGATGGAATATTACTGCCATCATCTCAGCCAGAGTTTTGTAGATCCTGAGAGACTCTGGAGGGCTCCAGTTTTCTGTGTTCCTCTTGGCAGCACACTCAGTCATAATTTGCTGGAAGGATGATGATGCTTTAGACTGATTTAGCACCTAAAAATTCTCTGAGTTAACTCTTTGTTGGGTGTCTTAGTGCACCTCAGGGTACTTTCCTTGCATGTATTGTATCATGGCAGGTATACTATACCAGAATCAGTGCTACCAGGTTTATCATCAGAGTTTTGCAAGTTTCACAGTTTACCAGGATTTATCTCAAAAGAATTTCAGGTCTGGCTTCTCTTTCACTTTTTTTTGTTCATTCTACTGCACACACAGAGACAAGATGGAATCTCCCCACTAGACCTTTCTTGATTTTGAACTGCTGAGTGTCCAATATTTGCTCTTATCCTGTGACCAAAAACAAAAAAAAGGCAAAGCAAAGTCATGACATGCCATGAATGTCAAATTTATAGCTGTTTTACTTCAAAAGGATCCAGGGGGTATCCAAAATCTGGGTCTGATTTTGCAGTTGGCTTTGATGCATTTCAGTATCTTAAAAGATGCTACATTTATGTACAAATCAATTAAAAACTGTGGATTCATTCCCAACTTTACTACTTAATTTTGCATCAGTAGCAGAATAAAATATATTTTGTAAAAGAGAGAGTCTGTAAAAGAGAGAGTCTGTTAAATTAAAAAAAATTGTCAGAACGAAAAGACATTTTCTGCATATTAGTGCTATTTTCTACAATATATTTCTTAAAGGCAAAATTTTTACAATCTCTAGGAAGATGATTTCATCATTTTCCTGTAACATTGATTATAGGTTATTTAACTCCATAGTACATCTGTCTTCTACACAGACAATATCCAGTGTGGAAATCAGTAGAGCTATTGTGTTTTTTTTAAAAAGGTAAACAAATCTTTCATCTCCAGATAATATTTTAGAGAGAGAGAAACCACCCACAAAAGTCAATTCTTCCCAAAGAGGAGTGTTGCTGCTGTGTGATTGTGCAGCAAATAAATATATTTTATACTTTTCTCACATCAGAAATACAACATTTAAACCTAAGTCCATATAAAGCTATTAGTAACAATAGGGAATTATGCTAGTATGAGAGAGGGAGCCCTGGTGTTTTGCTATACCTTTTTGCTCAAATAGCACTTGAACTATTATTATTAATATATAATGTAATATGGCTAATAATTTATATAAATACACAAACTGATGATGGGGCCAAATTCGGCCCTGGTGTAAAGAGCTGCAATTACACTAGGGCTGAAATAGCTCACAAAGTGAACCTTGTTAGGAAGTGTTAGTTGCCAAAGTGCTGCAATTCCATTTCCCCCCTTCGTTTGCCTGGCCTTCTTTTTTAATTTAATTTTATTTTTAGTGAAAATCAAATGCAAATAACGTTGTTATGGGGCTCCATCTAAGTGTCATCTCTGCTTAGAGCATGGGTGCAATAATGAATTCAAAAGTGCAGAGCAGGGAATCATGTTTTCATACATGTCAGTACACCTCCTGGCACAATGAGCCCCTCATCTTGATTGGATCTTTGGGTGCTACAATAATAGAAATATTCAATAATGACAAAAGCTATTTTTAAGTTCTAGCAGCTCTTTTTGGCTTGTGCCTTTGGAAGGGTTTTTCTGGCCTACAGGCTCTGTGGCAGGAATTGACTTTTTGTTTTAATCTCTAAGTTTCTCTGGGGTTTTTGTTGTTGTTTTTTTTACAGCTCAGTAGGTGAGTTTGGCACTTTACAGACAAATGAAAAAAATAGTCTCTGCCCTGAGGAGTTTATAATCAAAATTAGACATAACACAACAAGACATGACAGTAAACAAAAGCTATAAGGAGGGAAGGGCTGAAGGTAAATTATGATCCTGTAGGGACAATTTAGGATCATCATGAGTTACTGAAAGACCAGTAAACTCCTGGGCTTACTGTGGACTGTATTCTCTCTTTCCCATCTAAAACTTTCATTCACAGTTTTGAAAAATAATGCTAATGTAACCACTCTGAAAGCATTTATCAGTTAGCAGTTGCTAGAGGTCTAAAGTTGCATGTCAGCCCACTAATCACATCATACTGAATCAGCCAAGCAGCCATGGGATACTAAACACAAGGCAGCAGTGTTACATCGAACATATTGTTACCACGTTGCTTCTATGTATAGTTTCAGCAGGAACGCTCATTTTAGGACACAGTGCCAAATCTTCCAGTTGATGTGCTGTACATAATATTTGCCTCCTTTTCACTCTTAGATTGAAAAACAAAACAAACAACAGTGCAGCATGGTAAAAATGTACTGCTTATTCTGCACAGAAACAACATTACTTTCTAAAAGCGTTACAGATTTTTTTTTTCCTCTCCCTTGTTATCCTAGCAGGTACCCTGTAACCTCCGTGCACTAATTGTTGTGAAAGTGCGCCTGGGAGTCCTTCATGGGCAGAATCCCAATTGCCAACCATAATTAATAGTGTTACAGACTTCAAGGCCATAATGCTCATCAGTTATTAATTAGCAATTCATTTTGCTGAATAAATAATACTTATGATTGATGATGGAACTTGTAATTGGGCACTAGTAGTATTCCTCAAGGGAATGGCTTTTCTGCAAGTATTAACTATGACACAATAACAGTTAAAAACCCAAGATCATTTAAGAAAAATCTACTTTAAACAACTGTGACACAGCCAAGGTATTTCCATTCAGCATGGGAAAAGTAGAGCTTAAACATCAGAGACTTGCCTGTGGCAACCAAATGCTAATCATTCTTGGCTATTCTGCTTATATTTTGCTTTGTCATTTAAGCACTGACTCCATTTTATAGAGAAATGTCCTATACAATTATACCTTCAGACACTCTATGTCCTTATGAGCTTTCATATGCGTTCTTCACAGATTCTACAGATATAAATAATAGTCCCCAAAACACAATAACTAATTTAAAATAAATTACTCAGATTAAATCTATGTCAGATTAATAGACTGTGACAAGTTGATCTCTCTCTCTCCATTTTTACTATTAACATTACATTTTGATAAAATGGAGTTGATCCACACTCCCAGAATGGAAAGAGAGAACCTGGTAAATACAGCAAATAAATTGCTAACTTTAACTGGGCAGTCAACAAAGAGGACAAGTATAGCAGGTCAGCTGCTGACCAGATGCTGCCTTCAATTAATATTCCAACCCTAAAAGACATTTATCGCTCACTTTAGAAGGCAGAGCAGCTGAGTCATAAAAGTAACCCACAAAAGATTTTTAAAGCAATTATAGTAGCTTAAATTGCTTGAAATAAATTAGCCCTGAAAATAAAAAATAGTTTGTACATTCTATATAAAACAAATTTCTGTTCGCCATAAATTGCATGGACTACATGGGAGCTTGTTTTTGACAAGAGTATGCAATGTGCTTCATTACCAGAGTGGTTTTTTTCCCCTTTGAAAAGGGTTAATAAACTATAAGATATCATTGCCAGCTAAATAGGTTCTGCACCCTTTTAAGGAAGTAAGAAGCTGCAAAAGAGCAAGTTAAAAAGAAACCAAGAGACTGTGTTGTAATGCTAACAGGCAATTAACAAACTCATGGGTGTTAATTATCTTCATACTGTATCATGTTCAATTAGCTCAGTTTCTGCAACAAAGGCAACCATGAACAATTGCTTTGATAGGGATACAGTACTTCATTTGTAGTTAATCGGTTTAAGCCTTGCAGTTGCTAGGCTACACCAGTCTCCAGAGATAAAAAGCTGCACAAATGTGCTATGTTTAAATGACTACAGAGAACGGTTTAAACTCAAACCATGTATAACTCTTTATTGATTTTTCACAGAAGATCTCAGCTCTGATGATAAGGTTTTGATATATTTTCCTGCTACAGCCAGTTCCTTGGAGTATTGAGGGGAAAAAATCTGTCAATATGCTTCTATTATGATCTCTTGATCTGTGGCTATAAAAACCTTTAGCTGCAGCCCTTATTATAAAATAATGGAAGAAGCAATATTTGATTCCCTCCCTCTGCAATACATGATTTTTTCCCCATTGCCTCTGGAACCAAATTACAGAGTGTTCCTTCTGTGTTTCTGCTTTAAAATAATACAGAAGAATTTCTAGTGCTAATTAATTTGATTGACTCTCAGCAGGAAGGGATCAGCTGTAGCATCATGAACTTTAACAATAACTACCAACTGATGGGCAGTTCACATCAATAAGACCATCACTAGCCTCTCTCACCTGTCACCAGGCGGGGAGTGAGCAATAACCACCCCCTGCAGATGCACTGCTTAGCACTTTCTGCCCGATTAGCAATTTATAATGGTGATCAAAAAACAGTCAGTGGCAAATCAAGACAACTGTCTGGCTGCCTATTTAATTGGCCTTGTTTGCTTTTTGATAAATGGCTCATGACTGCTATAGGCCCCTCTATTTTGACTTTTAATAGGCCACTGTGATTAGACTACCAACAGATACCAGGTCAAAACTGAGGGAAGGTGCAAAAAATGTTAATTAATATCAATAATAGGCAATTATTAGTTAGACAGACGGACCTACTAGCTGCGTGCTCTAATGACTCAGAGCTAACTTGAAGAGAAACACTGCCAAATTAGCATAACTGTGTATGCAGCCTGCATGGTGGATCCTAGCAAACATCTGTTATGTTAGTAATTCAAATAGAATTCCTGCTTTTGGAGTGATACTTGCAAAATCAGCAATTCATTTTGGTCATTTAAAGGCACTAACAATACCCCAGTGCCTGGTGCCCTTGCAATTGGGCTTCATATTAATCCAAGAGTTAAACTGGAAGTTTTAATATGGGTAGTGTAGGTGAGATGTTTAATAACTTGTGTAACTTTCACATTAGAAGAAATCACATTAGCAGGAGCTTTGAAAGAAAGTCATAATGAAATTATTGTACTTAGAGTGGTAACATGTGGACTAAGCATATTACCCTAGAGAAAAACTGTTCTTTTTTTGTACAGAGAGGACATTGATGTACTCTCACATATATTATTGCATATATATTACTGCAACAGTATGCCAGATGCCTGAATGTGCATGTGTTTGCCTGTTTGTATGTAGGAGGAGGACAAAGAAGGAGTTTCCTTAGTTCACTGGTGCATGTTCATGTGTATGACTGTTTTCAGGATGTTTAGAATGTCTTCTTTAGTTGAAAATATACAAGAAAGTTAAACTGTCCTGCAAAAGGTCTGTGCAAACAGCACATTAGACAAAATGGATGGAGTTCAGAGTGCGCATGTACATTTGTTTTCATGCTTTTTAAATAAAACTTTAAGATCCCTAGTTACACTGTTTTTCCACGTTAAAAAGTTCTGACAAGTTGAATCTCTTGGTAGAAGTAAGATCAGGATGGTTACAATGGACCATGTTGTAAATTGTTTTTATTGTGTCATCAGTATAAATTGTGACACTGTCCTTCAACTAAAATGTTTTATATTTTCTTTTTAAAACTAAATCCTGGTAGTGTCACGTGGGTATATCAGTGTCGTAAGTTATATCATGAGAAAAACATGACCCTTTTTTTTCTGCACAATAAAATGTGTATGTTTGTTGATAGATTGACTAGACACAGTGTAAGTAAGAGCCAGATTCTGACTTGGAATTGCTCCTTTATTGTAGGTATTTTAAGGCAACTGACTGAGCACTCATGCAATACCCACTGATATCAACGTAACATGAATGGGAGCTAAAGCATGGTTAAGAGTAGATCAGCCTACGCAGACAGACTTAGAGCTTTATTGTGAAGTCCAATAGTAGCATCTGTGATTGCTGGCCCATGGAAGTACTGCAGGTCTCTCAGACTATGTATATGGATAGGCTGCTCCTGATTTAGGGGGGGAAGTTTTCCCTTATTAAAGGCCACATAATGATACATTATATCTGTGACCTCTTATCCTTTCCCAGGTGTAGAGTCATTTGGCATCACGCATTCCAGTTTTACACAGTGTAACTCAGTCAAATTCACTGAAGTTACTCTTCATTTACTCTAATATAAGCAAGGTCACAACCAGGTCTAAAGACTACACAACTTGATTAAGCCACTTAGACTCTTGGAATCCACATGCAATGGCATATTCTGGCCAATATAGTCTAATGTAGATTGAAACTGCTTGGGGCAGGGACCAGATCATCAGTGCCCGTGCAGTGCTTACTTTTGGCATTCCATAAACTAGTTGTTATATTTGACGGATGTAGATGTATTTGAAAGTTATGAGGCCAAGCAGGCGCTCATTCCCTATCTGCACCCTCTGGATACAAGATAAATGATTATGTGGCCTAAAGAATATCACCTCAGACTTAAAAATGCCTACTGGGGAAGAAAACATGTTCCCGGCAGGAGTCCAGTTTTGCAGGGATCAGGCTTCTCATGACTGAAAACTGATGGTGGGGATGGAGTCTCTCTTCATACAGATCATTCATGGGGAGAGGAAAACAAGGTTCTGCCAAATCCAGGTATGTTTTACTATTAGAATAGTTTTTAGTAGAAACTGCTTCTCACCATCGGAGAGAGGAAATGAGGGAAAGAGAGAGAGAGTGTTTGAGGGGTTGGGAAAGGTTAAGCCAGCCCTAGGTTTGTAGTAACTCTTCTGTGGGCTGTGTATCCCCTGTGTGGGCTGTCAGAACAGATAAAACATAAGGAACAGTAGAATATGGGTGGCAGGACATATTTACATCATCCTCTCACCCATCCCAATTGTTCCATAGCTCCTCTCACAGGTTGCCGTGAAATCTGTGGCTTTTCAGAGCTTCTGCAGTTCAAAAATCCATCAATGCATTGTACTAAACTGTGCTCCTAATTTCTAACACAAGTGCAAAAATTTAGGAAACACTGTCCCCATGCCAAAAACGATGTTGAATAACAGACATTACAAATTGTACTTAACATGACTAGTGTAGTATAGTAGGAGCAGCAAAGGAGAGAGAAAACTATGTCCAATATTTCTATATGTTATCACTGGTTCTTTAATCCAGTGCCTTAACCACAACGCTTTTCTCCTCTCTTAAAAATAACTGATTTTCTACAGAATAAAATTCTTGAAATCATACTTCAGTGATAAATAACCTAATGTAAATATACTTAATGTGGATATTTATACCATTATTTTATGCATAGACTCTTCTCCCGGTACTGCTGTAATACAATTATTTTCCTTTAAGTCAGAACTTCCAGTTTTCATTTTATTTTTCCACTTAATGAAAACAAGAATGGCTGAAACTGCGATAGCTTTTTAGGTTCAGACTGATGAACATGAACAATGTAAATTACAAGAAAATAGTTGAATATTCTGGGCTGTAGTATCTACATATTATACTTTAAGAAAAACTAAGCAAGATGTTTTACTGGTAGAATTGTTTATCTATTCACCTATTCAAGGTGGGGAGTGGAATACTTTTAGCTTCCATAGCCAGCATACCTTAGCAGGTTCTTATCCTCTTAAACCATAATACCTAGTATTAGCTAAAATTTGATGATCCAGAATTTTAAACACAGTGGCGATACCTTAAACAAAATCTCCCATTTTCAGGCTTTGCTGTTGATGGAGCTAAGAGAGCCTCTCAAACCGAGGCCTTTCTGCTGTGCTCAATAAATATTGAGTAAAGAGTCAAAGATGCAGGGCCTACTTTACAGCACTTACATTCATCACATTTACACGTTTGTGTTTCCTTTCAGCTGTGACTGTCAGTTAGATGAATTATGACAAGTATTGCCATTTAAATGCAAACTTTGCTGAATTTATTCAAGTTTGGCTGTTTTGTGCAATGTTCATAGCCCAGTTAAAGGAGGAACTATTTGCACAGGATAAATGTTTTTCATTGCACTTACATAATGAAGTGGAATTCCTTTCTTTTTTAATATAAAAAGGTTAGAAGATTGTCTATCTAAATTCAAACTATAAACCTGCTTTCTTCTTTGGATAAAGTTAGTAAATGTCTATCTGCTGAGAGGAGGAAAAATACTTTTTCTAGTCTTACATTTTAAAAAGTTCTATTTATTTAAGCAAGATCTGTCTGTTAAATTGCATGTATTTTAAACAAGGTACTCTGCAAATCTATAAGAGCTTCTACTTTCAGCTCAGTTGGTGTTTGTTATTGGATGTTATGGGAATTCTCTAAGCATTTTTGATATCTAGAGATTTAAACATGGTCTGGAGGGAAAAAAACAACAAACACACAAACAAAAAAAGCCTCCTGGAGCTTAGGTGTCCTGACTGACCTTTCCATTTTCTCATTTATTTTGCATACATTATTTCACAAACCCCATCAGAGAAGTTAGCAGTAGAAGTCTAACATCTACTCAGCAAAAAAGGAAGTTGTTCTGTAAAACAAACCAGGAAGTGGCCTGTACCACTGTAGAATGGTCACATTCTAACAGAGACACTTCAGATTTATATCAAGGTAATTGAGGGCAGAATCTGACCTAGTGTTCTATTCAAATTCCCTTGAAATTCTCAAAACATTCATTTAACACCTGTTCCTCACCATAGTAGAGTTGTATTTGTGCAGAGTCACCTTCATTCTTCCAGAGTCAGTTACCCAGCCAGATTGAAACAACACCTTGGTGTTGTGTTCAGATCTCTGTTCCAAGGCTGCCTTGTTTTAATTCCAGATCAGCTCTATCAAAATGTCTTTGGAGACACACTTTCTTTAAAGAGAAATGCATGAACAAATCTCTTCACCCCATATGATCCTAGGAAATTATTTTTAAATGGCAAATGATCTAAAGCAGATATTTCAGGACCTTAAGTGTCTCTAAGGAGGATTTTTACTCTCCTAAACCTATTCAAGGTTATATGAATGAATTTATTTTGCATATCAGCTATGCAAAATTGGGTAGATATATTAGGGCGGGCCACTGCAATAGCCATGATAGTATATTCATCATAGAAATACTTTTTGGAGTTATTTGGGGCCATAATAAAATCTGTTCTAGATGGGATTACATTCAGAAAACTCAACCCAGTTAATACAAGCTAGAAAAAAGCCCAATTCTGATTTAAGTTCAAATAATAAAAAGTCTCTTCTGAGTGGGTGGGGGAGGTAGAAATGAGTAATTTAGAATTTATGTAAAGCTTGTCTCACAGAGAGATGTTTGCAAAAGGACTGCTTTGGGTACATTAGGCTTGTCAGAAGCCCATTTTCTATGATTCTGGAGTGTCTATGAAAAAGTAGTTCTTGTATAAAAATAACTAAAAGAGAGATGGGGGAACATAATCCCCATCATGTTTTTTTATAGTCATTGCATTCTTCCTGTAGGAACTGGGTCCAAAAATGCAAGAAAATCTTTGCTGTATGGACTTGTATATCCCCTTCTTAAGCTCTTATACCACTGGATCATTGAGTGCTGATTAGTGTCTGAAAAGCCTGTTCAGTTTGGTGGGCCCGGATCATGCAAAGCCTGTAGTGGATAGCTTGACTAGGAAGGAAATCTAAATTGTGTGGCTTCCCCTCAATGAAAGTTTGTTTTGGTGGCTTCATTTATTGAAGCGACGATTACAGAATGAAATGGTCATGCTGAGACGCTTTTTGTTATATATAATGTAGGTTCCAGATCCAGCAGTTTCAGCTCACAGAAAGTCTATGTTCCAGATTGTTCTACATCTTATAAAGCCTGTTCTGCGTGGTTTTGAAATATGAAGGCCTGTTCTAGGCAGTTCTAGGTACCAGTAGACTTTCAGTGTATGTGTTAGGGTTGCAAATGCAAAGTGTTTTAGCACCAGGTTTGAAACAACTAAACCTCTTAGAACCATAAGTTTGAATTCCAGCAACACCTGCCTGAGTCCTTCATCATTCCAAAGTAGATAATTTTCCATGCACTTTACTAAGTGAGCATTTTTTGAATGACACCTTAGTAGGTGAGGTCGGGTCTACTCTGTGGACATTGTATATCACATGTCAAGGATAAGATGATAAATAATAGTGTTTGTGTGAGTGTATTTACATATGTATATAATTAATATATATAATTAAAATATAAATCAGTAAAGAAATAATTTATTATTTAAACAGTCACATGGTATTTTTCATACGATAGAGTCTGTTCTTGAGCAAACATGTCTCCACCTACACTGTTCTGCCATCTTCTGTTCTGTTATGTTGTGGGCTAGTTGGCTGCTATATTATTCTCCAGATATAGCTGGCTTTCATTCATGCCATATATAGGCCCCAGTCCTGTAACTGAATCTGTGCAGGTTGAAGTTAATTGTGTTCTAGGCAGACACCATGTTCCATCTGCACAAATTCAATTGCATGAAGTAATAGAAGGTCTTTTATGGTGATTTTTTTTTTGTCAAAAATTATGTTAATCCTATAGGAACTGGTCCAATAATCCCACTCAAACTTGCTGTATTATTGTATCATTATTATATTCTATACCACAGAAAGCAGGTCCTAGATGTTTCAGGGTCATAGAATCTGTTGTGGGGTAGTTCTACAATTAGTGAAGTCCTTTCCCAATCCTGGAAAGTTGATTCTAGGTGATTTCATACAGTTTGAGGTTGTGAAAAATATTCTTGTAAGCATAGATATTGGTTGAGTTACGCTTTTATATATCCTTGAAGTAACAAACCAAGCAAACAGTTAAGAGATGACATATAAGATTATAAAAAGGTAAACAAAGCATACTAGTGCAGAAATCCTCTGAAGTGTTTATAAAAGCTCTCTCTCTATATATTAAAAGATTCACTTTATCCAGCAGTTGATTTCATTGTCTGTTTAATGGCAGAGATATAGCTGTTAGAGCCATGCAGCCTTTTAACTCCAGTACATACACTGATCCGTATTATATTTTAGCAGTCTAGTAAGTGTTTTGTAAATTGTATAGTGAGTAAACTGAGTTAAAGATGACTGATTTTGTGTAATTTATATAGGAGGATTGGAAATTTGTTAACAGTCTGCCTGCAAAACATATATAAAAGTTAGCCTTACTCAGGGTACACCCTGCATAAGAGTTTTCTGAAAGAACTTTTGTGGTGTAACACGGTCAAGAAAACTTTCGTTGTGTTCAAGATATATACCTGATTTGTCATCTCATTCTAAATCAGACATACTTAATGGTGCTGTGAAAAAAAAAAACCCTAATAAAACCATGATACACGTAATAATATAACATAACCTACTGGATATATTTTGTGGCATTTTAAGATAACTGAGTTGTGCACATATTAAAGTTTGGAGGCACTTTTTGTGTTGCTTCTGAGGAAAGAGGGCAACATAAAGTAAAATACTTTCTATGTTAAATTTGTACTGTTAGGAATGAAATTATTTATGAAAGAGTGGCTTCAGAAAAAGAGATGCTACTAATGCGACTACTAATGACAACCTACTTCACACGACAGAGATCCCTATAAAAATATTGCAGAACCGTGACACTATAAGTGACCCAAACTTTGAGGAAGTAAAGATCTGAATCTGAACTTTGCATATGGCTCCTCTCTTTGAACTTAACCAAAACTATGCAAACTCTCCCAGTCTTCAGGAAATTTTGGATCTGGTTCTAGGCTTAGTAGTTTGCACTTATTTCTATTTGAATGCAATACAGTATTCCAGATACTACTTAGTGTTACCTTTGATGTCAAAGCAAGCATAATACAATGGTCACAGAATGGAGTTAGAACTAATAGAATATGGCAAGTCATTTAGAACCCAATCTTGTAGCTCATATGGTAGATGCAGTCAAAGCAGGAACTGCTGCACTGAGGGACAGGGAGGAAAATGGAGCATTCCCTGGATGAACTTCCTTCCCAGCATTCCCTCTACCCCACCCAGATCTGTGTCAGGGAGCATTTGGAGAGCGGGGGGGGGGGGGGACGAAAACCCAGGTGATACCTCCCCTCCCAGCCCTTCTTCCCCCAAACCATGTGGCCTTCAGGAATAACTACAGACAGGAACCAGCCAGAGACTCCAACCCATAGGAGCAGCTGCAGAAGCAGCTAAAGCAGAGGCATTCACTGAACTTTCTACCGTTTTTTGACAGGACTTTCTCTGGCCTCCCCTCCTTCCCCTGCCTCACAATCTCTACACTTCAGCTCAACTCTACATGTGCCCCGTCCCACTCACCCCCTTCCCTTCACTCTTCTTTCCAATTTGTTTATCTCTCCTGAATTAACCTCACCCACAAAAAATATGGAACTGACTTTTGTTGCCATCACATTGTTCACTATGGTGGTGTGTTCTACCCTTTTCCCTGCTCTGTCTCTGTCTTATCTAGGTAGATTGTAGGATCTCTGGGACAGGGACTGTCTACTACTCTGTTTGGGCACTACCATAACATCCATAATAATCACAAAATTGCCAGTGAAGTCAATGGGGGTTTGAGTATTTTAGGAGTGCTGCCTCAATCTGTTAGACACTGAATAAGTCAGAGCATGGCCACTGTGACAGAGAATAGCACATGGATGTGGATCTGCTATTGCCATAGCACTTGGGACCCCCTAGTCATGGACCAGGACCCCACTGTGACAGGCATTGTACAAACACAGAACAAAAAGATGATCTCTGCCCCATAGAGCTTATCATCTAAGTTTAAAGAAAACAGACAATAGATGGCAGGACTAGAGATGGGCTGAACCATAACCCCAGACTCAACCCATCTTGCGTTTTGGACCTTTGAATTCAGAACAGAAATATTTGCTAACTCTAAAATGGGCTCAACCCGGATCCCAAATCCAATCCAACATCGCAAAATTTGGAGAAACGTGGACACAGAATCCTAAAATTAAAGCCTACATTAGTGGACAACTTTTAAAGCAGGTTGGCTTTTAAATTAAACGATCTTAACAATGACATTACATCAAGTAGAATGGCAATAATTTAAAATTTATAATGAAGCTAGCAAATGGCTTTTGAGACTTGCAGATAATGCAGTTTAGTCTAGGGAAAGTAGCTGTTCTGCTTACATTTGAGTAATCTGTGATTCTTTTTATTGCTATAAAGTAAAATTACCAAATATAGAAGTATTAAAAGGAGAATGCTCTGTTGTTTCAAAGTTAGGGTGTAGTCTCACCTCATTGTACTGGAATTTATGCTCATAAACTGTGATAAGAACACCCCCCTTAAACTGCTGTTCTCAGGGAAAGCACAGCTAAATGGAATAATGGGCAAGGAGAGATTCAGAGATAAAAAGTTATTGGGAAAGAAGAAAAACAAATGAACTATTGTATTAGCTTGGAAGTATATGAAGGTAGGATTTCTCCCCCCCAGGAAACAAACAGACAAAAATACCACAGTATGTTTCACATCTGCATGATGTTACCATCATCTTCATTTAAGGGTCACAGATAATGAAAACAAAGCTGAAAGATATAACATTAACAACACTGATGTGGAGGAGTGATCCACTGCAGGATGAAATGTCATGAAAACAACACTTTTTTGGAAGATAAGTCTTCTTATGAGCCAAACATTCATGCAAAGTTATCAACTATGTAAAATGGTGATGAAGTTACTTTCTAGAAGACTTACTGGTTATGTATGAGTGCTGTATCTTACATCTCATAGGAATCACCATCCTCCATCAGACCAGTGGTCCATCTAGACCACTAGCATCCTATCCCTGATAGCTGTGAGTTCCAGATATTTCAGAGGAGAGTTGCAAAAAAGTCAGTATTATTCAGCTATAGAATAATAGGTCCGTAGGCAAAGTTTCTTCCTAATGCTCCCTCAATAAGAGGTTGGCCTATGCCCTAAAGCAAGTTGGTTTATTTCTCTCCTAAACAATATTTAAAATAAAATCCTGTGCAATGGAACAGTGACTGCTCTTATTATTCATATTAATGTACAATCCTTGTTTGAATATTGTTACGCTCCTGACCTCAGTGATTTCTAGTGGCAATGAGTGCCATATGTTGTTATGAACTGTGTGAAAAATTCCTTTAATCAGTTTAAAATTTGTTGTGTTTTCATTTAATTCAGTATTTCCTTGTTCATGTGTTATGAGAAAAGTATAAATAGTAGTTTCCTGTTTACTTTCCAGTTCTTCAGTTCCAGAGTTTTCATCTCACGTGGTACGAAAATAGCATGCATCAGAACATTGTGGCAAAATGTACTTGGTTTACTTTTCATCATAGACTCCCTTCCCAATTACTTATTATCTGACATTTGTTGCTGCTCTTTTGTTGCTTTTCTCGATCCATTTGAGATGGTCATTCTGAAAGTTAGTGTGAAGATGAATGTTTATGCAGGGTAGCTATTCTGACTATCCAACTTAGTTTGAAAACATGTGCAACTTCATTCAGTTAATAGAGCAAATAGGCATGGTTTGCCAGTCTTAATGATGGCCAAAGTGCTACAGTGATTAGAAAACAATGTTATTTATAAACCAGATAACAAAGATGAAAGGTCCCTTTTTCTCCACTTCCTTCTTCAACTTCTAAATAGAGAAGATGTTGATTTTACAGAGTATGCATTTAGAAAGACTGAGACTGGATGGTAACTGTAAAATACAAATTATTACTAAAGTGTGAGTAGCACCCAGAACAACCAATAAGAATGCATTATGCAAATGAACTAAATAATTTCTGAGATGATGGGCAGAATTATCTCTGATTTCACAATCCCACTTTGCAACACTTGTTTAGTTTCTCTAGTTTCATTCAGGCTGCTCTATATGTTACAGACTCAGAAGCAGAGAGCAAATCTGGAGAGGGAGTAGCAATTCTATTCCCATCTGGACTCAAATCAAAATCCTTCAAGTGTGTCCACATAATCTGTGAGACCAGAGCCAAGGCTAATTTGAATGTACTG
Organism: Emydura macquarii macquarii; assembly: GCF_026122565.2. Classification (NCBI taxonomy): domain Eukaryota; kingdom Metazoa; phylum Chordata; order Testudines; family Chelidae; genus Emydura; species Emydura macquarii. The sequence goes on from NW_027131390.1 coordinate 72,556,586, forward strand.
CTAATCTATAGCTCTCAAAACACTTAGGTTTCCTTGAAGGGCTGATTGAAACACTGTCTGACTTGGTGATGAAGTTCAGAAAGCTCATTGTTTAAGGAGCCTTCAGTGTCCAGGCATGGAAAACAGGTCTCACACAAAAGCACAGAGCTACCTTAAAATATCTCACGTTCAGTCTCTGGACATACAGACTGAACAACCGGCCATACCTTGAACCTTTATCTTTGGACCATACATGGGCATAAGGAGTACAGAGACCACATCACTGATTTGATTACTTCTTTCTTAAGTGGAAATCAGAAATCTCCTTGTCACATGGCAAGAACTGTGGCTGACTTCCTCCTAAAAACTCATGTAACCAGCCAAATCCCAAAATTTCCTTAAACCTCTCCCTAATCAGGTGGCCAGAGTTTGCAATCATTAGTGAAGACATTAGTGAAGCTGCGGTCATAGAAACAGGTGTGGTCAGTGGAGTGTGAGGAGGGTGTTTTGATGCTGGATGTCTAGTATCAAAGTCCCCTATCATCTGACTGCCCACACATTTCCATGGTTCTTGGATTATCTGTGACAGAAACAGCATAAGGAAAAAAGACTTCATAATGGAAGATGTTAAATAGACTCTGGCACAAGGAATTCTGAAAAAATCTAAGCCACTTCTGTGCAGGATGCAAAGAGATTCTACCACTCTTCTGCCAGAGAGGTAGCAAAGTCACACACTACAGATCTTTTCCAGACTGTAACTCACTCTGTAAACTGAAGCTGACTCCACTCAACCCTAGAACCCCACGCTTCAAGCTGCAAAGAACTATCACTTTATTTCACAAAAATGGCCTTTTGGGACACTAGAACAGCAAGCTCAGGAGAGAACTAAACACACAATATCCTCTGTCCAAGAATTTGGCTCATCCACACCCAAATTCTAGTTCTGGAAGCATTAAAGGTAGTGAGGGGCAGCGTCTGCTACTCTAATCTCTGCCACTCCTAGCTGGCAAAAAAGAGTTAAAAGTATTTGGGATCCATAACAGAAGTAAACCACCTCCTTGGAAGAGGGAAAACTACTCTCAAACCCTAAGCTTGCAACAATATTTACTAATACATCCATACTGAAGAAGCCATCACATAGTGCTAAAATCCACAGGAAATTACCACGCAATCTCTAACCCCTCTTTTCTAAGCACGTTGATTCAGAAGTAAATAGTGAGAAATCTTCAGAACCACCTTTCAATTCTGGCCAGCATTCTGGATCTTCATTAGGTGGCAGGACACAGATAGCACTTCTTGAGCAGATGGATAACTTCTTGTCCAGGGATATGTGATATACATCTATATTTGTTCAGCTGGTTCCCTTTGCAGTTGGCTGATTGGTTGATTACCAAATACTTCTGTCCCATCTCCAAAAGGTTGCAGGATTAACAGCAATTATTTGAAATAGTGCAGGTGTTTCCTCTCAGATCAAATTTACAGGGTCATCAAGGACAAACAGATTTTCCACCACTAGAGACTTCTAAGCAGTTGGATCAAGACTGTGGAACTCTCTACCACAAGAAGGTAGGATCATCGGTGACAAGTTATATGAGCCCATGGTGCCCAGGCTCCACCAACACTGAGGATGGTGGGACTGGCTCCACCAATATTTCTGTGGTGCTGGGGGGCTGGCCGTGAAGCCTCCAGTGGCACTCGCTGTGGAGGGGCAGAGCGCAGTGGTCCCCAGGGCAGCCCGGCCATTCTGCTTCCCTCCCCCCCCCCCCTTCCTACACATTCAGTGGCTGTCTAGGACCAACCGAGCTGCTCTGGCACCAGCCCTGGCCCCAAGCAGTGTGCGGAGTGGTGGCGGCCACTCCCTCCTCTGGCCCCGCCCCTCTCCCACGTGATGTGCACCCAGCACCCTGGCCAGGACCCATTATGGGATTGGGCACCACCAAAAATTATACGGACCTGGTGCCCATGGGTAGGATGGCTATTAATTTGATTACTTTTAGAGCCAAGTGCCATTATTATTTTATTTATTTAAAAACATACAGTCAAAACAAACCAAGTACTCCTACCAATTCAAGGAGGAAGGTGGGGGGCCGGGGGGAAAGAAAGAATCTTTTCATTTTATTGGCCACTGGTAAGATGCTCAGATACTATGATGATAGATGCAGAATAATAACTTAGCTAGGTGGTTGTTCATTCCCTAGGAGCAAGAGGAAAGATCCTCTCTCTTGCTCTGAAGAGGTGATGGTTGGACTATGAGGTATAGTTATCATGCCGTTGATATTTGAACCCAAGCAGGATACAGGGTAGTTCAAGTATGTAAAAGTGTAACTAGCAACTGTTTGGGAAAATGCTTGTCTTTCAGTGTGTTGTCGGTTTGAGTACAGAAGAAATCCATATCACTAAAAGAGTAAGTCATTTTTTCAGTTTATTGATCCATCCGAGGAATACACACATTGTGCCCCATGGAGCAGTTACCACCCACTGATATCAGTGTATGGAGAACAGGGGTAATTTAAACTGGGGCTGCTTTACTTTCCTCATTTCTTGTTCCAATTCCTTGCAATTCTTTTGCAGGGGAGCATACTGAAATGGAATCTTGGTTCTGACCCTGCGCAGATAGTATAAAATAATAATTAAATCAATTACTACTTCGGCATAAAGTTTGCATTGCTGAGCATGAAAATGTTATAAAGCTCTATTTTGGCCTTGTAATAGTGTAGGGACTAAATATTGTTTACACATAGTCTGTAACTTCCTGTCAGCTAGAATTCCAGCAAAGTATGTGTGGTAAATTTTCAGACATTTTTCTGATGAGTTGGCTTGTCAATTTATGTTAAACAGAGTCTCTTCCTTTTCCCAAACATATATGGACATTTAAGTATTGTCTCACCTTCCAAACCCAGTCCAACATGATAAAAGTCTATCTGAACTGAACATGGGCGACTCACAGTTCTTTATCCTCCCTGTAATGGGGTTGCCATTTACTGGGCACCCCCGCATAGACAGAAGTGCCCCACCCTACCTTTGCTCTCCCTCTCTGGGACTTTAAAGAACTACCACAGCATTTCTTAGGATCACCACCAACCACCACCTGGTGCTAATTTAGTAGCTGCAAGCAATTCAAAATTGTCCTCAGTGCTCCAAATGTGAAGTCCATCATAGCACCACAATAGTTCATACTCCTTTCCAGCTCTTCTGCCATAGACGCAGCTCTTATTCTGCCCTAGACTGCTCTTTGTGGAGCCACCAATCCCGTCCCTCCCTGCAGAAGCTCAGTCTTCTGGCTCAGTCTTCTCCTGTCTTTCTTCTCCCTGTCAGTACACTTCCTGTTCTGAGGGAAAAGACCGCATATATACAACCCTCCTTTGGGGAACTTCCGCCCCAAACTGGTGTGAGAAACAGCAGCCTAACCCACCCTACACTACAGAGCTCCTAGTCCTGGCCCTTCAAACCAGGATACTCTGCCTTTCCCATCCAACTACTAATTTCCTGGGACTGCTTCCTGTCTTCCTGCTATATGGCCATTTCTGAGGCCTTTCTTTATTCAAGTGTCCTTGGAACAGGGTCTTCTGGCCCCCTTTTAGTCTTAAAGGGCCAGTATACCCCATTACACTCCCAAATGCATATTCTTTCCCCAAAATTTTGGCTGTAAATTCTTAGTTCCAGATATCAGGACTTTCAGACTAGGATGACACCATAAATGAGGGTTTTACCCTTTCCCGCCAAAAAAACCAGTAAATCCTCTTTGACTAGAAACTACAAAAGTAAACTATTAACTACTTTTTAAGATATTATCTCATAAAACCATAGTTCATACATCTAGACACAAATGATGTCCCAAATTACTGCCTTTTACTTTCAGTTATCAGCCTGTAGCTATGTTTCCCCAAGAGTTGTGCACAACATTAAAAATGGCTACATGGTTAACTAATGTTCTGTTCAGCATTTTCTCAAAGAATAATTGACATACATGCACAATCAGTGCTGTCTATAGTAACTTAGCTGCTTCAGCTCTCATTAATACAACAATTGCATGAACATGCTGTATTCTTATGGTGAAACATTTAATAAATTAAATATTATTTCATATTGTGCACCATTGTATGATTATGTAAAATTAACTAGGATTTGTTTATCCATCCATCTGTCATTTAAAAGAAGGTCCCAAAAGAGCTGAATATACTGCAAACTCCTCGATGAACCTCATAGGATTTCTTTTTTAATCTGACTGTTTAGCAGCAGTTTGTTGTGAAATTTGAATTATACTCCTTGATTTTAATGGTTAATCTGTTTTAAAAACTACAGAAGCTTAATTGTGACATACGAAAGCCCTTATTTAGGGTAGATTTCTAATTTGATTGCTGTCTGCCCTGCTGTGTAAATAGTCTCTGGGGTAAGAATTTTTAGGAGTATGTGTTCTCCTTTACATTTCACTGTATAACAATTCCTCTTTACACAGTCCTGTCATCCTCTAAGCAAGCCAAGAGCAGACAATAGATACATACTAATGGAGCTGTGTACTTACCATCTGTAAGAGCAGCTGCTCTCTTGCATCTGTACAATATGTTGGAACTGAGAGCTTCACTAATCTGCATAATAAGGAGAAGGCTTATCCCACTCCAGCTAATAATCACAAGCAATCGATGCACTTCATTCCCTCACTGTAGAATACAACAAAGTTTCAATATGTTTACCATATCCTCCATATACAGAGATCAAACATTTCCATAATACCACCAAAACCATAGTTTTTTACTCTTATTTTGCATTTAACTTGAACATAAAATAATAATTCCCAGGAAACAGATTAAAAATTCAGTGTTTACAATCAAGGATACTTTTGGACTGTCTAAAATATTGACTGTTTCATCACTGGAAAAAGGTTCCTCACTGCAGTAAAAATGTTAAAGTAAAATGTTAGTTGTCATCTAATGTTTTCCCATCGGTTATAATGCAAATAGCAAGGTGATGCGATGAATTTCTTGTAGTGTTAATTCATTACAGGAAAAACACTTGTGGAACATTGTACAAATGTCCCATTTTGAGCTATCATGCATATATTTGGGGAATTTAATATACACAGCCATTTTTAAGCTGGAGGTTCTGTCAACAAGCATGATTCCCTTATAGGCAGATTACTCTAACAATATATTACACTGAGAAGCTAACAGATGAGATAGAAAAATAGGCACAGTCGGGTGATGAGCAGCATATATTTTCATTTCATTTATGATACCAGGATGATATGTATATCTCATTTCTACCAATATCATGTAGGAAGCAATACTGGCAGTAGCCAAAATAATGAGGACAATTCTATAAAAAATGTAAATTTGAAGGTAGCAAAATATCTGTATTCTTACTTAAAAATAAAATAAAAATAACACTCACATAAAACAAAAGCTATATACATAGATGCATAGATACTAAGGCCAGAACAGACCATTGTTATCTAGTCTGACCTGCTGTATAACACAGGCCATAAAAATTCCCCATAATAATTGTTAGAGCAAATCTTTTAGAAAAACATCCAGTCTTGATTTAAAAATGATCAGTGATGAGAATCCACCATAACCCTTGGTAAGTCATTCCAATCGTTAATTACTCTCACTGTTAAAAATGCGTGTCTTAATCAGAATTTGTCTAGCTCCAACTTCCAGCCATTGGATTGTGTTATATCTTTGTCTTCTAGATTGAAGAGCCCATTACTAAATATATGTTCCCCATGTAGGTACTTATAGACTGTAATCAAGTCATCCCTTTACCTTCTCTTTTTTAAGCTAAATAGATTGAGCTCTTTGGGGCTATCACAAAAAGTAGGCTTGGTAGGATTAGATTTTGTTGGTAAACATCAATTTTACCACACACATACACACACAAACCAAGAAAATCTTTCATTAATAATCAAAATTTACAGATAGGCAAAATAATAAAAATGCTACTTAAGAATATTTAGAGTCAAAATTCAGTGATTTAGACTATTAAATTAGGCTTGTTACAAATGGACTAGCAAATGAATAGTAAAAGCAGGTATGATTTGGTGATTTAAGGATATTGACTTTGTATATTTTACATGTGATGTTGCCAATCTGTGTTTCAATGGTTTATAAAGCTTTTACTTTTTGACTCTCAATGTCTATCATAAAATAATTGTCTGCATAATTTCCTGCAACTGTGAAAATATGTTGATAAAAATCTTTTTAAAAATGCTTAAAATAAACATCAATATTATCCATCAAATAATAAAAAAAATAATAGCAAATTCTGCCAAACCTAACTATAAAGAATGTTTTCTAATCCTTTGATCGTTCTTGGGCCTCTTCGCTGAACCCTCTCCAATTTATCAGTATGCTTCTTGAATTGTGGGCACTAAGACTGCACATAGTATTCCAGCAGGAGTTGCACCAGTGCCAATAATACAAGTAAAATAGCCTCTCAACTACTCAAGATTCCCCTTTTTATGCATCCAAGAATCTCATTAGCCCTTTTGGCCACTAGGAGCTCATGTTCAGCTGATTATCTGCATGAATCCCCAGTTTTTTTCAGAGTCACTGCTTCCCAGGATAGAGATCCACATCAGCTAAGTATGGCTTTCATTCTTTGTTCCTAGATGTATACATTTACATGTAGTCATACTAAAACATATCCTGTTTGCTTGCGTCCATCTTACCATGCAATCCAGATTGATCTGTATCAGTGACCTGTTCTCTTCATTATTTACCACTTCTCTGATTTTTGTGTCATCTGCAAACTCTATAGTGCGGATTTTATGTTTTCTTCCAGGTTAGAGATAAAGATGTTAAATAGCATAGGGTCAAGAACTGATCCTTTCAGGGTCCCACGAACAGCACACCTGCTTGATGATGAACCCTGTTTACAATTACATTTTAAAACCTATTCATTTTAAACTTTTTAACCCGTTTAATGTGTGCCCTGTTAATTTTATAACTTTCTGATTTTCTAATCAAAATGGCATGTAGTACCACGTCAAATCCCTTACAGAAGTCTACGTATATTACATCAACACTATCACCTTTATCAACCAAATTTATATTCTCATAAAAAAAATCAAGTTAGTTTGACAGGATCTATTTTTCGATAAATCATGTTGATTGGCATTAATTATATTAACCATTCTTTAATTCTTTATGAATTGAGAACCACATCAGATGCTCCATTACCTTGACCGGGATCAATGTCAGACTGACAGGCCTAGAATTACCTGTGTCATCCTGTTTATCTTTTTTTAAATATCGGCACGTTAGCTTTCGGCCAGTCTCCTGGAACTTCTCTGGTGTTCCAAGACGTACTGAATATCAACATTAATGTTGAGCAAGCTCCGTAGCCAGCTCTTGTCAAACTTTTGGGTGCAAGTTATCCATGCCTGCTGATATAAAAATGTTTAACTTTAGTAACTGCTTTTTAACATCCTTCTGATATTCCTGAGAATGGAAAGAGTGTTATCATAGGATCTGACCTCATCACCCGATTTTTTTCTCCAAATACAAAACAGAAATTTTTATTGAACACTTTTCCCTTTTCTGAATTATTATTCTGGATAATTCTACCATGTTCATCTAGTAATGGACCAATATCATTGTTAGGGATTCTTTTTTTCCTAATATACTTAATAACCTTCTTCTTATTGTCCTTGACTCTGTGGGCCATAGATTTCTCCTTGTGTCTCTTTGCTTCTCTTATCAATTTTTTTTTACAATTTCTAGCTTCTGATTTATAATTCATTACTATCAATTTCCCCTTTCATCCATCTGTTATATATTTCTTCTTCATTTTTTATAGCCGCTTTCACTTCCACTATAAATCAGGTGGGTTTTCTAACCAATATGGCCTTCTTCCTTGATTGTGACTTTTGGGGCACCGAGTAAAGTGTTCTGAAGCAATTCCCAATTATCATTCACATTTTTCTCACTAAATTCTTCCTCCCAGCTGATATGGCTAATTGTTTTCAGCTTTGTGAAACTAACCCTTTTGAAGGACAAAGGATCGATCTATCTATCTAGTCTGGACTTTATTCTGGTTGCACATTATAAATGTGATCAAGTCATGATCACTTGTAACTAAGTTACCGTTCATTTTTCTGTGATCAGTTCCTCTTTGTCAGTAAAGATGAGGTCTAATATGGCATTCCCCCATGTTGGATGCAACATCTGACTTGGCAAATTGTCATAAATAATCTTTAGAAATTCCAAGGATGTTTTAGCACTGGTAGCATGAGATCTTCAGGTCACTCAAACTGAAGTCCCGCAAGATCAGACAGCTTTTTTTTCCTATGTATTATAGATAGGTGCTGGACATGCTGTTCCTGAGTGTGATTTGCTGGTCTGCAGCAAACAACTACTACCGCATCTTATGCTTTATTGTTAGGACATTGATCCATAAACAGTTAAGATATTTTCTTCTGAGCTATCAGTGACTCGGAAACAGTAAGGCCATTTTTGACCCAACGTGCCACTTTCTCTGCACTTTTGCTTTCTTGATTCTTTCTAAATAGGTTATAACCTTTTATTTGATTTCTTCTGAATCACTTGCCATTATATATGTTTTCTAATATTAATGAGAATTTAGCCTACATATACCGGAAATACTATTTTAAAGCAAAATTGAATCAGATTACATTTACAATGTTGAACTAACATGCACTCTATACATAGTTAATATGTATCTCTTTTCTAGCTGCAACAGTATTTGCATAATGCAGCACTAATCAATGAAATGCAGGGAAATGGGTCATCATTAATGCATGAAAATGGGGATCAAGTACTGTAGAAAGAATTGTTTCAAAAAGTAAATAAAGTAGCTCTCTCAGCAATAGTTTCTACTTTTAATCATTTTGCCAACTTAAAACCTCACCTTTTAATGTGGGGTGAAAGAAACTTTATTAAGAGGAATTCCTTGCAGCTAAAATCAATATTTCTGAGCAGATACAGCAGTACAAGGAGTAAAGTCCTGACAATTCTGGGAAATTACATTAGTCAGTGTTTCAGAAAAGTCTTATGCTGTGTCAAGGAAAACCGAAATAGCTTACTTCTTCCCACCCATCTTGCTGACCTGCCCCTCACAGCAATGCAATTAAATAGAGAGCAGTGCACCAAATGAGATTACTGGACCATTTCCACTTTCCCATCTTTAAAGCTATATGCTTCTGCATGTCAAAAACTATACATTCTATTTAAAATAATTACTAGAGAGCTGTTGCGACTGAAACACCTGAACTTTGTGAATACCTCAAAGGAGAGTGCTTCTGGAGTATCCTTAAAAACACAGGGAATTGTCCAGCACCAACAGAAATTAACCCCCAGTTTCTGCATGGATTCTCATCAAGCATTATCTCTTACTATAGAAAACTTCTATAGAAAAAGGAGAGAGTAAATCCATAAATATAAGGAACAGAGAGGCAAAAAGAGTGATGGTTGTTATCCCCGTCCTCCTTCCATCCTATTGTTCATGACACACACATTGTTTCCTCTTGTCTTAAATTATATCAGTGCTTCTCAACCTTTTCCATACTGGGACCCTTGCAAATTCGACCCCCAGTCTTGCCAGGATGTAGCATCTCCCCCATATTTCGCAAAAAGGGAAGAACAGGCTGGTCATGACCCTTGAAACTTGTCCAAGACCTCCAGGATACAGCCCCCCACCCCGACTGAGAATGTCTGAACTGGATAATCAGATGTTGGGGACAGGGAGTGTTTTTTGTACAGTGTCTAGCACAGTGGGATCAAGGCCTTTGGGAGCTACTGCAATACAAATAATAAATTATAAAACTAATGATCAGAAGAAAAACTGCTTCTGAAATGTGCTGTGGATTTATGTTCTCATATTTTCAGTTTAGTCTAAATCAAATGAGTGGCACATGTTTTGTTCTGCAAATGGAGTAACTGGACATAGCCAGCAGGGCTCCTCTATCCTTAACAGTATAAAGAAATAGTACTACTATAAGTAATGAGAAAGAAGATAGAGCACGCTTAAAGAAATAGGGTGGGGTATGTGCTTAAAACAGTACTAACCGGGCTGGTTAAAAAAGTGCCTGAATGTAAACACATCTATCTTCCTATGTCAAAAATCTGAGGACCATCACACAAAAGCCTCTTTGGAGTGACATTCTGCCACAACAAACATTTTAGGAAGGTGATACTCCAGGCAAACTACTTGTTCTTGCATTCTTGCAGCTGGCCTGATGTCCGGCTGTGTGCTCCGCTTACATCTGCAGTTCTTTCAAGCACAGTAGATCAAATTTATTTCTGGAGTGATAAGGCCAGGAGAGTTACATCAGGATGAATGTGGCCGTACTTGTCCAGAAGAAACGGAAGATCACGCTAATCCCAATAGTGTTTTTGTTTGGAAAAACTAGAGACTACTAGCACACCATGCTGAGCCCCAAGATTCATGTGAAAGTTGGGAAACAGAATTAACCTGGTTTGAGAAAAGCTTAGGAAAGTTGTTTTCATGCATCCATTTGTTCTTTTCTTTCATGTTACATTTTTCCCAGCATGGCGCTTGTTGCAAATACTGAAAAAGTGGCAATAGAAACCCCCATGAGATCCCTGCTGACATTCCAAGTGACTACTTCACATTAGCTTTGGATGTTCAGGATTTGGCAAGTGGATTTCAATGGGTCATAGTGAGACTAGCTTTATCTTTATGACCTTATGCTGGCCAGCAGAGTATTTAGCTCTTTTTAAAAAAATTTCAGAGCCTCTCAAAAACATAGTACCTTGAGTGTCAATGAGATAAAATTCAACTTTGCTTTATATTGGACAATTTACTTTTTCTTGAACTGGATCCAGGTTTTTCATTCTTTATAGAGTGGGTAATGAGTCCTGTAACTTATCACTAACCCTAGTATATATTTAATAGCACAGCAATCAAGCAGAAAGTTATCGATAAGCAGTTTGTTGCAGGGTGTGTCTGCCCTATAGTTATCCCTGATGAGCTAGTGTGGTGCTGCAGATACTCCCTGCCTTGGTTTCCATTCTCTCAGGGCCCTTTAAGAACTGCACACACTCCTAACAGATGTAAGACAAAATTCCCCGCCTAGGGTTCTACTTTATTAAATACAAATAAACTTGAACTAAAGTCTCTCCCTTTGGGCTCAGGGATTGCACCGCTCCCCTCCTTGAGACCTCTGTGTCTCAGTTGTGGGAGATCCTGTCTCTTAGGTGAGCTTGTCTCTTTATGAGCACCTCCCTGTAACTGAGCCATGATGGCCTTTTATCAGGCACAGGTGCTTGTTGTTCAATTAACGGCCTAGATGGGCTCCTTAAATTAGCTTGTCATGGGTAGCCCCCTCGCTGCTGGTGTTGTGTAGAGACCCAGCAGTCACTGCCTCTGCTCTTGGCCATGCCTGAGATAGCTGCGTGGAGCAGATCTACAGCCGGGAACCTGTCTCCTACACAGGAGGTAATGGGCTGCGGTGGGGCGTCCCCTGCTGGAGCCCCAAAGCTGTAGTTTGAAGGGGAAACCCCTGCACTTCCCTAAGTCCCCTGTCTCAGGAAGGGCAGCAGCAGGGTGTCGGAGCCGGGAGTGGGGGATTGCAGCCCAGATGCCTGGATTTTCCATGGAGAGCAGGTGTCGGAAACCAGGGCCTGCAGCAGAGCACAGCTGGCCTGTAGTAGGCAGCTTGACTGGCTACACTACCTGGCTGGTGGGAAGAGGCAGCAAACCAGCTCTTAAGCCCAACAGCAGCAGCAGCAGCTCAAGTAGAAATGTCTAGAATTTTCTGGCCTGACTTACCAAAGGGCACCAAGACTGTAAGGATCACAAATGTGTTCCGGACTGTAGGTTGTTGTTCTTCAGCAGTTTGTGATGGATAAATTGTCTGGCCATCATGAACTACAGAGACTGAGTGTTCCAGTATTAGTACAGATTGGCCCCTGGACTTCCAGAGTGATGTCAGAAAATCAGTCAAATGATGAGACTAGGGAACAGATTCAGAGTTTAAGCCCAGAAGGGACCATTAGATCATCTAGTATAATCTCCTATATATCACAGTCCATTACATTTCACCCCATTACCCCTGTATTGAGTCCAATAACCTGGGTTTGGCTAAAGCATAACCTCCAGAAAAACGTCCAGTCTTGATCTGAAGACATCAAGGGATGGAGAATACACCACTTCCCTTCATAGTTTGTTCCAGTTATTAATCACCCCCACTATTAAAAAAAATGTGTACCTGCTTATAAAGCTTTGAGTGACTCACAGGCAAAACTCATACCCAAAACTGAAAGCAGACATGTTAGACAGATTAGGACTGATGCTAGAAACATACTGGCATAAATTCTGCATGGAGCCATTTCCACTGAGTTAATGAGCCCATGTGGTAATCCAGAGGTTGTGAAACCTGGTTGAATGGGGTCTGAGTCCAGAGATGAACTCTCTGGGGAAAGTCATGGACTTCTTTGTAAGTCTTGCCTGTGGGAGCTTAAATGCAGGTAAAATGGTTTTGGCTGGCATCAGTGGCAAAAGCGGTGGGAAAGGCAAAAGCTTGCTTGGAAGCAGAGGGAGACGAGCTGTTGAAGCAATGGGACAGTCATGGACCACCCAATTTGGGGGGAAGGCCAGTAACATGATATCCCGACCAGGAGAAGTCCACGAGGGAAGAACTTAAGACGAGCCTGGGACATGATCAACAGTTCATCTATCCAATTGATAAAAATTCCATAAGGAATGTGTGACAGACCCCAGCAGTGTGTTTTTGTTATGAGAAAGCAGGATGCATTCAGAGAGACTGCCTGTCATGGAATGTCACTTTGCAGAGTGTTATTTCAGCCATGTGGGTACGCTGGGGTACTAAGAGCCTATCCCCTCCGAAGAGGAAGATGAGCCCCTACAAGGTATGTTTCTAATGTGATGCTGGCAGATCAGGTGCCAGCTCATGCTCAGTCCCTTAGGCCTCACTGAACACTGACAAATGCATAGCTGGAAACCAGTCTGGCTCACCTGTATGTTAGTTTTGTTAAAATAGGTATTAGATTTATACAAATGTGTTTAGACTTTATGAAATACTTATAAGTTGCTGCATGCATTAATCTCACTTATAATATATGTACTCTAGGTTATAAGATTTTGAGTGTTTGCATTGTAAATCTCTATAATTGTGTAAGTCATCAAACAGAAAAGGAGCATTAATTAATGTAAAATGCCAGCTTCCTACAGAAGGTGTTAGGTCCTACCCACCAAGAAGGCCCATTGAAGCCAAATGAGCCATTTTGAAACATCAGAGGACAAAAGATTTTGTTGATTATTCCCCAATACCCATGAAGAGGAGATGTACAGGTGAACTCGTCCCTTCAGCTGGGAAACGGAAATAAAAATCCCTGACAAGAAAGAACTGGGTCTCTATGCTGCTTGGACTTTGGGATGGCAAGATTTCTAAGCATAAGCAAGGTATCCCCAGTGGTTGGCCTGAGTTAGCCCTGAAGGACTTATGGAGCTTGCTCATTGTAGAAACTTTTACCACCTTCTGTAACCTGGAACTGTAACTCATTTGTGTGTGTGTGTATTTACCTTATTTAACCTTATAAATAGCTTTCATTTCTTTTTCTTAGTTAATAAATCTTTAGTTAGTTTATTATAGGATTGTCTTTGGTGTACAATATAGGGTGCAATTGACCTGGAGTAAGTGACCAGTTCTTTGAGACTGGGATTTACCTGAATATTGTTGTGAGTTTTGGTGTAAGGGGACCATCTATCACAAAGGTAAGCTTGCCTGGGTGGTAAGATAGACTAGAGTTCCCAAGGGGACTGCCTGTGACTCCGTGTTAAGGCTATTATAGTGCTCGAGGAATTCACACTTGATACTTGGTTGGTGAAATCTAAGTATAGAACTCATAACCAGTGTGCAGTTTATGGCCTGGTTTGTAACAGTCTGCCCTGAGGCTCATATCCATGCTCGTGAACCATTCCAGACAGCTTGACAGTGGGATGGAAGGTCATAAATGTAGTACTTGCCCTTTGGAAGACTGAAACCATAGGGAAGTGGGACATTGGTCTGAGGAGTATAAGAAAGACAATAAATCTTGTCAAAAATGGGACATGTTCACAAGGACAGTCTAGCAAATCTTGGTGTCAGGTACAGTTTGTTAGCAGACTTTGTGAACCTCATTTATCTCAAAAGAGGCAGTAAGAATAAGGGCTACGGGCCCACTCTATAGATACAGCAGAGAGTTTAGACCAGAAAGCCAGACCACCCGAGAAGGAAGAGTGTGAGATAGACAAAATAGAAGCTCTAGTGTTTAGACATGTCCCAGAGAGAGAGGAGTCCTGGGAACCAGGTGCCAGACCAGGGGACAGTGGAACCCAAACTGTGCTCCAGGAGTTGCTGTTGGGACCTAGACAATGCCCTATGGGGAGATGGTGGGCACATAAATGGTGGGCCTTGAGGAAACAAGGGAAGTGTGTGGGTAGCTCAGGGAACATGGGAGAAGTTAGTTGAGGAACATGAGGCAACCCTACAGGAAAGGAGCTGGAGGCTTTAAGAACCCCAATCTTACATTCAAATGACCAGTGACACTGGTAAATTGGGGAGTGGGAAGTATCACTTCAAGTAGAACTTGCCCTGGGGTGGGTGAGGTTTTAGGGGGGAATGTAATGAGGGCTTACTTGTAAGGCTGGAGGGCCTAGGGCTAGCCAACCCTGATTATGAAGAGAAACAGCTAGGTTGGATCATGTGGTTCCACTATGAGAGCAGCAGTCAGTTGCAATGGGAAGGAAGCTGCAGAGAGAAGCTTTCAGTCAGGGAGATTGTGAGAGTTGCTGAGACTGCCACAGGCAGGAGGCCTGGCAGTAAGCTGTTGAAGAGATACCTCTGAGGATAGAACTGAAGACCAGTAGGGTAACTGTTATATTCATAGAACCATAGGGTTAGAAAAGACCACAATGGTCATCTAGTCTAACCGCCTGCCAAGGTGCAGGATTTGTTGTGTCTAAACCATCCAAGACAGATAGCTCTCCAGCCTGCTTTTGAAAACCTTCAGTGAAAGAGCTTCCATAACCTCCCTAGGCAGTCTGTTCCATTGTCCTACTGTTCTTACAGTTAGGAAGCTTTTCCTGAGATTTCATCTAGATTTGCTATGCTGTAGTTTGAACCTATTGCCTCTTGTCCTGCCCTCTGTGGCAAGAGAGAACACTTTTCTCCATCTTTTTTATGGCAGCCTTTCAAGTATTTGAAGACCGCTGTCATGTCCCCCCTTAATCTCCTCTTTTCCAAACGAAACATACCCAGTTCCTTCAGCCTTTGCTCATTCCATTGCATTCCATTGTTGTTTCAATTTTGGTTTGTGGTATTGGGAAAATGAAAAATCTCCAGAAGGACCTGGAGACTGTTTATTTGGTGTGAGCATAATGGGAGAGTCCTGAAAAGGGGAGGAAGTGTTAGCAGGGCACTGTAGAGGCACCCCTGGCCACAAGGGAGCACATGAACTGACCCTGCTACACCCCTCTAGGAAAGGGCCTGGAGTGGCACTACATTTCACATTTAGGGAAGCTGGGAAATTTACAAAGTACAAATCTAACCTAATTCCTGGGCACAATGACATATTTGTAAATGGTTGGAGGAATGGGGGAAGTCTGGGTATCTTGATGACTGTTGGAGAAGGATAATTTTAAAATATATTCCTAGTAATGGAACTTCAGTTATTCCCTTATCCAGGGTGAAATTCTGGCCCTACTAACACCAATGGAAGTTCTGCCATTGTTTTGAATGGGGCTGGGATTTCTCCCCAAATGCTTCCAGAGAGTAATATTTTTAATGATCATCGCCCAAATGTTTCATAAAGAGAGTATTTTATAGGTTTGGACTTAAGAAATCTATGCAAAATTAGAGCAACCTCACTGCACTCAAGTCTAACTTAATTGATAGAAAGCCTTTAAAGATATTATATCTGATGATTTCAAAAGGAATATAGTGAACTTCAGCACCAAAAACAAATTAGGGAACAGAGTAGTGAACAAAGTCAGACTAGTTCATTTAAAGTGAGGAAGCTCTCACATGTCACTTCTGTCTGCTGACAAGCTGTGAGAAGCATATTTTTATTTAGACTAGAAGATCTTTAGGGAGCAGACACCTGGTCTCCATATTTGTCTGCAAAGCATCTAGCACGTTTTGGACATTAAAATAAACAATACCATCCCAAAATGAATGACTGAGTGACTGATTTTTCTTTGCCTGGATATTCTTAGGGGACAACCCAAATCTTTGAGGCCTGTCTCCAAATCATGAAACCTTCCTGACCCCTTTCCTCTGACAGTTTAGTGTTCTCTCCATTTTAGCAAAGGTTTGTCACTTCAGTGCACTGCCACAAAATTCTAGTCAAACACGAGATTGACTATGTCACTTCATGTTCAGCAACATGAAAGGAGCTGTGGCTGCTATTTTAGCTAGTTTCACTGAGTATAATCCATCAAATATACACCTTCTGAAAAACAATGTGTCTTTGCCACATTCTCGCTGAGAAAACCCATGGTCCTATTGTAAGGAAACAAAGACCAACTATATCTTCCCCATCTCCTCCATAGCTAGACAAACTAAGCAGGTCTTGTTGAACAGGAGCCAAACAGTAAATGACTCCCAAGTGCTATATATGGAGCCATGGCTGTGACAATATCTGTGCCTATCTAAATTTCTTTCTAGATATGGAGGAGGGCAAAGAATCTGATTGTTTCTTGGATGGAGGGGTGAGTCACTGAGCCTAGAAGAGACAGGGAGGTAATAATATTGACTGAAACTCCTAATTTTCAGTGTTTCTTCTAAGGAGTAAGAGGGGCAGGGCATGATACAAAACATGCCAATAAGGAAAGTAACAGAGTGTATACTTTGTTTCAATGTGCCCCTGGATAAAGCCCACGAGTTTCAACCTATATTAATTTCAGATTTCAGGTAATGTCAGTCTCGCTAAGCATCCATTAGTACCACCAGGTGAAGCAGCAAAGAGTCAGCAGTAAGGTAAGGTGGGTTGTGGTGATTTTTTCTTTTTCAACATTGGTCCTCAAAGTATATGCTGGGCCATTTGCACTATCTGCTGTACATTGATGAAAGCAGGATGGACACTTTGGGATGTCACTACTTAAATGACATTTAGAAAGGAAACACCAGCTCCTATGGGAAAAGCCCACAAAAGCAAAGAGCATGGGTGGCTCTAGTGAAGAGTGGCTATTTTTAAATCCTCCTGGATTATTTGAATTTTTCCCCGAGTTTCTCTACTTTGTAGAACTCCTCAGAATGCAAACATTGTGAAATATATAAAAAAAAAATCAAAACTAGAGTTCCTTTGTAGCATGTCTAGCTATTTGATGACAAGCAACACAGTATTAAAAGGTATTACGACAGACAAACGAAAATATCTGCCCAGAACACTACAAATTCTCCAATATGAATTGATAATGTAATTTAACATGTTACCTACAAAACTATTTTCACAAGTACTGGCTCACTCACAAACCCCAGCAGGAATAGGTGGGCAAACACTCAGAAGACAATTCTGTTCTTCAAATCCCAAGGAGTTGGTATGTGCAACTGGTTCCCCTCTTCAAAAATTCTCCCTCTTGTTCCATATAGATCTATCTCCCCACCTCTCTCTCGCTCTCTCTCTCTCTCTCTCTCTCTTATTGAAATTGCAAAGTGAAGCACTCAAAATTTAGGTTTAATCAGTGGTTTCATGAGTTAAATAAGGACTAGATTAAAGTGCCATGCTATGGGATCTTTTACCAGTGGGTATCAGTTCACTATACCCTTTTTGAATCTCTTGATTGAATCATGTGTAAATATGGTTCTGTTGTCTACAGATATGTGGCTGAAATGGCTGTTAAGTGAACTTTCAGTGAAGAAATGGAGAGAGTGGATAGTTTCAAATGCAAAGGTGTTCAACAATGGACTGAAATGATGCTGATGAAGGTGATATATTATCTACCTTTTCCACTTGAGGTCATAGCATTTTCAAGCAGATTACTTTCTAGAATTTAACAGAATAAGCTGCACCTCTGATGATCAAAATTTCTCTAATTCAGTTAGCGTCCTATAACCTAAAGAGTAGGTGTCAGTAGTTCGCTATCAAAGTGGGATGATGTATCTAGTGGAGTCCCACAGGGGTCTGTCCTTGGTCTTTTACTATTCAATATTTTTCATTAATGGCTTGGATAAAGGAGTTGAGATGCTTATAAAATTAGTGGATGACACCAAACCGGGGTGGGTTGCAAGCACTTTGGAGGACAGGATTAGAATTCAAAATGACCATGACAAATTAGAGAATTGATCTGAAATCAACTCAATGAAATTCAGTGAGAATACAAATGCAAAGTACTATATTTGAAAACAGTCCCGAGTAACTGGAAAGGAGCTCCAGACAGTGCATGGCCCTAGTAACGGGCAGCTTTGTGCACTACCAGTTTCTCCAAAACCAGAACCAGCCAACACCTGAACCGCTACTTTCGGAACTCAGATCTAAGGTCTTGGAATCCTTCGAGTACTGAGGATTTTACCCTCCCCGCTTCCTCCAACTGGAGGATGACACCTTTCGCAGAGCCTTAGGCTGCTGAGGTTGATGCAGGGCTATCTTTACTCATGGAAGGAGGTCTGGAGACTAGGGCTTCCTGGGGCAGCATGGTTTGGAGCCAATTATTTTTTCTTATGGGCTCTCTGAGTAGAGGTGCTACATATTGTGCACCAGGAAAGAGAGTGTTCTCCTAAATATGCTAGACACCTCATTGGAGGCAGAGAATACAGCAGGACAAAAGGCACATCTCTTAAATTATGTCTGCTTTCCCTCCGGACAGGGCCGGCCTTATGGGTGGGTGACGTGTGTGACTGCCCGGGGTGCCTGGCTGGGGGGCACTGAGGGTCAGAACCCCCCCAAACACAACCAGCCCAAGGCCCCTTTAGCCCCCGAGTGCTGGGCCCAGAACTGGGGAGGGGCAGGGCTGAGGGTGCCCCAGATGGGAGCTCCTACCATACGCCGGGCTGCAGCTGCTAGTTCCAGCCAGGCTGGGGAGAGATGGGACTTCCTCTTCCCCTACATGGGCTGCTCCTGAGGCCAGGTGAGACCCACCTCCAGAAACTTCCCTGGCTGCAGAATCTCCATACTACCCCCCTCCCCCCCACACACTTCCTGCCTCTATTGCTCCCCAACTGTGGGGGGAGGGATCACGGTACAAGGAGCTGCCGTCTCCCTCCGCCTATCTCCCATGCAACTGGACTCAAAGAAAGGGCGCTAAAAATTTGCCCAGGCCACCATTTTCCTTAAGGCTGGCCCTACCTTCAGATGTGCCATGGGACCCATGAGACCGCTTCAGCATGCAGAATTTAAAGCAGCCTCAACAAATAAAATAAAATAATTTGAATAAAATGAAAGGAAGAAAGAACTAAGGTCCTAAGTACAGCTAAAAGTAGCTATATTACTGTAGATTGAAGAAGTGGATCCATGCTGAATCCAGAGAGGTTCCAGTCTGCCTGCAACCATAGTTAGAAAGAACTGAGGCAGCCAAAACACCACATACACCCTTTTATAGGGCAGGAGGGGGGTGCATGTGAGAGTGCTCCAACAACACGGCTGTGAAGTGTTCCACTGTCAGAGTTGCACCACCGACCCTTCAGGAGTGGGAACGTGGAGGGACACTCAAAGAACAATAATAGGAGAAACTGATTTTATCATCTCTGGTTAGCCAAGAAGCCACAACCATTCCTCAGAGGGCAATCGGGCAGGTACAATGCATGTCTTTATCACCTCCTGGTGGAAGTATAGTAACTTACTCTATCTGACGTTGATGGAAGGGGCTGGCTGTGCTAGACTGGCATGAGTACAATGCTAAAGTGCACCCCAGGAATCTCATAGGCTCCTTTTTTGATTCCAGATCCAGTTCAAGGCCCTGGTATCAGTCTACATGACTAAACTGATTGTGGCCAGGGCATCTCATAGATTGCCTCTGCACACACATCCCATCAAGAGAGCTATATTCATCTGGGACAATGGAACTGTCAAGACCCAGGATGAAGCTGTCAGAATATGGAAGCAGAGAGCCCTTTGCGGAGGTCCCTAGGCTATAGAGCATTCTGCCAGAAGAAATCAGGCTGAGGCCAAGTTTCACAGTATTCAGAGTCGGCTTTCTCATTGTGATGAGACAGAAGAGAATCATCACTTCTCACAAAGGAGAAAAACTGCACATATAACCACATAGTTTTCACCCTTTCTAACTCTCACAACTCCCCTGCACTGCAGCTTCTCTCTCTCCAGCTTCTTCATTACAGCTGCCTGCCACTCTTATAGTGGACCTACCCGATCCAACCCAGGTGTGGCTCCTTTGTAATCAGGGCTGGCTAGCCCTAGGCCCTTCAGCAGTTAAGGGCAAGCCACCTTGTTACAATGGGCTTTGTGATTCATTGATTTTTTTTTTTAAAGGCCAGAAGGGACCATTAGATCACCTAGTTGCTGGCCTCCTTTGTAACACAGGCCATAGAATTTCACCCACTTACCCTCCCTTTGAGCCCAATGATTCAGTTTTACATATCTTCCAGAAAGGCATGGAGTCTTGATCTGAAGAGATGGGAAATCCACCACTTCTCCTGTTCCAGTGGTTAATCACCCTTATTGCTAAAAATCGGTGCCTTGTTTCTAATTTGAATTTTTCTGGCTCTAACTTCTGGCCATTGTCTAGTTCTTAATATAAATGGGTACAATAAGCATATCTATAGATATTGCTGAAGTCTTTATTTTGACACATTTAAAAATAGAGTTTTGTAATTTGTAGTTATATAGCCCAATTAGAGCCAATAGCTCTTTAAAAAAATGGCACATACATTTTGCAGGGACTGTGATTATTTTGAGGTCTTTGGATGAAATCCTGGCCCTGGTTAAAGTCAAAGGGAAATTTGCCATTGACTTCAATGGGGCCAGAATTTAACCTCTGGTTTTTGTTCACTGGGCACTGATTATCTGTCTTTTGGGGGATATTTATGATTCTTTTTTCTGACTGCGATCTTTGATTGAATCACAAATTCCTCTTTTAGGGGCTGTATTTGTTAAGATATATTTTGTGTTGCATTTAATAAAGATTTTATCATTAGCACTGCTGCTGAAATGTAAAGGGAATGCCTATGACAGTAGGCTCAGAGATTGGTAAATCTGATGGCCGGGTATGATGACATTACTGAAGAAAGACTTGGGATGACTTTATAAGAATAGGTGATTGCTGAAGGATGGATGCATAGATGGCTCAAACATCAGCATGCTTTTTGTATGGATTTTTTTCCCTTGAGTTCAGTGTAGATTAGGATCAATAGCTGGACTATCTCTACATTAAATCGAGTGCTCTCCTTTTGCAGTTCTTTGTTTTCAAGATTGACTGAAATTACAGCATATATTCTACATGACACAACGTTCTTTGATTTACTCCACCTCTTACCCAATCCAACAGGTCTATTCCATGCTTTATAAAGAGAATAGCCCTTCAAGATTGTTGTATTTCATGTAATTTAACCCTGCACATTTTTTCTTTAACCGAAGTAGTCACCTTTTCCTGAGTGCGATTTCTTTGTTCAGTATTTGTTTTGAATGTGCTTTTCTTCCATTTAATACGTTGCTATTGTTTTTCTGATTGGTATGTTTGTTTGAAATAATGAAAATTAATTAATCTAAAACAGGATACTTTATTGATGTGGCACTTCACAGTCATTTTATTCAGAAAAACATATATAGTTGTAAGGCTGAAGGATCACCGGATTTGGAGACAGGGAGTTCCGAGTTTTAATCCTGACTCTGCCACTAATTCACTGTGAATATGTCTACACTGCATACTGAGCCCAGGCTCTGACTCAGGCTTGAGCCCAAGCACCCCTACCATCCATCCATCAGTCTGACTCGGCTCAGCAATGACTCAGGACCAAGGCCCTAGGACCTGCTGGGGGTGGGTGAGAGCCCAAGCCACACTATGGCTTGAGTCCAAGCCCTGTCATTTTGCAGTGTGAACACAGCTCAAGCCAGGGACCTGAGTCAGAAGGTCTGCCTAGTGCAATATGGATGCATTAGCATAGCTGAGACACCCAGGTACAGCAACTGTAAATCCAGGTTTACAATATAGTGTAGAAGATTCCAGCACAGGCTTGGAAGCACCAAATCCACAAGTTCGGGTCCCACAGATCCAGGCTTAGTGTGCAGTGTAGGCATATGCCTAGTCTACACTACCAACCTATATCAGTACAACTATGTCGCTCAGTGGTCTGGAAAAATCTCCTGTCGACCCAGCTACCGCCTCTCGAGGAGGTGGAATACCTACCTATGCCAATGGGACAAGCTCTCCTGTCCGTGTAGCTACCAACTTCACTCAGCGCTACGGGGACACAGCTGCACCGGTGCAGCTGCAGTGCTGTAAGTGTAGACAAGCCGATACCCTGTGTGACCTTGGGCAGGTCACTTTGCTGTTCTGTCTCCATTCTCCCCAGCTGTCAGACACCTCACAGACCTGTTGTGAGGATTACTTACTTTTTAACGTATAAAGTGCTATAGTATGCCAATAAGAGTAAATAGGAGTTTGTGCTTGTAAAACACATGCATCTGTTATCATGGAAACTTTTGTCCTTTTAAGCAAATGGCAGATTTCCTTTAAGCACACAAGAGGATTATAATGGATAGTACCAGTAAAAGAAAAGACAACATCTAATAAGTAAAATACTAGTGTTCATTAAAAATGGGAGGCATAGCTAAATCTATTGGGAAGTAGATTTAATTCCTATAATAATTATTCATATTTTACTTAGATTTTTACGTTGTTTTTCAATAAAAATAAAAAGTTTTGGCAACTGCTGTAACTGACTATACTCATGCTACATTTGAAATACAGTGCAAAACATCTTTTGAAAGAGATACAGGACCCAATGTTCAGACCTGGAGGTCTTTAACAGAACATCCAGACTCACAAGAGACAGTCAATGGTAATGAGTTGTGCTCCATGATAGCATGAAAGTGCGGGTTTTGAGGTGAGCCAGGGAAGGGGCAGTGTATTTGCAGGGCTTAGAAGCCCCAAAGACTATTATAGATCCTGGGCAATAGCAGTGGTTGAACAACAGCTCAGGATGTGCTCCACAGATGGACAAGAACCATTTCTTTCCCTAACCTTTGCAGACACCTCCTGTACAAAGCCCCTTTACTTGGGCTTTGCTTAAGAAGAAAGGATTTGATCTTTCAATGCTCTTAAAAAAAAAAAAAAGGTAATAGTGCAAACAAGTGGAAGTGCTTCCCCATTAAGTGGGCCATTGTCAGTTTTAGGCACAGTGAACTGGTGAATCTCTTGGAGTATTTAGCCCAATCTAATTGGAAAAGATTGGCTTTAAAATATAGCAATTTCCATTAAGCTTAAAGGTTATTTAATTTTTTATTTACTGGGTATTATGGGGGCTTACTTCTGTTTGAAAAATATGCAACAGGTGAACATATTTTTAGCTTCAAGACAAGCCGTGTGTGCTTATCCTCAGGAGTCCTTGGCTTGAGTGTAAGGCATTGGATTGGTGCCAGCAAGAGCTGTACTTAATAGACAAGGCAGAATTCTCGGTTTAAGAAATGTAAAACCATCACAGAAAATGACAGATCTCTTTGCCCTTAACATAGACAAAAGCACTTTCTCCCTAAATCTGCAAAAGTGACGAAAGCTTTAAAGCATTACGTGATGCAAATCTAACAAATAGATTTAGATTAGATTTGGAAATTTGTTACATCCACTGTCTAGAAACATAATGGGCCAAATTCTGCTCTCATTCACACCGCTGCAACCCCACTGAAATAAATGAGGTTTCCCTTCTGCTATAACGGGGAGCAGTAGTGACAGTGCTGCCTCAGTTTCATTTAGAGCAGTTTTTGCTCCAATAAACCTATTAAAAAGACTTTGTTCTCTTTGTATCACTGCATGCTGATAAAAGGTGTTGTCAAATAGCAGGTGATTATCCTGAAGTGAACTGTAATTAGCTCATATAAAAAAGAAAGACCTTGATAATGAGCTCTATAATTAATGAATTACATTAACTCTATCAGAAAGTAGTTGATCAGCTACCAGTATCCTTGGTGGTAGTTTCAGTCAATACACTGTTCATGACTCTAGTAAGTGCTTACACTTTTAAACCAATAGGAATTTTGTGGACAATTTCCCTTTGCTACTACAACAGCGAGGCCAGAATCCATAAACCTTTCTGTCACACAGGAACAAAGTGCTGACTTGACCGGGGAGGTTGGGACTAGGAAAGGGGTATTGAAAGAGGGTCATTAATAGTCCTATTGAGCTGTTGTGGTCACAGTTTACCTTCACAGGACTAATAAAATGGGTTGTCTTTGTGCTTCTTTATTAATGGAAGGTTTTAATTTTGCATAGCACACATTTATGAATCAAAAATAGTATAGCTTTTAGCCTTTAAAAGCTATGCTGAAAGTATTTCATTGTGCTTTTCAAAGTAGCTATAAAACATAGGAAGGACTTAGAGGGAGAGGACTCTGCTCCCACAGTAAATCAAAAGCGAACAGACAAAGGTCAAAATACCAAAAGCCACAAGAACATTAACACTTAGGATATAAAGATTTCCTAAGAAACTAATGCTTGTTCTTTCTTTAGATAAAGCAGACACCTTATCTTTGTGAGTTTACAAAATGGAGCCAAACTATACAAGTAACCACTTTAACTAAACCAGGGCCTGGATCTTTTAGCAGTCTGCAGTCATTAAAGCTCTCAGAAAGTCTCCCAGGAGCCAATATGCTTGCTTAAGTATATGCTGTAAAAGGTCCCTGAGATTTACAAGGAACTGCTCCATGCTAAACTAGGCACCATCTGATAAACAAGCAATTTTAGCTTCAGGCTAAATGATGCTCTTTGAGGCTTTGATTTACAACGCTGCAGATGATATATTTGTAGTTCTAGGATAAATTCTGTTGTGGACCTGCTGTGATTACTCATCCATGAACCAAAGTTAGGGGCTTAGATCTTCAACTAGGAGGTCAGAAAATTGCCAGTGGAGCAAGAAATGTTTGATAAGGCTTATTTAGATGCTAAACATATAAAAAGCTTAAATTAAGCAAACAGTTGTGAATACTTATGCTTTCTAGGGACCAAGATACTTTGTTAGCTTGATTTTAGATGTATTTTAAGTCCAAAATATATTAAAATAAGTCCCAAATTGTCTTGGTTAATTTTACTTTCATTAGATTATATTTTGAAAAGCATATATTTTGAAAAGCAGCATACATTTAGTTTATTATTACTGACATCTAAAAATAGGAAATACTCACTTGGAATTTATGGAATGCTTTAATACTGCTCCCAAAAATCTAACAATCAGCTTTGAAGGAAATAAAGCACACTATATCACATATATTTAAGAATCTTAGAGCAGAAACTCTGAAAGCCTTATTTAAAAAAAAAAAAAAAAAGGCAAAAACAGAATCCAGCACTCTGGGATTGCTTTACTTTCATAATTATTTTAGGAAGGTCAAGATTTGTGCGTCCTATCCTACAAGCAGTGAAGTACATTCTGCAAAGTGGTGAGTGCTCTTAACTGTTCCTAAAGTCAGGGGTTTTCTAGATATGCTAGTAACTTCCTTATCAGGAGCATATGATTAATGGATTAGAGAATATGTGATTAAAACTTGCCACTACAAATCCTTAGACTTCTCCAAACATCCTATCACACAGATTATGCCTTGTCTATTTGCCAAGCAAAAATCTATAGCACTCCCTTTCTGCTTTTCAAATACAGCCCTTCTTATTTTATATCTCTTCTGAAATGCAAACCAGTCAATCAAACTGACTTATTCATCCCTAGAGCGGGTTGGGAAATTTATTTTATTGTCCATGACAAATGTAGACAAAAAGTAAAACATTTCATTTTCATCTAGCTTTTTCACAGAATTTTTCAGACACACTGAAAACTTGATTTTGTTTCAATTTTCAATATATGATTTATTTTTTGGTTGTTGAAAGAATTGATGGGGTTTCAAAAAGAACCCAAACACTTTCTGCAAAATAGGAAGTTTTCACACCAAAATTTCAGTTCTGTTGGAGAACTTTTTGGCCAGTTTCACTTGTCATTGTTTTTTGATGATTTAGCCTATTAAAGACTAAATTTTGTGAAGCGCTTCATGCCCTTAACTGCCCTGGGGTTCTTTGAGGTTCTATAGGTGAAACTGAGGTTCAGATAGCAGTTTATGAGTTCAGCACATCTGCTTTCATGGGTGGAAGTGTGATCTAGACCAGGGGTTCTCAATCTTTTTTTGCTGGTACCCCCTTTAAAAATATTTCAGCCTGTGATGACCCCTCCCCCAAAGTGAAGACCTCCCCCCATGCCATGCCACCCGTACTTCTGTGCTGTTGCTGGCAGTGGCGATGCCTTCAGAGCTGGGCACCTGGCCAGCAGCCACTGCTTTCCAGCCTCTCAGCTCTGAAGGGCTCAAGCTGACAGCTGGAGCCCAGGCATGCATGGGCACTGACAGCTTGTGACCTCCCCCCATAATAACCTCACGATCCCCTGAGGGTCCTGACCCCCCAATTTGAGAACCCCTGATCTAGAGGAATGAGCAAATGACGAAGTAAGGAAGTCCTGAGTTCTAATTCTGGCTCTTACAATGACTGGCAGTGTGACCGTGAGCAAGTCAGTTAGCCATCTATAAAATGGCGGTCAGAAGTACCTAATTCACTGGGGTGGTGAAAGTATAAACGAATGACGTTTTAAGTGAGTAGGCAATGGGCCAGATCCTCAGTTGGTGTAAACTGAGTTCAATGGAGCTATGTTAGTTTACACTAGCTCAGGATCTGGCCCAAGGTTTATAAAATGCTGTGTTGTAGCAGTCATGCTGATAGCACATTGCTGTAGTTAAGGTTGCAAACCTCCATTTTCGTATCTTTGTATAACTCATCTTCTACAGAATCAAATTAATATAATTATATTTTCTTTGGAATGCAACTAAATCCTAGCATGTGGACCTGAAAACCAACTGATCTACCTAAATACCAGGTTCTGGGCATAGGACAGGCCAGCCACACTTAGAGAAAGCAGTCTATTGGGCCAGAGGTTATCTGGTACATATTAAATTGCAATGTAGAGATATATAATTAAGTCCTGTTGCCACACTCTTTAATAGAAGTTGTAATTCATTTTTGTCACATATACAGTATTGGCTGGATAATGCAAACCTCCCCTGGGAGAATTATACTCCATGAAGCTCACTATTAATGTTCTAACAGCTACAGTATAATGATTTTTAATAGAATCAAACCAGGCATTATGTATTGGCACCAATTCTGAGGCACTTCCAATGTCAAAGTCCCAAGGGATCTATTCTTCTCTTGATGCACTTGTATAATTCCCATTAATGTGAAGGAGATTTACAAATGCTCTGCAAGAGGAGGGTATATATACATGCCAGCTATGGTAACGGGCTTTAATTAGCAATGTGTTGCATCAGTTAAAAGGAACTTGCTCTTTGAAAATCCTTTGAACTTGCCCTTTGAAGAAGTGCATAAGAGAAACATAGACACCTAAGAGGGTTATTCACTCCTGGCTCGTTTCTGTCACAAACTATGACTTGAAATAATATAATTTGTTTAAAGGACAAAGAAGTCAGGCTTGAGTGTCCCAAAAGTTGATGAGATATCCAATATAAAACAACACTTTTCAAATGGTGTTTTTGCTAAAAGTGCAGATTTCAGCAGTTGGGTTATGTGTAAAGTGTCTGTCAAAGTACTATTTCTAGTAGGTTAACAGTACTTCTCATTTGCATGTCCTTTTAACAAAAATCTATTTATTAGAATTTGGCTTGGAGAACCCTCTAAAAAGTGGATATTTTTCACATGATGCTAACAAAGAATTTTTTTTTAGGTATGCCATCAGTTTTAAACTAGTAAATTGTTTCTGTTTGCCTCATACATCTTTGTGGAGCCAATGCAACTTTTTAAGGAAATTGTTTATGTAATACAGTGAGATTCTGTGCTGGGACCAGTTTACTAAAGTATAATAACTCAGGCTTAACCTTCTGCTTTAGAGAAGGGAAAATTTTCAAAAAGTTTGAATGCATGTGCTCCAACACAGAGAGAGAACTCCAAGAAGAGTGGGGCTCGGACCTTTGTTAAGGGATTGGCTGCCTAAATGGGATTTTCAAAAGTGCTCAGAGGCCCCCTATACTTGGCTGGCTACTTCTGACTTTGTCATGTCAATGGCACAACTGAGCCAGCAAGCCCAGAGTAAGCCACTCAGGCACCAGCCATTCATTGATGTGGGCATGGAAACAATGAGACATGTATGCAATAGTAGGGTTAAAGGTGGAGGATGCAGCTTTATTAAAACCCTTAACCAATGGGAACCATTTCCCTCAACTACTGGGCAGGGCTTTTCCTGTGCAGATTTCAACTGGAAACAAATGGCTGAGTTCTACAAACCTGAGGGCAGCTATGTGGGCAATGTTCTCTCTACACCCTCAGGCCCACCTGAGTCCCAACTCTCTCCCTTCTTCCACACAGAAGATAAGAGAGATGAAATGAGGTGACCCATGTGCTCCAGAAGACAGGCAGGCAAATCTCTCACTGTGCAATGTTGTGCTCTTGGCCCATGTCCAAGCAGTCCATTGAGTTGCAGGGTCCTCACACTGGACCATCGTTACACCCACTAGCTGCACTGGAACCCACTAAAATTATGACAATGTAATTTAAATCCTCCCAACCAGACCCCCAGGATGTTAGATGTGAGGAAAAAAACCCACATGGAAGTTTGCCAGTTTCATCATATGGTAACATTCCTTCCAGATCCAAACAAAGTCTGGTGATCAGCCTAGCCCCCATATTTATAAGACATTTAGCCCATTAGATAAGGGTGGGGGTGGAACAGAGCCATACTAGTGAGTTACCAGCAGAAAGCAAAAGAGCTCTAAATGGCTACTCCCAGCATTAAAAGCAATCAGAAGCCACCTTCCTCAGCCTATCCTGGCAGGCAAGAGGCAATCAGCCAGTCCCTCTTTGCTCTGATGTCTGAGGGCAACAGGAGTAGGCAAGTCAAGCTCTGTTACTTTTATGCCATGTGGGATAGCCTACCAACTGGGGCCAGGGGAAGGAATGAGGAAGGAACAGCACCCTCCTCCTGCCTTATCCACACACACTGTGGGGAGCGGGGGGGGGGGGGGGGGAACCAAGACAGCAAGTGTAGCATTGCTCCAGCATCTACTGTTTGGTGATCTCCACATCCTCCTCATGCCTTCCTGCACACCTGAGTGGAAAGCCCTTTGCCCCCAGACTCATCAAAGTCACACCCCAGCTAGCAAGGTGAGCATTGGTTGCTCTACCCATCACAGACCCAGGAACACAGTGCTAAACATATTAAAAAATCTGAGGCACAGAAGGGATATGAGTGACACACACATTTGCACATACATGAGCAAGAACAATAGGGTCGGACCAGAGAAGTAGCTTGTGGGCTCCCAGACTCCTTAGCAGCTTGCCTGATCATACAGCCAGAGCTTCCAGAGTCGAGGGGAGTCTGAGAGCCCAAGGAGCATATTTGATTTGGAAACACTGGGGGAACATTTGGGCTTTCCAAAACAAAACACTACGGAATTTCACTTCCCCCCAACATTTCAAGGGTTTGGATTTTTGGCCCAATTTGGGAATACAATTTTTCCAAAACCTCTAAATTTTTCATGGAAGTGAAAATCAATTCCCCAGCAGCACTAGCTGCCACCTTTCAGTCTCAGAGCTGGTCACCACCATTGGCATCAGCCAAGCAGCTTCGTCTCCCTAGCTGCTGAGGCTGCTGCTTCAATGCCAGGGTGAGGAGTGCAACCGACCAGAGAGATCACCTTCCCAAAGAACAAGAACAAGAACAACCAAGTAGAGATAATCCAGGAAACTCCGTTAGACTGCCTGCTTTCCATCACTGCTGGGCGCAGTAGATAGGACTCTGTGCACCTGAAGGCTTTTAGATTAGAGTATGTTGCCAACAGAAAACACACATGCTCCATGAATGTAATGTGTGTGTATGTGACTAAGTTGTTGTTTACAGTTGTGTCTGGATTTTCCTGGATCTTACTATAACTTTTACGTATTAAGTAAGTGATCCTTGCCTGCACTGAGCAAGAGGGCAGCCATTGCACTTGGTTTTATCTTTGGCAAACAGAGAGGAACTTAAAATATGCATCTCAACTGCACAAGAATATTCATATTTATGTCAGCAGTGAAGGGTTAAGCTGCAACGTGTATCTTTTCTTGCCTCAGACTGTGCTCATAGCCCTTCAAATGTCTCCGGATGCAGTTTATTACGTGAGTTATCCCTGCTAATGAATTCATATATTAGATACTCTGTAGTAAAGTCTCATCCATTCAAGCCCAGATTTACTGACTGGTCCTTGATCTGCATTATTTGCTTATAGCCAGCTGAAGGAAGTGCATTTCAGTCCTGATCTGTTGCAACTATTTCTGAAGCTCTTCTGACCCATGGAGCCTGGATTCTAAGGATATTGGGTTATCTTGCTCTTGGGACCCCGGTTCAGCAGGCAGGGACTGAATCTGAATTTTCCCAGATTATGAATGGTGGGACCTTTTCACATCCTTTGCAAGGCATTTTGTCTTGCAAAATAAGTTAGTAAATCTCCATTCCAATTTCATGAGATAGAATCTAGCCAGCTCCCAAAAATGTAGAAATATGCAAAGTAAACAGATTGTTTCTGATGGTAACAACATTGCAATTGCATAAAGCATCATCAGATTGCAACATACAAGTATTAAGCTTTGAGAACAGCAATATTCACAGTAACATAGTCTCAGCTCTTGAATTCATCATCACACATAGGCAGGCTGGAAATCTGCAGTGTAGTGTCTGATCTCAAAGGTAGCCCCAAAAGATGTGCTCTGCTACCAGGACAATTTCATGTAGGCTCAATTTCCCCAAGATCTTTGTGGGCCGCAAAGAACTACACTGAAGAAAGCTGATTTATAAATACGTTTCCCCTCATGACTTACTAGACTGTAAACTTCATCAACTGGAAGTACCTATTGCTATATGTTCCAGAACCCAAAAAACTTTGTTCTAAAAAGCACATATAATGGCAGCTATTTAGCTATCTCCTCTTGTACGAAACTTAAAACCAAGTAAATGAGTAAGTAGTTAAAGACATCCTAATTCTTACCCCCGTAACAAACAAACATTTGATTCTTACCAAGTACAAATAAAGGCATATTTTATCACAGCACAACAATGTTAACTGGCCAATCCATCAGGGTTTTTCTTCATTTAAATATTTCATTTTAATAGATACTATTAAAGGAATGTTATCAATTAATATACTTATGAACTGACACTAGAATTTTGATAAAGTGATTTTAGTTGCTGTGTCCTAAGAATAAATGTTGTTTTTGTTTATGTTTATGTAACAGGTAAATGATTGTAACATTGTTGATTTTATGGTAAAATGATATACGGACGTAGACTTGCATATGAGGCTGGTTACTATGTGTCATTGTGAATGGGTATATAGGATTTTTATTCCAGAAGGGGTCTGTGTTCTGTTTATAGTTTGAGATTTCTGTTGAAATAATAATGTGTGTCTGAGGTCAGAATAAAGGTTGTATTGTGATGCAATATGTATCTCTGTACTTGATAAAAGTAATTGGTATATTATGGGAGTAATATAAGATCTATGATATACTTAACTATTCAGTTACTTGCTTTTAAGTGCTTGAGTTTTGTAAATGTCAACATAGTTGACAATAACATACTTATTTAACAACTTTACAGGCAGGTCTACACTGGAATAAAAGACCCATGGTACGGTCACAGTTGGCCTGGGTCAGCTGGCTTGGGCTTGGGCTAAAAATTGCTATGTAGACATTCAGGCTTGGGCTGGAGGCTAGGTTCTGGGACCCTCTTACCATGGAGTCCCATTGCTCAGGCACCAGCCCAAGCATCTACAAAGCAATTTTATAGCCCAAGTCAGCTGACCTGCTCTAGCCACCAGTGTTTAAATGCAGTGTGAGTGGAGTTTTTTTTGTTTGTTTGTTTTTGTTAAATGAAGGGTTTACATTTGGGTTTTTCTTTGTTTTTAAAAAATATTTATATCTTTCATTTAGTTTCATGAAAATGTAGCATTTCAATACATATGATGGGAGCACCAGCTTAGTAATGTAAATGAATATGCTATGCAGCCAAAGCCAACAACAGCTGTTACCCAGATCCATATTCCTCTAGTAGTGTATGTTTGGAATTGTTGTTGAAAGAGTCTGTCAGAGAAAATGCACTGCCTACAAGCATCACAGTGCCCATCTCTGTACCTGTGTGGGAAAGCACTTGTTGACAGAGTGCAAGAAACATTCTTTGCTTTGATCAATGAAAATATTTCTCAGTGGTGGGGCCCTCCCAGAATATATTATCTGTCGGCTTTTCTTTTCTCTGTCAACTTCATAGATGGAGCTAAGTGGATAGTTTTCAAATAATAGCAACTTAAATAATATTTTATTATGCCTGGACCTGAAAACTGGAAGTTGTATAACCAAATATCAAAATCTAAGTTTCAAATTTGTGCAGTAATGAGGTTTTGTTTGCTAGATATGGAAACACTTTCAGAAAGGAGCTATTTAAAAGCCTTCTAATAAGAAGAAGTTCATACTCATTTTATTCAGAACACCTGTGGTGAAATTCTCACCTCTACCAGGGTCCCTTTACCCTGGATAAAGGGACCAGCCAGGTATAATGGAACTCTAAAAGCCCCAGGATCAGCTGGGGAGAATTCCCTTGGTGCAAGCACTGCAGATAAAGCAATTAAGGATGTTCTGTTCTAATTATGGTCTCAGGGCAATATAATGAAAGAGAAAAGCAGCCCCTGGCCCTTCACTCTACATTCTATAGTGGTTCAGCAACAGGACTACAGCCATGGGACCAGTGATTGTGAGTGCAGCTGTAGGGGGAGGCACTGTGAGATCTAAGAATACTCTGAAATTAGAGATTTAAAGTGGTTTGGTAGACTGCTGACTGTGGGGTCAGATTATTTGCAATACTGACTTCCAACAGTAGCAAACTCCTTCTGTTTGCTAAAGAAAAGCAAAAACAATCTAGGCTTCTGCAAAAAATAAGTTGCCAAGCTGGTGTGACTTACAGTATAATAGTTGGGACCAGTGGGTTGGTTTTTTGTTGTATTGTCAATGTAAATAAAACTATTAGCAGAATGAGATTAAATCAGTTTCTCTAAATAGATAGCAGCTATTACACCTACCTCTATTTGAACATAGTTTTTTCCTGCATACATGAGCCAAGTATCCCCATTTTTAGTTGTAAAAGGAGGTAACATAAGAGGTATACAGAGTGATTTCAGTTTTCTTTAATACTAAGAGCCTGTATGGATAGATCTACTCAGGCCTAGAGCAGGCTTCCTGAATCTCAAGCCAGAAGAATGTGTTTATATCAAGTTGTTAAAATGCCAGGTGTTCTGCATTTGATCCTTCTGCCCCTGCTGGGTGGATTAGTACTAGAAATAAGCAAACCCATTCAGAGCTTTTCCCTAGGGGCAGCACCTTCCCCACCCCCTGTTTTCACTAACCACAAGCCAAACACTTTTTTTGTTGAGATTTCAAAAAGCTTAGTTGACTTTTTTAAGAAGTTCAATATTTGAGCCTCTGCACTTCCTGGTTGTAGCCAGGACTAGGAATGCTAAAATATTGCAAGAAAGCATGAAACTTCCAACTGAAGGACCCTATTCTGTGACGCGTTTGAGCGCCTATCTTCATTGGGCTCTGAAGAAACTTAGACCCTTTTAGAAGCTAGGCATTCAGCATCTTACAGAAGCAAGCCTGATGAGGAGAAGGAATTTGAACAGGGCACTTCCAACTCTCAGGTGAGTGCCCTAACCACTGGACTGTAGAGTAATTCTCTGTGCCAATTAATATTGACTCTGGAACAGATTTAACCAGAGAGCTGGAAAAAACCACATCAGAATAGCCCAGTGACTAACCACTCTCCTGAGAAGTGGGGAATCCTTGTTCAAATACCTTTTTCTCCTGAGGGGTGGGGCAGGGAGGCAGACTGAGATGGAATCTCCCTCCTCCCAGATAAGTAACTTAGCCCCTGGGCTAAAGTTATAAGAGAGGCCTTCCCCTGGCCATTTTTACGTGGAGTTAGCGAGGCATGCTCTGAGCATCCCAATAGAATTAGGCCCCACAGGTAAGATCTGGTTTAAGGAGTGCACTGGGGTTTAAGCAGGAGGCAGGCACCTGGGTGCTTGCTGGGGGCAACAGTGTAGTCTTCAGAGGCTGAAACTTAGGTGCCTAGGGAAATTTTACAGTGAAAAATAGACACCTAAGTGAATTTAGGCACCTCTAAGGTTAGGAGGCAGATGAGCAGGGGTTATGTGAATTGCAGTGGTGCCTAAATCCCTTTGTGGATCTGGCCCTAAGTCACCAGCAATAGTCAAAGAGGCACAACTGTTTTCCTCCTGTCCTAGCTTGATTGGGCTGAGGGAAGTCAGCTGTGCTTTTGAATGTCAGTTGGAGCAGGTGGAACTCATTACCCTAATCAAGGATAGAAAAAACTGAGCTCCTCTCAGAAAATTCTGTGTGTGTTCCCAGAAAGGAGCATTTACTTGTTTCCCCCTTCTCCCTGTGTGAGTTGGTTATTCATCCATATCCAGCCCTTTCTCCACAGAGACTAATCCTAAAATAATGATTCCAGTAAAACTCATTTGAAATTGGGGCTTCAGGATGGGTACTATGCACAGATTCTATCCTAACAGGATGGGGTTTACCTGGTAAGAGTTTCTGCCTCTCCTTTTCTTCCTGGCAATGATGACAGTTTCTCTTCACATCTTCCAGTTCTAGGGGATCTCTCCGAGCTTTGGAAGAACCATATCTTCAGTCTTTGCTGGGAGTAGCTAGATAGTAGGAACCAGGACTTTCTCCTTAGTACTGTGCTCCCCCTTTCTTTTCTGTCCTGAGCAGAGGAGGAAGCGGAAGTGATTATTACCTTGTAATGCAGCCTTTAACACTGTGGGGAAGGTGATAAATCTCACATTCCAAGTGGATTAGCACAGTGAAACCCTCATACAATAGTGTAGTCAAGCTTTGCTACAAGAAGAGTTAAAATGTATTGAAACAATTTGGAACTTCCACTAAACTTTGTTATAGGTGGAGGCTTATTGACAGTGGTTTCCATGGTGTTTCTTTATGCTATATTGATGTGACTGGTTCCAAAGTATAGGTATGCAAAATACTCTAACTCCTGCATAGAATATTTTGTAAATGACTTCTTTAAAATTCAATAAACAACCTTTACAATGTACAAATAAAACATTGTCTCAGTGAAAAATTGCATCATATTTAAGTACTGATAAATATAAAAGAAGCACAACTCCATATGTGTTCTGCAGAATAGAGAGGTTTAATTTTCCTTCCATTTACACCTGTTTTCCATCAACTAACATCTCTGAATTTACTCTTCACTGAGGTCAGAATCTGTCTCTGTTGCCTCATCTAGGTTGAGACTGTTCCATTGCAAGCAAGTAATGGCCAGCCTCTGATGTAACAGCACCATGGCCAACCCAATGTAGGTAACGAAAGCAGCAATTTGCACTGGTGCAGCTTAATGTGATTTCAAGCAAGAG
Source organism: Emydura macquarii macquarii (assembly GCF_026122565.2). Lineage (NCBI taxonomy): Eukaryota > Metazoa > Chordata > Testudines > Chelidae > Emydura > Emydura macquarii. The sequence continues at coordinate 72,592,168 of NW_027131390.1, forward strand.
TTGAGTGAGCTCCATTAGTACAAACCACTGTTTTCTTTATCCTCACTTGGAGTTTGCTCTGCTACAGCTATGGCAGTAACTGGTTGCTAATTGCTGGGATAGGGAGAAATTCCCAATATAGAGGAGGCCTAAATCTTGTGTTGTGTAGTAAGTAATATGCTTTAGAAAAGGAAATGTCAAATGTTCTTTCTTCAAACAAAAAACTTGTTGGTTCTTTTCTTCTGATCCCAACTGGTTTGGGTATCTTGAATATTCTGTCATTTTATTTTTGCTGGTTTTTTTCGCTAGTTGACAAGATGTGAACAAGGAGGCAGAGAAGGACTCACTGAGCAATCTGAAACTCCCACCTCTGAGTACCTGGGTTTAACTTCTAAGGTAAGCAATATCCCTGAATTCTTACATGTTTTGGTGTATTTATATTGTTTCTGTACCACAGAAAGAACAAGAAGACTAATTTTTGAGCCATTTTGTAGTTGATGGTCATGAATGCACAGCAAATGCCCTCAGAATCATCTCACATTCACTTATTAAAATATCAGTTTTATGGTGGGTGTCCATGTACAAAAAAACAAGACCAAACTAAAAAGCACAACCTTGCAAAATAAAACTGATTGCTTTTGTGTTCTCTTTTAAGAACAAGTTCTTCCCATGATTTTCTCAGTGGGGAAAAAATATCAAGGAGGGAGGAAAGTTAGAGAGGAGAGGAGGGAACAAAATAGGAAGTGAAGAGGGGAGAACTGGACTGAAGTTGGAAATTACCTAGCTGAGAGAGTAAGGTGAGAAATCAGCGGGAAAGAGAAGCTGAAAGTCAACTGTGTGAAGCCAAATGATCAAAGAAGTAAAACAAAAGCAGCAGAGGAAAAGACAGAAAATAAGGAAACAGGAGAGACTGGGACAGAGGAAAAGTGATTAAAAATAAAATTGAAAATATGAAGTCAGTGGGAGCTGTGTGTCTGTTTGAAGATAGAATGTGATCCTAAGTATATGAAGAGGGAATAAAAAACCAGAGTGGCAACAAAGGAATTGAAATGTTTGGTTTTTCTGTTTCTCATTATAAACAGAAAAAGGAATGGATATATATTTATGGTATGTTTGCAAAGTTTTGATTTCTCCAAGACTGATCCTAAGATCCAGGTCCTGGAAGGATGGAGCTGTGGTTTCTTTTTGTCCTCACTGAAATGATTTGGAGTTTTGCAATAGAACTTTAATGGCCACAAGATTGGGTTCCTGAACGTTTTCTGTGAATTCTCACTCATCTTGGGACCACAGTGTGAGTGAGTGAGAGAGAGAGATGGCTCCTAATGCAATTAGGAAGTTGAGCAATGGGCATCTTAGGTCAAAATGTCCTTTCTGATAGAAGCTTGCTACAATGGGGAAAAAGCCTAGGGCCATGATGATGAATGACCTAATGTAAGTGAATTTCCATTGAAGCCATGGACTTGCCCAGGGGCCTGGAACAACGTATTGGCCTTTGTCATTGCATTACTACAGTTTTTCTGTTTCTGTTTAGAAGGGGAGTAGAGTTATTTTGATTTTCTGATGTATCAAAAATAGGTCAGTAAATGGCTATTTATAAATAGTTCAATAAAAGGTTCCTAACTCAAATGTAATCTTTTTAATGATGCTTTTGATTAATTTTATACAGAAAAATAATTCCTCTGACTTTTGTGAAAGATGCTGTAAAAAGTGGATTACCTTATTGTTTTAGATAATTTTCAGGTTGGCCTATTCAAGTCTTTGATTATCCTTTTCTTTGCTAGAAGTAGGAAAAGAAGGGACACCCACACCTTGAATACAACATGAAGTTCTGGTTGCCTCATCTCATAAAAGATATAGTAGAAATGATTATGGAACAGCTTACATGTGAGGAGAGTTTAAAAAGACTGGGGTTGTTCAGCTTAGAAAAGAGATGACTAAGGAGGGGATATGGTAGAGGTCTATAAAATCATGAATGGTGTGGAGAAAGTGAATAGGAAAGTATTTGTTTACCCTTTCACATAACTCAAGAACTAGAGGTCACCCAATGAAATTAATAGGCAGCAGGTTTAAAACAAACAAGAGGAAGTACTGCTTCACACAACAAACACTCAACCTCTGGAACTTGTTGCCATGGGACATTGTGAAGACCAAAACTATAACTGGGTTAAATAAATAATTAGATAAGCTCATGGAGGATAGGTACATCAATGGCTTTAGCCAAGGTTGTCAGGAATGCAACCTCATGCTCCAGGTGTCCCAGACGATCATTTGAAATTGCTCAGTTCTGTTCATTCCCTGTGAAGCCTCTGGCACTGGCCACTGTCGGAAGACAAGATACTGGGATAAATAGACCTTTGATCTGACCCAGTATGGCTGTTCTTATTTTCATATATTGCACTTGTTGGAGAGGTGAGGAATATTTGATATACCGTTTTTGTACTTTATTAGTAATAATAGTAGGGCAGCATCTGATTTCTAGATAATCCAATCTGAATCTAGTAGTGAGGATTATGCAGAGGAAAATTTCTGATCACCTCCATTAACGCAGCTCTTTGGCCATTGGGACAAGTGGGGAATAAAAGAAAGAAAAATGTTTAAGGAGTCTTTAATGCCTTATAGCTCATTTAGGAGTTAGAATTACAGGATCAATCACTTTATCGGAATTTGATAGTATGCTGAAAAGCTTTTGATCTGCCAAGATTTTCAGTTCAGAGTTCTTTGCTTTCTCTGCCACAGTTGGTGACAGCACTACCTAGAGCAGAGGGGAAAGATTTCCTTGCAAACTTTACACTCCTTTACTGCCAGCTCCTACTCCAATCGAAGTCAGTGGGAGTTTTGCAATTGACTTTAAAACTGCATCAATTGGACACTTCTTCACTTTAGTTATTGTTAACTGTTTGTAGTACTGTGTGTATGTACAGTGTCTAGTACAATGGCACCCTCATTTTAGATGAGGCCTCTAACTACTAAGAGATATCCTTACACTGAAGAATTTGCAGCCTCAATAGACAAGACAATAAGCAATGGGAGAAAGGAAGTGGTGGTATCTGCATTTCATAGATGAGAAACTGACTTAGAGAGATTAAGTGAAATGTCCAGGGTCCCACAGGAAGTCTGTGGTAGAGCCAGGAATTAAACCTGGCTCTCCTGATTTCCAGTCCAGCCCTATAACCACAAGAGTTAGTGTTTTCATCAACTATGGTATAGCAAAAAAGATACGGTGCCCTAAATTCAGGGCTTAGCCAGTAATTCAGTGCTCGGTCCTGCAGCCCTCACTCACATCATCATCTATTACTTGCATAATGTTAAGTCTGTGAGGTGACTTTACAGACAGACATGAAGTTGAGTCCCAGGCCCCAAAATGCTTACAACTTCTAATGAATGAGACTACTCAAGCCTAGGTTCTAATGAGATCTGAAAATTCAGTTCCTTCTGATATTTGCTTTGAAAATATATTTGATTGTTTCAATTCACTGCTAAAGAAACAATAAAGTAAAAATTATATTAAAGGCTAATACATTATTCAGAAATAAACAACAATCAAGACTTAATACAGTGAAGAGAACTGTCTGCTTACATGTGAAAATATTTATTTTGTGATCAAAGATGCATTTTAGCTTTCAGAAAACTGCTGGCCCAATTACCTTTTTGCCGCTCAACTTATCTGTCATTGCATTTTTGCTTTATATCACTCTCATATTTCAGGTTAATGGTTTGATTGTTTACATTTTTATATAAAATTTACATACTTTATACATTAATCAATTTTAAAAATAGGAATGTGCAGTAATGAATCAAGATATCCTCTTGTATTAACCGCTTTATTAGCGTAATGATGTGTAGGTTTTGCAGTTACAACCAGATGACTACAAACAGTTTCTGACATGTAAATTCAATGCCACTCTGCATGCTTCCATCGAGTTTTGCAAAAGAGAATTGGTCTATTTGGCTTATCCCACTTTGATTTTCCCAAGAAAATCAATATAATAAAGTAATTCTTTCCTGCCATCCTCCTCCTTGCTAAGCTCTTCTGAGAACAGTTGGGAGATGGTTTTTTCCTCAATTACTTCAGGCTTGTTTGCATTAAATCTTTTCAAAGGAACCAATGTAAATGTGCTACTTTAATAACTATGTCTCCCTATGAAATAAGCTAAATAAAATTTTACATTTAAAGTGAGTAAGAACCAGTTATGGAGAAAATTGTTCAATATCTGTTTCTTCCTCATTTCTCTTTCCATGCAAAACCTGCTGCAGCTATATACTGGGGGTAAGCGTTTGCTGGTATAGTATGCATAATTCATACTTTTGGCCTTCTATCTGCCCTTCTGTTTCTGGAATTCTACATACTTAGATTAGGAAAAAAATCATTCTTTAGTGCTCTCAATACAATTTGTTTGCAAGGAATGTAATGCAATGCACAGCACAACACACAGCATACCATACTTAGAGCAAAATTCTATTTTTGGCTCTGCATGAAAGATCTTGACTCTAATATTCTTTCAGAGTTCTGCATATGTAGGGAAACCAGAATAACAGCTAAGATCTGCTCTGTGGAGTTTGGAGCAGAATTTCTCTTTACTATTGTAATGATGCTTTAAAAATTGGATAGATGAAGGCTTAGAAGATTTTTAATGTAGCTGTGTCCGGTACTTTGCCAGCTCGTAGGATTTAATTTAAAGTGGAATTAGCTGTTACTGATTACCACTTGGTTGTATGGATCATACATTATTTTCCAGACCAAAAGCCATTTTTCACAGCCCTTGATGTGCATGCTCCTCACTTATAATGATGCGTGGATTTTGAGTCTTGAGGATCAGAGTGAGGTTACTGTCCTCTGATGTGTTCCAAGGCAGGGAGGAAGAATTTCCTACCTTTCTGGGTGCCACTTGGCTGTGGGTGAAGACTGCTGCAGCTTGAGGCAGCCAATTAGAGGCTGTTGTTGTAAAGGAGCTATTTTGCTTCTATGCAGCCCACCTGTCTGATATGGGGAGTTGGCTGTTCTGTGAATCTGGATGTATTGTAGTGATGATTTGGTTCAACTACGAAGATGGGGATTGTAAAGGAGTTTGTTTTAAACAATTAACAGTATACCAATTTAATTCAGTGACGACAAAATTCCAGCTGATTTGATTTCACAATATATTGAGCTGCCTCACCACTCAGTCCTTGGGGCTTGACACAAAGTTCATTGATGTCAGTGGGAGTCTGAGAACTTGTTTGTCACTAGGGTTTGCATCAACGCCTTAGAGCTAGTAGCTTAGAATTACTGAAGAAACTTTACAACTGTATTTCTGTGACTTCTCATATTTGAATCACAATTCCCCTTATCCTCCGCCCTCCCCTAAGTCTGAGGACACTAATGGAAAAACATATCTTTGCTAGATAATTGGAAGTAGAGCTGGTGAAATAGGATTTGCAGAATATACAACTTGGTAAATTTGGCTTTGTGAAGCATTCATGAACCAGCCCCATTATTTTTCAAACCCATTCAGTATTCTAAGGTCACAAGTAAATAGAGCAGTTTATGGATTATTCATGAAGTATCTGATGTTGGTATCCAAGCTTTAAAATGGTCACTCAAGACACCAGTGGATCAAACATACATGTTCAGTGTCAGATTTGACTGAATATGTATTTGATGTTGAATACGTCTGTTGACCAAATTGTGTAGACCAGTTTCAAAGCTGTGTAAAATGCTTGAATACTCAAGGCTTCTGAGACAGCAGAATTGAGCAGAAGCCCTAGTACAGTATTGCTAACCCTAAGAGTTTAAACTTCAAGAGTCAGGCCCTCAGAAACATGAGATTGTCTTAAAAACTGAGATTTGAAGAAGATATATTTTTGAGTTCCTTTTCTTTGCCTTTTGGTTTGTCTCTCTAGGTTGCACTTGGGTCATGTTTTCACGTTTTTCTCCACATCTAGGAGGACTTAGAAACCTAACAATAATCATTATAATTAATAATAACCTGAGGCTTTCACAAAACAATACAATTCCAAGGGCTGGGACTTTAAGAAAAGCACCAAATGTGATAAGATTCATGACAAAATCACAAGAATTGGGGATACGGGTTGTATTCAAGGAATGTGTCTCACTCTCCTTCCCACCCCCCTCACCCCCTACAACTAACTTCTTGACTGGTGATGCTATGTTGTTTGCCATTTTATCTGATGTTAAGAATTTGGAGTTACACACACACACTCCTGGGCACAAAGTTTATCTGTGTGCATACATGTGAATTCAAGAGCAGACACTGGCAAATTGATTATCTATAATTACATCTTTTCCACTACGTTTACACATTTTATTTGCGATAGTATAGGGAGGAAATGAAATTCAAGACCAAACAAATGTAGGTAGGGCTGATTCTGCAAACACTTGCAAGGCAGAACTTTGTGCATCCAGAAGCCAAATACCCACAGATAGGAGGACAGAGTAAGCTGAAATCTGCTACAGCTACTGTGACCTGATGCTGCAGAAGCGGGTGTGGAGAAGCTACATATTCTTGGAGTAAGAGATGGGGTGAGAATTAATGAATCTTAATTCCTACAAGCATCTCTCATGCACAAACACATCTATAAAAGTATAGTATTTGACTCTTGATACTTAAAGTATCACAGACAACACATACCAAGACAATCCCTCTCTGCTAAATACCTCTTATTTAATGGTACTACTACAAAGAGAGAGAGGTTGCTTTTGTTTAATCACTTTGCCACGTCAGACAAGGTCCAAGATGTATTAATGGTTTATGAATAGTTTATTCAAATTTGTAAGAGTATTTTGTCAGTGTCCATTGTCACTGTACTGTACTTTCAGGACATTCAAAAGTTACCTCACTCCACTGGAATTGCATCAACTACTTTGATGTCTAGTTTGTTTTGTTTTGGCCCTCAGCCATTCTCACTGGAGCTTGATAGCCTGGTTCCTTATGACAAAACAGAACACTGTTGAAGCTATGCCACATGGCAAGCATCTTGCAATAATAATGGTTTTCGCACAGGCCTCTCTGAGATAGTGTTCTTACAAGTTTATAGAATGCTTTATTCCAGACAGTATCATTGTAGCCAAAGTTTTGTGTCTATGGAGTTGTCGAGTTCCCTGTATTTTCTAGTTGTCTGTTTTGTGCTCAGGATTCCATGAGTTGAACAGCAGCATTCCCATTAAACTGTAGCAGATAACTCAAACTAAATCTCTGTGGTAAATCTGCTTTCAAGCACCTGGTGCATTTCCTCTAATGAAGCCTTTTTCTCTCCATGATATGAATCCATTAGACACTGGGAAGCTTGAGTATGTAAAATACTTTGTTTATCTGGCTCTTCTCAGAGGTACTGTCTGTCATCATAGATGTCTGTAGTAAATATAGCAACAGTATTGCTGAAAGAGGGCATAATGTAATAGGCAATTAGATTTATGGCAAGGATAACCTGTAAAGCGTCTAATAACCATAATTCCTAACTTCAATCATAATACCAGCATTAAAGTCTCGTTTTCCCAAGCATTTTCTAAAAATATCTTAATTGTAATGTAAGTGTTTTACCTCCATTAGAGGTAAACCTCTAGTTGGAAAGCAAAAGGAGCCTTCAAGTGAAGACAAAAAAGGAGGTTGGGGTGGGAGAGAGAGGAATTGTTGGTTTTATATGTTGTGCAACTAAAGTGGACAGATAAGGAATAATTTTTGACTCCCTAGACTAAGAGGAAGTGTATATGAGAAGTCAGGTGAGCACTGGGGTGGGAGTAGAATATATGTTTAAAAGTTTGAAATGATGCAACTACATTTTGACCATGATTTGAAAACCTCTTAGATGGAAAAGTAAAGCTATACAATTGACTGCTAAAATGATAAAAAGGGAGCGTCATAGCAGGACACTTATTAAAAGTGGGTTACATTTATAAAATATATATTTAAAGAAACTCATTAGAAGCCATTTAAAAAAAACTATTCTCTCCTTCACTTTAGAGCAGTTCATTAGACATATGCCATCAACCAATCAAAACTCTGTTGCTAGAGATTGGTAGGGATCTCATGTTGGATCTTGACATAGACTGATAATTTTTACATCCTTTTGGTATGGCAGCAGAGAAATTGCTGTTAGAATTTCATTTTTCTTGTTCTCCCTGTAAGTGCACCAAAATTCTCTAGGCAGCAGATTGGCCCTGCCTACAGAATTTCCAACTCAAACTAATGTAAAGCAGTTATTAGTCCTCTGTAGAAGCAGGTTCCCTTTGAGGAACTGCAGACAGTTAATTTTACTGTATATGGTTTATAGTACTGTCATTTTAATTACAAAATCTGTAACATCTGTTTATAGAATTTCAGAAGGCTTGCCACAGAAACAAGCCCTTCACTGGTACCAAATTTTCAAGGCCTTGAACATTGCTTCTTACACCTTTATAGGAGACTGAAAAATTGAACTGTGCCATTTATAAGTTGAAACATGCCTTTGCAAAGATACTACCTTTGGGTAGAGGCTGGTAAATTACAAAGCGTAAGGGATGACTGGAGGGAGGTCAGGTGAGCACGGCCAAATTTGAATATTTATCTGAATCTTCTCATCTTCCTACCCCCCACTCTCTGTACGGAGATCCTTCTCTCGTTCTCATTCCTGGTCACAAATCTGTCCTCTCAGTCTAGTACAGCATCTCTTCCCTATAATTTGTGATGAGCACTGAATCTCCAGAGTTTGTCACTTTTCTCACACTTTCCCATCCCCATGACCACAATGCACCTCAAGCAAGCTATGACTTTACTGCCTTCGATATACTCATCACAGGGCTCAGACCATCTCAGGTTTCTGTTGTGCATGGGATTAGCTTCTGTGCCAGAGTACATTTCTGTTTTCTGACAGGAAACCACCAGAATTAGCAAGAGATCAAACTGTCCAGTGTAAGCAGATAATGTACATTGCTGATGCCTCTAAAGCAAAGACTAGAGAGCTGCTGGACTCTAGGGTGAGATCACTGAACGTACTAGCTCAGAGACAGGTTTGCAACTCTGGGAGAGAATGCCTGAGGGGAAGGGTTTGTTGGCATTTTCAGGGAGGGAGAGTACATGTGCTGGGTCCCAAGAGAGAATGTTTTGTAGGAACACAGTGGAGAAGGGTAATGGTGGCAGGGTGTTCATCTGAACTGATCCAAACCTTAAAATAGTATTGAGGGAAGGGGTTTAGGTTTAGATTTAAAAAAAGGAAGGATTAAAAGTGAAGAGGTTTATATTCCTCACTCTGCTGCAGAGCTTCCTGTGACACTGTGGGCACGTCCTTTAACCTCTCTTTGCCTTGATTCCCTCTTCCCTAAAATGGGGGTAATATTTAATTACCACACAGAGCTCCTGTGAGGCTTTCTGAGGTCTTTGGATGCAAGGTAATATATAAATATAAATAACTATTTCTGAACCAGGTCACCAACTGTAATCTTGAATTATTCTTACACAAAATTACTTTATGAAATTTCACTTATTCTGGGTAGAATAAAAATATTAAGGGAAGATGTTCCTAAATATTCAGATAGATCTCTATTGCTTTGCTATGTCTTATGCCAGAACCCCTTTCTTTGAAGGATACTGCAGGGTATTGGCTGTGGGATAGACAAGATGACTTTTAATAGATCTCTTGTATGTCTGAATCAGCTGATTTTGATTAATACATTCAGGTCAGATGAGACCATTCTGATAATCTAGACTGACCCCCTGCATACCATAGGCGATTGAATTTCACCCAGTAATTCCTGCCTTTGGCTCAATATTTTGATTGAACTAAAGCATATTTTTAAGAAAGATTTCCAATCCTGATTTAACAACTTCAAGTGATGGAGCATCTACCACATCCCTTGGTAAGCTGTCCCAGTGGTTAATTACTCCTACTGTTTGCTTGATTTTTTTTTTTTTTAAACCATTGTTTCCCATTTGAATTCTTGTAGCTTCAACTTTCAGCTATTGGATTTTGTTATGCCTTTGCTAGATTAAAGAGCTGTCTGCTAACAGATATGTATGTAAACCATCATCAAATCACCCCTTAGCCTTCTCTTTGATAAGCTAAATAGAGCTCCTTAAATCTCTCCTCTATAAAATGTTTTCCAGAACTTGAATCGTTCTTCCAACTCTTTTCTGTATCCTCTTCAATTTTGCAACATGTGGACACCAGAACTAGGCACAATATTCCGGTAGAGGTCACAACAGTGCCATATATAAAGGTAACATCACCTCTCTACTCTGGCACAGTGTTTCCCTGTTTATACGTCCAAGAATTGTGTTAGCCCTTTTCACCACAACATTGCACTGGGACCTAATGTTCAGTTGGTTATCTACCAGGACCCCATAGACTGACAGTCACAGCTTTTTCAGGGATAAGTCCCCCATCCTGTGTGTGTGTGTGCGTGCGTACGTACGTATGTACACTATATTTTTTGCTCCTAGACGTATTATCTTATATTTGGTTGTATTAAAATGCCGTCATCTTACCAAATAAGGTGAGTGGTACAACTAGCCTGTTGTTCGCATTATTTATCATCCCATCAATCACTGTCATCTGCAAACTCTTTCAGCAACAATTTTTTATTTTTTTTCAAGTAAAATTATTAAATAATATTGGACCACAACATATCCTTGCAAAACCTCACTAGAAACATCCCCACTTGGTGAATCCCCATTAGCCATTATGTGAAAAGATCTATCAGTTAGCCAGTTTAGTCAAGTTAATATATGCCATACTAAGTTTGCATATTTCCATATTGAATTACTAAATCAAACAGTGTAGAGAAGTCTAAGTGCATTATCAACCAAGCCTGCAATTTCATCAGAATTTTGTGTCTGACAAACCTCTTTTTCATTTAACCATGTTGATTGACATTAATTATAATGCCATTATTTATTGATTTGAGTCTCCGATCAGTCATTCCATTATTTTTTCAGGCTAAGTGTCCTATAATTACCCAGGTTATCCCAGTTAACCTTTTAAAATATTACCACAATATTGGCTTTTCTCTAGTCCCCTGGATCCTCTCAAGGTTTCCAAGATCCCTTGGATTGCATGTTAATTATGGCCTAATTCTTCAAGGTGCTTAGGTACAAATCCTCAAAGGTATTATTTGGGCACCTAACTCCCAATTTCAATGAGAGTTGAGGACCTTTACCCCTTGGCGAGACTGTTCTATGATTGTGTAGCGTGGCTTTCAAAGATTTTTAGTCTCTCTGTATGTATTTAATTTTACATTTTGTCAGTTAAACTACACATCCCTTGCATGGAAATCATTAGCATAAAATTTATGCCATGTGCTCACTGGATTTAGTACTTTGTAAAGGAAATAATCCCTAATATGAATAAAAATTCAGCACTGCATGCAATAATACAAGTGCTTTAGTTGTTCGTGATACAGTGGAAAGCTTTTTACCCTTTAAAAATGTTCTTTTCAGTTTGTATGCCTTCAAATTGGTTCTGAATAAGTTTTTCTTCATCTGATTGCTTCTAAGAATTTTTCTATAACATCCAAATGACACTTTATATCACATATTTGTAATTTTAAGGTATGAAAAGTATGGCAGGAAAAAAGGTAATTGAGTTCTATACAAAATCTATAGCTCCTAGGAGGAAATTAGCAAGGAATAACCAATTCTTTCATAGTCTGCATTTGAACTATCAGTAGTTATATACAAAATGGAAAAGAGCATAAATATTCTGCCGTCATTCCATGTGAGAGACACTCATTGACATCAGTGGGGAATGTAATGTAAAAATCAATAACTGAATTGAACTCACTGGGCCAAATCCATTCCAGATGCTAATGATATTAATGTACTTACACCACTGATACATTTGGCCCATAAAACTAGTTCTCCAGGACTAAATTCTGCCATCCTTATTTATGTAAATTCCCTTTGTCCAGGTGTACACTAGAAATTTGTGCTAGCATAATAATGTTTTGTGGGGGAGAGGGAGTTGGTGACATATTTATACAATCAGAAGCCTTGGTATAGACGCAACTATACTGACGTTAAAATGCATCCTTTTTTGGTATCGCTTATTTTGCTTGCAGAATCCAATACAAACTGTACGGGCAAAAGCAATTTTTGCTGGCATAAGCTGTGCCTACAATAGGAGGTTTTGTGGTACAGCTATACTGGCAAAACCCTGAAGTGTAGATGAGGCCTTTGAAATCGGTGTCATTCGTGGGATTCTTTTTGGATTATGGACTAAAAGAGGCATAAGAGTTGTCCTCATTTTAGTGACTTTAATGGTGCTATGGCAATTTATACCAGCTAAGAATCAACTTCCCAACTCTCCCCCGTCCACCCCTTTAGAATAGCCATTAATGACTGTTAGAAATAAATCTGCTACAGACTATGGAATTTAACTTTACTAGGCAAAACCTGGTGTTTGACTTTTCAAATCTTCTCTCAGCCACAAAGTGGTCAGTTGCATATTTCTAATGTGTTCCTATGTAAGGCTCAAAGAAGAATGGCTCTTGTGTTCCTGGTATCAGCTTTCTCCTGATCCTTGCTGCCTGGTCAAATACTGATTTCTACACCTGCAGCCTGTATGCAAAGTAAATGCATGAAAATAACCCAGCCTGCCTTAAGAGGGCTACTCTTCTCTCATCCTTTACTTTCAATAACTCAGCCACAGACTCTATTAGAATGTGCCAGGGGCTCTTGCAGCAGCAAAGAGAACAAAATCCATCTTCGATTGTGTGATTGCTTTCCTTGAGGTCTGATTGGACTCTTTGCATCCATGATTATTAATTACTGTCAGGCCAACGTTTTCAATGATTAATTGACCTCGTCTAGTTAAAACAATAAAGGCCATTTAATAAGCACAACACAAATGAAAAGGAGTACTTCTTTTGCACTGTTGTCTATAGTTCTGAATGATCTTCAGTGATATGACCTACCTAAACCAAGTGGGAAAGCACTGAAGCGCTCTAGCAATTTTGGCAGTTTAAAACCAAAATAATTTGTGTTCCTTGTTGCTGAACACACTGTATAGGCCAATTAATTACTTACTTTAAAGAGGTCCCCAATTCAGTCATGACAGGCTCTTTGCTTTTTGCTCCTAATTAAACCCTGAATCTCCCTGAGTCTCCTACATAAAGTGCCAAATTTTGTAGTGCTGGTGCAGAGAGGTATAAATTACACTTGTTTGTGACAATTCGGTTCCCTGCACCTGGGGAAGGAGGGTGGAACTCAGCCCACCAGAGAGGTTGCTGTCATTTCCCTTCCTCTAAAGTTTTACCAAGGGATTCGAGTCAGATTTACTTGAAGATCTGGGGAAATGCACTGAATTGATTCATCCTCCAACTCCTCTCTCCATCCGCAAATCCTTGATCATACCAGTCACTTTTTAGACATTGTTGGCTTCCTTTCCTCTGTGTGAGAGTTGCTGTGACTGTGTTCCAGTGTCCCAACCTCCTTTCCTGGTGTCCACCTGCCTTCTCTCCCCATTTCTCCTCTGGAGGAGGATTCAACTGCTTGAGCATTGCTTTTTCTAGCTAAAGCGATGTCCGCATGTTTCCTGCGGAGTATGACCTTCCTCACTGCTGCTACACGGTCATGTCCTAAATGCCTGCCACATGTACAGCACTTATTTTTCATAAAATCTGACTGTCTGCTCTGTTTTCCTGTATTTCTTTTTAACACTTTCTCCTCACTATTCCTTTCTTTACCCTATTTTTCTCTACACCTGATGTTTCTTCTTCCTGAGTTTTACAGCCTCTCTGAACTAGAATGTAAACTCAATAATGTTCAAATCTAACTTCAAAACCCATTGTGCATGAGGAAGGTTTAAGCTGGACAAAACTAGTTCCCTTATTCCTGGTTCAATTTGTAACTTCTTCTCATGGTAATGTGTCTTCCATTAAAGGATTACAGTTCTTGATTACTATAGCATGTACCTGCCTCAGCTATTTGGCTCAGCCTGCATGTAACGGCTTTTCTTCCATGTGAATAAAATAAAATTTAGTTATCCCAAATATGTACAGCTACAAATTAAAAGCGTCTTCAGTACTTTATTATTTCTAAGTATTATACTGTCCTCTCTGATATTTACTTGTATAAGTTGACACGCCCCCCCCTTACAATACAAAAGAATAAATAAATTGAATGACCCATCTATAAGATGACCTACATTTTTTCACTAGTGAAAGTGACAGTGCTCTCTATAGGAATGGATGAATTACTATTGTTTTTTTTTGTTACCAGAGCACCTAGGAACTCCAGTCATGGACCAGGGGACCCCATCATGCTAGGAGCTGTATGAACATGGAACAAAAAGATACTTCCCTGTCATCTATTACAAATACGATTGAGATCAACCCAAACAAATTTAATTCAAACCTCATAGTTGTGGCCTGTCTCCACTGCTTCATTTGTAATGAAGTAGGTGCTGTAGCTCAAACAATTAGGTACCAATTTTTTTGAAGCAAATTTTTTTACCTTCAGAACTAAGGTTAAGATTCTGTCATGGGTATTTTTAGTTAATGTCGAGGACAGGTCACAGGTAATAAACAAAATTTCACAACCTGTCCCTGAGCTTTACTAAAAATACCCTGGGGGATGAGGGAAAACGGAGCTTCTGGAGATTACAGCTGCTCCATTCCCTCTGCTTGAGTGATCCCTTCAGCTGTTTGGCTCTGGGGCTGGCCGGCCCACCGGCTGACCTGTTGGCTGTTTGGCGGTGGCCTTGGGGCTGACAGCTGCTCCAGCCCTGCCCCAGAAGTCCTGCAAAGTCACAGAATCAGTGACCTTTCTGACCAAATTGTATCCTTATTCATAACTGATGCAGCAAGCCCAGTGGTGCCAGGGCTATTAACTGCCAGCCCTAGAGGTGCTGGGCCTCAGCCCTGGCACACCTTAAGCATTGCCTGTCTCTATCAAAGACCTAAAATGGGACCCAAAATCTGAGCCCTTCTAAACTTTGGCTGTGAAATCCTAATTATATTAGAGTGAAAATTTTATCATTTACTTACATGGGACCAGGTTTTCACCCTGGATCTCTAATGACCTGAAGAACACACCTAAATATGTCTATTCTTTTTTGAAGAAGAAAATTCTGACATATACAATTCACAATCTACACAGGCACATTGATTTGAACTTAGTTTAGAAAAAATAATCTGTTAGGGTAACTAGGAACAAGATCTAGTTTAATAAAGGCCCAGTCCAAGTTTTCAGTGACTTCAGTGGAAGAAACACTAGACCTAAGTCTGTAATACAATGTCTGAAAATAAATTCCAATATCTCTTGGGATTTTTCTTTCTCTTCAGAAGATCAGTAAATGTTTGTGGATGACTAAAATCAACTGCTGAATTACATGATTTAATTTAATATTTTTATAGGGATTGTAGTTGGCATCATTTAATATCTGACGGTTAGAGAAAATATCCTGGGGACAATAACACAGGACAGAGCCCTTATAAAATATTGTACAACAGCAAACTTTTTAGCTCACTGCAAACTTTTAGGGCAACTGTAATACAATGTAGATGACACTGCATGTCAATGAAATTGACGTACTTAAGCATGTTGACTCAAACCCACAAGTTGGCCGGAAATGGCATCACTAATATATGATAACAATAGGATAGAAACCTAATTTTGCAAAACAATAATGATTTGTAACAGTTTACAACTGAAACTTTAAAAGTCTTAGAACTGGCCAATTGTACTCTATCTAATGCCTAAAGCAAGCCAACTTGATCCTTTCCTAAGTAACAGAAATCAGGGTCTGACAATTTTAAATCAAAAGGTTCATACGAATATGTTCTTAGTTGAAACAGGGATTTGAAAAGAACTCGCTGGGGAAGACACAGACAGATACACAGGAGGCTTGGACAGGATGGGAGAAGGGAACAGGCGGCCAAGGCCAGAGGAAGTAAGCTGACCTAAGGAGAGAGGTAACTGAGAACAAGATCTAGTTGAGATCCTGGATCCTACCCTAGCCCAAAGCTTGTTTTAGAGTGAGGAAACTGAGGCAGGAAAATGAATGTAGAGTTTATTATTTTTGTACAGCACTGTATATTTCTTGTGTAACTAAATAAAGAGAAATAATGTGTTAGAATTCTGTACACAGTGTCTGTGTGTTGTATGTTACACCCACCACGTGGCTCTTTGAAGAGGGAGGCAAGTAGGCTCAGACCTTTGGGTAAAATTCTGGGAGAAGTTTATATGTGAGATATGGGGGTAATCTGGGGGTCAGTGCTGGTTGGGTGGCCATTTCCATGGAGAGATAACCGACTGTAAGGCAGTGCCCAGGAACTTGGCCAGTGAGACCAAGGAAGCAAACCGTGCTGCCCCCTATTGAGATCCAGAGGAGCTTAAAATATACATGGGATCCAATGGCTGGGTCCCCTCACACCAGTCTGGTGGGCTGCCAGCTTGACCTGATCTGTGTGAGAGGATTTACTGAATTCATAAAAGGAATACTCCAACCAGTGTGGTCTGTCAGTTTACTTTTTGTGGAGCTGCTAGATTTTCTGTTTTCAATGAGCTGCAAAAATTCATGTTTGGAAAACTCCTAACTGCATTGTGGCATTTGTGGGGAAGCTGGAGAGGTAAGCAGCTGGGAAGGCTCTACCTCGAGCTCTTAGGAGATGGGAGGTGTGGAACGTGGTTTAGGGTTGCATGATAAGTAGTTTAGCTGGATGTTTGTTTTAAAATGATCAGTAGCAAAATGGCTAACAGTGTAGATGTTTATAATATTGCTATGATTGGCATCTAGTGGGCCTTTGATCTAAAGACAGTCATAGATCTGGTTAAAGTAGGTGGGTGTAGTAAGCACCCTTCTTCCAGTTTCAGTGGCAGAAACAGTTAAGCCCCTGTGTATCCAGAACTGAGCAGAACTGTGCTGTTTGGTCAGAGGGATTCCTTGAATGCAAATGCATGGCTTTAGAATTTGTTTTAGCAAGCTGTCTCTCTCTTTGGGTATGTTGACACTGAAAATGTTATAGTGGCACAGCTGCAGCACTTCAGTGTAGAAGCTACCTATGCTGATGGGAGGGGTTCTCTCATTGGTGCAGGGAATCCACCGCCCCCAGAGATGGTAGCTAGGTCGATGGAAGGATTGTTAGGTGTATCAGGTTGGCATAGTTATGTCTCTCAGGGGTATAGATTTTTTTCATCAATCTAGCTATTTTATCTGGGGAAGGTGGATTCCTTTTTTGCAGATGGGCATAACTTTTCTTCTTCTGAATGGCTATAATTTCCCACACTTTTTCCATATGAAGATAATACTAGTACTTTGCACTGATGCTGTATCTTCCATTGAAGGATGTCAAACTGTAATGAGATATTGCCACCTTTTTGGATTTCTGCATCTTATCATAAGGTAACTAGATATCGGTCTGCATTGTCAACCGCCTATGTGAGAAGAACTATGATTGCATTGAAATTAGATGGAGTTTCAATTTTACAATTTAAATTGCCCCCACACTTGGCTTAGCAAAAATCCTCTTATGCTCCTATATTGTCACCACCAAGGCAATAGTAGTGGAGGAGAAAATGTTGAGAAATAGCATTAATTTCTACTAAACAGGCTGTAAAACATGAAACAGTTTTAGCAGAAGAGAAATGGAAAAGCTCACCCAGAAAGCATGCAATACTTGTGTTAGTAGAGAATCATGTCATTGAGAAAGAGAGCAGATAATTGATTAGCCTGGAGCCTCTGAAGGACTCCACTGGATGCAACTAATGAGAAAAATGAGAACTCAAGTAGAAAGAAGAGTGCTTTCAAGACCTGCTTAAAGTCCAGCTGTCCCCCCATGGAATACTTTGAAATGAGGTTCTGCCTAATGACAATTCCAGGTACGCAGAGTACATTTTCTGCATGTCTGTTTCCTGGTTTTTATTTTTACAGACAACCAGAATCTTTGCTTTTAAGTATTCAAATTCTTATCCAGTACCTCTGGTCACAATTCTTTGTGACATCAGCGTTAATGTCTTTGGAGCAGGTAATATTATCATAAACTGGGGATAACTGCACCTGTACCAACATAGGCATTGCCAAGTGGATCAGACATGTGGTGTATCCTGCCTTTGACAGCAATCAGCACCAGCTGCTTCAGAGGGAGGTGCAAGCAACCCCCCGTAGGCAGATGTAGACAATAAAAGCCATAAAAGCTGCCTCCTAACAGCTTGGCTTTAAACCCTGAAGTAAGAGGTTTTATATCCCTTCCCAGCCTGCTAGGCTCCCTGGAGCTGCAGACACTGGGAACTCAAGCTGCTGAGGAGCTGTGGGCTTGGCAGCTGGCGTTTCCAGCTCCCTGTCCGGGGAGCCACTGAGGAGAGGGGCTGGCTACCTGGCAGGAAACCAGTCTGGTCCCCATCAGGGTTTTGTCCACATTTACGCATCTTCACGAAACATTTAAATTTCACCAGTGGCAGGGTGACTAATGGGAATGAGGCTATAGAAATAGAAATTACCACATCCAAGGTGGAAGACAAACTCAAACAGTGTAATGGGACCAAACTGGGGATGGGCTGGATAATATCCAGCCTTGAAAAGTAAAGGAACTGGCACATGAAATTGCAAGCCCAATAGCAAGGATTTTTAATGAATCCATACATTTGTGGGGTTGTACCTTTTTGACTGGAGAACGGCAAATATAGTACCTATATTTAAGAAGGGGGTGGGAGGGGAAAGTGATCTAAGAAACTACAGGCCTGTTAGTTTGACTTCAATTGTATGTAAGATATATATGATAACATTATAAATGGTTTTCTATAAAAAGGAAATGCAGTCAGTCTAATCTACCTGGATTTCAGTAAAACATTTGATACAGTTCCACATGGGAAATTATTAGTTAAATTGAAGAAGAGGGGGATTAATATGAGAAACTGAAAGTGGATAAGGAACTGATTATAGGGGAAACCACAACTAGTCATTCTGAAAGGTGAACAGTCAGGCAGGAGAGAGGTTACTAGTGGAATTCCTCAAGGATCAGTCTTGGGATCAATCTCATTTAACATTTTCATGAATAACCTTGGTACAAAAAGTGGGAATGTGCTAATCAAATTTGCAGATGACACAAAGTTGGGAAGTATTGCTAGTATGGAGGAGGACAGGAGATCGCAAGAAGATTTGGACAACTTTGAGAACCTTGAGAAATGGGATGAAATTTAATAGTGCAAAGTGTAAGGTCTTGCACAAGAGGACTAACAATAATAATTTTTGCTATAAGCTGGGGATGTATCATCATCATGTATTGGAAGAGGTAGAGGAGGAGAAAGACCTGAGTGTATTGATTGATCACAGGATGACTATGAACCACCAATGTGATGTGGCTGTGAAAAAGGCTAATGCAATCCTAGGGTGCATCAGGCAAGATATTTCCAGTAGAGATAGGGTAGTGTTATTACCATTACACAAGACACTGGTGAGACATCATCTGGAATAATGTATGCATTTTTGGTCTCCCATGTTTAAGGAAAAAATGAATTCAAACTGTGATAGGTACAGCGAAGGGCTACTCGGATGATCAGAAGAATGAAGATCCTATCCTACGGGAAGAGACTTAAAAAGCATGGCTTGTTTAACCTAACCAAATGAAGGCTGAGGGGAGATATGATTGCTCTCTATAAATACATCAGAGGGATAAACACAAGGGAGGGAGTCCTGTTATTTAATTTAAGCGCCAACATTGACACAAGAACAAATGGATATAAACTGGCTGTCAACGAGTTTAGGCTTGAAATTAGATGGAGGTTTCTAAACATCAGAGAAGAGAAGTTCTGGAACAGCCTTCCAAGGGGAGTAGTAGGAAAAAAAGTCCTAATGTTTCAAGACTGAGCTTGATAAATCTATGGAGGGGGTGGTAAGAGGCATATGCCACTATAGGCAACCTCATATCTGCAACTGCTATTAGCAAATATCTCCAATCGTCAGAGATGGGACACTTAGATGGAGAGGGTTCTGAGTTATAACAGGTAATTCTTTCCCAGCGGTGTGGCTGGTGGATCTTGCCAACATGCTCAAGATCTACTGATTGCTGTATTTGGAGTTGGGAAGGAATTTTTCCCCAGGTCAGATTGGCAGAGACCCTCAGGGGGGATTTCATCTTCCTCTGCAGCATGCAGCACAGATCACTTGCTGCTTGAACTAGAATAAACCAAGATTTGGCAATTTCAGTAACTCAGCCAGAGGCCAATTACAAGAGTGGATGGGTGAGGTTCTGTGGCCTGTGATGTGCAGGAGGCCATACTAGAAAGTGGTGCACAACCTTATAACACAGGACAGCCACGTAAACTTAAGTACAACCTTGTGTGGGCCAAACAGATTCTATATATTTTAATAAGATTTAAAGTCATCTGTAATAATTTATATTTTAAGTTCAGCTTGTTTTGTATGTATTTAGATAGACAATACTGTACATAATAACAACCTATTTACCCACGTGTGTAAATTAAAATGATGTTGAACATGACAAAACGCTGAATTGGCCATTAGCACATTCTGTTGAAGCAGGCCGCAGGCCTTGTGAAATGCTCTGGTGGGCTGTAGGTTGGGCATGCCTGGACTAGAAATATCTTGTTGGTCCTTCTGGCCTAAACATCTGAGTCTATAAATTCCAACAAAGTTTTTTGTCCGGATTTTTCTGCCCAGCTCTGATTCAAACTCCTGAGATTCTTAGTGCAGTGGATTGAGCTTCTCAGCAACTGGTCCACAATAGTGGAACTCACTCCAGCACTGTAGGCAGAAACTTTGCTGCCTTTAGGGGAAAAAACACAGCACTCACTTATTTACCTTAGCTTTCCCATCGTAATGGTCAAATACATCAACTATGAATCTCTTTTTGGGTAGCAGAGAGATGGAGCAGGAGGAGGGAATTCACCTCTCCAGAAAAGCCACCCCTAAAAGCCTTCCCCATCAGTAGTGAGAGAACTGTAACACTCTTCTAGTGACACAACACACATTTTCTTTAGGTAACACTTCACATAGTATGTGAAGATGCACATGTAATACTGTGGAGGTGTGAGCATCTGCTCCAACGATACAGCAGTGGTGCTGTAAAATGGGGACGTGTCTCCAAAACTTACTGGTTTGGGGGAGACAAGCAAATGGGAATTGAGCAGAGAGGTGACAAGAAACCTCGGTCTCCTGGGAAGAAAAAGAAATAGCCAAGGACACAGCAGGTTGAGAGCAGCCTGAGAATGTAACCCCAGTGTAACAGCACTGCACGTGAGAATTAGCCCCAGCCCAAAGGGAAGAATGTTTGTGATCAATGACTGAGGGAGAAAGGTGTAGTTTCAGGTTGATGTGCAGTGCCCCTGGTGTCCCATATGGTTGGATGGAATGGAATTGTATGTTGTGATGGCTGCTATAGAGAGCAAGGAGATCAGGACTGACAAAACCCTCAGCTGAAGCACTGTCTTGGGGATTAGACTCAGAGGGCAGCTGAGACCTAGCTTGGAGGTCTTGGTCAGTCAGTATCCCAGACTCAGCACTGAGCTCATAGTGTAAGAGCCTGGGGTGATTTGGGCTCAGAATCAGTCTGATTCTGACTGAGGTGACTGATAATGATAAAACTGAGTGTGTGGACTGATAATGGTGTTGGTGTGCTTCCTAAGTAAATTCCTGCCTCCCCAAATGCAGTCAAAGGGGTCTCAACCTCAAGGCAAGGACTGGGAGTCTGGAACTCAGATCTAGCAAGAGGAGCACCCTCTTGACAGCACAATGCACATTAGAAATATAATTATTTGTGTTGTGGTAGCACCAAATGGACCTAATCAGGAGCAAAGACCCATTGTGCCAGATGCTATACAAACATTAGGAAGATGTACCCCCAAGAGTTTGTAGTCTAATTTGAGACAAGATGGGCAAAGCTTGGGAGGAAGGGATATAATGTTCTTGGAGGGGTAGTTGGCATATGTTAATTTCACTGCCTTTATCTGTTGCATTCTTTTGTTGTGTTCTGCTTTTTAAAATATAATTGGGCCGGGGATTGCAAGGGGGAGGTGGGAAGGAATGAGTTAGTAATAGGACACTTTCAAATGCACTGGTTACTCTTCAACTGACAAATGGCATTTCATGCAGAAAAGATGCTGGAGAAAGTAGGGGATCAGACTGAAGAAGTGGAGCAGAGCCTGTCTATCTGAAATGTCATCTTAGATGAATGCATGAAATACATCTACAAAGCTATGCATTGCTTTACTCGCAGTAAAACAAAATGCTGGCTGAGACATTGAATGAGAATGGCTAAAAGTTCGTGGGAGAGCTGTGTTAAAGTAGATACAATATTTTGGGAACAGATGAGAGCCACAGAAAAAGAGAGTACAATAGAAAATGAAAGGAAACAAGAAAATGAGAACAGCAGTGTCCCTAGTGACATAGCATCTGCCTGATGTGCATTCTAGGGGCTAGTATTTACTAAAATACCTGGATCGCACATGTGGTTTCATATTGCAAAGCATATTTTCACCCTGAATAATGAGGAGCAGCTGGGAGTTTTGGACTGATATGAGGGATTACTGCTGATACATAATTCTAATGAAGCTATATGTTTCCATATGGAGAGAAAAGGTGTGCACAAGCTGTTGAAGTTACACCTTGGTGCCAAGGGAAATATTAAGATTGTTTAGAGTTAAACATCACATTGCTTAAGTTTCTGAGCATGACAAAGGACTAATACAGAGCTTTAGAGGCTACACCCTTTTACACACACACATTTCAGCAGTGTCAGATGAACTCTGGTCAGCCATGGATGTCACAGTAATTCCATGGAGAGGGAAAAAGAGCTGGGGAACAGATGATCGAGTACTTTGAACAGGTGGCAATTGCTGCCCTTGTAAGAGAGATGCTCAGTTCTAAAAGTCTACTGATATCATCAGCACAGAAAACCAAGAATGAACCGTGGGCATCGTTAGTGTCAGATTCCTCAACATGTGTTGATGCAAGTGGGATGTGTACAGGATTCATACATGGATAGTATTTACAGTCTGTCACAGTTGTGGGTAATGGCATCTGATTTTCACCCTCTTTGGACTCTTGGGCACTCTTGGCTTCAGGTTCCTCAGCTGTCACCTCTCTCGGGCAGCCACCGACATCTCTTTCCCTTCGGTCCAAGGTTTTTCCAGGCTCCCACACAGTTCCCTGCTTACACTGTAATATCACCAGCAAACCAGCCTGCCTAAACAGGAAAGCATTTGTGCTGTGCTTTCTGTTTGAAGGCTATGAACAGCTGTAATTGCAGCAGTCACAAGTTACCACACAGCTTTTCTAAGCAAGCACATTTATTCTTAAGATGAAAGCTTTACAGAAAAAAATATGTAAAAAAAAAACCCCAAAAGCCCCACCAAACCAAAACAATAAAAGGTCCTGTACACATGCTACAACTACCAGAGATCACCCATCAGACATATGGGGCCTCAGTAAACTGAAGTTCCTTCCAGCCATTCTCTGGAAGGATTGGGGCCCTCCTTGGACAAAAGGTCCTGTCCATTTGCTGGATCAGAAAGAAGCCTTAAGTTTAAACATAGGCTATTTATCCAAAAATTCTTTTTCTCTGCTGGTCTCTGGAGAATCAAGTTTGAAACAGTATATGCGAGCCTCTCCTGGTAGTAGGTTGTAACGCCTCCAGAGAGATCCCAAGTGAATTTGTCTAATCGCCCCTCACCTTTCTTAATTCCTGGTGGACCTGTGGTCCCCCACCCTCAGGGAATTACGCGCAATCCCTGGCCCACAATGATACATAAACTTAATAGAGTAAGATCTCCCAAAGATATTGCATGAAATTACCATCTCTGTCATTGTCATTCCTCAGAGCAATGTAGTGGAGAAGGAATAGATTAAAATGTATCCATTTTAGGTCATTTGTTAATCTGAACCAAAAAAGTTGGGGAAAGCAAATAACTGCATCAAGTACTATGTTAATTAGACTTTGAAAACTATTATGGAAGAAAAAGGATGTACAAACCTTCACATTGCATTATATTTAGTGAAGGGAGGTGACCAGCTAGAGTGACTGTGTAAGGATTGATGCTGTGCAACAGTTTGAAGGCAGTCACTTTAAAAGACAAGGATAATATTGCCTGTATATTTGCATTCTATATGTTGGAGGAATTCTGAAAATCAATGAGGCTTACAAAGCAAAGGAAAATCCAGGCAATAAAAAAGGCCACAAGAATTTTTTTTTATGGTGTAGCAGAATTACTCTGGGCTAGAAAAATTATTATTGATGGAGTGATCCAAGAGTCCCTAAAAGAACAGGACTCTCTCTCTCCTTCTCTCTCCCATCTCTTACAGGATGATATCTACTACATGTTTCCATTGGAGATGGAGATAGTTTCCTCTTGTGCATCCACGGGTATTGAAAAAAGTCTCCTATCTAGAGAGAACTCAGAGCAATAGTTTGCAACAGAGTCATCTGCAGTGCAGCTTTCTTCAGGTTGCTGCAGCTTTTTATGGCCACTATAATTTCCCCCTTTTTATGTACATAGAATATACAAATATATGCAATAGAGCAGCCTAAGGTAAACCTAAGGGACAAATTTTGCCTTCTGATGCACTGCTAAATACCCAGTCAATAGGAGCCTTGAGTGTTTTGTTTCAAAATAAGTCTTTGATTTATAAAGGAATGTATTACTCTTGGAATAAAAACAAACAAAAAAAAACCCCAGAATGCATTTCCAAAGGACAGTTTATTTGTGCTTATCATGTGCTTATCCACTGTAACTGGGGTTGGGTTAAGTAAGTCTGGGGGCAATGGGAAAGTGGTAAAGGTAAGGTTCAGCATATCAGCCTTGCCTGTTTTCTTGACTGAGATGTGATGTGCACAGCTATAGAATTGTCCTCTTTAATGGGAAAATATAAATAGTTTTTTCCCAAGTCGCCTGGTACCAAATTACTTACACTTAGTATTCAAATTAAAGTTAATCAAACTATGGTTCCCAGGGAGATGTGTGCCCAGGGCTCAATCCTGATTCCATTGTTAATTGTTGATTTCAATCTGAACAGGACTGCATTCTAAGGAAACAGCAACTCTTATGCAGCCAATGACCGTCTTGTTAAGGATGTTATTCTTAACACAGGACCTGGCACCTTTTGAGATGCTATGCTGCTGATTCTGTTGTGAAGGGTAAAATCTGTGAGGTGAAGTAGGACAGGTACTTCTTAGAGCTGGACAAATACTACAACATTATTACCCATGAATATTCATTCACATTTTAAAATAAACTCACTTTTGACTGTGTTCATGCCTGTTTCTGATGACACTATAGTGAAGCGGTCACAGAAACAATGATATTTTATGAAACTAGTAAAAAAATATTTGTGGAAAATGAATTTTTAATTCTTACATGCAAGTATAAGCACTAAAAATGTAATTATAAGAGTTCTGCGCAACCCTCAAGGAATCAAATACTGTAATCTAGTTTTGGCTTTTATAAAGACCTGGTCTACAGTACAAAACATGTAGCAGTTTATCAGGATTGGTTGCAGGGATGATTTTTTTTTTCCTTTTTACCAATGTAGTTATACCAGTATAAGCCCTAGAGTGCACCACAGTTATACTAGTAAAAGGGTGCCTTCTACTAGTATAGCTTATTTTGCTTTCCAGATTGTAATAAATTATATTAATATGGGCACCCTTACATTGGTATATCTGTTTCCACACTGGGGTAGAGGTGGAGGTGGGGTGTGTCTACAGGTTGTAGTTAAAGCGGTCAAACTTTCCATTGCAAACAAGCCATAAGAGTGAAAGGATAAAAACAGGAAATTACCGAGGACTGTATTCTAGCTTTATTAGTAACTATTAATGTTTAAAATTTTAGGTCCTTTTCAGATTAATATTCTCTCCAGAGGATAAATTCTGATGCTTTTAAAGATCCTGATGGCTTCTCTTTGAGATAGTTGGTCTATCGTGTTGTATTTGTTTGCAAAGTGTTAGTTTTCTTTAGCTTTGAAACAATCTCTCTTTTATCTTAGTCCCCTCTTTTTCATGCATTGTAGTATTTTCTTCTCTGCCTTTTGATCTATTTTCTTTGAACTCTCTTAATTCACAGTTCTATTGTTGTTGTGGTATATGTTTTTATGTGTTACCTCTTTATCTTGTTTAAATCCCATTTCCTTCTGATTCCTGATGGTCTGCACGTTATGAATGCACAGGAGTGCATCGGCCTGGACTGTGCTCTCCCGTCCAGATTTATTTCTGAATTTGCCAGCAACATGTAGTTAAGGGTATACTTTGTTTATTCCTTCCTGCAGCTGATGGCTGTTGCTGCTCTGGTTTAGAGCCACAGGAGTAAATGAGGCTTTGAATGAATATCTGCATGTCACCCTGAATAAAGCAGCCCTCCTGTACCTCATCTGCAAAAAAATTCAAAATAACGGAAATACTTTTTGCATAATAGCAATAAGCAGGTCAGCGGAGCCAGTTCAAGACTTTGGCACCAAAAGGCAAAGAATAAAGCATCCTCTTCATTTAACCATCATCTACCTCTCCAAGCTTTTTCTATAGTCTCTTCCCTAGTCATTTTCAGAATGTACTTGCCCCCCAAAGCATACAGATAAAATGCTATACGTATATACATAAAACATCACCTTAACCAATAAGCTCTAATAAAATAATTCTGGGCAAAATAAGTGTGTTAAAATACAGCTTCAGCACACCCAAACCAAGCTTTTTCGGAAGTAAAATCTGCATTATAATGGTACTAGTAACACTTTTGTCAAATATTTGTTTTAGAACAACTGTAAAACTGGATTAAATATCAGCTCAGAAATAATTCAGATGAGACAATGAGATGAAGTACAAAATTGTATATGGAGTTACTTTTTGTCTCTCAAACATGGGCTTTATTTCTTTTTCTTACACCCATTCTTTAGGTCATTTACTGTTTTCAGCAAAAAAGAGCCTCCAGAAACATCAGTGCAGAAGCCCCAAACCAGACTGAACGCTTAAAATGTATTCTGCTGCCTCCTATCTATAGTGGTAATAGCATGTGATACCTGCCTCCAAACAACCTGTGTGCGCTAAAGTTCTTGTTGTCACTTTAGAACTCCTGAAAGCTGCTGCTTCTACTTCCTCTGCTGCTTCGGCTGCTCTTACGGTGATTGCGAGTCCCTCCCCCAAATAACCAATCTTCCTATGCCAACACAGAGAGAATCTATTTTAATGTTCAAATGCTGGAATTATGTATTCAGTGACTCAGCACTGTTCCCTAGATTGCCAAAAGAACCCACAAGGTTTTAGTGATGAGGCTCCCATTAAAGTCAAGGAGAAACGTTCAGGTAAAATGCCACACAGCTCCTCTTAAAAATTGACCCCAATCATTTCTTTTATGGCATGGAAGCCTTAAAGGGAATATTTTAAAAAAAGAAAATAGGTTTGGAGCAAGAACCTATACAGTAGTAGAGTCCTGCGGGATATGGTACAATGCACAAAGTGAAGCTCACATATATCTTCTCTGAGAAAGTGGAATATTTTTTTTTTGCATGGTCTTCTTTTGCAGCAAGATCCAAAGTGCTGCCAATTGATCTATGTTATTGGCATTAGAGTAAAGGAAAAGGATTTTTACTCGGCTTCTGTAAGAGGAGGATAAAAAACAACACAATATATGTGGGGCCCGATTATTAGGTACATTGCTGTAAATTGGCAAATTATTCAAGATTTTTTCATTTTTGATTGTTACTCAGCTACTGTGTATCAAACTTACCTTAAATGGGAGTGCTCACATGCAGTGATTGCGTATTGAGGCCTATCATTTTTTCCAGAGTAAAATATTGGAAGTTGATGTGCTGTCTATGTCGGTTCTCGTTCTTGACTTAGTCTCCCAAAATGGAAAAAAGATGAGAGTTTAAAATAAAATAAAATATATTGAAACTTACAAAACTCTAAGTTCTGTTCATATGCATCCAGGGGCCCAACCTGGGGCCCAGGGGTCATTTATGGCCACTGGGGGCAACTGTGTAATGAAGAAAAAATGTGGTTTTATTGCTAATTGAAAATGTGTTGGGTGGAGGAGTGAAGAGGGAAGCACCCTTGGAGCTGCTGCTCCTTTAAGAGTTGTGGAAGGGGAGATGAGAGAGCAGAGGGCTGGGGGGGCCATGTAGTCCTCACAGGAAGGGTTGAGGACAGAGCTCAATCAAGCAATAAAGCAAGTTGTTCAGGAGGAGATAGGGATCCCAAAAGAGAGAGCTTTAGGGAAAGGAGCAGCAGAAGTCCCACACAAAAGAGAGGATAGTTGCTATTGATTTTTGAGGTGGGGCCTCAGTACTTGATGTTGTGTGAGGGGAGAATTGGTTTTGGGGAAGGCACAAGTCAGGGCAAATAAGACTAGAAGGGATGGATTTTGGCAGTTGGTTCCTGAGGCACGTTGGGGGTAGAGGGAGGGAGATTGGGGATGTTTGTGAGAGCAGTGTGGAGAGAGACATGGGCCAAGTTCCTGGGGGCTGTCTGGCAGGACAGGAGGGAAGCTGGGGGTTCCTGAGAAAGGAAATGGATGATTCTTTTGGCGATTGGGGCTGAAGAAGGTAGTTTCATAGAGGGTGAGCCAGAGAAGAAGACAGACAAGCATGTTTCTGAGGAATTAGGCACCAAAAGCAGGAAAAAAGAAGCCATACTTCCCTCTGAAACCTAGTTTAGAATAGCTGTCTAAAAGTATGGCTGAGTAGCTTTTAACCTAAAGTTTGCTTTTATGGACCTTTTAATGGAAAAATACACTTTTTTCATAGTAAAAACAGCCTGTGTTCATCCTTAATCCCTTCTCCTTGGGGTGCTGTCAATTGACAGTTACTCCTAGCTTAGTTGATTGGCTATAGATTGGCCAGTCGTGCAATTTAATATTCTAAGGAGTTACTTCAGTTCTGATGTATTCAACTTTTGGATATGTAGACCCAGAGGTGGTTAGCTTCCAGACATACTAAAGGGGCCTACTATTGTTTGATCTAATATCACATCTTGAGAAGTAGGGAACGGGCCCTGGAAAAAATTCTGTATTGTGTATAATTTCCAGTACTAATTTGGAACTATTTTTCATTTAATCTATTAAGAGTGGACCTAAATTATTTTACTATATGTTTTGCTACTGCAGCACACAAATTAACTGAAAAATAGCACATTCCTTTTTAAAAAACTAAGCCTTTCTGAATTCTCGTCCTTACTGGTTAGTAACCAATCTAACTGTGCTTGCTAACTGTGCTTTGGAAACTGTAGTAAAAAACAAACCATTTATATTTTTAACTTTTCTAAAAGTGTACTCAATCCTCATTATGGAGCAGGTCATACAGATTTTGTGTTGAGAGAGAATTTCCACATAGCTGCTGGAGTGCTGAGTCTAATCAGATATGTCACACATTCAGATTGTAAATCAGTTCTGGATATTTGAGAAGATCCTGTCTTGGGAAACCATACTGAAAGAAAACTTAAATTTTTCAATGTTTTAAACACATGTGAAGTACTTATAAACTTATTTTCTCAGGAAAACATTGCCAAGAAAAGTTCGCAGATACATATTTGACAAAAATGTTTTTGCTTGCTTCTCAGGATGAAACATGAATAAGATCAGTATTTACAGCCAAGCCTGCTTTAGCACTTATTTTTATTGTTCGGTGTTTCTCTCTTTTTAAATATGATTTACATACATGACAAAACATTTAATTCACGGGGTATCATAGATAAAATATGTATTTAGGATTGTGTAAACTGGACCGTGTGTGTGTGTGTGTGTGTGTGTGTGTGTGTGTATGATCTCCTCTCTTCAACAACACTCACTGAGCACTTTATGGCTGCTTGTCTTTCTATAGGGTTATTAAACCAAAATGAGGGCTAAATGCTACACAAAGAACTGCACTATAATTCTCAAGACAACATTAGTGCTCCCAGATCCCTCAAAGAGTCAGGATTTAAGGGGGAAAGAACCATTTGTCAATGATTTAACATCTCTAAATATTATTCTGCTAAAAAATTTAGATCAAACATTTTTAGCACAGCAAATTACAAATGTCATTACAAGGAGTAACTTGAGCTTCAGAATCAGTGTAGCTACATATTCAGTAGGGAATTACTGTAGCTGCCATTAACAAAAATCTGCATTTATTAATCAATAACACACAGCTTCTGCAGTTTCCTTTATAAATAAACAGGGGAATCAGTGGTGTCTCCATATATATCATTGTGCAGTGACTGTTGGCTAAGACTGTAACCTTAATTTCAGCACAGAACAGAGAAAGCCAAGACATCTTGCCTCATCCAAGTAATAAGAGAATGGGTGTGTTCTGCATCCTGAAGTCATCTCTAATCCTTACCAGAAGTTGAATACAGGTTCTGATCACCTCTTAAATCTGTGAACATTCAGACCCACAGATTTGGTTCTGGCCCATCAGTGGAAAAGAGATGTGAATTAATCTAAGGCTGGTGTTATCCTGGCGTTTCATAAAATTATAGAAGATTAGGATTGGAAGGGACCTCAGGAGGTCATTTAGTCCAACCGCCTGCTCAAAGCAGGATCAACCCCAACTAAATCATCACACCCAGGGCTTTGTTAAGCCACATCTTAAAAACCTCTAAGGATGGAGATTCCACCATCTCCCTAGGTAACCCATTACAGTGCTTCACCACCCTCCTAGTGACAAAGTTTTTCCTAATATCCAACCTAGACCTCACCCACTTCAACTTGAGACCATTGCTCCTAATTCTGTCACCTACTACCAGTGAAAGCAGCATAGCTCCATCCTCCCTGGAGCCCCCTTTCAGGTAGTTAAAGGCCGCTATCAAATCCCCCCCGTTCTTTTCTTAGGCAGACTAAACAAGCCTACTTCTCTCAGCCTCTCCTCATAAGTCATGTGTGCCAGTCCCCTAATCATTTTTGTTGCCCTCTGTTGGACTCTTTCCAATTTGTCCACGTCCTTTCTGTAGTGGGGGGGGCCCAAAACTGGACACAGTACTCCAAATGTGGCCTCACCAGGGCCAAATAGAGGGGAATAATCATGTCCCTCGATTTGCTGGAAATGTTCCTACTAATGCAGCCCAATATGCCATTAGCCTTCTTGGCAATAAGGGTATACTGTTGACTCATATCCAGCTTCTTGTCCACTGTAACCCCCAACTCCTTTTCTGCCAAACTGCTGCCTAGCCAGTTGGTCCCCAGTCTGTAGCAGTGCATGGGATTCTTCAGTTCTAAGTGCAAGACTCTGCACTTGTCCTTGTTGAACCTCATCAGATTTCTTTTGGCCCAAACCTCTAATTTGCCTAAATCACTCTGTATCCTATCCCTGCCCTCCAGCATACCTACCACTCCTCCCAGCTTAGTGTCCTCTGCAAACTTGCTGAGGGTGCAATCCATCCGATTCTTCAGATCATTAATAAAGATGTTGAACAAAACCGGCCCCAGCACCAACCCTCGGGGCACTCCACTTGTTACTGGCTGCCAATTAGACATCCCTAGATCACTACTCATTGAGCCCAATGATCTAGCCAGCTTTCTATCCATTTTATAGTCCATTCATCCAACCCGTACGTCTTTAACTTGCTGATAAGAATACTGTGGGAGACAGCTTTGCTGAAGTCAAGGCATATCACATCCACTGCTTTCCCCACATCCTCAGAGTCAGTCATCTCATCATAGAAGGCAATCAGGTTGGTCAGACATGATTTGCCCTTGGTGAATCTATGCTGACTGTTCTTGATCACCTTCCCTTCTTCCAAGTGCCTCAAAATGGATTCCTTGAGGACCTGCTCCATGATTTTTCTGGTGACTGAGGTGAGGCTGACTAGTCTGTATTTCCCCGGATCCTCCTCCTTCCCTTTTTTGAAGATGGGCATTATATTTGCCTTTTTCCAATCATCTGGGACCTCCCCCAGTTACCACAAGTTTTCAAAGATAATGGCCAATGGCTCTGCAATCACATAAGCCAACTCCTTCAGCACCCTAGGATGCCCGGCCCCAGGGACTAGTGCATGTCTAGCATTTGGGCATGAGGCTGCTCCTTGTCTGATGTCTCCACTCTGTGTGTACGTTTTAGATCAAATCCTTGTGCAATAACCACTTGTCCGCAGAATTTTGTGGAAGGGGACTTCCAAAATTTAGTGAGAGATGTACAACTGTTGTGCCATCCCACAAACTCGTATTATCATGGCACTGTTTGTGCGGCATGATACCCAAAACCTAGATGGGAGCCTCTGTTCACTTCACTCATGTATAGGACTATAACTTCTTGTCAGTCCTTATGAGTCCCTTTGGAATGGTGAGTCCAGCATGGAATCTGCATGCACATTCTTTGCTCTTTTTGTGAAACATGGCAACTCTGGTAAACACTGTCTGAGATAATGATCCATGGAGCAAACTTTTGGTTTATCTGGTATGACTGATTTTCCAGACTAGAGATTAATGTGCTTGAATAATTTAGTCCTAGTTATGATGATTTCTGAATAAACCACATGTTGGATATCATCTGTGACTGGCTATCAGAATGTAACACGCTGAAGCAAAGAAAATTTTTTAAAGGTAGCCGTAAACCTTCAGGTAACTATTGTACAGACACTTACTATTTGACTTGATTACTGTGCATCTGTAGCAGTCAGATGTCATGCAGATCTGCAGTTCACAGTGGTGGAATAGCGACAGATAACTGCACAGCTCAAGAGATACAGGGATTTACTTGCATTTGGCATTTGCCTTTGAAAATCTTGGAAAGTGTCAATTTTAGTACTAAATATTTGATAGAATTTAGTTGATCCCTGATTTTAAAGTTGATTGCACTAGTAACCTGATTGTCTCTATCTGTCTGCTTATTTAATTTATCTATGTGCCTAAATGGCCCACATTACCATAATATCTGAGCACCTCTCAAGGTTTAAAAAACAGAAGTAAATTATATATAATTTCTTTCTTCCCAGACTGTGAGAAAACTAGCTTAATTATTTTCTTTAGAGATCCAGAGGGATAGCTGTGTTAGTCTGTTTTTATGAAAACAGCAACAAAGTGGGTTTTTGCCCATGAAAGCTTATGCCCAAATAAATTTGTTAGTCTTTAAGGTGCCACAGAACTCTCACCATTTTTATTTAGTGTGTGTGTGTGTGAGAGAGAGAGAGAGAGAATAATACAGCACTTTTCATCAGTAGATCTCAAAGCACTTTGCAAAGATCGGTTTTCTTTCCATTTTACAGATGGGGAAACTGAAGCACAGAGCAGTGAAGTGACTTGCCCAAGGTCACAAGCAAGCCTGTGGCAAAGCCAGGAATAGAACCCAGGTCTCCTGAGTCTCAGTCCAGCATGCTTATCCACTAGATATAAGTGTCTCCCCAACCTGATTGGGTGAAAGCCAAGTCAACAAGAAGAGTTTTTTGCATCTAGTTATGAATGTAGTTAGGCCTATGGTTGTGCTACACTGGTGCAGGAGGGAGTTCCATAATCCAAGTATAGCTCCTGTGAAAGTTCTCTCACACACTGCTAAGTCTCTTACTGTTTGACAGTTTCTTGGTTCCAGTGGAACTCAACTGTTGTGGGAGGTTGTGGTCTTGGAGGGAGATTATCAGAATAGAGACAAGGGGTACAGACTGGTCAGTTTGATTTATGTGTCAAGCACAATGCATGCATATGATTCTCTAGAAATACTAATATACAAATTAGGTGGGTCTCAGCCTCCTGAAAAGGTGACTGGGAGATCCTGAGTAACACAATGCTTGAGCATCCTGATAGTCCAAGAGCAACTGTAGCAACAGAAAAAGACAATAGGGTGTCTGGGAGTAGCATCACCCCAGACAGCAGCATCCATAAAGCTGTACAGAGCTTTGACACAAAAAAAAAACCACTTTGGAAGCAAAAACATGCGAGGGGTCACCAGAGAGAGAAGCAGAACTGAGATAAACAGATTTAGCTGAGGATGATGAGGCCAGGGGGAAAACAATAAAAAAGTTTATTCCACTACTGGGTAGAACTAGTTGGGAATTCTTCAACAGAACATATTTTGCTGGAAAACGTTGATTTCTCAAAACTGAAAATTTTTGTGGAAACGTATCAGTTTTGATAAATCTTTTGTTGTGAAAAGTTTCTCAGGTCCAGGATGGAATTTCTGGCCAAATCCAGAGAGCAACAGTTCCACCCCAGAATAGCTTTTAAAAAAACAAACAAACAAAAAAAACCCACCCCGGTAGTTAGAGTGCTCACCTGGAATATGGGGGAAACGGGTTCAAGTCCCTGCTCTGCTTGATTCACAGGACGGATCTGAACTTGGGTCTCTCACATAGTGCCCTAACCACTGTTCAACTGGCTATTTTGAGGTGGATCTCTCTCTCTCTCTCCCTCTCTTCCCCCACAACATTTTTGAAGGTCTCTGTGTCATCCTGAGGTGGATCAGAAACAAGTGTCAAAACCTCAAAACTGTTCATGAAATGGAAATATTTGACCACCAGCCCTGCCACTGGGACTGTTTCTTACTTATCAGCGTAAATGACTTATGGAGAAAATGCTTGTACCTGATCTGGCATTACAAGGGATAAATTGTGCTAAGGTGCTGCAGTATTCTTCCTATTTGTGTTCTTTGGAATGTATTTGATCATATGAAGATTTGCTTACATACTGACTGGTTTGGGTTACTCTGCTGCTAGAAGTCTTTGTTCTATTTTGTTTTTTTTTGCAGTTAATTTAATTTAGCATTGGAATTCTTTTCCACTATGAATTTTCTTTTACTGATAAAGCACAAGTATGTTGCTTTATGAAGCTTGCTTCATGCATGTCTGTCAGATTATTAGAATAGGAATGAAAAAGAACTGTGAATAGGACCGAGAGGTTATTTTATCTTGCTTTTAGTTATTTATTTTTCTCTCAAGTTCAGATTGGTAGCATCCAAAGAACTGTCTATGCTTAATTGCAACCATTGGCAATTGCCTTTTGGTAGGGCAGTTGGGGGAAAACAGATTTGTCATCTGTGCTTCAATTGGCCCTTTGAAAAATGGTTTGGAACTTCTTAGTCCAAAATCTTCGTTATATTTCTGTAATAATAGTGAAGGCAATAGAAGTTTTATAGCATCACAGAAATGTAGGGCTGGAAGGAAACTTGAGAGGTCATCTAGTTTAGTCCCTTGCCTATTTGCAAACGGGGAAGTGGTCTAGTCCCTTGCCCTGTGGCAGTACCAAGTATCCCCAGACCATTCTTGACAGATGTTTGTCCAACCTGTTCTTAAAAACCTCCAATGATAGGGATTCCACAACCTCCCTTGGTAACCTATGCTAGAGCTTAACTATCCTTGTTGCTAGAAAGTTTTTCCTTATATATAATCTAAATCTCCCTTTCTGCAGACTAGGCTGATTACTTCTTCTCCTACATTCAGTAGACATGGAGAACAAAATGCATTTTTGAGGGAGGAATTGGAGTCTCTCACTGTGCGGATAGTGTACTGTGAAATTTACAAGCAAGCTGCATGAAGCTTTCCCCAACTATTGTTTTCATGGCATTTCATTCCTTTTTCTTCGCTTCTTCAGTAAATACGGCTCCAAGTTTCAAAACGTAGTGCTTAAAATTAGAATCCTAAATTCAATAGAGCTATGAAAGGTTTGTTTCAAAGGTGATGTCCATTGACTTGAATGGAGACTAGAGTTCAACAGTACTTCTGAAAATGAGGCCAGTTTGATTTTTAGGAATTAGGAGCCTAACTTTAAGCACCAAGTTTTGACACTTTTGATCCTAAATCTCTCATTTGCACCAAATTTATTCTTCTCTGAATGTGGGAATAGTTCAAACCTTACAAACACCAGTGTCCTGTAAAATAATCTAGTTATCTATAAAGAATTGGAGAATCCTGACATTTTAACCACATGGATATTAAGAGTGGAATTGTCAGTTTATAAATTGTTTTTATGTCTTAAAGCTACCTCACTCTTGCATATGAAAATTGGTAAAACTACTTTGTGTATGTGTGAAATAAATAGGTTAGAGAACTTATTTAATTTAAATCTGGTACCTGAATGAATTAAACACCACACTTCCCATCTGTTAAAGATGCTACATTCATCTTTATTAACATACAAAATATCACACTACCTAAAATTATGGGCTAAATTCTCTGATCAAATCCACTCACTTTGTGCTGCCGACACAACACAATGTGATCAGAAGTCCTCATAAATCTCCTGATTACCTAAAATGAGGGATTCCCCAGTGGGCATACAGTCAGTGTAATCTTATTCTATGTTTCCCTCCTTGCAGCCCTGATGCATGAGGCTTTTTGGGGAGAGGCCTGCAGAAGTCATAGCATAGTCTTTCCTCAACTGATGGACAATCCCTTACAGACTGTTGACAGCTGGTACAAGTTAGAGCAACCATGAGATTGCTTAAACTTGTGCCAGGGCTGGGGCAGAGAATCTGAAAGTTGCAGCCTCCCATCCATGCTATCTGGCCCTATAATTTCATTTTCCATACTCTGTGAAGATAAATTTTGACTATATATGGCAATGACATGATTGGGGGACAATTAAAAGAATCTTTTGTCATAGGCAAAACAATGAAATACAAAACAGTCCTTACAAACCCTACTTTACTGTAATTGAGGATTTTTTTACTTAATGAGAAAAAATCTATACAGCAGCTGCACTGAGATAAGATTAGGAACATAGGAGTTGCCATCTTAATAACAGATCGATGGCCATTTGTCAGGTAGAATCTCTGCCAAAATGCACCTGGCTAATTCTGCAATATGGTATCACAAGGGAAACATTTCTCTCTGACCCTTGTTATTGACCAATTTATGCCTAAAAGCCCTCAGTTTTGTTCTAAGTAAACTGCAAATTCTATTATTCTTCATCAGATACTGTGAACTGGATATAAAATAATGTTACCTTCAAAGATGTCCTTGAATGACTCCAGCACACTCTGTACTTAGGAGTAACTAAGATATCTGTACAGATCTCTATTGTTAATTCCTAGAACAGTTGCTTAGCACTTTCCAAGTACTAAATCTCAAAGGTGCAGAGTACCCCCCTTTTTATAGATTGCGAAACTGAGGCACAGATAAATTATGTGACTGATCCATGATGCCACACTTCTGAACGGCAGAGTTGAGGATATAATTATCCTTAAAATGGATATTTGGTAGTAATAACTTCAGTATTAAGTGGGGAAAACATTCTCTGCATCTGAATCAATTGCTCAGTTCCATTCCATGTGCTTTTTTAGTGTGATTCCATTTTTTTTCTGATGGAATAGATCAGGTCCCAGACTCTGTGCCCTGCAGGGACTGCCCTTGCAAGCCTCATCATAGCTCATCACTGTTTATATCTCCACATAATTTAGGCTGCTTTTTAATTACAGTAAGGGATTCTGATGACGTTTAGTTGCCAGAGCAAAGTTTATTAAGAAAACAATTTGTTACATCATACAGCAAACTGGATGCCCAAGTCATACATATACTGATCACGTTAGAATTTGCCCAAAATGCTTATAGTGCAAATTCAGCTCTGATTAATGCTGGAATCACTGAGCATATATTAGTAGCATGACATGTATACCTTGTGAATTTGAATAGTGTTCAAAGGTATCCGTTTTTGAAATTGCAGAGAAAAGTTACAGGCAGACAGTAGATTTGGTTTGGAGCCTTGTCTCTCCCCTTTCTTCTAGTGGATTAGTAGCTGCACTGTACTGAAAAGCAATAAATTTACTGTTTCCTTTCTGTATATAAGCCTTTCTGAAATCAGCTCTCTAATACATATGTCTGGATATTAAACACAAACTACTCAGTATGGTTTATTCAGCTAAAAGAAGAATAAAATATTTCTCAAGCAAAGCAAAAATCCATGAAGGGCTGACCTCACCAAAACCAATGAGTGCTCAGCACCTTGCAGATTCTAGCCCCAAATACTTTCAGATTTTATTCCAGAGCAGTTATTCCAAGGATCAACCCTCCAGATTTTCCTCTGTCTATTAGTACATGATGATTCCCTTGTGATATTCCTACTTGGGAGTGGGGAAGACGCACAAAGGTCTGACATTGTGGATTAAGGTGCGTAATATACTGTATATAGGAAACAAGTAATGCAAACTGCAGGAAAATATAGAGGAAGCAAAGGAAATGTGTATAATGGCTAGCCATTTAAAGATGATGATCCAAAACCTGGGATGGACATGTCAGGCCCTTCACTTATTCTATTTTCAACATCAAAACAATCCTGTTAAATTAAATAAGAATAACATTGTGATAAACCACATGAAGATTAGCACGAGTACATTATTCTGCAATTCCTAAATCAACCGTATTTGCCTTATGTTAATTTTATTTTCATGCACTGTGCAGATAAAGCCTGCTTTGCTCATTGGGGAGTAGATGAGCTGATCCAATAGGTCTTTCCTATCTAATTTATGAAAGTCTATGAATTTCTGAATGTATTTCTAGCATATACAGAAAAAAGTTCTTTATATGGTACAGTAAATAGCTTTACAGTTGTACATCTTAAAGCCTCTTAAAAAAAACCCAGTAGTTGTTGCCATTTGCTTTACCTCTGTCATGCATAGTATGTATCCCATTCTTGGTCCCAGGAGTTCCTGTAGAACTTAAGCTGTATTTCAAATAAAACTATATTCCTACCCCTTATCATTGCAGAGTTATCCAAATGTGAACCAATGCAGTGAAGGACAGTCTGAGAAGTGTGAATTATATACTCCAATTCATCTTAATGGGGTTAATTGTAAAGTCTATTATATCCACATCATTAACTATTTCACTACTTTTATTTTATTTCATCTAACACACTCAGCCAGTGTGGGTGGATAACAAGATTTTCATGTATGTCTCTGGTAAAGGGACGTATAAGTGACTGGGAGGAGAGGAGAGACTTTTTCTGTGTACTAGATGGGTGGAGCATATATGGGGACAGTTATTACCTGGCTGGGGAGCTCTGTGAAAGATTCACTATAGCTAATTACCATTCTTTTCACAGCTTCACTGTCATCTCAACAGAACCCTAATCAAGTTGAAATTGCCACCTGGGTCAGATTTTAAATTGGTTCGATGATGATGAAAATATTAAGCCTCATAGTCACTGATGGGATTTTATGAAACAATACTGGCAAGTCAAACATTGTATTGACCAGCTCAGAGGGTTTACAGATATGGGTTGAAGACAAATGATTGCCATCGGATAAATGTCTTAGTTTTCCTTGGACATCACATTGCAACTCCACTAAATGCAGGAAAAAACCTCTGTTTTGCTCTGGTACCAAATCTTATGATTGATAATCGATAGCTCCAACACTTAGTGGAAGTTTATGAAGAGCTCATGAGTCTGGCATTAAGGGAAGCTTTTTCCAACTTTCTTAAGAATCTTTGCTGACATCAAATGAGATGGTGCTCCTTTAATGATTGGAATGAAAAATGGTATTTTGTTTTTCTTCAGCTTTGTTCGTAAGTTAGACGTTTCCATATTAAAGCTCAATTTTTTTTCAGTCTGCTGCAGAAATATGACTTTTTCCACTTTCTGACACATTCTCACAAAATGAATGATTGTGTTCTTATGCTAAACTGATTAAAAATCTTCAAAATTTACTTGAACTGTTCATGAATACATTGTTCCAGTTGTTGTCTGAGTGGTGTGTGGCTGAATCTAATGAACTGATGACAATGGTCAGCTAGACTTGATTCTGATGATGGTCCCAACTACTTCAATCCAAATTAGTGAAAGAAACTTACTGAATTTCTATAAATGTTTGCTACTTACATACAGCCTTAGTTGTAAAGCTTTTTGTACAAGTTTTATTAAAAGAACTTATATTGGTGAATAGATCTTTCTATTCATGATTGAATAAATCACCACCACCACAACTGACTAAAAGATTCAAGCCCAAAATGTGTGTGGCTACTACAAAGTCCTTGCCTACTCCTGAGAACTTTGGCATGTTAATGACTGTGGATCATCTAGTATACCTGGAATACATAGTGTATTGCATACAGCTGATACCAAAATGGGCAATCGCACTGCCTTGCAGATTGCCTTTGCTCTGGACCAAAGTAACCAACCCACACGAGATGTTCATGATTGTCCGTCACTGGTTCAATGGGTCGTCTTAGTGCAATCTACGTCTCCAACATGGAACTTGCCGATGTGTGTCAAAAGCCACTGAAATGGTAACAAATGACTTGTATGTGAAAGACCTGTGTTTTGTTGCATGCCACATGACAATTGACAGTTTGACTTTTGACTATAACACCTGTTTTAAGGATGTCATCTCACAATGTGAATCAAATCATCTTTTCATTCGGTAAAAGGGTATAAAGGAAGAAGATCCCAAACCAAGGCTGCTTGGGGATTTGGGATAGGGATGCTTCTCAGCCTTCTGGTGGGTCATCAGGAGAAAGGATAGCCCTTGAGTAGGCTGCTCCCAGATTCAGTTGGGGCTACCCCTGCCCCGCAACACAGTTACTGCTGTCCCTCTTACCTGTAGGGCTCCACCACTGCTGCCATCCTCAGCCCAGAAGGAGCTCAGCTATTATTTGTACAGCTCTCTGCCTCTTTCCCCACTGCCTTTTTGTTCCCTGTCTTTTGGTCATCCTGCTCTGTTGACCCTTTCAGAGGGCAGAGAGGCCAGTGAGGTAATGGGCAAAGCAAAATTGGAAGGGGAGAGGATGGGAAGGAGCAGGCTGAGCTGCCACTTTATCCACGGGAAGAGTGGGGAGAAAGAGGGGCAGAAGGAGCTGTTCTGTGTTGCTTTGAGAGCATCTAAGGAACTAGTCAGCAGCTCCCAGAACTGTAAGGCCCTCCAGCATAGCATCCTCTCTCTTTAGTCCAGCAAGATCTTCCTGTCACCTTTACCTTTCCTGTCCCCTGCATTTTGTGCTGTGTAGCTTGATCAGCCTGGAGAACCTGGCATTCTTTCTGTGGGATTTGTTTTATATTGGTCTAGTTTTATGTACACACTG
This sequence comes from Emydura macquarii macquarii, assembly GCF_026122565.2. Lineage (NCBI taxonomy): Eukaryota > Metazoa > Chordata > Testudines > Chelidae > Emydura > Emydura macquarii. Next base: position 72,632,969 of record NW_027131390.1, read on the forward strand.
TATGATTTGTGACTTTTTTGAACTACACAAAAAATGCCATGCTGCTTTTCTAAATGTTCAATATGTTGTGCTGGCTCACATGACTGGAGTCACATGGCATAAGTTCTAGTTCTCTGACTGGTTAAGCCATAGTTGGTGTGCTTAGAAAGCATTTTCACATTGGTTTTCAGATTGGGAATATGCTTTTTGTGAGCTCCTGGAAGCTACTGCAAAAACCTATTATTTCTTTATTTACAAGTAGTAAAAATGGAGCAGTGTTCCTATTCCTTTGTGGCCTAACCTGTCACCCAGGTCTGGGGCTTTCTGAGTTATGACATTTCAGTTTTATTAGTGTATTTATTAAAGACATTTCAGTTCACCTTACATAGTACTGCTACTATAGTGAACCTTTCTGCTAGTGTAACAGGAGCAGTCCCCCTGGACACTGAATCCTGACATTTCTGCTGTATTTGTGGTACTGTAGTACTTTAGCCTGACTTCTTTATGGTTATATAGAGGGGAAAATCCTAATCCTACTGGTGAAGGTTTTGAAAAGTATCTGTGTAGACCACACAATTTTTTAAATCTTTCATATTTAAGTTTAAAAATAAAAATGAAGAGGGCAAGTAGCAGCAACAGTGGAGGAAGAAGTGCTAAAGGAATGGGTATTACTAAGAAAGTAGGCAGCAGCTGGGGAATGAGGGTCAGTGGCCTGGTCTAGCACTTCTTCATTCATTGAAAAGTTTTTGTTTTAGCTGTGTAATGTGACTGGGCAAAATAGCGAGCAAACTAATATTGGGTCACTTCTGAAGGTCAGACTTTGGCCAAGTTGATCCTAGGAAAGGAGCAGTCACTAGTGAGAAATCTTGAGAGAACAATTTCCTCTGCTGCTGTAGATGATGATTGGCTGATGAGGTTGTAAATGCATTTTATTTTCTCCTTCTCCTTCTCCTTCTCCACTTCCCAACCCCACAAAACACTGGAGATGAGGCACACATGTTTAACTGTGGTGTTAATTAACCATTAGAACAATTTACCAAGGATTGTGTTAGATTCTTCATCACCTGAAAACTTCATCACCTGAAAACAGACAAGATTGAATGTCTGTCTAAAAATATGCTCTCACTCAGTCAAGTAGGAATGGGCTTGAAGCAAAAATTGCTGGGTGGAATTCCATGGCCTGTTATACAAGAGGTCAGACTAGATTATCATAATGGGGCCTTCTGACCTTAACGTGTAAGAATAATATTTCTAAGATGGCACTGCATTACATTTGCTTCTGTCCAAAATGGATTTCATTTAGTGACAGAACACATTTTGTTTCATGGCAAAATTATTTTAGTCAGATTTTCCATTCCTCATTCTTAACTTTAACAATAGTAGGTAGAGGTGAAAATTGGCAAAATAAAAAGGATGAAAATATTGTGCAATTTATTTGTAAAATGAAATTTATTCTTCTGTTTTCCTATCGTAATAAATGTCATGCACTCACTTTAGGTAGAAATCTGAGTTAAACACAGTGGAATGTGCTCTAAGCCTTCCTGTAAGGGTAAAACAGTAGTTCAGCTCAGATTTTCTTCCTTGTTCTCTCATCACATTTCAGCTGAACAACTTTTGTTCCAGGCATTTTCCTCATTGCGACTGTAGTCCTCTCTGTATTCATACTCTACACGCTACTGCAGTCTGCATGTGTAAAAAAATTACCCTGTGAGGTATCCTATGAAAGCTACTAATATGCTGGTTATTAATATATTGTAAAATGCATGTGTTAACATTAACGAAAACATGTTTAAAACCAGACAGATTAGCTCAGGTAAAGGTGTTAAACAGATCTGTCCTAGACAAAGGAATGGGGGATTACCTCCATTTACATATTAGCAGTAAACAAAGCCATTAAGGTAAACTGGCAGGGGTTATCCTGATCCTGAACTCAAGAGACAAAGAATTAACATGGCTCCTGAACCCCAGAAAGACACAGGAGACCGAATCCCCAGAGGGCCTTCCTTACTTGTAAGACAAAGACATGGTTTCAGGGATATAAGGAACAGAGAGAGACGCCATCTTTGTCCTTTACCTCAGGAGACAAAAAACCAAGGGATTTGATCTCTGTGTTGGTGCTGACCAGTAAAAGCTGGAAAGGAGACTGGGTAAGAGAAACCATCTTGAAGATAGATGTATCCTGCTAGATTAAATTTGTCTTTTAGATGCATGTTTTTGCATTTGCTTGCTTATAACTCTCTATCTTTCTCTCTTATATTTGGTATCACTTAATCCATGCTCTTTTGTTAATAAACTTGTTTTGCTTTCATTATAAATCATCAGTGCTTTGCAAGTTCAGTAAAGTGTGTGCTTCTAGAAAGCTAACAGGTCTCTGTAAAGGCAGTGAACCTAACTTTTTTCTCTGAGAGTCCAGTGAGAGGGGCTGGTCTATGCAGTAGGACTATTTGGGGGCAAATTCAGGGCTGGAGGAGTACTAAGGTCAGCTTGCAAGGAGTAACCTTGGGCAAAGCCACGGTGAGGCTTATGGGTTGCTGGCAGGCTGTTGGGGTCAGAGCTCTGGACCAAAGCTACACAGTCACAAGACACCCAGAAGTTATAAGGCAAATGGTGACCAACCCCTTACTGGCCTGGGTAAATCCCAAAACATCATTAAGTCTTCTTGTTCTGCCTATTGGATGAGAACAGGAAGAGGGATACATGTGTTCTCTTGACCTCTTCTCTTCACACACTGTTGTAACTTCAATATTTCTTAAATGTGCAAAAGCAGAGGGATGTCTCAGAGCATCTCATTAAACAGTCATAATTCCAAACCTGTAGACTTGATGTGCTGTACCTATACTCTTTTTTTCTATATTTACTAAATATTTTTCTGTATTTCTATTTACTATAACTCATCCAAATTATGTATAATTTCATATAGTCTATTAATAGAGTTTCTAGAAATGTGTATGTTTTATAGATTCCTTAGAATTTCGTAGCTTATATTTGTTTGCCCGTATAGTACTTGTATGTAGATCATGAATACCTTGGGACATTAAGATTGAAGGTCAAAATCAAGTCATTACAAACCTAACCTTTTAAACTGGAATGCCATTTAGTATGGTTTTCAATTCGTAATAGTCAAGGAGGCTTTCTGATCAGCTATTCAGACATTGTTCAGAGAGCCCTTGCTTCATACAGGATGATAAAGTACACAAGGTTTTTAACGTAAAGGTAGATAATTTACCTGGCTATTGTATTAGAAACATTGTTAATTAAAGAACTCAAAATTGAACCATTCTCCAGTGTGCATGTGATCTGTGAGAATACATATGACAGTTATGCCTTGATAAGATGGCCTGAAATATACATCTGAAAGTCAGGTAGTGCCCTATACGTCTTTTCTTTTAACTTTTTCCTATCCTACAATCCACTATGTTTGCATTGTAAAAGTGGGGAACCATTAAAGTTAGAAGAATATCTCATACTGATATGAACTTTCATCTAGGATGCTGGACATTTTAGAACAAAATGTGAAGGAAAAATAATTAAATCAATGTAGGTAAATGGAAAAGAGGATGTAAATACAGCTTCAGTTTACTGGAAGTAGATTATGCTAGACTAACCTGACTTCCTTCTTTGAGAAGATAACTGATTTATTTTAGATAAGGGAAATGTAGTAGATTTAGTATATTTGGACTTTAATAAAGCTTCTGACACTGTACCGCATGTGAAATTAGTAGTTAAATTAGAGAAGATGTGGATTAGTACAAGAGCTGAAAGGTGGATAAGGAACTGACTAAAGGAGAGAAGCCAACTGGTTGTGCTGAAGTGTGAAATATCGGACTGGGGGGAGGTTATTTGTGGAGGATCAGTCTTGGAACCAATATTATTCAGTATTTTCATTAATGATCTTGGTACAGAAAGTAGGAGTGTGCTAATGCAATTTGCTGATCATACAAAGTTGTGTGGCATAATTAATAAAGAGAAGTATTGTAATATTACACAGGAAGATCTGGGTGACCTTGAAGGCTGGAGTAATAGAAATGGGATGAAATTTAATAGAATAAAATGTAAGGTCTTGCACTGAGGGTATAATAATAAGAATTTCTTCTATGAGCTTGGGGACTCATCAGTTGGAAACCCCCACTGAAGCAAGAGACCTGAATGTTGATTGACCACAGGATGACTGAGCCACCAATGTGATGTGACTGTGGAAAATGGCAAATGTGATCCTACGATGTATCAGGCAAGGCATTTCCAATAAAGAAAGAGAAGTATTATTGCCATTGTACAAGGTGCCACTAAGACCTTATTTAGTGTACAATTATACTATGTACATTTTTTACATCCTGTGTACAGTTTTGGACACCTTTGTTCAAGACAGATGAATTTGAACCGGAGAAGAGCTAGTAGGATGACCTGGGGAATGGAAGGCCTATCTTGTGAGAGGAGACTGGAAGAGCATGGTTTGTTTAGCTTAGCAAAAAGATGTCTGAGAGGGGATAAGATGTCTGTGTATAAATACAATGGGGGTAAATATCAAGGAGGATGAAGAGTTATTTAGGCTAAAGGATAATGTCAGCACAAGAAGAAATGGATATAAACTGGCCATGAATAAATTCAGGGTGCAAATAGAAGAAGTTTTCTAACCATCAGAAGAATGATGTTCTGGAACAGCATCTCAGTAGGAGTCATGGGGGCAAACAACTTAATTAGTTTTGAGAGCGAGCTGGACAAATTGAGTGGGATTGTAAAATGGGGTTGCTTGTAGGGGGCAGGGCTCTGCAGCCCTGGTAGTCCCTTCTGGTCTATGTTTTATGTTCCTAAAATCTCATGCTTCAGCCAATCACCCATAGAGATTAGGAATGGAATTCCCATGCTCTCATGTATTCTGGGTATGGTTTGGGGAGGAGGGCACTGGGCAGGGCAAGCCAGGGCTCTGAGATGGCACACACTCTCAGATGCTTGGCTGGCTGGTTCTTGCTCACATGCTCATGTTTAATTGATCACCATATGTTGGGTAGGGAAGGAATTTCCCCCAACATCAGACTGGCAGTGTGTGTGTTTGGGTTATTTGCTTGGATCATCTGGGTGTATCTCATTTAATTCTGTGATATTGCAGAGGCCTCTGGCATTGGTGCACCTCAGTCTGCACTGTTCTCTGCCTGTGGCACATAATAGTTTAGTCTCCTATGGGCTGTAATAGTTTGGCCTAATATTTGTAGGGTTCAGTGTGTGGGTGCTGGGTGATGTAGGTGGCCTGCGATATACAGGAGATCAGACTAGATGATAGGGTGGTCCTTTCTGGCCTGAAAGTCTATGATAGATAGGTGGTTGAGGTTCTGCAAGTGGCCCAGACCCAGTAACTGAACAAAGAGCTGATGCTTTTCTTGATGGTGACTAAGTGAACTTTTCCTGCCTCTCTTGCTTCCACTCTCTGTATGGGGTAAGCAAGTGGGAAATGAGCACTAATTTAAATAAAAATTTGATTTATCATGTTAAACAAAACAGTGTTTTATTTGGTAGTATATTCACCAAAATTGTGATCTGGATGCTCTGATCAGGGACCCTGAATATTGGTCTAGGAAAGGGCACTTGGGCCCTGGAAGGGCATATGTCCTTCCCTGATCCTGTGTGGGATGGGATTATGGATTGTTTGTGCATATGTGGAGAGACCTCTCCAGTTAATATTTGTGATGTCGTGCTATAGCTGTTTTCTTGTGTAGTTGGTTCATGGTGCTAGAAACTTTAAACAAAGGTATCTGCAACTCCAAGGGAGGAAGAAAAAGACATGGAGAATAGTTTTCCCTAGTAATAAGATATGAATAGGGCTCCTCATTTTATGTTTTAATCAATAAACTCTTATTAAAATAACCAAGATACAAAAGAATGAAATCTGTTTTTATCCAATAAACTTTGGAAAAACACCCAGAATGGTTACTTGTATCTAAAGACTTGACTACATGGAGCAGAAATGTGGACTTCAGGAGTGTGATTTCTCTAGAGGACTAACATGTTTGCCATTAATTGGTCTGCTGGTACTCACTAAAAATTGACTAGTGCTCTTTTACACAGTGTTGTTTGAAAACAATACTACATTAAAGTGTAGCTGGGAACATTACAAAGAAATTACTTATTACATTATATACTACTATATATAAATACATTACTCAGTACTGAATACACCAAGAGAACCCCAACTCCACCCACACCTGATTTTTGACCATTGACATAGAATTCAAAAATGGTTTAAAAAAAAATCTTGAAAAATATAATTAATAAACCCCCCAAAACAGAAGCCAGAGATATGAAGTACTCAGTCAACAAGATTATATCCTGGGTATTTATATGGTCATGAAATAGACTCTCTTGGTTTGAACCCGAAGCTACAAATGGGCAAGCCTTCTACTGACTAAGTGTAAGGTTTACCCATGTATGGCGTGCAAGAGAGCTCTTTGTCTATTTTTGCACATGCACAATTTCTATTTAAATACCCTTATGTACTCCCATGATTTCAGTGATCTATCTGAAAACAGACCTGTCAAACCATATAAAAATCTTACACTAAAACAATTCTGTATCTAAGAATAAAAAAATTGTCTTAGAATTCAAGCACTTTCTTGAGCGCTTCCTCTCAAATACACCACCAACCTTTACTCTACAATTTGGGACCTCTGAAAAGATCAATTAGAAAAAGATACCTTTAAAACAGAAAAATGTACTATTTTCACATTACTCTTAACAATGATTCAGTGCAGGAAAGCTATGAAAATAGCTCAGTGACTTGACTGCCACCTACTGTTACTCATACCACATGTATTTTAGTTTCTGTAGAAGTATGGATGATGCTTTGGTCAAATGTTAAAGAAAAAGTCTTTTACCACACGTGCATTATTGAACTAGAGTGACTATAGTTGAATGTCCAAATATTAAATGTCCATAGCAGTTTACTATCTATATAGTTCTACCATAGCAGTTACTGGAGAATTCAAGGCAGACAGCACTTGATTCAGGGCTGGTAAAGTTTGAGAAGCTTCATACTTCCATTACATAAAATCAGCCTGCGCTTTAAAAGAAAATGAATTGATTCAGCGGATATTTGAATTTTAAAACTGCAAATATGAATCCTCATAGTCTGTGTCGTTTTGATGTCGTCACTTTCAATAAGTTCTTATGTCATCGGAGTACTAACTCACTTATAAAGGAAAATATGGAATCTGGCCGCAATAAGTCTCTAGTCATTTTGCTCAATAAAGGCCCAGACCTGCAAAGTGCAGAGTGTTTTTTGCTCCCATTGGCCTGAATAACAATCAGCAATATGCAGAGCATAGCCCTTATGTGATATCACTATTACTTGGAATCTTGAGAAGGAACACAAAATAGTTTTAGATTTTTTCATGACAATATTTTTAATAAGACATTTCTAATCACAATAAACCAGCCCACAGTCTGGTACTTTACATTCTGTACAGAGTAGTTGCTGATACTTCATCTTGAGCTGATACTTCGTCTTGAGGCACCCTAGGTCTGTTGTTAGATGTGATTTCCATACTGTCTCGTGCGATGTTACTTAATTATGGAGAGACAGTGTAAAACAATGTAAACAGAGTTATAAAAGTCACATGCAAAAATGAGAAACAAACTGCTTGTGTAATTTTAGATCAATATAGGAAATAGTTATTTGCTATCAGACCAAAAGAGAAGTAATGTAAAGAAAAATATTAATGCTTCACTGGAAATATAGTCTAATATTTTAAATAGATGAATCATCCTGAAACTATATATAATGAAGTTCTTTTTGTGTAATGTTGTCATGGCAGGACTGAGAAATTCAGTTAAGTTTACATCCTTTTACACATTTTCACAGCAAGAGGTGGGAGAAATTAATGAACATTCACCAGCATTAAATCTACCAATTTTCTATGCTATGTTTGTGTAAGTTCATATGCATGCATTAACATAGGATGAATGAGTTTTTAATTCTCTGGAGTGTTAGCAGAAAACAAAAAGGATTATGCTGCTATTCACAAGAGTTTGCTTCAGAAGCGTTAGACAAGTTTGCAAAATTTTTACTCAATACATTCCTCGAACAATTACTAATATTAGCACATAATCTGTGAACAGAAAAGAGCCTTCTGTTTATAAAGCTTAGATCATTCAACTGGGTAAAAGAAAAAAAAACGTGACTTAGATAACTAGTCAGATGGTGCAAATAGGTGATGATAAAAATTCATAGTGAACTGTATACAAATAATTCATAAGCCAAAATGTGTTCACACAAACTGTTCACAGAAAAATGTCAAATAACTAACAAATTTGTAAAGCTGTTTGTGGGTTATTCAGGAACAGAAAAATGGGCTAAATTCAACAGATTGGTTTCAGTGATTAAGTCAACCAGTTGTACTCAACTTTAAGAAACATTGACTTTTTTTGCATTGAAGTTTTCCATGTTTGAAGTCTCTCTGAAAGTAAATGCTTCTTTTTAAAGCTTGAACAAAATTCCCTTCTTTTGTTTGCGTAATAAGAGCAACAAAAATTTTCCTGCTTTAAAAAATTGACTGTTTCTGCCACCCCTTCTTCCCTCCCCCAAGAAAAATAACTGAACTTTGAAATTTCACTGTGGACAAATAAATAGGCCTCACTGAGGACTGCTTGACTTACTAAATTTGGAAAGGACAGGTATAAAAAACTATGAGCACTGGAAAATATTTTAAATTGCTAGCTGTGCTCTTAAAAATATATGCAGTGTGTACATAAGTGTGTAGCTCATTGGTTAATGCAATTTACCCTATTATTCTTGTAAGATGTGAAGGCCCAACATGACTGAAGTGAAAACAGTTGAACAAATGTCTGATTATTTTACAGCACCTAAAGGTGTGATAGGCACCTCACAATACAGATAAATGGAAGCACATGATCCCTGTTCCAGAGAGCTCCCAATCTCATTTCATGCATGACCCAATGAAAAGACAACAAAAAAAGTAAGGTGGGCATGTGAGGCAGTGGGAAGGCAGGGGTCATAGTAATAGGATTATGTGGTTACTCAGCAAAAGCATTGGTACAACATGCCTGAACAATATTCAGAGGCTAAAGATGTCTTATAAAATCAAATATCTTGGCCGAGTCACTTCTCGAGGTGTCGCAGTAGAGATGGGTTTTATGGAGGGATTTGAATGAGGGATTGTTTGTGGCCTGGCAAACTGGGCTCAGGAAGGGCAGTTCATGCCCAGAATTGGGCCCATCTAAATCCATAATAGCATGTAGCGGTATGACATTTTCATGGTACAATTTAGGGCTGATTGCGTTACCCACTAATGGCAAAGCCATGAGTGAGTTACACGTTTTATTCCAAACCATTGCCAATGAAGCCTTTGAATTTGAATCACCTAATAACATAGCTAACATACGTTTCACAGCTGTACAGTTACCCTTATTTATATTGACTCTGACAGTCATACCATTATATAAAAGGGTATTAGTATGTTAATTAAACATTAAACTACCCAAACATTAAAACTATAGGCTGCTGCTTCCATTCCAGTAATACAGGACTTACTCAAAGCTAAACAAAGAAGATTTTTCTTAAAATACTGGTATTCTAGCTGATAGAATAAAATTAAGATGACCTTTTGATAGATGTCTGTTTATTGATTTAAATTCACCTTTTTGTGAGCAATGTTGAAGAGGTCTGTTAGAATACAAGCATGTATAATAACATGAGCTAAACAAGTTTTATTTCTTTGTGTGTCATTATGGAAAGATTGAAGCAAGCTTCACCTAAGTGTAGTGATGCAAAAAAAAATAATAGTATCCAGTCTGGATGTGCAAAAGCAGAGGAAAACAGGAGCTTCATATTAAAGTGCCTTCTAGGTAGCTGACATGATGCATCTAGTCAGACGGAAATAATGACAGACGGAAACTATCATGAGGTCTGTGAAGCATCAACATGCTGCCATCATTTTCTTTCTAACCTTGCCTTGCTAGCGGTTCTCAGACTTACAGGCTGAGAGATCATTTAAAAAGCAAATCCTAATGATGCTGCCCACTGTAACAACAGCCAGTGAGATTGGCATCAATTTAGCTCAGTTTAGAAACTCAGAATAGCAGCCATTGTTGACTCATGACACACTAAAGTCACATTGTTCTCTCCTTTTCCTCCCCCCTCCCCATCCCTCCAGTTATTTATGCATTTCACTGAAAATTGTTTACCTGTATGGAGGAAGGGGAGTGAATAGTCCATCTTTGTTTTTCCCCTGCTTCTCAGAGTATAAGCTCTTCAATTTTTTTTTTTTTTTTTTTTAACTGGACAGCTTTATTTGGATACAAAATGCTTGGAATATATTTTGTTTTTCTTTGTACACATTTTTTGTACATTATGTATGCATAGGATAACAGCGAGTAAATAATATCCCACTGTCCCTGTAGGTTAAGCCTAACACTATATGGTTCAGATAAACACATTACATGGCTGCCATAATCAATGTGGAATGGCAAAGCAATTTTGCAGATGCAGTTTAGGGAAAAAACAGTTGGTTGTCTTGTCCAGATTCAATAGAATCTATTCACCAACACAACCTACAGTAAAACAGTAACGCATTTTATTTGTTACGCCAGTGATTTCATTGCAAACCACTGGGAACTGGAGCTGATGTGCAATAACATAATGGCATTATCACTTTGCAAACCAGAAAGTAGCTTGGTTGGGTGCTAGCAGGGAACAAGGGCCCAGAGACAGACAGATGACATGAAAAACGACGAGTAGATCAAACTGCTTGTTTCTTATTGTAAATGTTATTTTCATATACAACCATGAATTTCATCCTATTAGGTAAACCTGACCTGAGGCTGTATACTGTTTTCATTGTTTGTATATTGGGGTGGGGGGTAGGTGGTAGGAAGGACACCTATGCTTGGCAGATCTTTCCAATACTTTAATCAAAGATTAAGCATCTTATCTCAGCTTCAGAAGATGCTAACTATTTTTTTAAAAAGCCTTTTAAAAGACTTTTTCTATTTCACAATGTTAATACTAATGCAGAATTCATGACTCTAAAAGAAAATAGATGGCCTTTGATTCTGTTGGTGATATCAGGTACTGTATAGGTTGATTTCCCCAGGCACATGTGAAAAATGTCCTATTTGGTCTTAAATTTAGACTTAATAAATAGCTAATTTAGGATCTTGTTCTATATGCAAGGATATAATCACAAGGCATTCATTTTTAAAAGGTTTCATTTATTCTTGTGAGCTTAATTATTGAAAGGAAACTCTGAGCAATTTGTTTTTTTACCAGTGTCTGATTTCTGAGAATGGTTATTAAATATTAAATGGATGCATAATTCAGGCAATTAAGAAAGTAATCACACAAAGTAATGTAATGGAAGTTAATTATTACTGCATAAGCAAATAGTTCATTAATGCTAGTAGTTGCTATGGCTGCATTCTTAATACATGCAGAACTGAAGCATGAATCCTCTGTGTATTCAAAGAGATACTAGGAAGTATGGTACTGCAGAAAGAGTGTTCCTACTGAAAAGCATAGGCACATAAGGTCATATTGACCCCCTACTTCTCTAAATAAGGTGGGATCATCTTGAGAGTTTCAAAACTTGAGAGTTTTATTGAAACCATTGCCGCTTTAGATGCTTATATTCTTTTCTGTTTATAGTACAAACCAGGGCTTGTAGTACAAACCAAGGAAGAACTTAGGGAATTCAGCTTGTTAAAAAAAGTCACCAATCCTACTTCCCCTTTTAAAATCCTACCCAGTGGTGTTCCACTTGTTAAAAAGTCATAACATCATTATATGTAACTTAAAAGGATTGTACAATTTTTCAATACAAAAGCAAATAGCTGGTAACCACCCTTGTTATATTCTGTTCCTCAATGACTTGTGCAAAATCTGAGTTTTTTGCTAACATTATCTCCCTAAAGCATAACATTTCATAAAGACTATTTTAAGTTAAGTCCAGAGAGAGACACAAGAAGCTATATTCTTCAGTACTTTGTGATGCAATAATGTTAACTTTAGAGCCATATAGTTCAATAAAGAGATGGAAGTAGCTGTGGCCTAGAGATGAATAACATAAAGATAATGAGGGTCTTTCCCCAACATCGAATGGCATGGAGACCAGAGAGTCAGTCCCATTCATTTTGTGGCTTTTAGGGACATGTTGCATGGCCATTTACTGTGCATTACTCTTATTCTTTGGGGAATTGGGGGAGAAGACTGGTCTGTATCCAGCACTTGAGCAACAATTATCACAAGGACAATTGATAGTTGGTGCCTGCTGATCGTTATTATGAACAGCAGCACATATGGTTCTTGCTTACTGTTGCATGGCTTCCAGAGATGAAAGTGGGTAGGTATTGGAAGTGGGTTATATTGCTAGCTTTGCCACTTGGCACAGCTGAAAAGTGGGTGCTAGCTACCCTTGGCATAAATTAGTTAGACTGAGGGCTTATCTAAATTTGTCTGGCTGCCTGTTGTCCTCCAGAGGCCATCTACCAGCTGAGGACAATCGGAGCACAGTGCCCATCAGCCATACCACCTCCCCATTTCAATATATCCCCCAATGCGCCCTCTATACTAGGGGCTGCAGAGAAAGGTGAGGAGGTAGGAGTATGAGCTGGTTATGCTGGCTTAATGCTCACTGGCTCCCCAAAGGTGGAAAGCTGGCTGTTTTCTGATCCCTTTGAACTGCAGGAGTTGAGCAGTCCATAGAATTTGAAAATAGAATGGTAACAGTTCAATGTGCACAAGAAAGAGAGCATGGTGCATCATGGGAGATGTAGTCTGGCCATAGTAGGGACATGTAACTACAGCTCCCAGCAGGCACCATCATGGCTCAAGTAGAAGCAGAGATTAACATCCACCCAAAATGGAACATTTCAATTGAAAAAATCAAAATGAAACATTTTGACACTTGTGAATACACATTTTTAGGAACTTGAAAAGTTCCAATTTGGAATGCCAACATATTGGAAATGCCTCTGGGAAGGAAATTTTGGGTTTTGATCAGCTCTGACAACAAAGACAATCCCACCAGCACTAACAATCAATCAGGCAGGAACTCAGCCAGCCGCCTAAAGGAAAACTCCTTTCACTGTGGTGCTGCCCAGGGGTACCTACGGTTGTAAGGCACCTTGCTACCACCTGGCCTTAGTGTGAGGAAGACTTGTTTGTGCCTGCTGTGGATCAACTTCCTGAGTCCACCAGCCTCTGACAACACAAACACTACCTTCCCAGCCTCCACAGACCTTGCTCTTTCTGTACAGGTTTGTGATACAGTGCTTAATTTGTGCCAGGACTTGCCAGGGCTGAGCCCTGGTAGCTCTAGGCTTGGTAGTTCATAGCCCTGGCATGTCTGGGCTTTCTGAGTCAGTTATGAAAGTAAAAAAAATTGCTTGAGCCCTGGCACCTCTTTCGTTATAAATTAAGCACTGGTGATAAGCACACACCAACCTGAGTCCTCCAAGTGCCCAGCCCCTGATCTAGTGAACATTCACAGAACTCTGCTTCTCTACTCCCAAAGGAACTATTTACTAGATTCAACTCAGGATCACCACTCTGCTTAATACCTAATAGCACTTAGATAAACTTATTCTTATTTTCACTATAAATATATCATCGAAGACCAGAAATTCAATTGATAGTAAGGAAGGATACTGGAGGAAACAGTTGCATATAAAACAAAATAACATGTTTTCTAGAGCCTAAAACTTAACTCTCAAGACGTTTTCTGGACTCCTACAGAATAACTTATCCCAAATCCTTTTCCCATTATTTTCAACGATGGTGGCTGAGATCCTCCTTTCATAAGATCAAGACCACTGGCAGCTTGTCTTCCCAGATTAAAGGATCCCTGGTGTAACCTCTGTACCCCCATTTCTATCTCCAAACATGCATTGTCTTTACTAGAACACAGGACAAGTCCTGCTGTTTTTGTTTTTGTTTCTGCAGCACTCGCAATCTACTCATGAGCATTTGACTCAATATGCAAATAGACTTCCACTATAAATACACAATGATCAACCAGGAAGATGAGTGTGTCCCATCTCCTGTCTGGAGAAGTCTGTCTCAATGAACACTACTCATGACCTGCCTTTAACTTTAATAACCTAATTTTCAGTATGCAGACATAACTCCTTACACATTATTTGTACATTTCACAATGATTAGAATGACCAGCATGACACATGCTTTCAGGAGACTTTACATGACCCCTTTTGGTGAACCCAGGGGATCCCTGTAACCCTCTGCCAGTAGTCATCAAAAGGTTCTTGAGTCACATTCACCTCTTCATTTCAGAAGCACATCTTCAACCCTTTCTCAGAACCCTATCAAACAGATGTTTTCTGCAGTGTGCCTGGAATGGCACAGAATTCAAGCTATCTCATACACAGGTGTTGGAAAGCAAATTCCAGAGTTTGGAGCCCTCACAGAGAATGACCAGCTAACAGCCCCGGGAAAGGGATGTAGATCAAATATCTCTTGCTGACCACAGCAGTGGTCGTATAGCACAGGGATATAAATGAACCCTCAGCTAGGCAGGTAACAGGCCATTTAGCACCCTATAGACCATATTCAACAGCTTAAACTCTACCAATGGGCAGCCAGTGCAGAGCATTGGTGTCATATGCTCCCAACAAGATGCCCCACTCAATAAGCAATCCACTATATTCTGTACCAGCATCAGTCTCCAAGTGGCTTTTAAGGTGTACAGTACATTTAAATATCCATGCTTTTGTTACCTCAAAAGTAGACTAGCTTCTGAGGTAAGGCAAAGTTCTCATTCAGAAGGAAGATTACAACTTCCTACTTAGACAGATGGTAAAGAGCTGAGTGGGTTACTGCTGTAATGTGATCATTGAACAGCAGGCAGAGGTCTGAAATCATCCCTACATTATGAACTCTAGCAACTAATGGTGGACATACTCCCAGAATCAAAGGTCATCTCTCATCTTCTCCAACCACTTCCTGTATCATCACCTCAGTATTGTCTTTAGCCAACCCCATCTATGCCCTAATTTTAGCTAGATATTGGTTGAGTAGAACAAGATAGAGATGTACAACTGAGTGTCATTTGCATACTGAAAATGCAACATCTCCTTACTAACCCTTCTGGTGACCCCCATATACACACTGAACAGAATGGTATCCTGCAGGATCCCATACTTGATAGCTCTTCAGGAAGAGGAAAAAATGCGCACAATTAGCTGCTGTGTAATCCCATCCACTCCTACCAAGTGCAAGATGTTGCAGGCAAGTTGTCAACATCTCATGATCAATGATCCTAAAGGTAGCTAACAGCTCTAACAATACCAGTATGGACACCTAGTCTTCATCCATCACCAGGAGGAGACAATCAACCAACATGACCAATGCAATCTCTGTGTCAAAGCTAGGTCTATAGCCAAACAGACAAAGGCCAAGGACATGAAAAGCCATCTAGATATTGAGAGCTGTCTCACCATATCCTTCTCCACAATCTTACCCAAAATGGGAAGATGTGATACTAGTGGACAATTGACTACATTGGCAATATCAGCTAATGATTTCCTGAACACTTTTCCAATGCTATTTGTAATTCTTTATTCGGACTCTGTGATCGATCAGTTTAGTCATATGGCATTATTTCTACCTCTTACATAGACTACTTCAAAACTCACACAGACCTTTCAAGATGTCCATAGGAAAGCTTCTGGCAAGAATATTGGCAACACTTTCTGGCAAACACCAATTTGGTGAATAATAATTCGCTCATGTTGACTGAAAATGAATACTGTGGCCACAAATACTGTCTAAATGAATTTGCAGGTTTTAGTTGAATGAAAGTTTGCATGTATAAATATGGACCTGACCCCACAAACCTTTGCTTACAAGAATATATCTATTTACTTCAATGAAACCATTCAAGCAAGTAAAGGTTTCCAGGACTGAGCCCACGAGCAGCCCATTTGATCAAAAAATATTATACCCTGAAAAATGGTGACCAACCAGTAGAATGAATATGCACTATATCTTTAATCACTGTTACTGTTCTGAATTCAGAATTTACTGAGGTGGTGTTCTTAGCAGTATGATACGATATACTGCATATTTTCTACTGACAAACTGTTTACAAAAAGAGTACAATTTTATTTTAGATAAACTTTTTTCCACATTCAGAAACTTTTGCTCTTTCAAGATTCACTTATCTAAACTGTGAATTGCAGAATTTTTTTTCCAATTTCTCATTTGTGTCCAAAAATTTTTTTTTTGAAAATTTCATCTCTTATGTAATGATTTGGTCTTTTGCAAGATAAAATAACTTAATCAGTAATTTTAACAGATTTGGTTTTAATTTGTCATTTTGGTAATTATTCAAGTTCTGATTTAATGTGCAGCATGACTAGTGGACATTTTGCTTTCATTAATAGTGAATTTTGTTTTACAAGCAAAACCCAAATCCAGTAGAAATAATTTACATTAATTTATACAGTGAAAAAGGTCCGTCATTGAGCTCCTTGTATTAAGGGTGGAGAACTTCCATTCTTCTCTGTGCTCCATGCCTATACTGCTTTGCTTTAATTGATTAAATAATCTGCCGGACAACAAATTATCGTTTAGATTCCCTAGTGAATCACTTTACAGTATATGTAGAGTGGTGGGCAGAGATTTACCGTGAATTGTGCCAATCCAACAAAGCCACAGCCTGGAGAAAACATGACAGCTAGCTCTACTTCAACAATAAAAGCCAATTGCTCTGATATGAGCTTGGGACTTGTGTGGCTGTACATCTTTGGCAATATACTAACAGGCATGGTGTCTACCAATTTCCACATTGTCTGTGCCATCCAAATTGCAGAAACTGAGACTATTTGAAGGTGTGCACAGGAGATGGCATAAATTCTACAGTTTTTTCTTTTAAAAGTCACTAAACTAGTAGGCCTTCTGACCATTTAATTGTAACTATTACCAGAATAATCAAAGCAAAAGTTTAGAAATAATTGAGGTAAGTGTACCTTACTGCAGAATTCCCTAACTAAAGTGAAGAAAAATCTTACAGAACCTAATAAAAATCCCTTAGAAAGATGGAAAAATCAATTGAAGTAAATGAGAACAGTTTCATTCTTAGTGGAGTAGTAATGAGGTAGTTTGCTGGTGAATCTCTCTGATTAACAGTATGCATATTTAGCACTACAACAGCTTCCTTGTCTGTGGAGACCAGATACCTAATACAATTAAATATTGTGGGAAATGTAGCTCTGAATTGTCATGTCCTGGTTTAAGTTATGAGATTACATGCTAGCTGTAATATTGGCATAAAAATCAACACCTTGGTGGGGTTAGAAAAGGAGAAAGCAGCCTCGACTATTCTATTTTTAAAATGTTTGCCCTAAGATGATTCTCTGACATCTATGGTTGGCCATGTAAAACCTATTTTATCAGTCTTTCTAAAGCCACATTTTGCGTTCCATTAGCAGCATGCAGTAGGCCCATGTGTCCTCTGCATTACACTAATTGTTTAAGCATGACAGGTTATTACTTCAGTCAGAGGGGTAATGTAGATTGGAAAAAAGTAGGGCACAAACACAATTTTCTAGTTCTCAAGAAGCAATTATAAATAGATGAGAAGCCATAAAAATATTACACATGGGAAATGATCTTCAGTACAACTGAAATGGATGCTATGGCAGTAGAATGAAGAGCAAGATAGGTTTTGAGCTGACAAACTGCAGTTGGTGATTAAACATAGCCAATGTATTCCTCTGGAAAGTGGAATAGTACACATTGGAATCAGAATTCCTAAATCACTTTTTCATCAGGAAAACTTTCACATTAAACCAAAATTCTGGAGAACTTTTAGACTGATAAGAGGAGAGTCTGAAAGGATCTAGATAATGTGTTTTTAAAATAATGGTGTAATGTTTATGAAATATGCCAGACTGGATAGGAGATGACTTCATGCTATCAGTTTATCCACAAAACAAAGCTTCTCCACACAATCTAGCAAATTTATATCAACCCTGACCTTCAGGGACTATTTATGGAGATGAAAGATTAGGTAAAGTTGCATGTCCATCTAATCCTAAATCTTGGCTGAGATTACATCAAGTACACCAATCAGTGCCAACTGTGGTGGTGATTTGTGAGAGAGCTTCTGATAACTGGGAACTGAAACTAGACACACAGTGATTTCATATAAGCCACCAAGCAAATATCAGACTAGAGCCAGTCATGGAGATATGTAAACTGTACACTCACACACTATATCCATGTATGGCCAGGATCTAGGATGGGTTTTAGCTATTTACAGGGTATTGTGCGGCTGAAGGCACAGGTGGTTTTTGCGTAGTCCTGACTACTCTTAGGTGCTTTCTTATTTTTGCCTATTGAGCATTCCCAATCTCTGTTAAGATACAGCAGCTCTGCAAATTCAGAGTTTTGTCTTCTTCATCTTTGTAACTGGGAACAGATACCCTCCCCTTTTGTCCTGCCCACCCCTTCCTTTTAATAGGGAAGGAGATAGATGGGAACTAGGTCTGCCTCCCCTTTCAATGGGGTGGGGAGGAGGGCAATGGAGAATCTGATCCTTCTAGTTCTGTTCTCTTCTGGGATTGTGGGTGGGGAAAAGGAGAAATATATGGCCAGTGACTGGTTCCCCCTTCTTGGGGGAGAGGAAAAACTGAGTCTTGCCTTCTGTAGGAAGAAGGAAGGGTTGGAAGGGGCAGCGTGGTAGTAAAGAGGACTGATAAGAAGGGCTTTGGGGTAGACACTGAGAAACAGACAGAAAGTGAGTGAAGGAGGAACCGGGGACAAGAGGAGAAAACGAAGAGTCTAGTGGGAGATTCCAGGGAGGTGTAGGAGGCCCACTGAAATGCTGCTGTGAGGAGTACAGAGGTGATGTCAGATACCAAAGCACCAACAGGATAAATAAGTACATATTGAGGAAACAGGAAATGGGGTGCCCCATGATTCAGTGGCTGAGGGAAATTGGTTTTAAGCTAGGAAACATCAGAGAGAGGAGGTGTGGGTTTCCTGGCCAAACATTTTTCCTGGATAACCCTGTGTCAGATGGTAACAATAGAACTGGTGACCTACAGGTAAATGATTCACTAATCTTTTACCAGTCCCCTCCCAGTCCTGCTCCTGAAAGTGTGTAAATAAAATGTATTTTAATTGCTTTCTTTTTAAATAAACTTTTAAGTTTAAAAATAAAATCTTTCCTGGCTTCTGGGGTCTTGATCCCCTAGAGGATCATGAACAGGCATCAGGGGGGTTGCAACCACCTTCTCATATGGTTATGGTCTTGCCATAGGAGAAGGGTTCTGGATTTTGTTGGGGCAGGCCTGTTGGAATGGGGTATACAGTGTCAGTGACAGGACAAACTGCATCTCCGCCCACCAAGGTGTCAGGCTTCATACTTTAGTTATCCTTGCGTGGAGCCCTGCAGTTCTCCTGCTCTTAGACCAGGCCCTGGCCTTCAGTGCCCTCTGCATCAATCATGTTTACCCAGCAGGTCTGACTGGGATCAGACATGCAGTTCTTTCCTTCAGGAGTTTGTGACCAGTGCTGAATTCAGTAACTAGAGCTGGCTTGAGAGTAGAATTCCTATTCTGCAGGAAATTCTGAAATTCCAAATAAAACAGAGTAGAAAAAGGAATTTTAACACATCCCTGGAGTGAGAATTCTGACATTTTGTTTAGAAAAAGGCAAAAAAAATTCATTTTGAACTTTTTGAAATGTTTCCAAGCCTTCCTAAGCTGCCCAGAGCCCTAGCAGCCTACCAAGTGGAAGCCCAGGATCCCCAGAAGTCTGCCAGGTGAGCTGTGAGGAGCCAGGCATGCGAGTTGACACCAAACCAGGCAAGGTTCCCTCAGAATTTCATCTCAATCGACATATTCCTGCAAAACCATCTAGAGTTTGACAAATTAATGTTTTTCGACGGAAAAATGTTCTGTCAGAAAAGTTCTAATAATGACCAAACGGCCTTCTGAAACCTGAAGTACTGTTTAATTTTAATAGTGAGCACAAAGCATCTAGAGAAAAGGGTTTTGAAACAGTCTACATGCATGTCTTTCTTATCTACAGGTTTATCAACCCCTGATGATAGGGAAGCTTAACTTCTTTGGAAAGCCCAACAGGTGCTCTGTCTACCTGAATAGCTCTCCAACAATCGCCTCCCCCTACGGTGAAAGAGAGAATCCCTTTTTATCCAGCCATAGTCCTCTTGATCTTTTGGTTCCCAGCCTTATTTTGCCACACAAAGCCACATTTTGAAACGTGTCTGAACCCCAGAGGGAGAATCTTCACAGCTAATTGCTTGGGCATTGTCTCTTAACCACCCTGCAATATTTCCCATGGGATAACTTGTCTTGAGACATTGTTTTTCCTTCCTGTTTGTTTTCCAACATCCCTGCTAATTTAACCCAGTAGAGCCATGCAATAAACATCCCGATATTGAACCCAAAATAGCCATATTTTAAATATTCCAATAAGCAGGTCAACATATAGTATTAATAAATGCTTACAGAGCAGCTCTACATCTATCCCACACAACATAGAAATTTGTAATAGATAATAAGACAGAAAATATCACATTGCCTTTTTATAAATCCATGGTATGCCCACATCTTGAATACTGCTTGCAGATCTGGTCTCCCCATCTCAAAAAAGATATATTGGAATTGGAAAAGGTACAGAAAAGGGCTACTATAATGATTAGGTGTATGGAAAAGCTTCTATATGAGGAGAGATTAATAGGACTGGGACTTTTCAGCTTGGAAAAGAGATGACTAAGGGGGGGAATATGAGAGAGGTCTATAAAATCATGACTGGTATGGAGAAAGTGAATAAGGAAGTAAATCAATTACTCCTCATAACACAAGAAATAGGGGTCACCCAACGAAATTAATAGGTAGCAGCTATAAAGCAAAGATAAGGAAGTATTTCTTCACATAACCCACAATCAATCCATGGAACTCCTTGCTAGAGGATGTCACGAAGGCCAAGACTACAACAGGGTTCAAAAAAGATCTAGATGAGTTCATGGGGGATAAGTCTATCAATGGCTATTAGCCAGGATAGGCAGGGATTGCTGTTTGCCAGAGTCTGGGAATGGCCAACTTGATGGATCACTTAATGATTACCTGTTCTATTCATTCCCTCTGAAGCACCTGGTATTGGCCACTGTCGGAGGACAGGATACTGAGCTAGATGGACCATTGGTCTGACCCGGTTTGGCCATTCTTACGTTCTTAAAACATTAAGAACCACTGCTTTACCTTATTTTTAACTTTCCTTCAGCAACTATTTGCTCTAGTCATACCACTGGGTTAGATGAAGGTGCTGCAATACTGTCACTATATGCAGAGTTTGTGTGTTATATGCTTTCTAACTGAGAGAACAGGGGGAAGTGGGCTGAACCTTCAAATATTACTTTTAGTTCCGGGTTGTGAAATTTCATCTTTTTGTCCTTCAGCCTTTATTTTCAAAGTTTTCAATAAGATTGGAAATTTAAATTGTCCAGCCAGGAAGAGGACAGAACAAAGCACTTAGTGTGGTTTGTTTAAAATGGCATTGCTTTGTTTTCAGTTATTAGTTGTATTTACTATTATTCAGTATTTATTTATATTGTGATGCTCCTCAAGTGAGGGTAACAAACAGTAGGAGGGAAAACGGATGGTGATGGGTTCACACAGTTACAAAGGCTGAACAAACTACACAATGGAATAGTTTTGAACCAATTAAATGTTCGTCTTTAAAACTTCCATTAAATTCCTGATCAGATCATATCCCCCATGATCCCGTAACATTCTTCTCCCTCCTGCCCCCTCCTGGAAAACTATAACACTGGTCTTGCTTCCTGTTCTTTAATTGATATATTGATTGATTGACTCCTTTGATGTGCACTGTCCCCAGTTCCCCTATCAAACATTTAGCTCCTTTTAAAGAAATATAACCTCTCTCCTTACTTACCACAGACAATGGGCCGCCTTCTTCTACCAAAGTCCCAACTCGCTGGCTACAAAGAATTCCCCGCTATTTAGAGGGTATGAAGGGATCCCTGCAGGTGGCAGGTGAAAGGAAGAAGAAAGCCCATGGAGAGCACAGTGAGATATTACAGCACGCAGGTTATGAAGGTGCTGCTCCCATTCAGCTACCCTCTTCACTGTACTCCCCAACCGCCAATCTCCCAACCCCACAGAACAGCTCAGGGTCTGGAACTGTCACCAACCTCAGGACATGTGAGGTTAGAAGGTGCAATCCCCTAATGCTGCTTTGAGCAAGTGGGGAGGAATGAATCCCTGGGCCTGGTTTCACAGAGACGTAGAGGGCAAGGCAGGCTCTGCTAGCTTGCTTCCCCTGCCTCCCGGTGTGGCTGGCAGCTGTTACTGCGTGATAAAGTTCCCAGTGAATTAGGAGGTGTTGCAGCTGCAGGAGCCATGAACAGCTTGCTGTCTCAGTTTAGACATTGATTATCTCTGCCTTAACCATCGAGTGTCATTCTAGTCAATGGCATTACAATAGGGAGTTCAAGAGAGCACAGAAATAAAAGAGCACACAAAAGCACAAACAATGCTAAACAAAGAAAGAAAATGCTAGAAAAATGCTAGAGATAAAGGCAGCATGAAGCTGTTAGCTGAACTGGAGTTGGGTACCTGCAGATCCCTGGTTATATGCTGGTGATGTAGTGGTGTGTGTAAATTTGTGGAGGTTGTGGTTGTGAGGGGTAGAATTAGATATATTTTCGACCTAGCCTACTGGATCATTCCTATTCCGGCTCGTAGTCTTTCCCACTCCAGAAGTGATACATCCTCAAAATGAATGCTACTGATGCAGTGCTTTGTGGGTGGATAAGGAATGACTAAAACAATTCAGAAGGAATTACTATTATTTACTGTTTCTGCCAACTGTGTTCTTGGCTTTCGGTTTTGTGTATGGTATGATGCTATTTTCCCCATTCTGAAGAGCTTATAGTCTAGAAGGTGGGAACATAAAAGGCAAGACACCAATTGAAATCCAGGGGTCAGGATAATCCAAATGCTAGAGCTGTCCCCAGTTATGGCGAGAATATGGTATTTTGAAAATTCTTTTTGTGCATTTCTGTGGTATGTCAGTGAAGTGTGAATTGGGTGACAGATACTTCACAAATGAAAAAGTAATTTAAATATATATTTTAGTGCCATTGCATGTATAGACTAAAAGTGAAATAGCTTGTCATAAGAATTATTTTCTAAACTCTCAGTTTTGTTAGTGATCCCTTAACATTGCTTCCCAGAGCTTGTACTTGAGTTGAGGTATTGATGGACTACCTGAAGTTGTTGAGTTTAGTTTTCTGAGATACTTCGGAAGAGTCTGAGGTCTGAGTGGATCAAGATTCCAGTCAATTTACAAGCCAAGTTCTGCCCTCCTATTGCTTCAGTAGAAGCCATCCTGTGCATATAAGGGCAGAATTTGGCTACTAAGATTGAAACAGTACAGTTCTGATTTTTACTCTGCAGTCCCAAACAATGGAAGATTTCCCCTAAAAAGTAAATAAATTAAAAAAAAAAAAAAAAAAAAAGTGCAACAGCCTCAGCTATGGTGCCCAACAATCATTTTCAGATTAGCTCATATACAGGAGAAATATGCAGACTGGCTGTTAATTAATATCTTTCATTAATTCAACACAAGACAGTACAGTGGTAGAGACTTTTAGTAACATTGCACCCAAATTATTTGCGACTCCCTTCCAAACAGTGCAAAAGTCTGTGTGGCAGTTTCTAAAATCAAATTAAAAAGTCATATTTTAAGTAGGAAACTATTTTTCCTGAAACAAAAACCAATCCAAACATTTGTCCTCAACTCAAACAAAGCCTTTTCTGCAGTTTCAGAAAAATCAGGTAACTTTTCCCCCATATTTCCCCTCATGTGCTACCATTCTTTGGCAGCACTCTGGTTCAGCCTTGGAGCTGAAGTGCCAAAGTACATGAAGACCCCTTCCAGAGCAGTTATGCAGACCCAAAATATTTGGATTAGTTTTGGTTAAGGATTACATATTGTTCTCTCCTGTATGTGCCTACTTGTTAGACTGAGCTTTTCGCAGCTGGGGAAGTCTTTAGATTGGTGCACTGTATAGGACCAAATACATTGTCAGTATTTAACGGTTAATATAAATAGACTATTATGTAGACACGCACCAATATTTAATATAAATGTGTATATATATTATAGACAAGTAACTTTAAAATATTGCTTCAACTAATACAGTAATTCATAGTGCTGAAAGTTCGCTTTCCTATCCTAAAACAATAGAACTTTAAAACTTGAGTGAAGAAGACAAATTAGGCTGAAGACAGGAATGTTCCTGGTTTAGTTACAAATTTTATTTTAAGCAGTTTTGAAGCCAAGGACATTTTGAGGATCATTTCCAAGCTAGCATAGAGATATCGCAGAGTGCATGTAATATGTAAAACATGAAAAATTGTGTGACTGCTTGTAAGTGTGTTCAAAGACTCAATGTCTGGGGTCACCCAGAAATCATTTACTGTGCCACATCAGTGCCAGACAGAAGTCATAATAATAATAATATTAAGCAAAAGTTGGCAGCAAGATTTACTTTCTTTTGTCCAGACAATTAACAGTTTATACCAGTTTCTTGGAGCCAAATATGTATATACTGGAGAAGACCTGTCATCTTGGCTCCAGCTTGCCTAGCTCAGATGAAGCAATAATAAGATAACATGCCCATTTGCATTAGCACAGAAGTGCAATTCTCAGGCATTCTAGCTTACTCAAAGCTTTAGTTGCAAAGATAATTGACTGAGTAGTGTATGGATCTATACTGAGGTTATGATTTCATCCATGTACATGTGATCAGCCTTTGGAGAAGCTAAAAAAGATGCTGATGTTTTAATGATATTTTCTCCTTAAAATATAGTGTAGCCTCTCACCTGTGGGGTTTAGGAGTTTCCTACAGAACTACACTGCTTTCCACCTGAGGACCTCACTGGATTTTAGTAATAGTCCATGAATTTAACCTCATCATGCTTGGGAGGAGGGGAGGTAGAGGTAAGGCAATTTGGGAGTCAAAATTTTGTTTCAATGGAAATTCTCTGATGAGTTCTACAGGCAGGACCATATTAGAAATGTGGAAGTCGAGTCATGGAGAGGTTAAGACACTTGCTCAGGGTCCCACAGGAAGTGTCTGGAAGAGCTGGAAAAAACAAACTCACTCCCCATTCTATGGCTTGGCAGCAAGACCATCCTTCTTTACCTGTGTGGTGATTATTATTTATATCTTCATAGTGCCCGCAGTATGCTAGGTGCTGTCTAAAACTATAAGCGGACATATTCCTTGTGATGAAAAGCTTGGAGTTCAAAAATACATAGAACATACACTTTGTGTATTACCCAACATGATCCAAGTGAAATTTGACACATATCTTTTTAGGTGGGGGTTGTTGGAGTTTTCAGGCCGGGGTTGGAGGAGGAGAGTCATACTGAGGTAGGGTGACCAGATGTCCTAATTTTATAGGGACAGTCCTGATATTCAGGGCTTTGTCTTATATAGGCACCTATTATCCTCCAACCCCTGTCCTGATTTTTCACACTTGCTATCTGGTTACCTTACACCAGGATGCCCTGTGAGGGGTTGAAATAAAGTAAAGAAAGGGATTATTACAGTAAGAAAGGAAAATGAATAATAGATGAGAAACTGCATGAGGAAAAGGTGGAAATATGAAAGACAGACAGAGGGGAACATTTTCAATAAGTAGTGAGTCAAGGAAGGGAGCTGAGTGCTTGCAGTGGAAGGAGAAGGCAAGTTAGCAAAGAAAATAGGCAATGTCTTTCAGAGCTGAGTGCTGAAACGGGAAAGTCCTAAAGATCCATTGTTTGGCCCACCTGGGGCAGGCACAAAGGTACCTGATTACAACTACCTTTGCAGTTCTGCTTGGGATGAACCTCTCATCCCAAAGAGCACATCAGAGCAGGTACGTTGCACTGACTGTGATGGCCACCAAGGGGCCTTTCAAGCAGACAGGGATTACTGGAGAGCATTAGCAATCCAGCCACATCCCAGTGTCTTTGGTCATGTACCCTGTGTCAGAGTGGAGGGAAGATGAGGTCATGAGGATGTGTCTGCACTGCAATTAAACACCTGCGGCTGGTGCGTATCCGCTGACTCAAGCTCACAGGACTCAGGCTACAGGGCTGCTTAATTGCAGAGTAGACATTCATGTTTGGGCTGGAGCCTGGGCTCTGGGACCCAGCGAGGAGGGAAGAGCCCGGGCTCCAACCCAAGCCCAAATGTCTACACCATAACTAAACAGCCCTGTAGGCAGAGCCCTGTCAGCCTGAGTCAGCTGACACAGGCCAGCTGCGGGAGGTGAACTGCAGTTTAGACATACCCACAGAGGCAGTTTTATGCCATTCTGGGTTCCATTCATGCCAGGAAAATCCTCAGATAGCTGACTATGCTGGCTTTAAGGCAGCCCAAAGTAGGTTTGGCAGGGGCCAGAATCTAGCTCATACCATCCAAATCCCTTATTTGAACTCTAGGCCCAGATCGTCAAAGGTATCTAGCACCCAACTCCCATTGAAATCTGGGCCTCAGTCATGTGGGCTGCAGGGCAGGAGCAACAAATGACATATTGTTGATGTGATGGTTATTATGTATTTGTCTGATGATAGCACCTAAATGAGACTGGGGCCTATTGTGGTAGGAAGTATACAAAAGCCAGACTTTTAGACTACACCTGACCCACAGAGACACAGAAAGTCCAAATGACTTGCTCAGGGTCACACAGTGAGTCTGTGGGCGTGGCTGCTAAGCTACTTTGAAACAGTGTCTTGCAGAGCCTAGTTCTGCATGAGCTCACCATCTCCTCTGTTAGAAAGCCACTTATCTTAGCTTCTCGCACACCCATGTGCAATCCCCAGGAACACTACTGCAGTAGCTCCAGCATGGTGACCTGCACTGGTGGGGTGAGAGGGGCATGAGGATTAGAAGCGTCATCTGAACCCCCCAGAGTTTAGTGCTTTTGTTAGGAAAATTTTGGAGAGGAGGCAGGAAGGCTCTGCTGACCCTAGCCCCCAGCTGTTGTGATTCCATTAGTAATGGAGATGTTGCTTGGCCATCTCACTGTCTTCCTGGCTTTCAGTGAGCCAGGATGACCCTCATCTTCAGGCTGCGGCATTTTAAGAAGGTTTTGTCTCCCCCAGTGTTACTCCATGCTGACCATATTGACGTATTTGTGTCAATTGTGTGAGGGAGTGTAGTTTCAGACTCTACCTCAAAGATAGGTGCTGCATCAGAGCTTAATGGAGCAGCTCAGTGGTCACTGCTGATTCAAATCAAATTTCAGCATATGAAAAATACATTTAAAAAATATGAATTTATTTAGATGCTGCCATGACTTAGCAATAATTATAAACCCTTCCAAAGAGAATGGGTGAAAGCCACCGCAAATGCTGTCTGGTACATTCCTGAGCAGAAGAGAAAGGTTGGCGCCATTTTTATAGTTATGCTTGTTAAGATTTAATAGATGGAAAGTTTCATTAGTGAACTGTGTTGCAATTAACTTCCTGGAGGTTCCAACCTACAGTATGCAGTACTTGCTGTCAGAAAATTGTTTAAATTTCCTTTTAGAAATAATTTATTAGATTTTCAGCACTTGAATGTTAATTAATAGGAAGGGCCAGAATTCAGTGAAAAACAAATCCAACACATTATCTGATTTTTCTTACTACTCTACTTATTGAAGATCAAGCTATTTACCCTTTTTATTTCTCAGTGAACACCAATTGATGACAAGCCAGGGTTGAGTTGGCCTTAGGGGTGGTTTTACATCAAGAATAAGGGTTCAAGAGAACAATATTCTTCACAGTAACATCAGAATTAAGAATCATTTGGGGGTAGTGACCTTTTATTCCTCTGTCTTTGTACAGACTTACCCCAGGCCAGGTCCTGCTTGCCTGACTCTCAGGTTGAAGATACGATGTGTGAGGGGATATAGGCACTAATCCTTCTGAAGATCATTTAAACAGGTGCCCGGCTGTGAGAGAACCCTAACCCCTCACTGACTCTAGTGGAAGTCAAGGGTGCACCTCTCAGGAGTGAGCTATTTTATACTAATGTTTAGCTAGAATGTAGGAAAATTCTTCTTCTTCATCTCACTTTTTTAAATTGAAGAAGCAGAATCACAGAAATGTAGGGCTGCAGGGGTCCTTGAGAAATCATATAGTCTAGGACCCCACTCTGAGGCAGAACCAAGTATACCCAAGCCATCCCTGACAGGTGTTTGTCTAATCTGTTCATAAAAACCTCCAGTAATGGGGATCCCACAACCTCCCTTGGAAGACTATCCCAATCCTTACAGTTAAAAGTTTTTCCTAGTGTCTAACTTAAATCCCCCATGCTGTAGATTTAGCTGATTCATTCTTGTCCTACCTTCAGTGGACATGGCGAGCAACTGATTACCATCTGTTCAGGAACTCTTGTCCACAGAATCTGGAAACCTGTGAATCAATTTAAGGATAGAGTGGGACTAGCCTTCCCTGGTCCATATATGTGGTGCTGGAGAAGAGGCGAGGCTTTTAATGTGCATCAACCAGCACTACAGCACGCCCTCCCTTTCATCAGGGCCAGAAAAATCATGCCCTCAGAGATGACTGCAAAATTCTCATTGTAGTTAGTGTACCTGTATATCTGAGAGCAGAATTGGCCTCATATTTACAACTGAAACATACACTACAGTTATTCTTTGTGTTTATCTACTACACTGGGAATAATCCTTCCAGATGTCTGACCAGAACTTTGGAACAATTTAGAAGAGGCTGTCCCCAGATATTCCATCTCAGGTTTTATATTGAGCCCAGTGCATATTAGAGCAAGACTTTAGGTGTTTTGTCAATGCAGTATGAATATTCATGCAGCGCAGACATGATCACTAGAGCTTATAGTTATGTACCTCATTATCAAGTCACACTGCCTTGATTTAAGGAGCTCCTAGTAACCTGGGATGAAGCACTAATATAGTGGGAATACCATAACTTAAAAAAAGACAGCACAGAAGACAGTTTCCAAAGTGGAGGGACATTCCAGGTTTCATTGCACACACATCTCTTCTTTGGAGGATACAATAAGGAGCTGGCAAAGAGTTAAGAGTTTTGCTATATTATGAATTGCAACCCATGATGTTCTCCAACAGATTTAAACATTTTGACTTACAGTTAGGCATGGCAGAATTCTAATGTTAATTTTTGGTAATTTCAATAGATAATATCTATATTTATTTTGAAGCATTTTAAAATTTGTATTTTAATTTCCACAGTTGCACAGACTTATGGGTTTTAAGCATTTTATTCCATTTTTATTTATTTACATTTTCAGTATTGTGGGAAATTATGCATGATCAGATAATAGTTATATAATGACAGTAGACATTGAGATTCAAAAAGTTAAAGCTTTATAACTGTTAAAACACAAAGTGTCAACATCACATGTCAAAATATACAGGAGTAAATATCCTTACATGAAATTCTAATTTATCAAGCAGAATCTTTCTTACTTCGTCTGTAAATTTTGATTATTATCAATGGAAACATCTTTTTCGTTGTTTTATCTGTGTATGGTGAAATAGACATTTATCAACATTTACCAATTAAAAATCGAATCCTTCCATACCTACTTCCAGTTCAATTTTATGTACAGTAACTAGTGTGTGCTATGTAACTTGTTCTTGATTTGGTCCCATAATTTCTAAATGAATGATCAGAAATAAGGAAGGTATTATACCATTTTATGCTAAATTAGCCTGACTGCAGAGCACTAAATATCTATCTCTGGAGATACCATTAACATTAAGTATTTTCCCCACTACAGCGGTTTTAAAAAGTATTTAATATTATATAGCCAGGTTGTAAACATTACTAATCAAGATGAAGAAAAGACTAGAAGAAAATAGGAGACTGAGAACCACTCAAACAAGTTTCATTTATTACTGAAACCACACTTATTGTTCCCATTCCCTTTTTCCTTGGTCAAATATTTTTTAGGCTAACAGTTGAAGAGTGAGTGGGGTTTTTCTTTAGAACACATGAATGATTATTAGTAATAGGGTAATCTTAAAAGGCAAGTTATCAAATTAACTTTAATGGAGCTACTCCTCTCCATAAGAACTATTTCCATGAATAAGGCATGCAGGATCAGATCCAATCTTTGGGTGTTCAAATTTAGAAAAAACAGCCCGAAGTTAAGATGATTGTCCAAAACTTCTGATGCAAGACAATATTCTTCTTTGACAGAGTTACTGGCCTAATGAATGGGGGCAGGGGAGCTGTAGACATGATATATCCTGATTTTAGAAGGCTTTTTACACAATCCCACATGACATTCACATATGCAAAATATAGGAATGTGGTCTAGATGAAATTACTATAAGGTGGGTGCAAAACTGATTGAAAGATCATACTCAAACAGTACTTATCAATGGTTTGCTGTCAAACTGAGGGAGTGGGGTGGAGGGAATGTATTTAGTGGGGTCCCACAGCAGTCATCCTGGGTTGGGTGCAATTCAATATTTCCTTTAATGATTTGGTTAATGGAGTGGGGAGTATGCTTACAAAATTTGTGAATGAGACCAAGCTGGGAGGGGTTGCTAACACTTTGGAGGACAGGATTAGAATTCAAAACAACATTGAGAAATAAGAGAATTGGTCTGAAATCAACAAGATGAAATTCAATCAAGACAAGTGCAAAGCATTAAACTTAGGAAAGAAAAATCAAATACACAACAACAAAATTGGGAATAACTGGCTAGGTGGTAGTACTGCGGAACAGGATCTGGGAATTATAGTGGAACACAAATTGAACATGAGTCAACATATGCAGCTGTGGAAAAGGCAAATATAATTCTGGGGTGTATTAACAGAAGTGGTGTTTGTAGGACATGGGAGGTAATTCTTCCCTCTTCTCAGCACTGGGCAGGACTCAGCTGGAGTACTGTGTCCAGTTTAGGGCACCACTTTTTAAGAAAGATGTGGAAAAACTAGAGAGAGTCTGGAGGAAAGCAATATTAGTGATAAAAGGTTTAGAAAAATAAAGTTTTAAAAACTGGGCAAGTTTACTCTTGAGAAAAGAGATGAGGGGGTCCTGTTATAGAGAACAACAGGTCGTCATCCTCTTTTTGTCCACTGAAAGTAGGACAAGAAATAATCAGCTTAATTTGCAGCAATGGAGATTTAGGTTGGATATTAGGAAAAGGTTTCTAATAAAAAGAATAGCTAAGCACTGGAATAGGCTTCCAAGGGAGGATGTGGAAACCCATCGTTGGAAGTTTTTAAGAACAGATTAGACAAACACCTGTCAGAGATGGTCTAAATTTACTTGGTTCTGCCTCAGTGCAAGGGGCTGGACTTATGACTCCTTGCGGTCCCATCCATCTCTACATTTCTCTGGTTCTCTGATTATTAATTTTATTTAAGCTCCAGTTTCAATGATTTCAGGATTCCTCCTTCCAGATAATCCATGTCAAAATGCCACAGCTCCCCACTCTTTGATCTGCTTCTGTCCCAATTTCTGCAGGTTATTGAGCCTGTTTGGGAGAGGCTGGGTTGACCCTGTTTTTATTACACTATTTCCTCCTTGCAGGCAGCATTTGCAGGAGAAGATTGTCTGAGGAAAAATAGGAGTTCTGATAGCCTGTAGGCTGGCTGCTGTCAAGATAAAATTCTGCTTGCTCTCTGGCCATATACGTATGCATTTATGGTGCTATGTGGATAGGTTTTATTTATTTGATTAATATGGCACTTATCACAATCCCATAGATGCATCAGCAAACAAATTCACATGATTCTTAAACCAACATTGTCAAAGATAACAAGCCTGTTCCTCCCACAGCTATCAAAAGAAAGAAACCCTCCATACTTACCCTACCTCCTCCAGAAAGGCCTTGGTGTGAGCCTTGTCGTCTGCCCTGAAGTTCAGTAAATTCAAGTTCTGCCAGTCAAAGGTGGACAAGCCTATTCTAGATTTGAGGACCTTCCACCACAAATCTGGGGGCCTAAAGTTTGTGTGTCCCAGATGACATCAACTGTCAAGGTTAATATGAAGAGGTAGGCTCTTAGACATCGCTTGTTGCTGCGGTTTTTTGTTTTCAGTAAGCTTAGAAATGGAAACCAGGGCATCCAAATAGTTGATGCAGAACTTGAGCATGCAAAAACTGAGGTGTGAAAAATAGTGGCCCTTTGAAAAGTGTTTCCCGTAAGCAGATAGTGCTCCCAGGCTGCTCTGAACAAGATATGCAGACACACTGCAAAATGTCCTGACCTACTACTTTTATGGAGTTGGACTTTATTGGTAACTCAAATGATAACATAACCCCTCAGCCTAAACTTTCTCCCTAAGGCTGGCTGTTCCCAGGGTTTCCCTGCAGGACCTTTCAGTCTGTGCCCTTAGTTCTGTCCAGAGCAGAGAGATACTCCACCCCACCCCCACTTATCCTCCAAGATTGAAAACACCTGCTCTAACTTCAGAGCGACTTAATACAAAATACTTGTCCATCTCTACATCAAGATGACCCAACAGAAGATCCCTGAAGGGACTCCTCATGCACAGCCCTAGAATCTGCCACTCTCTTAAAGTGTCTTTCTGCTTTAACGAAGACTGATGTTTTAGGTTCATAAGTTCAGCAAAGATAAACAACATATTTAAAAATTACGTTTGGATAGGTTTTCCTACACTTAACAGGCGTGAGTGTTTTACATCTAATATAACATATTTAAAAGAACATTAAGGGCCAGATTCTGTCACCCTCACTCGTGCTGTTGCAATACTTTACTCTGTTAGTAGTCCCATTGTTCTCAACAGTACTACTCCTAAACTAAGAGACCATTCTGTGTATCAATGTGTTCAGCAGAATCTGGCATTAAGCAAATATGATGAATCGTGAGTAGGAAAGTACAAGACTCATGCTCTGAAGCTTCTCCTCACACCTACACTAATGTACTTCCAACATCTAGGACCAGCAGCTGCTATTTTAGACCTGGAACTGCTCTGAGCAGAGACTAACAACGAACTGTGCTGTGGTTTTTGTGATGTAGACAAAAATCACTCCACAGGGACTAGGTTGAGATCATCAAACTCATTTCATTTATGGCATAAGTAGTGTTGGAAAACGGCTGTTCAAGGTGAATGCTAGTGCATTAACCCATAGCACTGCTAGACTTCCAACATTTCTTAGTCCCCCTTCTCTTCCCCCACCCCTCCCCCCAACAGAATTATTCATTGTATTTGAGTAAGTGTAATTCTAAAAACAATACTTCCAAATGGCCTGAAAAGAATGTCATGCAACATTTATTAGTAAGTCACTACAACAGCAAGGGCTCCAACTTGCTTTGATTTAGTGATGTAACTTGTGGTTAAAAGCTTCAGGCAAGGCCACACACAGGCAAACAGTGACTAGTGATTTGGATAATTAGTAGGAATGGCAGAACCCTGTCTCTTTACAAGGAGGTTAGCAATGACATGCAATTAAAAATGAGCTACAAAGGTATAATCATGGAGATATAAGGAACACAATCGACCAGGTTGAGTAAAACAAAATAATAGCTACCACAATAAGAACAGAGAAGAGATAATATAGTATTTCTTTATATTTTGTTAAAGAAATCATTTCTAAAGGTGAGATGAGGGGAATCCACACACTAATACTTCTGTTACGTTGCTGTAAATCTGAACTAACTCCAGTTAGCAAATTTTGGCCCTTCATGATTTAGAAACTTAGATTTACTCAGTTTTATAAGACATGAAATTACTTAAACACAGGGACTTTTATAAGGGAAAATACTAAAGTATCAGAGTTAGACTAGAACAAAGAACAGATTAATATTTACTATTTTTTCAGAATTTTTCTTACTATTTTTTTTTAACTTGCCAGTTCTGCAAGCCAGCCTCCCTTGACTTCATTGGGAAACACCTGTCTACAGCACATCTGAGTAAGGATGGCCCTAACATTGTTGATATTTTAAAAAAATCAGGGTTCCACTCTCTCACTGCTCATCTGTTCTTCCTTATTTGACCTGACAGTGAAGTCATAAAGCTGAATTTCTGACATCATTCTATTTTTCTGGGAGTGGCCTGTGATTTCAAATTACTAGAGCACAAGATTCACTTCTTTGTTAAATCACAAAATTAGATGGCAGCAAAGAAATGCAAAACTATTGGCCAAGTAGATTAATCATAAAAATCTAGAGTAGACATGATGCCTTAATACCAGAGTAATGGTCTTATACTGTTGACATTATTTTTGTTTAATATATCATGTCAGTAAGTTCAACCTCCTCTGTGTTATTCGTGTGTTTCTCGCATATTGGGGTAATTAACTACTATTTATGAGGCTACAGTAATACCTTTCATGATTAGAGTTGTTTGAATAGCTTTTTTAAAATTGAAAATATTTTCACAAATAAGAGTACAAGGTTCAAATTAGTATGATTTATGGTATTTCTTATTTGTAACTATTTTGAGAGCAACTGGATATTCCTGACATTTCACAGATTTTATTTCAAGGGATTATTTTGTCCCAATATTCTTACAAGAAGTTCTTGCTATTTGTTGCACACTGCTCCTTATTTTTCTGGATTTTTAAGGCATACCATCCAGTCTGGACACCAATTGTACCATGTGACTTATATAATTAACCATACCTCATAAACAATTGGGAGTTTGGTAGATGAAGTAAAATGTTTACAAACAACCTACATTCTGAAAACTATTCTTCCAAACCATGCAATAAACTTAAACAATAACTATCTTCTGAGAAAATCAGGATCAGTTTGCTAGTGGTTCACTAACTGAAAGATGGGCTTAAGTCCTTTTAAAAAATAAATAATTGAGCTACACGGTAGACTGGACTGTGCACCTAGGCTGGGATATAAGGAGGAATACATCACTCCCTTAGACTTCTTTATGGGTAAAGGGCCCTACATGCCCACTTACTCCTCCAACCCTAAAGCAGATGGGTGAAGAGGAAGGGACAGAGAATGGACAGAGCCTTGGTTCCACTCCCCTAGTGCATCAACCACAGAATAGAGCTGGTGCCAGAGTGAGATAATAATTGGCTGGTAAATTCAGCAGCAAATTACCACCTCCTGGTGCAAGGGAGGAGCAGAGAAGGAAATGTAGATCTCTGAATCACAATTCCTTCCCTGGGATGCCGCTTGGATAGTACAGCAATGAGCTGGTGTTTACTATGAATTGTGTCCTCTGGGACACAATCTAACCCATTATTTGTAACAAGTAGTTGCACTAATTGTGTTAATGATCATGAAATCAGTGCTGCTAACTGATGAGAAATGGAGAGAAATGCTCTGAAACACTGTTGGGGTGAGGAAGGGACTCATCAGCCCTAAGTCCTTTAAAATGTTCCAACCTACAGCTGACTACTTCAGCATTTGGGAAATTGGCCAATCTGGCTCCTATTCCATTTCATGGTGGGTCTAGTGAATATGCTTGACTATGCCACCAATCTTCAACTTCTCCAACTCCACTTGGCAGTGCAGAAAGCCACTCTAAATACTGCAGTTGTAGTGCAAAGATAGTTTCCCACTGCCTGGACCTCCTGCATGCTGCAAATAATGTATTGCAGTTTTCATAGCATAGAGTTCTTGTGTGGGTGCACAAACTTCATTAGGGTATGACCCAAAGAATTTAGAGATGGACCGGGGAAAAACCAAACAAAATCAACCTGATATATCAGCCTGTGCATCCCTTGCTCATGCAGACTTGTCTTTGCTTACCCTTATGCTGTGTTACAGACTACTTTGTGTAGCCAGGGTTGAAGTGATCAGATTTTTTTTTTGTGTGGCTCTCAACATATGGTTCCCAAGGATATGATTATGAAGTGGATGCAGTGTATTAAGATTCTCTCATTACTGTTGACCAGATGCCTTGTCCTGCTTTAATAATCAATAAGTATTGGTACTGCTGCCAGAACAGATGGGACTACCCTGAAAACAGACCATCTTCGGTGACTAACGGAGGAAAACCGCTTGACAAATCTTCTTTTGGATTAGTTACTAGAATACTGTAATAATAGTTCAAAGACAAGGGTTTCTTCTTGGTAGGATTCTCACCAAACTGGTAGATCATGGAAAAGGATTCTAGACTGCAAGTATCAATCTATCTGAGGGTTTTATACTGCTGCCCATCACCATAGTATATGAGCGCATTCCATGTTAACCCAATAACTGTAGTGAAGTCTTTTGTGGATTTCATGGAGTGTCTGATTCCCCTTTATTTTGGGGTCTGTCTCTGCTCACAGCTTTTCTGTCAGTTTGACATGTTTCTTTTTTGAGGGCAGAGTGTTTAGGAAAACGGAGGTGTCAGTGTTGTGTTGTGTTGCAATGCAGGAAAGGATTTTTCAAAGAAGCATACCAAAGTCTTAGTAAAACATATAGTACCTTAGCTTCAATGACTTTGAAAAAAAAGATAAACGCTTTGTTCAGTGCAGAACAAAAAGACGAAAAGCTGTCAGTTAAATTCAGTGTTAGAGGAAACATGAAGATACTTATCAGACATTTCTAATAAATCAAAATGACTTCATGGTATTTTGAGTACTGAATATTTATATTACAGTTTTAAATCTTTAGAATGAGGGAACACCATCTAATCTGTCTATTAGATGATATAATACAGTCTTGACCAGTTGAAATGATTAAAGATCCCCTGACATGCATCACAAAAGGCGTTTTGACCCTCATGTTGTGGACAAATGGATGGCAGATATTCCTGGGGTAATTATATTCTGCCTACCTAAATTATTTTTGAAGATTCAGTTTATATAATGTTCTAACTTATTTCTATCTACTGTTGTATAGTATTGACTGTGTCATCAAATGGCAATTATGCTCCACAATGCAGGTAACTGCATTTCAGTCATGGATGAATGACTTGTGTGTAAATATATATGTATGGTATCTCATGATACAATATGGTGTTTTTAGACTGTGAACTCCATGTGAGTACATAGTCCTGTATGCTTCATTGAGTGTTGAGGTTTGTAGTTCATTAGCATTGTGTACAGTATTCTTTCTGTATCTGCCATTTATGCACCAACTAGTTTAAAATCATATTAGGTACAAATTCTGACCAGTTTCCCTTTGCTGTTATATATCACCAACAGATGATAACATGACACCTTCTGTTTACTGAGAAGAAATGCAGCTGCAATGAATCATTGTCTTCTCTTTCATGTACATGTTTGTGTGGTCCTTTCTTTTCCCAATGAAAATACCCTTAAAGATACACATTGGAAGGCATATTTCAGAGGAATGGCAACATTCAGCTATGTGTGAAGGAAGAGAGACCATTTTACTTTTAGAGAGTGACCCCATTAACTCAATGTTCCAGTTTATCTGAGAGGTTGCTCTCACCGTTGTAATAAACCTCTTGTAGGCTTCAGAATTGGAGATGAAAGGGTCTTTAAGTGCATTAAAATAAAAAAATCTATTTGCCTGACTCTGAACCAGCTGCCAACCTTTTCTTTTTCTAAAATCTACAAAAGTCTCTCTTTATATTGCAATAAACTTATAGAGTTGTAGAAAAGTGCAAGAACAGGAGGGGCCTAATTCTCCTCTCATTTAAACCAGCATTAATTTGGAGAAATTCATTTGAAGTTAATGGAGTTATGCCAGTGTGGTGAGGCCCAACATATTTAAAGAGATCTGATTTACTTTAATGTATTCTAGGGGATCTGGAAAGATCTCTAATAATGGAATGCCATCAAGTAAAGTATGGATTGCTAAAGTGTGCATGCAAAAGCAATAAATGGTCTTGAAAACCAGTGAAGACTGGTACCTCAGATCAAAAGCCCACTGTATAGTGGCCTGAGATACGGCAGAGGAGCAGTTGTTAACAACTCATGACAATACTGCTTAGCCTGTACCTGTACTGGAACTAGTGGTTGGGTCTGTAACAGTGCGGAAGATTTAATGGGAAAGTGAGGGGAAAGGATGAGAGGATACCAAGGATAGCTTTGTTGTTGTGGGTTTTATTTTTACTTAAATTATTCCTATGAAAGTGGGGAGTAGCTGGGAATGTATTAATGATGACTGAAGTACAAATGGAGGTGCTGTTTGAATAAGCATGCAGAAGTCCCAATGTTCATCTGACCGTATCCAAATAACCCAAAACTTTTGTATCTACAAAACTTTTGAGATTTCCTCATCACATTTCTAAAATTATTTGCTTCTGGATAGGCTAAGAATACTGCAAGAATGGTCTCTGTGTTTTTGTTTTGTGGTATTTCAGCACTGTGTGTCCAATTCCTAACAGAAATAGATGAAAATCAGAAGTGCTGTATAATAAGCTAACCAGACAATTCTGAACTTCAGGAAAAGGTTTGGTTCATGTGTGGACATAAATTTGGGTTCTAATTTTCTCTAACTCAGTTAGCTACTGTCTGGAATATGTATATCTGGGAAGGGAGAGGAGAAGAAGAGCAGTGAGCGGCAAGAACACTGATTGATTCAGTATCAATTACAAGGTGTTGCTCATTCAGCTTGTATGGTCTGGGTGGGATTCTCTAGCTATAAAGGGGAGATGTGGCTCAGACTTCTAAAAATTTCTCACTTCGGGCCAAAGTCTCTTCTGATTTACACCTTGTGCAATCTCACTGATGTAATTTCTCTTTCATTCATGTATTTAAGCTTTTTAGTTCCAATGGGGTTGCACAAAATCTAAATCAGGGGAGAGCTTGCTCTTTGTGATATGCCTGTTTAATTTTAAACTGTAGCAAAAGAAGGTGACTGCATCAAGTCTGCATTTGACTATCTATAACAGGTGTTTGTTCAGCAGCGTATCAATGGGGTCTTGATCTAAGACACTATGGCTTGATCTGGAACTCTTGTGCACTACCACGCTACACATTGTTGTTAATAATAAATAAATTTACCGTAGGTTTATGAGCCTGGTGCATTTGCTAAACCCATGTGTTTTTCACCATTTACAACATGACCAAAAACATTTGGCCTTCTGTTTGGATCAATTTCATTGATATTTTTAGTGAATTTGTAGGTAATTTG
Organism: Emydura macquarii macquarii; assembly: GCF_026122565.2. NCBI lineage: Eukaryota > Metazoa > Chordata > Testudines > Chelidae > Emydura > Emydura macquarii. Next base: position 72,671,985 of record NW_027131390.1, read on the forward strand.
TAGCTGAGAACTGATATAGTGAAGAATCTGACCTAAGTGGACTTGACACTGGTGCTTTCCTTTCTTCTGTGGCTATTTTGCTGTTCAAGTTTTCCTAAAAACGAATATATTTTGTGACCTATGAAAAAGAATTGGGAATGTTTTTGGGTTGTAATTATTGGCTGATTTGCATTTTTAGCTTAAAGGAACTCCAAGCCAACCAATAGTTTCAACGACACTTGTTTAAATTTAAATGAGCAGTTCTAAAAAGCCTTCTATGCATCCTTGTTTGTTTAACTTGGCTTTGTCTCTTTGATCTCATGTTAACATACCTTAATGGCAGGTAATGATTGATAATGGTGTATTGTAAAGTTCAGGCAATAAATACTGCTTTACTCATAATAATGCTGAATAATGTACTTTTTATGACCCAGTTTGATGGAAAATTTCCTTGTCAGCTCTGCCTAATTGTCCAAACAAAACCACCCATTACTTGAAGAAATACATGTCTAACCTAGACACATTAATGAGGGTCATGACTGAACTACACAAAGGAATATCGTAACACTTCAGTTATCTTTAAGTATGATCTTTGGACAGCAGTCCTAATGCTAAACTAAAGTTTAATAGGAAACTGTTGTTTACGCTATCCTTTTGTAGCTCACAGATGTATGTTGGAATTTCTCCATAGTGGCTGTGCGATGGGAAAAACAGTATCTCCCTTAAGGTCTTTAAAGGTCATAAACAGTATTAGTGAACATCAGAAGTCACAAAATCAAGTAACCCTGGACTGGGAAAAAAAAAAAAAAAAAAAAGAAAAAGATGATTTTTTTAGCCAGACAGAAACTGAAGTTAGTAAATATCACATTGTATTGAGATAAGAGTTAAAAAGGGCCTTAGTTTCTAGTTGTTGACATCTTAGAATACTGTACATCAAAGCATGTAGGCAAGCCCTACGTGAGTGCTGGCACTTTCATGCTATTTAACCTTCTTTGAAGTTACAGAGATTTTACAGAGAATACCATGAGGATCAAAAACATAACTGCACAGACTTTTAGAAAAAAAGGCCTAATTTAAAAAAACAAAATAAAACACAAAAAAGCTTTCTTTTTCAAATTGTCCATGCTCAAAACCTTTTCCAAGCAAGTATTTTTCTTATTGTAGCAATCATTCAACACGTTCATAAGTTCAGGAGCTTGTTAGTCTTATTCATTGTTCAGCATAATATATGTATCATACTAAGGATTCACAATCAATTATCATCTCATATGGGTTTATATCATATTTAAAAATAAATGTTCAAGAAAACCCAGGCAAGATAAAACTTTCAGTCCCTCTTTATTCTAATCTTTTCATTTTCTTCCATGACTAATTTGTATGGATGACTTATTTCTTGAGCAGTTATAGCCTTTCTCACTTTCACTGAATGTAAGCACTCAGACTTGCTTATTATATTGAATAGCACTCTTTGCTTTGATTTCTATATGAAAAAGCAGCAAATAATTCAGCGAGACTTCCCATAAAGAATATTCTCTTTTGTTTTAAAGCAATACCTGCTCTTAACAATCTGGGTTCCAATCCTACTTACATTTAAGTCATTGGTAAAATCCTAGTGACTTCAGGGGCGTATGATAGGCTCCTTATTGGTTAACTAAGCATCTGGCAACGGTCAGAAGACAGGATACTGGGCTAGATTGGTCTGACCAGTATGACCATTCTTATGTTCTTAACTGTCTCTGTTCATTTTTCTTGTCTGTCAGGGAACAAAAAGGGATGCTGCATTCTTTGGTTGTTTGATATATTCAGATTATAAAGCGCTGTGCATCTGTGTGTGACTGATTTGAGTTTTTCATTTGAATTTTTAATATACATATTATATAAATCCTTTTGGATTTTTACATAATATCCCAAAGGAAAAAGCAAATCAGTCACACAAAGATATAGAACTCTTTATAATATTATATAATATTATAATCTCATAACATAAGTGTAGGGACATATCTTCAATCTGTGTAAATCATCATAGTTTAGTAAACTTCAATTGTGCTATGTCAACTTATACCAGCTGAGAATATATCCTACATTCTTTAATAGCAATATCCACAAAGCAATAATTACTAGTGCCCTGCTTGCACTTTAAATACAATTAAATAATTGCATTGTCTTGTCTGACAGAAGAATAAGGAGGTTTATCCTGCTCTCAGTGAAGTCCATATGAGTTTTGCCATGGATCTCAATGGAAGTTGAACTCGAACCAGGCTTAATTACTTGGGATCACAGGTGACATCTACACGCCAAAGAAATAAATTGGTAGATATATTTAGAGCATGCTCTTTTACCAGATTGGTGCACAAAAATACCTTTTCCAGCACTTACAGCTGGCTTTACTGAAACCTACTGTATGGTATCATCTTCTCTTCCCCTCTTCAGGGTCTGAATCCGTGCCTAGGATTGGGGGTGGATGTAGACTGTTTCCCAAGCCCCAAGGGAATCCATACAAAAGGAAATATAGTCCAGGTTGTGTCCAAAGGAGCCATGCTGCCCAGGAGCCAGAGGGAGAGGGGCCTGCAGGCAGTGCAGAGGCACAGAGCATCTGTGCATATGGCCCTGTGCCTCCATGGCATAGACAGATGAACAGAATTCAGGATGTGGAACACTTCTCCTCCCCCTCCCCACCACACCCATTGCTTCTTTGTGGGGAGGCAAACCTCAACTTCTCCAACAAAAATGGAAGAATATGTAGGAAATTCCTCAAAGGGATACCTGGCCATCTCCTTGCTAGGAACACAGGAATTGTCCTTTCCTTCTGTCACTTTTAAACTTTTTGCCTATCAATTTCATTGACTGCCCCTTCTTTTCATATTGTGAGAGGATAAGCATGAGTGCCCAATTTATCTTCTCTAAACCATTCATTATCTGTCATGTTGCCTCTTTCTTATTTATTTTTATTTCCTCTCAGCTAAACATCCCAGGTTGGTTGGTTGTTTCGCAATCTGTCTTCATACAGAAGTCTCTCCACGCTTCCAATCATTATTCCCACCATCTCTAGTCGAAAAGAACACCTCTTTTGGGGAGGGGGAGAGCATCTTTATGTTGTTTAAAAAGAACAAAGGAAATGTGAAGTCGTTTGACGTACAGTTCTAAAAATAAAGAAATCTTTCCTCCCTCCTCCTTCAGATTTCTCCTTAATACTCCCTTTCATGAAACCTTCCTACGCTGAGTTCTAACTAACAATACCGCCATGTCTCATTCAAATAGATGTTCTGAGTAAAATGTTTATCTGGGTTAGATTGCAATTTCTTCGTCATAAAGATCCTACATTCTACTGGTTTTGTAAAACTCACTGTATGTCACTGGTACCTTATAAATAATAAAAATAATATATGAAATCAGAGGCAATTGGATTACGACCAATACAGATAATTATTTTCTAGGTAAAGAAGTGTAGAAACTCTGTATCCCAATGGAAGAGATTCACAACAAAGCACATGCTTAACAATCATAATGCTATCTATGCTGTGTGTTGCCTAAAATTGTAATGAACAATAAAATTGTAATTCTTTAAAATGATGAGCTTCTAAAAGGAAACTGTCCTATAGTTCTGAGCACATTTTAAATAAAGAGCCCCGTTGATGCTGAATTTAAGACAATAGTGTAAAAAAAAAAAAAAAAAAAACCCAAAGAAAACCCCACCTCCCTCCCCCCACCGCAAAAAAAACCAGCCCCACATTTCCACATCATACAAATGAGCATGTGCCACTACTGATTGAAGAGAATTTGTATTCTGACCCAGAAACTCCATACAAGAAAGCATTGCCTGGCTGCAGCAAAATTACAAGGCTCAGTTTAAGATTGAGTGTATCAGCATGCTTGGAATGAAATGAAAGGGCACCCCCAAAATCAGTCACTATATGTCCCTTTCCTATCTCAGTTGTTTTCATTCGGTATTAAGAGTATATGAGATGTCTTGCCAAAAGGGATTTATCCTTTTTATCTAGTCAGAAGAATGTTTTTGCTATTTGCATTTCTGAATTGCTTAGCTGCCCAAGCATGCTTTATGTGTGCTGCTTGAAATGTGTCATTGAATCATGTGACTGCTGTTCTCTAGCTGATGTTGGTCTTTTGCCAACAAATATGGATTATGTTAAAGTCGGTTCTGAATTGACGAGAATATGTTAATAACTCCCAGATGGGCATCTTTGTGCTCTCCAGCAGGGAAATGCAAGCCGTGTATGGCAGGAGCTAGTGCTTGGCAGGTCCATCATTCCGTCATTAAAGGCCACATTATTACTTACAACTACACTTGCATGAAAATTGCTTGCATAAACTCAGGCTTCCCATAATGAACACACAGAATTTGATTTTAGATACATTTTCCTATTGCAAGGAACTTATTTCTGCCAGACAGTACTCTTTTCTAATTTAAGATGGGGGGGGGGGGGGCGGTTATGAAAGAATCAAATGAATGAAATTATTAATTCCATAGATGCATGCGTAAGTTCAGTTTTCACATATATGGGAAATCTAGCACTAACCCATGAAGATCAGACACGCCTTCAAATTTTCACAACATGTGTTGATCTCCGACTTGTGCAGTGTTTAGTGTCAGCCCCAGTGACCTGGCTGGTTTATATAATTTACAATGTGCCTACCTAAATTCCACCTGTAGGAACAATTGGATGAAGTATTTTTCACTTCCTGTCCTAAAGTGTTGTGTAGTGTTCCTGTGTAGAGTTGTACATATGTTGCTGTCTATCCCAGAGATAAAGAGCTGCATTTCAAGGGTGTGTGAAGTGGTGTGTCTATTTATGTACACCCAAGCCCCACACCTGATATAAATGTATTTATGGATTATGCATCTTTCATCACTTCACATCCATTAATCCAACCCCAGAACATTCCAACCCATTGTGCAGATTCAAACAGCCACCTTTTAAAAATCAACCAGAGAAATGCTTCCTACTCCTCTCCCCCAAATGTGGATTTCTCCCCAAAAAAACTACTCCTGTGAGGGCCTAAAGGTGGGGGAGGATGCCAGGGACAGGTTTTCTGAACATAAAAATGTCACTGTTAAAGTCTGAGAACATGTATCATTTCAGGGCTAGAAATGGGAACTTTAGGCCTTAAGAACAGGAGACTTCCAGGACACATTTGGTGCCCAGCACTCTTAGCCTGGAAACAGTAGAAGATGATAGACTGAGGTGTGACATTTGTATGTATATAAAAGCTATTTTTAGATCCTTTTTATGGTACCTTCTGAGCCCTGTTCAGTTAGGTGAATGGTAACTATCTGCACGGTACCTGGCTTTACAGGTGGAAGAATATACATTTTTTTAAAAATCTAAAATATTCCTAAAATAATTTTTTCTATAGCATATGTGGCAAATAGAGAAAGTGTGGTATAAAGGCTTTATTAGCACTTGTTTGGGATGGTCTGTATAACTCCATCTCAAAGACACGCTGATTAAATTTTATATCACAACTTTGTGTATTCTGCAGGTATGTGTATGTACATCCCAAATTCCACAGGTGGATTCAGATCTGAACTTTGCCAGGCATAATGATGATGATTTTCACTTTATTAACAACGGTGGAGGAGAATATGTTCTGAAATAATGTCATTGCATCAGCCAATCAAAATTTACATTGCTGCAATATCATCTTGGAGAATACCACTTCTGGGGTGTATTTTCAGGTGATGACATTCCAAAATGGCAATAACACCTATGGCAGAGCTGGCCAAACTGTGGCTCATGAGCCGCATATGACTCTTTTACAGTTAAAGTGCGGCTCGCAGAGCCCCCTATCTCCCTCCCCCATTCTCTGCCTACCAGACTGGGGTGGGAAGCTCAGGGCTTCTGCCCACGTCAGGGTGGTGTAGCTAGAGGATTCTGCCCAATGGGGAGTGGCTTTCGGGGGGTCAGTAAGTTTAGCTACCTCTGACCTCTGGTTTGGAACTGACCCAAGCAGCAAAAACATCAGCAGGGGACTGCACATTATCTTGGTACCTGCTTAGTCTGTTTCTATATACTGTGATATTACCCTTCTCTAAACTGGCACTCAATTTTCTTGGCTCTTAAAAGGAGCTTTGTAAGAGTAGTTGAACGTGGTATTTTAATATTGTGACTCTTAATGCTACATAAAACCTTTGTTTCCTACAGGTTTATTGAGCTGGTGTATTAGATTTCCTGCTGCATGAGCAGGAAGATTATGGTGGCTTACGTCTAAGTATACTTTTGGGAGACATTTTGTATTTTCTCTATAAATAGTCATTCTAAAACACAACTGTGAAACTATTAATGTTTATATTGCATTATACATCTCTCCGAGTTTACTGTTCTGAGTGTACACTGGTAGCAAAAGGAAATCTTTCTGTCTAGGAAATGTTTTGAGAATTGTCATAATTAATATGCTACTAAAAGACTAGTCTGTTACATTTATCCTTTTATCTGTATTTTTGGCTTATTACACCAAGGAGTCATGCCAGTTATCACTGGTGGTAAAATATTTCTCTCAGATATTTATATATCAATATAATATACTTCAATAGAACTTGCAAATACTGATATTACAACAGAAACATTGAGGTTCCAGTAATTCCTTATATGTCACAAAAATGTGAAATCTGTCTATTTCTATTTTAAGCACTTTATAGATTAAAATAAAAAGAATTGGTATGATCCTACACATCCAGCAAAAGTTTATATTGAATAAGCATTGTTGCCTTAAACAAAAGAAAATATTAATTTTCATATTCTTTTAAAATATATATAAATAGACAAGTTCCAGAGGGGTAGCCGTGTTAGTCTGTATACAGCAAAAACAACGAGAGTCCTGTAGCACTTTAAAGACTAACAAATTTCTGCAGGCATAAGCTTTCGTGGCCTGCAACCCACTTCATCAGATCTGATTTCTATTTCATGCATCTGACAAAGTGGGCTGCAGCCCACGAAAGCTTATGCCTGCAGAATTTTGTTTGTCTTTAAAGTGCTACAGAACTCTCGTTTATAACTAGACAAGATCCTCTGTTCTAGACAAATGGAAAAAGTCAAGGGAGGTGGGGAGAGACAAACTGGTAAAACTGGTTTGTGCTTTATACATAGGTTACATTAGACTTGAAACTGAAATGTATTTTGTTGAGAGTAATTTAATGAGCAATTTCTTAACATTTATAAGAAAATGCTACAGGCCTAACTCTACAAGCCTCCCTGGAGCCACTTATTCATCCATACGCGAATAGCCAGTTTCATTATTTTAAAAATGTAACATGAGTGAAACAAATGGTTAGTGTTGTTACAGCCAATGAAATGAAAGATTATCATCTCCAAACAGCAGAAATTAGATGTATTGGGTCTGCCTCTGAATCCTTCTCAGGTTCAGATGTAACATGATGTTGGGGTAAGCTGCAATTTGCTTGGGGCATTGTTAGCATGCTTTGCCTCCAGGGTAGGATTTTATCCAGGCCTCAAGCAGATGTGTGCTCAGCTATACAGACACATTAAGTATACAGAACACCCCTGCTATTACCCTGGTGGAATTGGTGCTAAAGCCCCTGGTGACACAGAGGAGGTATTAGGTCAGATGAGTTACATTAAGTGGCAAGTGATAAATTCAAGATGACAATTCAAAACAGCAGCATTTCTTCTAGTAATTAATTCCAGTGGTGCCCGAGGCAGTGCTTAGTTGCTACGACTAGTGTGGCCAATGCTGAGCAGCTAACGAGAAAACATTATAGCAAGGATTAGAGGTCTGTACATTCTGGCAGGGTGAGGTCACTGTGATTAGAAAATATTAACATAGACTTAATGTGATAAACTACGTACACCAAAGAGATTTTATTTTTATTTTACTCATGTCAAAATGGTTTAAAGTGCAAAAATCCTATTGTGTTTTTCCCCCATAGATGGTATTTACACTGTCTAGTCCAGTGTCACTGAGTGCTGCTTTGGTGAGAGGAATGCCATAGTTCTATAATTATGATGTGAGGAATTGTTTCTTTTATTTCTTTTGTTGGGTGTGACAATGAACACTGAGGGCTTGTCTTCACTACGGTGCTAGGTCGATGGAAGGTACGCTCATTATGTAAGTAACATTACTTAAGTCAGCATACTTGCTGAGGTGTCTTCACTACACTATGTCGACGGGACAGTGCTTTCCCATCGACTGAGCGTATCTTCAACAGACCTGCTAAATCGATGCCATTGCATCAGTGACAGTGGCACTGATTTAGCACCATAGTGAAGACAAGCCCATAAGCTAAGGGGAAGGGACTTCTTAAGCTGTCATCCAATAAGTAGACAAGGTAGAAGAAATACTCCTTCAACAAACTAATCTTCATGGACATTCAACAGTAATGATTTCATACTATATCCTAACTAAAGACTGGCCGAACTTTGTAGCTACCTTTTGATAGGTACATTCTTGAAGAGGGATACATGCACAGTGCATCTTCCCCCAAAAAAAGTTTCCTACCACGTTTTTCCCACAGTACTATACTATCTCCTGTGGTTACAGGATTTTTGTTATGAATAACTATTGATGTTATATGGTGTATTAACAGAGATGTGTGGCTTGTAATATGCCTACTGGCCACTTTTAACAATAACACAGAAAAATGATCTGTTCCTTATGGGTCAAATTTATTTCTAACTGCTTTCAGCAAACTGGGGTCTAGTATGCAATACCCTTTTTTTGCTTTATAATGCGTTTGTTTATGAATGAGAGTCAAGATGGATTAGAAATGGGGTCACTTGCATCATAACCTTGCTAAATAAATGGCCTAAATTTTACTGAAAGCTCTCTGCATTTTTCCTTTGATTGTTTTGTCTTGTTAGTATATTTATGTGACAATCACCTCTGAATAGAGAGGGAAAGAAAATTGTAAGTACATTGGTTTTTGGTTTAAATACTCGTGTAGAACAGATAATAGTCTTTCATTAGAATAGTGAGACCCAAGTGTAAAATCAGTAAAATAATATAGTTAATATGGCAATGCTTGAGGCCAAATCCTCACATTATCCAAAGAAAGGCAGGAAGAACCTGAACTACCATGAGTGTGCCTACTAAATATCTGACATTAATGGAGGTACCTTTATAAATTAAACAAAACACTTTTAAGATGATGATTCTTACTTCAGTGTGATAATTGCATTTTCCTTTTTCTTCACCTGCTGCAAAAATGTTTAGATAAGAAAGCAATTAGAAAACTAGCCAACTTCTCTTTTCATATCATTCTTTCTATACAGTATTGAGCTAGCACAATGAAAATATATGATCTCCAATACAAAACTTGGAACCAAGGTTCATAAACTCCACTTCAAATGAGAGATGAAAAAATGAAATACTGAATGAGGTTATATTAAATAAACTGAATCTTTCAATAATCCAACAAGTTTTAAATGACACTAATATTATCCCTCTGATGACTAATAAAAGTGTCAGCAGGGTACTATACACTAATCTGAACTGTAACTTGATACGTGGCACTTGTTTCTTGGGTATTAAAATCTTTCCTTTGTTCTGCTTGTAAAACAAGCTTGTGACTTTTCTTCTGGTTTATTCTTTTCTTTCTATAGTAAGACTATTGATGGTTACTGTGTCTTTCTTTCATGCAAGAGTTAAAACATTCCATAATTGCACCTCTTTATTGTGCAAGTTCAGTATCTAGTTCAAATATACTAAATGCAATACATTTTCTTAATCACCAAATATCACTTATTTTTAATGTGAGATTTAGGCCCTGATTCAGCAAAGCATTTAAGCATGTGCTTAACTTTAAGCATCACAGTTAAAGGCCACAAGTCCTTTTTAAATGTTTGGTATGGCATTTTATTAAACTCCCATCACACTGATGACTTGACAAGTTTTAACACATCACCTACATTTTAAAAGGGAATATTCATTTTCACAGCAGGCAGGGTTTCTGCTTTCATTTAGAGTAGGAATCATCTGACTGGAATGATTGTTTGACTGCTGGAGTTTTTTCCCCCTCTCAGAAGTTGGCATAGAAGCAGATTCTGTTCAGACTAGTAAATGTCTGGTCATTAGACCACAAGCCAAGATCTAGGTATTATTATTATTTATTAATAATTTATGACCCATATCAAACCCCACGTTTATTTGCTCATTAGAGTTTTCTGAGCAGATGGAAGAGTGACTAGACATGCAAAACGTTCACTTTAGGTATTACTAAATCTATAAGTTTAAAGTGATTCCAGACTTTCACCCTTTTTAAAGGAGGCATTTTGACTTTCTTTTCCATCCAACACTAGTAACTGTATGATTTGATGTCTGGCAGCATAGAAAGAGGATTATGTGCATAAGTGACATAGCGGAACAATTACAGAAAATGATCACCTATACTTCAGAAGCCTAGTCTTCTGTTGATATGCATGTGTAATTCACAGTACACTCCTGGGAGAGATGCACACCCACTGATGTCTTAGTAGACAAAGAGGTTTACTGCTGAAGATAGTCTCTTTAAATCTGATATTTCTTCTTTTAAGATCAGATGATTAATAATTAATATTAGGATAATTTAAAATGAAGATAAAACTAATCTACTTTAGAAGGGTGTTGCAGAGAGTGTTCTGCTAACATTGGAGCAGCAGTTTTAAGATGTAAAGCACCAAGTCCTATGTAACTTATGAAGTTGTATTTGCTCACATCTTAATTTGTATAAAGGATGTTTTACGTTTTCTTAGAATATCTGGAAAATGTAAGTTAATTGAAAGTTATTTAGAACAGGAAACTTTAGGTGCTGTAACTAAAAACTGATTCCAAAATGTTTCTTTAATGTAGTGGTAGCCATATCAAATGGTGTCTCTGTAAAACTTTCTGTTCAAAATGTGAGCTCTGAGCTTAGGCATCAAATATAAAAATGTTAATACAGTAAAACCTTTTAATTAGATGCTTACCATTGGCAGGGAATATGCTTTTATACTAGAGATGAGTCACTGAGCCTGGATTTCAGTTTTTTGCAAAACTAGACCATAGTGTGGTTTGAATATGTGGGTTCCATTTCATTTAGTCACCAAAGTTAGGGGAACAGGAGAAAGGGTTTCCATTCAGTCCATCTCTAGAATGGACAAACTGGGGTGAGTTTGATTTTGAAAGACCTGTCAGGTTTTGGTTGTGCATAAACAAAACCCTGGGTAGGTGATATCCAGATCCCATTTGATCCGAAGTAAAGTTTGGATGCTGGAGGCAGGAAGAGAAATTGGATGGAAGAATCTCATTTTGTCCCATCTGTGATTTATACTGACTAGTATCTACTTGTGTACATTGTTCTGATCTATCTTAGTATCTGAAAATACTATGTGCAATCAATGTACAGCTTGGTGAACATATAAGCATTGAGGGATGACAGCTTTTTGCTTCAGTAGAAAACTAGGGAATATATAATTACATCATTGTCTCTCATTCTGTTCCCACATGTAACTTGCTTAAATGTCATTGCAAACTGCAGGCTCTCACTCTTTCTTCCCTTGTAAACCTTATTCAACTTGTGCTCAGATATCATGATAGCAGTGCCTTAGCCCAGATTGCACAGGCATCACAAGGGAATTCATATTCAGGCACCACCGATCGTTGACCTGGCTATTGTTGTTTGTGATACTTACTGGTAAACTTTCACAATCAATACAACATCAGCCCGCATAGCTCCTGGGAATGGAAACCTGAAACAGTGCACTTAATCTTGAAGCCAGCTTGTGCTCCCTGCTCTATTGCTAAACTGGGTAGTTGGCCTACTTGATGCGGCATTATTGCTGCAGAGGTCAGATGTGAGCTGGCTTGGCAAGTGCTGATGAATGGCTGTTTGTGATGAAGCACCTCTTCCGTCCAACAAGAGACATTTAATAATGATGGACCATAACTGCACACACAAAAACCCTTGTAGCTTGTTTGTGAGCTTTTATAGTGGAAGCTGGAGAAGGCAACATGTTACTATGGAATAAGTCTTAGAAATATAAAAAACAGAATAAAACTTAAAACTGAAGAGAATAAGAAATATTACAAGTTAGAAAACAAACTTTTTGGTTCATTATAAAAATGCACAAGCACACAATTTCCTTTTCTTTTATTAGCATTGTTTTTTTTCTTTTTTTAAAAAAAGGGATATTCACTTTGGAGAGTGATTTCTGATCTGTGCACAGAGATGGGAAATGATTTAAAGGATATGTATATTTTTTTAAATGAAGTAAATATAAAATATCTAGCACAGGAGTTTAGCTGCACAATTCACATTCAAATTCAAATTAGTATGAGTTGTACAACTAAATAAATCCTGTGCATACCACTCCCAAATTTCCTCTGCTGTTTCAAACAGACAGTGTGGCCCTAAAACTGAGACTTCAATAATTTCTTGTAGAAACTAGAGGCCCAGTGTTCCCCTCCAATTCCTCTGGTGGAGAAGGCAGAAGCCTACCCGATGGGGGTGGCTTTTTGAAAAGAGCTCACCATAAGCATGGAGAGGGCTTTCTGCTGGGGTTGCCCCCATCTTCTATCTGCATCCATGCACGAGGATACTTGTATGCGCATGGAGCCCTATGGAAGTCCTGGGCATGGGTGTCATTGCAGGCTGAGAGTCTAACTTTGGAGTGGGGGGACTAAAGGAGAGGAGTAGCCACACGCTATGCTTGTCTAGGCTGGGAAAAAGAGCAGTGCTTTCGAGCACATTGGCTAATGTGTTAATTCAAAGCTTTTAAACATCACTTAGGACCGGTTTTTAAATATCACTGTCTTTGTTTATAACAAGTCACCTAGTCGTGGCTAACTCTCACGAGGACTCCTAGAGCAGCCCTCTGTGTTGTTTCTCTGATCTGTGCTTATAGCTGTCTCAAAGCTTTGTGCAGTATGAACAAGGATGCTAGAGTCTTGAAGTGGGCAGAGAAGCACTATGACCAGAGATAGGGTGACCAGATGTCCCAATTTTATAGGGTCAGCCCTGATATTTGGGCTTTGTCTTATATAGACGCCTATTACCCCCTACCTCCTTGTCCTGATTTTTCACACTTGCTATCGGGTCACCCTAGCTGGAGACCTAGAATCTAAGAGAATGTTCCTGAAGTTGTTCCCAGGTCACTGGGGTTTAGAGGCTTTGTCTTCTGCCTCCTCCACACAGCCTCAACCCATTTCCCCTCCTCCCCCACCCCTCGAGGGTACATCTATGCTTGAATTTTTAGTTGTGTTTTAGGACCTGTCCATGTGAAGTAACATAACTGTAAATTCTGGTGTGGACAGTGTGACAGATATGGCAATTTCCTGCAATATCCTTGGAAACCCTTATTGAATTAAGTTTAAGTATCTTTATAATCCATTGCATTATATTATATTATTGTGGGCCTGGATGATCAAAGGATGCTATTGAACAGTGTGGCAGACCAGAATGATCTTTTGGGACAATATCTAGGGAATGATGAACGCAAATTACCACCTGCGGTTATACAAAAACCTGGCCTTTTTGAAGTTATGCCCTGTTGTGGGGACCATTGTTTACTGATTATCTAGTATCTGAAGATCAAAAGCCCAAGTTGTATAACGAAAAGACTGAACTATTCATGGGTGTGCTTGTTCTGAGCTAAAGTTGTTATGAACCTGTAATCACAGAAAAACCTCTTGGTGGGGTTTGACTCCTACCAGAGCCCTTGCTGGAGTTGGGGTGATCTCTGGGAAGTTGATTCACAGGCACGTAGGGTCTCTTATTATTGTGTTAATGTTTTCACCTTAGGAATAAATGTGCTTGCTTAGAAAGAGCTGTAAGGTAACGTATGACTGCTGTCAATTACAGTTGTTCTTAGCCTTCAGGGAAAGCAAAGTGCAGATTCTGGCCTGTTCAGGCAGTCTGGCTTGCTGGCAACTGTGCAGCCCGAAAAAAAACTAGTCAGGAGGGAGGAAGACCTGGGTCTTCACCCAAGAGAGGTAATGGCCATGGATTTTGGGAGCCTTGAGTGGACTGTGGATGGGGAATACAGGTGCAGTTGCCTGAACTATGACAGACGAGACACACAAGTTCCTGCTAGTCATATTTAACCCATCCTAGTGCAGGGAGAAACACTACTAGCAAGAAAAGTTTACACTAGACTTTACAATGGTGTTACTTAATATGTGTTAAAACTCTTGTTGAAACATGACAAATAGAATGCCAATCTATAAAAAGGGGAATAAGGATAACTCAGTGAATTACAGACCAGTCACCTTAACTTCAGTACCTGGAAAGATAATTGAACAAATAATCAAACAATCAATTTGCAAACACCTAGAAGAAAATAAGGTGATAAGTGTCAGTCAGCATGGATTTGTTAAGAACAAATTATGTCAAACAAACTTAATAGCTTTCTTTAACAAGGTAACAACCCTGGTGGATGGGGGGCAGTGGTAGATGTGGTATATCTTGACTTGAGTAAGGCATTTGATACTATCTCGTATGACCTTCTTATATGCAAACTAGGGAAATATAACCTAGCTGGAGCTACCATGAAGTGGGTGCATAACTGATTGGAAAGCCATTCCCAGAGAGTAGGAATCAGTGGTTCACAGTCAAGCTGGAAAGACATATCGAGTGCGGTCCTGCAGGGATCAGTCTTAGATCCAGTTCTGTTCAATATCTTCATCAATGATTTAGATAATGGCATAGAGAGTATACTTATAAAGTTTGTGGAGGAATCCAAGCTGGAAGGGGTTGCAAGTACTTTGGAGGATAGGATTAAAATTCAAAATCATCTAGACAAACTGAAGAAATGGTCTGAAGTAAATAGGATGAAATTCAATAAGGACAAATGCAAAGTATTCCACTTAGGAAGGAACAATCAATTGCACACATACAATATGGGAAATAACTGCCTAGGAAGGAGTACTGCAGAAAGGGATCTGGGGGTTATAGTGGATCACAAGCTAAATATGAGTCAATAGTATAACACCGTTGCAAAATGCTATGATGTATCAGCAGGAGTGTTGTAAGGAAGACAAGTAATTCTTCCACTCTATTCCATGCTGATAAGGCCTCAGCTGGAGTATTGTGTCCAGTTCTGGGTGTCACATTTCAGGAAAGATGTGGACAAACTGGAAGAAGTGTAGAGGAGGGTGAAATATTGTTCTCATTAAGGTCTGAGGATAGGACAAAAAGCAATGGTCTTAAATTGCAGCAAGGGAGATTTAGGTTGGAGATTAGGAAAAACTTCCTAACTGTCAGAGTAGTTAAGCACTGGAACAAATTGTCTAGGAAGGTTGTGGAATCTCCATCACTGAAAGTTTTTAAGAAAGGTTAGACAAACACCTGTGAGGAATGATCTAGTTATTACCTGTCGATGCCTTTATTTGCTTGATTTTTCAGATTTGCTGTGCAGATAGACAGATAACTGAATTGTTGAGGGTTCGCCCATGGCAATAACAGTTTTTCATATATGCAGAAATTTTCCATTGACTACTTTTAACTTTTGAAGAGCAAGTTGAATGTTTTGTAGGGGCTCTTTACCTGCATTTGGGGAGACCCGTTACATTTTTAAGGTGTGTGAAAGCTTTGAGGTAAACTCCTCATTGGTCAGATGTTTGTGAGCCAAATTCTGTTTTGGTAATTTGGTAGTGTGAGCATGAATTAGTGAAATTTACATGACATGGCAGAAGATTGGGATTGCAGGAGGAAAAGTAACCAAAAAGAAGGTATAAAGTAATATGGCAGGGGGAGCTGCTTTCTCTTATATCATTTCACACCCTCCTGTTGATTTATCTTCCTATTACAGCCTGGCCTTTCCACATCCTTAGCATGCAACAGCATTTTGCAAATATTTTGAGAAAGGGCTCTCTCAAAAACCTCCCCCCTTACTGTGTACCAGAAGTCATGTCACCTGGGAGCAGGTGTTTGCAAAGAGGAGTGGTGAATGACTGAACAATCCCACCACCCTCTTGCTAAAACACAAATGCTTTCTCACAATCATAACTAAGGAAGAAGGCAATACCGTTGGGTTAATGGCTCATATTAGTAGTGTTCAGACTCTGATGCTGAAAATATAGTAGTGTTTAGCTTGTGAAATTTGAAGTAAGAAGTGGAGGTGAAGGCTTTGTAGTGTGTTTGAGTGATATCGGCTGCTTTCCAAAATTCTGTTAATCTGTTAGCAAAAGTCAAGCCCTGAAAACAGTCACTGGACGCTTTCTCTCCTAATACACTTATAAAGTGCAGTTCATTATTTGACACTAACTGCTGCTGTTATATGGAGACATGATCTCTGGAAAGCTCTAAATTGCTATATAAGGCTCCAGTCCTTCAAATACTTGGGCCCAAAAATAACTTTACTTATGTGAGTTGTCCCATTGAAAGACCTGATCCCTCTCACACTGCAATCTAAAGGAAGACTTTGATTTCAGTTTGTGCAGTATTGGTCCCTAAGTGTCTGTATCTTCTTCTATTTCCCTTTAAATCTTGACAAAATATGCAGATTTTACTGTTGCTGCTGCCAGCTGGCAAAAGAAACCACGCCCACACTGTAGAAGGAAGTAATTAACAACTTTTTCTTCTTCAGTGCTAACATCGAATTCTTTGCTTCCAGTACCAGAGGAAGCACTGTTCACTGTGGGAGCAGACATAAAAGAATATGGTGAACAGGGAGTTCTGTATGGCACCATAAGTTTATTCAGTATTTTACACGCCTAGATAAGGATACTTTCCATGCCCTAAAGAGCAAACAATCTAAATAAGACAAGAGAAGCAGACACAGGACAGTTGCTCTGGTGAGGGAGGATGTGCTGACCTTCTGAAAAGAACTGGAAGGATGAACATACTAAGGAGGCAGAAACAGAGGAAATGTTTCGGATGGCTCAAGGAGAAGTAATTAGGAGTAAAGAGATTAAATGAAATACCAACAAAATTTACCTAACATTGAAGTCTATTAGACTAGAGGACAATTGCACAAGGGAAATAGTGGAAGGCCTATCACTTGAGACATTTAAAACTAGACCAGCCAAATTAATGGAAAATTATACTGTAGAAAATATGGTATATCGACTGTTGGATGGGCATGGTGACCTAGTCTGATAAGACTTTTCCACCACTAATTCCTATGATTCTGCCAAACTCTATATGCTTAATGTTACATAGTTATGGCTGTAAATTTGGAATTAAAATCTTATAATGGATACAAAATCATAATGCCTCATTTCATGTCAAATGAGCTTACTTGTTCCAAAAATGAATAAAACTCCATACTGCTGGGGCAGTGGGAGAGGCCATCAATGATGCTTGTAAGCAGCGCCAAGTCCTGGATCCAATTACATCCCTACAGACTAGAGAAGAGAGAGAGAAATTAGACCATTCTCCTCACACTATAAAGTTATTACCCAGAGTGCATTCCCCAGTGCTTTGTCCAGTACAGCTTTAAATAGACCTATGAAAAGTTGCCTGGTATTTGCTCATTTTCATCCCAGTACCCTTTAATTATAGCCCTTGAACTATTCCATGCATTTTCTTTACCTCTTTCTCATTGGGCTTCAATCTTGTCTTGTACTCAGCTATTTTGTGTGTGTGCAAGGACACTAGAGGAACATAACAGGCCAGGCAATTTACTTCCTGGTGATCAGGGGTGCACTAAGAATGTAACTCCAGCCATTGTGCCAACACAAGAACCGCATCTTTCTTTAGAAGTCTAAGCTTCCAGCCCCGTAAATCATTTTTGTTTCTATTTTCTAAGTTCCTTCCGATCATGTTATGGTTTTATTGTGGATTAGGGTACAGAAACTTCATATTAATGTTCCATGCTGCCGCTCTCATATACACACATTTGTTCATTTTAGCAGTTTCCTTTATGGTTGACCTGCAGAACCAGTTTTATTTTTGCTGATTAGACAATAATGTTTGGCCTTGAGATTTATAATCTATTTTTCTCCCAAAACCTAGCCAGACTTTTCTACAAGGAAATGTATTGTTAATTATTAACATGGAAAAGCCAGTTCTGGATTTATACTAAAAACTACCTCCGTTCTTATGACTGCCTCTGATAGTACATTTTTAATTTAAATGTCTTCCATCTGGCCAATCATATCAATGAACAAGATGGTATACTCCTGTGGATAGTCATTAAACTCAGCGCTAAAAAGAACACCTCATTATGACAGGAAGAGAGAAATTCAAGCATGGTCGATTTCAGTTGGTTAGGAGATATATTTATTCATCACATTTATTTTAATTAAAATGGAAAATGATTTGCAGCCCCTTATTTTACAAAACAATACGATGGTACCTACTAATGGGTTAAAAATAAACAGAAGCCCTCTTATTTAAAAAGAAAAAGAAAGAAAAGAAAAAAGGCAGAAACGGTAATGACAGTTTTGAAGTATCCAGTACCTGTTGTGACAGGAATAACAAATTAATTGGGACTATAACGGATTCTTTGTAAAGGTGAAGTAAACACACTTGACTGTATATTTTTCACCATCAGTTAAGTCTCAATTGGTTCTAAAAATAAACAGAAGACATTGAACAGTTTTAATGGATTTTGACACCTAGGTATTATGCTGTCACTCCAGTATAAATGAATCATAACTTTGGACTGCACCAAGGAATTACTACACATTTGGAGAAAATTTATGGTGCACCAAGCTTTGAATCATGATGTGATATCAAAACTGAAGTCATGAGAGTGGAAGGGAAAAAAGCCTGGCATAAATTATTTAGCCAATCCATGCATACCCACAAGTGCAACAGCTACGGATTACAGGTGTTGAAACACTACTGTCATCAATAGGTCTGAAGGCCAGGAGTTCTTCCTCCATTGTTACTTAGGCAAAACTCCTATTGGCTGAAACCTTGAAGATGGTGAGCACTTGCACCTGCAAAAGCAATAGGCGGAAGAAGTGCACAGAATTAGGACTGTGCAAATAACTGACTTTTTCAGTTTTTCAACGCTGAACGAAAAACTTCTTTTTGATTTTGAGCTTTGTCTAAGGTTTTTTTTTCTTTTTTTAAAAAAAATAAAACTGTCCTTTTGAATTAAAAAATCAAAATGTTTCAATTTTGGGGGAATATTTTTTTGGGAGGGGCGAGGAGGAACAGGAGGGTTGACTGAAATAATCAGGTGAATTTGCTCATTGTTTCAGTGGACCCAAATCTGCATTTTGTGTCTAAAAAAAGTTTTGGTTTAAAAATTTTGCCTACCTCTGCTCAGCACTTTTCAGGACATGATCCAGTTGAGATTTGTGCCAGAGTGGTGACTGAATGAAACTGAAGGAGAATTTCAACATTTGACCCTGTTGTTGTAAAGGGAATGAGTTTATAACTCTGAAGGTAACTTAGAGTACATTTCATTTGTGTGGGTGCAATATTAGCATAGGCTTAGGCATCTCTTTCAAAATGTACTTTAAACTATGATAGTTGTGTGTCAGTGGCTGAGACTTTGTAATAAGAGATTCCACATTATTACACATTTTATTACTTTTGGAGGTGAGAGGGATTGATGAGGGTGTTTTAATTAAATATAGTCCATTAACCTTATCAAATGTCCTCATTAGGCCAAATTATGTTAAACACTGGCAAGCTTGTGGATCTGTAGGTTACCAGCAGTAATGACTTGTATCTTCAGGAGTGCTGTGTCATTAAGACTCGAGTATCATTGTGAGTTGTGTATTGGCTTGATGAAAAATTCAGTGCTTTTGAAAATAACATAATTCTAAGCGATGACAATCATTGGTTTTGGATGTAGGTTCCAACTTATAGCACTTACAAGCCTCCAATCACACTCGTCTGCGATACTAAGAGGTTCCTAAGTGGGCGGGGCCTACCTTTATGCAGCAATTCATTTTAAAAATTTAGGCCTCACTCTCTCAGAGACAATTACAAAATATTAAGGAGAAACAATTTTTAAAACCTCTCCCCCCAAAAAAGGCACAAATCCAAAGAGGACTCTGAACAGACAGAAAAAATACATTTTATTCAGAACTCCACAGTGTTTAAAAAGTGGTTTAAAAAGCAATGCTGGATTCTGGCCTCAGTATATTATAAACATTGTTTGATTCATTATTTTTGACCCACTGGAACTTTAATCATCCTTGTAATGACTCTGGTACCCTTTCCTGTAAGTACTGGAACAATGTTAAACTCAAGATGTTCTAGAGGCTGTGGGCTAGGTCCTCAGATAGTGTAAATCCTTTTCTCTCCATTGGAACTACACCAGTTTACACCACCTGAGTATCTGGGCCTCTGTATTGAGTGCATGGCAATCTTATGTTCCATTCTCAGATTCAGCCTTAGCTCCCAGAGGGGAATGGAGGTGCTGCAGAGACAGTATTCTCAGCACTTGTGGGCAGCAACTTGCATTGCTCTGCAGCAGCCTCTGTAGGTAACCTAGGGAAAATCTCTGGAGTGATTCCCATTTGGTCAGATGCAAGCAAGTCACCTAGATGTGAAGCCTGCAAACATTGTTAACCATAAAAGAGAAATGGGAAGATGATGTGTGATTTATTTGCACCCTTTCCTCTCCCCACATTGATATTCTGTCCTCTGATCCCTGCATGTGGCTCTCATTGAAGCGAGTGGGAGCTGGGTATGTGCATCAAAGAACTCTGTCCACTGATTTTCCTGCATGGGTTTTCCATGAGTCAAGATAGCTGTATTGGCTTTGTGGTATTCAACAAAGAAAACATCTGAAAATTCCATAAACAAAATGGCATCTGAGACAAATGCTTTTGACAGGGTATTTAAGTCTGTAATTCAAGTACTGACGTAAGAAGGCTTAGGGAATTTTAGGACTTTCAAAATCTTTTCCTGTCCTCTTTTGCAAAAGAAACAGCATGACATGTGGCTATGTATGTGGACCCCAGATCTAAAAATCCCAGCATTCCTTTCTGAATGATGGAAAAAGATGTATGGGCTAAACTAGAAGAACTTACATTCCATTTTTCTTGTCATTATGACATCAAATAATTTTGTGAATATGCATGTGGAATGCTAGTTATATGAAGGTTTTAGCTAGATCTATGTCTGATTTATTAGATGCCGATAATGATAAGTCTCTGACCTGGAGAATTTGGAAAGCTGCTGTGTCCCTCCTTCCCCCACATCCTACATGCAAAACATTTTTTGTATCTGCCAACTGCATGGGTTGAATCAATTGGTCTTTCTCTTATGTAAAATTATCACCATCCATTCATTACAGTCGTGAATTATGTGCTCATGACTGGCATGATTTCTGAAGGCTACATGCACATCATCTTGTGTATCTTGTATTAACTAAGTCAGTGCCAGATAACAGTCACCAACAAGTTAGTAGTCATATGGGTGTGTACTCTCCCATTTTCAGTTGGCACAGTTACCTCTCCTTATGCACCTGTGTGTTCAATCTGCCAGGTCTGGGGTAACAAGGAACTGCTGTCTGAACCATGATCCATACTCATTTCAACACAATATTTCATATATTTGCCCAATGCACTTACTCAATATACTGGTCTCCATTTTCTATCATTATTCAACACCTTCACTGCCAGTCACTAATAATATAAGATTAGCAGTCCTAGCTGTGGTAGTAAAGTCTCTAACGGCCTGTGTGCATAGGCTATTAGGGAGTAAGTGTTCCCCTGCTATGTAAATATTAAGCAATGTGCCACTCATAACTGCCTGTACTGGTTATAGGTGCACACAGTGAATATGTGAAGTAAGTGTAACAGAAATGGAAGTAGCTCCCCAAAGACATTTTTTAAGCATCATGCATATTCTAGGGGACAATCCTAACATGGGCATCTGCAGCATGATCAAGTCCTCACAGTCTGGCATTTCTGGACATGCACACCACAATGCGTTGCTGTTCTGAAATAATATAATTTACAGAGTTTCCCTGTGAAAAGCAGGGACTGAGTAGAGGAGCATTTTTAGTGCAGAGAATGAGGCAAACGCTCTTGGCTATCCACAGGTATAGGAAACAGAGGGTTTATCTGGAGAATAGGAGGGTTCTTCTAAAGAAGATTCTTGGCCAGGTTTACCTTCTGAGGAAGATGTTGCTGCTTAATGATGCTAAAGAAGAGTAATTGCAATTATAATAGGAGGAGAATGAGTATTATCCTAATAACAAAGCCATTTCCCCTCAAAAACTGTGCTAACACTTTGCCAGGCAGTGAAGGTTGCAGTTCAGCATGCCCTTTAGATCTGCAATGACGGGACGTTTCACCTGACCACAGATGTGGACCAGTGACCAAAACCTTGATTACTTGTCCAGTAACACACAGCAATTCTGCCCAAGATACAAGAGCAACATAGTGTGTCTGCAGTACACTGTTCATGGGTAGATCTGAGAAGTGACTCAGCAATATATTGAATACATTACATTCTGTCATTAAAAAATACACTCTCTTCCTTCATGGCACAAGCCAGTGGGCAAAACAGGATGGAGAGAGTAGGTGAAGGCCATTTCCCCCACACATTCTGGTTTTTAACATTACCTCAATCTACTAGGGAGGGTCTTCCTCCATTGGTGAAGTGAAGGAGACACGTTCTTAGTGCAGCATGAAAGTTATTCTGTGCATACATTAGCTAGTTTTATGCTGCGCTGCTGCATGATATTCTCTGAGAAATTCAGCTGAAGAATCACTTTCCCTGTTTTAAGAAGAAGCAGGAGACAATGTCATGATGGAATTTTACCCTTTGCAGGTTAAACAAGCACTATAGGCAACGTGCTGCCATGCAGAGCTCCTACCTGCATAGATTCACTCAAGGCCAGAAAGACAGCAGCCTACACTCATCCCCACCAAACAGAACACAAATAAGAATTCTGTGTGACACGCTCAGGTTGTGTGATGCCATAAGTCTCACAACTGAAGATGATGTTGGCATCAGCCAAGTCCTTCCACTCACTGAATATGTGAAATTTCAAAGTCACAAACTTGGCTTTTGTGAACTGATCTGTGGAAAAATTTTGGGGCCCTTGAATTTTCATGTAATCCAAATTGAGAATCTGAGTGAACAACATGAAATTAATTAAAAATTGTGTGAAATTCCTTTAAAAAAATTTCACTAATTTTGCTTGGCCCGAGTATGTATGAATACCGAAAACAGCATTTGTTGATATTGAAATAAAACACTCTGTGAAATAATTATTTTCCTCATTCCTCTCAGTTGTCCCTCATATTAAAGGATGTCACTTATTTTAGTCCAACACATTTGGTGTCACCTCATTTTGATTGTTGAAAATTACTTGTATCAGAAATAAGGAGTCATGAAATGGAGTCATTTATTTATGAAGAGTCATTTACATTAAGAAAGGAATCTCACTGCATTTTTAATTTCTTGCAATAATAATTTTTATGTGATCCTCATTTTGGGTCTTTCTCCCACATTTTGTTTGGGTCTTAGCAGATTAAAGGATAAATTTTGCATTTTTCTGACATACTTATAAACAATGAAATAATGCCACACACGTTCTTAGAGCTTTTGTTTATTTTTTTAAAACATTAGCATTACTAGAATCATATGCTAATAAAGCTATCTACTATTTTAAATCTACGATGTAGATAACTGATTTTTAAGAGACTGTTTTAGAAATATTACTCGGGTGTCCTACAAACGTCAAGATATTTTGTTTTCATAAATTAAAAGGAAAATGTCACAAGCTATCATTGTTTTTGTGCTCTGCCTTTGCTGACAGCTGTATGATGCTCATTCAGTGCAGCAGATTGGGAGCTGAAAGTTTCATCAATAAATATGACTCTGATGGCTTCATGTCATCGGTCAAGGCAATGGCCTTTTATTATCCTGGAAACACACACTTCCACAAAACAGATGGATGTTTTTTCTTGATCTATTTTGGTGCAGCTTAATTTTTTTCCCCCACAGTTTTTGCTTTTTCCTTTGCAAAATGACTTAAGACCATTAGAAAAAACACACGTACAATTATTAATTTTAGTTTCCTATGGTATCCTGGAGAATACAAAAGTTAACTGAGACATAATGCTGAATTGTTTTATTGTGAACTCCTGCTTAATTAACACGTGGTGACCAAAGAAACCTTCCTCTCTGTATTCTCAAAGCTAATGAAGAACAGGAAGTCATAACTGCTTTATCTACAAAAGTAGAAAATACAGTACAGAGAGGTATGTAATATCACAAATCACATGGACCAGTTTCCTTTAGAACTGCTTGGACAAAAATATTGTTCGGTATAATTAAAAATCATACCCTAGGTATAAAATGTTGCCAATCTGGGGAATTTTCTAGTCCACTCTCCCACTGAAATATTATTGTAACCCATATAGATGCTACTGGGAGTTACGTACACAATTTGGGAAGAGACTATAGCTCTATAGTCATCTGTATATTAAACATATATTTTTCATTTATTTTTCTGCTTCTATTATATTTTTCTGTTTCATTCCACTTGAAAATTAGACACTAAAATATTCATTAATATATCAAGTGTTTTTGCAAGTTGTAACTTTTCTTTACAGCCTTTAAAAATGCAGGTGAATATGGATATTTTATATTTTAGAATTAATATTAGCTCCTTATTATAATTCATTTCCTCATTTTATTTAGGTGAATGCCAAAAATAATCTCCTATTTAAACTGAAACATAGAACAAATGTTCCCACTACCATAAAAATACTTTGTTCAGTGGTTGTACTGTGGTTCTATAATTTCCCGCAAAATTCTAACATATACTCATAAGGTTTTGAAATATCCACTTACTTTTCATGTGCATTTGGTCAAAAACCTATAGTTCCTTAATTTGCACATTAAATTCTCCTTAAAATTCTCCACAAAATATAGAAAGCTAGTAAATCTCAGCAAATCTCCATATCTAGAAAATCTAACAGATGTAAGTAGGTTAACGTTACATGAATTTACTGGAAAATACAGTTTTTGACACACATGTTGAGAACAAGGCCTTTACATTTAACCATAAGTTTTGTTTTTGGGGCAAGTGGGTGTTTGTTTTTTCAATGTTGAAGATATTTTTACACTGGCTATAGTAGAACCAATATTAAAGTAAAACTGGAAGAAATATTAGCAAAGGCATTTTTAGGGACACAATTCATATGTATAAATATACAGAAAGACAGACTACTTTTTAAAATGCAGTTTATTCCCATGCAAGAGAGCAGTCTCTGGAGTATCTATTTTACATCAGGAATTTCTTCGCTTTTCTTAAGTAACATACTTTTTTTTACTCAAGCTTTGATGAGATAAGAAATTAGATGGCTAGACATATTTCTAACATTCATGTTGAAGACTTGGGCATTAATTTGTTCCTGTTAAACTGAAGACAGAGCACTGTTTATGCAGAGTCTGACAAAGATTTCCATGCTTAACAAAACTTTAGAAATTAATACAAATCTCCCTTAAGCGGAAACATTTTATTCTGCGTGTTGCCCTATAATTTCCACCTTGATTCTTCCCCTGTAGAAAATACTTGAAATGCTACCTCTAAACTACAGTATGGGTCAAATTCTGTTCACTTTACTCACTAGAGCAACTTCATTAGGACTACTTAAGTGATTACAGCTCACACGATTTGAGACTATATGGCCCTGATCCTGCAATAGCAAAGCTCTTATTGATTCCAATGGTGAAGAATCAAGTCCTGTATTCTTCAGATTCTTTGGAATCTAGGACTTAAAATTCCAATGCTTGCACACAAGATGACTTTAAAAAAGTAAAGATATGAAGCAGATAAAGCAACATTTTACTGAAAGTTCATTCATCAAAAAGCTGCATATTTTGAAAAGGGTAAAAAGTACTACTAAACCCATCAGGGATAAGTAAAGGCTATATACTATAGATTATTTTAATCCCCCTGCTAGATATAAAAGGGATAATTACATATTTGTGGTTGAAGCCATGTGGTGGAAAAATCAATACAACTTTTTTGTATGACACTTCATTAGTGTGAAAAATTTTAAAAGCTGAGAAGAACTGCCTTGCAATTAAATGCCTCTGCTACTTCAGATTCAGTAATGGGTTTGTATTATTATCTAGTTTATTTGAAATAGTGGTTGCACCATAGCAGTA
Source organism: Emydura macquarii macquarii (assembly GCF_026122565.2). Classification (NCBI taxonomy): domain Eukaryota; kingdom Metazoa; phylum Chordata; order Testudines; family Chelidae; genus Emydura; species Emydura macquarii. The sequence goes on from NW_027131390.1 coordinate 72,697,942, forward strand.
ATTGGAAAACATTGATTATGTACTTGTATATAGAAAACATGGCAAATCATTACAGGGCACAGCAACAGTTAGTTAGCCTTACTAATGAAGCACTAATTGCTGTAAGTAGGTTAACGTGTTCGTGAAACTACAGGGAAATACAGTTTTGAGAATTTTTATCTGTTCAGTTATATGTACATTTTATTTTAAAATCTGACTAAAGAAATTTCACTGTACAAACACAAAACACAAGACTTGATGCTATATTTGGAAGAATTTCAAACAGAATTTTTTCTCTGTAATATTAATGTCTAGCACATTTAAGTCCTGGACACTATTTCAATTAACACGAGTACTTTCAGCACATGTAAATGATTAATTGAAACCAAAACCCATATCAGCATGACTGACTTCATCAGTTTATTAAGGTAAATATCATCCATGCTGTATCTTATGATTGTTTAATAATAATTTTTTTATTTGGTTACCATACAAATATATATAGAAATACATTTTTAAATGTAGTGGCTATATCATTTGGGACACAGATTCCCTTTTTTTAAAAATCCCGTAATAATGGGTGTTTGAGACCCAAGCCCTTCCCTAACAAAATTTGTAAGGATGAAAAAGGATAGTAGAGTATTTTGCTCTATCCTGGCTATTAACTAGGGAGCACATGCTGAAAATTCTTTAATCAATTACAAGATTTTAGCAGTTCTTTCATGAGTTGGGATCAGAACCAGTTTCAGAGAACTCAGTGCTATAATTCACACATTTTAAGAAATCAGAATCCCTGTACAATATTTTGGAAAGAGAATTAAAAAGTTACTCTTTTTGGGATATTTGTGATCAAACTTTCAAGTAGAAAATTTTTCTCTTTTTCTAAGTAAGGTCTTTGATTTTTGTTTTAAAAAAAAAGTCTCCTTAACACTGCACTTTATGATGAGAAACGTGTGTTCTAAAAAAGTTGTGCCTTCAATAGTTGGTTTCTCCCGCCAGTACATGAATCTTAGCATTTAGAGCCATATTTTCAAAACTTGCTTGTAATCTCATATGTGCATTATTCATGCCCATGTAAATTGATAGTTAAATGTCTAACTTGTTTTTGAAATTTAAGGTCATGAAAAATCTTGTCAGCAATTCTAGATACTGGATGGAGGATTTCTGATAATGTTCTCTAGAGGTAGAAAATTAGATTAACATATTAATACCATAAATCTTTAAAATGTGGTATTTTTATATATAAAGTATGGGCTATAACAAAGCTGGAAATATTTCACAAACACCATAAATATGCACATTAAAGCTTAATTGCCAAATTTTCAGTTGACCTCTGATTTATGCTCTTGTGAAATACTTGCACATGAGCTGATATTTGGGTGCATGAGGCAGGTAACAGCCTAGATATTCAGTTTGCAGAGACAAAAGCCAATTTATTGCTCACCTATGAACAGAAAAGAAGGCAGCTACAATTTCCGCTTTAAAAGTTGAAAGCCCTTCATGAGTAAAAATTTTCAGAACTTTTTGGGACATATTCATATATGCCTTCCAGTTGCAAGGAGAGGTTTAATCTATGATAACAAGTGCATCTGCTAAATAGAGAGTTGACCTGAATTTGCGACCAGATGCTGATTTAGGGTGAAATTCATATTCCCTTCTACAAAAGTCAAATAAAAGGTTTTTGACTGAAGGACAATGTGGGAGGCTGGACCAAAGGAATCTTGCTCTAAATCAGGTTAGGGCACTGTCCATCCACACAGCCACTCCATGGCTGCTATAGTCTATGGCCTATTGTCATGGCCTATGGTAATGGCAGTGATCCATGAAACCCTTCATGTGTAGGGATTATGCCTTCTAGATCTGTGAAAGGTGCAGAACTACTTTACTAGCTGTGGGTGCATGTGCACGTGTGCACCCCCCTCCCACACCCCATATATACACATTCATGCACATACCTGTAGGGAAAATTAATATAGAATTTACTTCCATAAAATGTGGCAGATTACAGAGTCCTCTGTGCAGCTGCTCCACTTCCTGCCCACGTCCCAGCATACGGAGTAACTACAGCAGTTCCATTGCATTTTGATCCCTCTTAGCAAAAGAAGGGGGCAGGATTTCCCTTTTAAATAGGTGTTAAATTCTTTTTCAGGTTCAAAGGAATATATCTGACCCCCTAAGAAGTTGCAGAATGACATCATCTTATAGAACATGTTGGAATAATTCATAAATCAAAAAGTAAACTAATCACAACATACAAGTTTACCCAACCAAGTGTTAGGAAATGAAGTTTTGAGTTTCTTACCACAATCCAAATTTTGTATGCGTGTGTGTTTTTTCCAGGAGATTTTGAGGAGACAGGGAAATTTTAAAGGTAACACTGCTTCCAGCTGAGAGCAAACCAGGACTAGTTTTGCTTTGACTCAGCTTTCCAAATAACTTAACAGTATTCTATCCTCTGTTCATAATAATGAGCTGTTTTGTGCAAAGCAGCTCATTATTATGAATGGAGGGCATGTTTCAACTAGTAAAGCAAATCATAAAAATTGTTGCCTCTGTCACCTTTTTCCTTTGTCAATAAAACATTTTCCTCGGGGTCAGAAACAATTATTGACCAGAGAAAAATCTCAAACCCTATTTGCAAATCTCACCCAATGATTCTGAAAGTAGCGGAGTGAAGTTATGAAACTAAAAGTATGTGTTGTGAACATTATCTGCACGGCCTTTTATGTTAGGGAAATCATGACATCTGCCAATCTTTCAAATTCCAAAGGGTAAAGAATGAGGTCTGTTAGGCTGTCATTGAACATGACAGGCTTAATGTCAGGTTTATAACAGAAAAAGGGCAATCTTATTGTGGTTTATTCAGTTTTATGTTGCTTGTTCAGTAGAAAAGCTCATTTTTTATCTAATTTATAGCATTTGAAATACCAAACAGATTCTTTACATATCTCCTGAGCTCACAGCTCCTCTTGACTACCCCTTAGTCGTTCCTTTAGGGAGCAGTCTTAAATCCTTCCAATTTAGCATCTGTGTGAGACCAGGCAATTGTTTTACTTGAGCATTTCCTTCAGTTGTTATAGAGCTGTTTCTAACTCCAAACATTTTAGTTTAATTACTGCTTAGAATATTTTCAATATTTTTATCTAAGTTGCCTCTCACTTGAGCCCATTGGGCTGAAGAAGGAATTACTCCCCATGCTGTTCCTTAGCCCTTCTTGTTCAGATCTGTAATTGGCCCTGTGTTTTTGACTTTTTACTAATAAGCAGCTTACTTTCTTTCCCACTAGACTCAACCCACCACTTTTGTTTCATGAATTTTACAAAGGATTTTAATAGATGCTTTAGGCTATGCAAAATGTTATATGAAGGAAAGAATTAATGCTCCAGCCTTGACACAAAGGACGTGTGAATGGCTGCTTATCATTACCGTCAGGTCTCAAAATTTTCATTAGGAGTTCTGGAGGACAAAAGGGGAAAAAAGTGTAGCTATATGAAAGAATATTAACCTATACAGTGTAACCAACTATAATTGCTTAGCATTTTACATTAACTCTCTTCAGACACTGGCTCTCATTATTTTTACACATACATAATAACTGCTTATTACAGCGGTACAGTTCACACAGATATACTGCAGATAAGGTTGTGTCAGCACTTCCATTATAAACCCCATTTTGAGAGGTTTAAAAGGCAGCTGTAAAAATTCACTCCAGACTGAAGATTGGTTTTCTAGGTTTCTGCCTTGGGCAGTTTTTTTAACTAATTAAAAACAAATGGTTTGACTGTTTTTTAAACTATAGAAGTAAACAAAACAAATTAAAAGGTTTAAAGCACTTTTTGCACTTTTGTAACTCCTATGCCTTTATTAAAAATACCAAACAAACCATTTTGGAAGTCATTAACTTATATTTGTTGTTGGTATTTTGAGGAGAAAGAAATATATCCCAGTTATTGTATTGAGGGTTATAAACTGAGATATTGAAGTTTAAAATTGATAGTTTATGTATAGAACCTGCTTTTCCACAAAACCCTTTTTTGTAACATTGGAACATAAACCCTGAACCTTCAAGCACTAGGCATGCTTAATTTTACTCTCAAGTGAGTAGTCCCATTTAAACTAATGACTCTATTCAAGTGCTTAAAGTTAGGCACTATTTTAAGAGCATTGCTGAATCGGGGTCTAATTGGGCAGCCATAAGTATAGTAGCAATGGCTTCAAACATGATGATACCTCAGGTCTATCCCTTATTCATTCCAAGCCTATGTTGTAAAATGTGATACCTGATGGGTCAGGGGACTGATGGAAAAAATGAGATATTTAGCCTTTCCCTTCTAGGTTGCCCAGATAACTGAGCGTTGTTACCCACAGATGACTATTCAGGGGACTTTCTAAAATGAATTGTTCCCAGTGCTAATTATCCTGTCAGCCATATAGGTAGACCCTTGTAGTTAAGCTGACGCACATTGGTGGAACAGTGTGGCGAGGCTTACACTGTCTCTCTGTAGGCCAGTGAATGATGACTTCAGTCGGTGGATGGCTGTCAATATGGTACTCTTCACCAGCACTGACATTCTCTCTCTCTCTCTCTCTCTCTCTCACACACACACTCACACACAAATTAAAAAAGGTGTCCAAACATTTATGGCAAGTGTCTTAGCAAATATATGGGGTGCTCTAAGCAAGTTAATTTTGAAGATCATGTACAGAAGGAGAGATACAATACTACTTATTGTATCTTAAAGAGTAAGCTGTTGCTCTCATATGCAGAACTCTTCCTTAGACAGCATTAATTTCATGAATGATATCAGGTGTCACACATACCTGGTTGACTAGCACTGTGGAATTGTGTTCTGTTAGTATACCTGAAAATCACATGAAAAGATGACAACACACCCATTGTCATGAAGGTTATTTAAGAGGTCCCCAAATTAGTTAGCTTGATATCTCATCATTTCAGCCCATCTGTTTAAACAGGGATTCACCTGCTACTGTAGATTGTTCTTTTGTATCTACTGGGGAAAATCTATTCATTAATTTCTGATAATGGGCCTAAGTGTGAAATTTCAGAGAGTTGTTCTGCTGACTTGGATTAAAGATGCATGTTTTATAACCCTCATTTCATATTCAAATATTATAGTATAATTTTAAAAGACTACACTATGTGAGCCTCTGGATTTAAGATATATAAAGGTAAATTTAAATAATGTAGGTTCCTGTTGAACATCAGCAAAAGCAAGGAACCCACACAGATATGTCTGATATCTTATAATTAATTTATGTATTATTTCCTCTTTTATCTTCCCAACAATGTGATTTCAAGAGGGTATCAGCCTTAATTTAGATGTGTGTCAGCCCATTTATTAGATAATTAAAGAGCCAAATCCTGAAGTCCTTATTAAGTGTTTACTCAGTCCTTAGTAAGGCAAACTCTGAAAGTGATGACTGAGGTAAGGACCTCAGGATTTGGCATGGTGAAAGAAGAGGTGTTAATTTAAAGGTATAAGGCCACTTATAATAGCACTGCCTCCTTCCTTCCATTAAGGGTTGCCATACATTAAAAAAACCCAGACATCAGGGCTTGTCAAAAGGCACTCCGTCACACAAGCTGAAACCCGGACTGTCTGGGTGAAAACCAGACAGGTGGCGTCCCTACTAGTCTGTTCATCCTGTTCAAGCAAACAGAATGCCAAGTCTTACATTAATATCCATAATATCTTTTTGAGATAACAGCTCATACAAAACAGGAAATTGATGTAACAAAGAATAAAATCCTCTTATATGTATATTTAACCTTCTTGATGTAACACAAGGATAAGAGTTCTGAACTCAAATTTTTTCTTAATAAAAGTAGCTTAGTAAACGTATTGCGTTCTTGTCACTATTTACATCTGATCTAGGGTTGCCACCTTTCTAATGGCTGGTAACCGGACTCTCAAAGCCCCACCCCTGCTCCACCTCTTCCCCCGAGGCCCCACACCTGCACGTGGTAAGCTGCATGAGCAGCCTGGCTCAGGAAGCGGTGGCAGCAGCAGCTGCTGCTGCTGCACTGCCTCCTTCCTTCTGCCTAGGGTTGCCATAGATAAAAAAAAAAAAAAAAATTTCAGACATCAGGGATCCTCAAATGGCACCAGTCACGCAAGCCGAAACCCAGACTGTCTGGGTGAAAACCGGACAGGTGGCGTCCCTACTAGTCTGTTCAAATTAACTCTATCTCCGTAGCCACTACTGTACAGGTATACAGTGCCACACTAATCCAAAAGATGATTGTCATCCGATGCAACAGCTACAGAAGGTGGTTCTGCATTGTGACTAGGTTACATGAAAGTTCTTCTGGAGGAGCTAGGTCTCTGAATAACTCGAATGCTACTTACAGGCAGCAAGCCACTTCTGCCTACTGATAGGAAGATAGTAATGTTAGATACAGTGTGAAGTATCCATAATCACACCTGTCGGCCTTGCAAGGCAACAGCTACACAAGCATGAAATGTAAAGGGGGAAATGCAGAAAAAAAATGGGAAAATGTAGCAAAGTTCGTACATTTGAATGTAGTTCCTACAAAACTAAAGAAAAATCCAAAGTCAGTCCTAAATTTGACACACACTCAGTTATGGAGAAGCCAATGACACCTACCTAATGATGCTAAAGCTTTAAGTTATCTAGTTGCCTAAATTTGCATTTTACAAAAATATGAAACTACTTGTGCTTGCAAGACAATAGAAGATGTGCAATGAAAAATTGAGACAGAGTCAGGCAGGTTTTGCTTGAACTTTCAGTGTTCCTGTTCTAAGTCAGCCTGGTCATATCAAAGATTTCTTGCTATATTCCATTTCTTAGGCAATTTTATTTAAAATTCCCTTGAAATATGTCTATTCAGCATTTGATGGAGAGTTGGAATGCAAAGATACTCACCGAGGTGCATGAAGTCTGTTCAAGGTCCCAATAGTGGGGCTATGCAGGCAACCATGGGCAGAATAGTCAGTTATTGGAATGCAGTGGCTCACAGAGTGGGAAACTCCATGCTGGCCTCAAATAAGATAACATGAAGGTTGTTGGCCATAGGACGCACAACTATACAGATCTAGAAGCCAGGGTTACCAGGTATGGACTGGCTGTTGATGATTGCCGTTTCATCCCATCCCATGGTGGTGACCTATAAACTGCCTCAACCCCCACAGCATTTCCTTACAAATCTTGATTACTCAGTCTTCCCTTTACACCCTTAATAAACAGCCATGAATAACCAGTCAAGCCCTCATATCACAAACTTGCCCTTGCATGTTCGATTCTACCAATACGTTCACATTAGATACTGTATGCAAATGAATATATTCACAAAGGGCCAGATCCTTCCACCCTTACATTGAGTGGTAACAGTATTCACTGTCAATAAATATGACAGAAACAAGCCTTGCTTTTCTAATCCTGATGGGTTTTTTTTTTTCTTTTTCATTGGTTTGTTTTGGAGTGTATTAGGTCAAATTCTTAGGGAGACCACGAAAACAAAAAATAGTAATTTAAATGCAATAATTTTCATATTAATTTGAACCCTATTAATGAAGTAATCAAGAAACAACTGTTCTGAAGGAGTTACAATCACTTCTCTAAATAAAAATATGAAGCACCATTGAAAATATCTACTGTGTACATGTTTCATCAAAAAGTGCCAATTTCTGCTACCCTTACGCTGAATAGTATCTTACTTTGCAGGACTGCTTTCAGAGGCTATGGCGTCACTGCAAAAAGTACATGGAGTTTTTTTACATCAAGAGAACTATTTGGACATACAATCCTAGCGGAGAGAAGGCACTGTTAGTTTTAACCTCAGTATATCTAATTGAAGTCAATCCCAAATTGTGGAGGGTAAGGGGTGGAATAGGGTTTACACGGACTATCTGCCCTGAGATAGAAATTACGGTACCTTGTCTCCGCTAGGATTTTACAGCAAGATAACTAATTCAAGTTAGATATCTCAGTGTAAAAACCAGCTTTTCGCCCCTCCCCAAGTGAAGACACAACCTGTGTGGCAATATCTGGTCCTAAATAATCCTATTTAATTAGAAAAATTAAATATATAGAATAAGAAATACAAGCACAGTTATATAAAATGCTAATATTTATTGAAATTAGCATGTGGTAAGCTAACTACATGGTATCACATACCCTGTAGCCTCTTGAGTGTGAATGGGAGGGACAAAGGAAGTATTGAATGAATGAGGTGGTAAAGTTATTTTTAAAATGTGCGGAGGGAAATAAAAGTGGAAAAAATCAAACAGACTGGACAAAGATACCAACAAGCACAATATTCCCAAACATCCCAGAATCATTAAAAGTAAAGAAATAATTTCACAAGCTTGGGGTCATAAGGAAATTTCTCTTATTTTTTTCCTCATAAATTTTACTGAAAAATGATACATTTGCAAAAACCATTTAAATGTGAGTGATTAAAAAAACAGTTGAAAGAGGAATGCAGAGAGTAGCAAAACTTTTCCAAAATGTATCATTTAATTTCAACAGATGGATCCACCTTAAGAAAGGTCCAAGGAGCTAGATGGAAACCAAATACAGTAAAAGGAAGTTGGGAATGTGGTGTCAGGTTGTCAGTAATCTGACAGCTATGGTAACTACCCTCTAATCCAGCAGGCTCCAGCCACGCTCTCAGCTGACACCACAAGGACTGACTGACAGCTGAAGAGCGGGCACTTTTTACAGGCAAAAGTGACATCCAGTCTATTAAGGCTGACAAGCACAAAGCAGAGATTTGCCCTGAATGGTTTGGTACTGAAGCCTAGTAAAGGGGTTATTTGAAAGGTCTTAGAGAAAGTGTCAGACTCAAGCTCAGATGATAACAATATTGTAATGATAGCACTGGACAATGAAGTGCTATGATTGCCTATAAAGGCTGGGAAGATTGCATGTGGATATTGAGCACCAAAAGCCAGTTTATAGTAGTAGATCCTCAAAGGCAAACATGCAACAGTTCTAAGACTATCTTCTGTCTGTAGGTTAGAGACAGATTTTTCAATTTAGAAATAATGCATCTGTATATCTGCTGTACTTTCCAGGGCATGTCATAAACAAGTATTGAGCAGTGAGGTCATTATTGTGGTTCTCCACAGTATATACTAATGAGGGGAGAATTTCTGTTTGTTTGCATCTGATGCTTATTGCAATTAGGTTCAAAGCAAGACATTTGAAATATATATAGTAAAAAAAGCAAAACTATCATAGTAATTGAAAACCCACTGTTTCAACCACAAACTCAGTCCATTTTCAAAGGAAATTGGTGAATGGAGCTGATCCAACAAGACAACTCACTCACTCGTGTGAATAATCCTCACTCGTGAGTAATCCATGAGTAGTCCCAGTAAATACAATGTGGCACTAATTGTGAGAAAAGGTCTCAAGATTTGGCCCTATGTTAATAGATAGTAACTGAATCTAAATTACAGGGAACCAGAAGGGTGTCAGACATAAGGAAATAAGAATTTTTTCTGGCCAAATTCTGTTCTTTCTTTGGAGTGCCCCCCAATTGGTGCGGGGAACGTGGCTGGAGCAAACACATGTACATTAGTGCCATCCTGTCAGGGCAGGGCAAGGTGATTAATGGTAGGAGGGAAATGCATGGTGGGGCACTCACTGCTTTAAAATGATCAGTGTCCACCTCATGAGAGGCCTGCTTAAATCGTAATAGCGGCAGTATGTTGGCTGGGAGTCTGACTGACAGATCACGTCGTCTTGAAGCTATGGGGCACCAGCAGGCACATTTAGCTGGGATCCCCTCCTAGCATGCCCCTGAACATTAAATAGGAATCCTGCCTTACCACCCACTGCATGAATGGGCTATAGGAAGAGGCTTATCTTTTCCTCTTTAACATGCCCATACAATACAGGGCAGGATGTAGCCCTTCTCATTCTAATATGGAGAGCATGCTAGAAAGACAACATGGACTCACTTGTTCATTTGACATGACTGACAAGGGCCATACCTTTCTGATATTATTACAAAAAGATTATGTTAGAAGAATGTTAGGGTTGCAAAGTCAAGCACTCAGAAGTTAGGAAATGCCAGAATTAAGGCTGCTGTGCAACCTTAATTCAGCCCTTGTGTGCATGCATTGTAGTCTTTAATTACATAATCACATATTGTTTTGTCCCACAGGACCCCAAATCTCCTTGCCCAGCGAGTCTTAGCCCCTCCTTCCAGACTTCCCCACCCCAGTGCCAGTCTTTCCCACCCCATCCTCCGAGAGGGAACTGCCGCATTTAACAGTTGTTCCTACTTCTGACAGCCTCTTCCACGTTAAAGGAAGTTTAAGATAATAACGAGTATCTTCACATTATCAAACTTTCCTTACCAATTGGTCCATTCTTTCTATATGTTTTGGGGGAAATCCCTGTTTTTCAGCCTAATCTCTCTCTCCAATTTATTAATTGATCCAATAATAATGGTGGGATTTAAACATCATAGTCTATCTCCTTGCCTGATGACTGAGCATTTCAGGGAATGTAGTTGTTTTTGACAGCTCGGTCCTGCCATCAATTAAAAAAAAAAAAAATAGAGCCAGATTGCCCCATCACTGCATGGATGGAGGGGGGGGGGGAGAAAGAGAGTTTCACCTTCCCCACTGCTACTCTGCCAGAGAAGGAGAGGAGCCCTATGGCTAGAAGCAACTTCCAACAGTTACCACTGGCTTTCAAATAACTTCTGGAGTCAGGATGTGCTGAGATTTTCTATTGTGATGTAACAAACCTTTTAGCAGCAATGCAGGCACTCCCTCCATACTTAGTGCCAGATGATTGACATTAACATTGCTTCTGGTCAGTATGCATTTTTACTAGCGCTGTGTATATAGTTAATCATGTGGAGCTGAAAACAGCAAAACAGGAACAGATCCCTTCCCATGGGGACAGTGTCTCCCAAAGCAGGGAGATCTTGACTTACAGCTGGATGAGGATACATTCTGTGGGTGGCTCAGTTCAAATAGCAGTACAAACAGTGCCAAGAATGTGTGTCCATCCACATACTTAGCCCATTTTGGTGACCCAAAGATTTCCCGAGTGCTGTTGTGTATAACGTTGGCCAGTGAAATTTTCTGATAGAGGATTATAAATGTGTTGCAATACCAGAGTTCAGGGTGCTATGGCAGCCTGACTTCAGAACTACTTTTCTTGTGTGGGTTTAGGTTGATGCTGTTTTACTGTCTAGTTTCTTTGTTGTTTTTTGCTCAGGGTCACACTTTGCTCTCTTATTTTGAGATCAGGAAATGTGATAGGCTTGCATAGAAGTAATTTTGCCATCTTAATTTAGTCTTTTTTAAAGCACTTAGTTATAGCACTGATCTTTTCATTGGCACCCTTGTCCTCTTGCCCCCCTCCCCCCCCCCATTTTTGGCCTATCTGTAGCCTTCAGTTATTGTTATGTTGTGCTCAAAAACAATACTTGGAATAGTGTCTTCATAGAATTACACTGAAAGTATTTTACTACTGAAGATGAACATCTTATAAGAGCATAATTGTTTCGACTGGATGGGCTGGCCTAATGATCAAGGATCTGAAACAGTTAGAATCCCATATCTTACACAGACAGATCTCAGCATGGTCAATTCAAGATAATTTTGACTGAGTCCTTCATGCTTCAGAAGCAAATAAATTGAGTTCTATGAGATTTATAGATGACTGAATAATTTGTAACAAATATCTTATTCCAAAAATTTAGCCTCTTAGTCTGTTCATGAATTGTCAGTACTACTTGTGATTTTGCTCAATTTTGTTGTTCTTAGTTATATTAGCTGTACTGCTTTGTTTTATTGGACATATAGGTCACATGATACAATTCTGTTCCTTGATTGGATGATGAAAATAAATAGGGTGAGGTTTCAGAGTTAGCTATTCATTCCATGTGGATAGTTTCCAATGTTAAAATTCATTAATTCCAAACACATTCTGACCAGTGAATAGAAAATGAACAAAAAGTGAATTTGCCTAACCATTTAAAAAAATTGACTTTTTTCCCTTCACATATTCACTCAGTTCTGTTAAAACCAAGGATCTCTGTTCTGTTTGGAAATTAAAGGCCTCAAGGCGCTATTTGCAAATTTCAATTTCAAATTTCCTCCCACTGTTCTGCAGTGTCAGAAAACAGAGAGGAGGTGCCCACTGAGAAACTGGCTTTCTTGTATATCTTTATTGTTTTCTTTAAATCCCAATGGCACTCTTTTTCATTAAGGGAGACTAAATGCATTGCAGTTTATGTATTTCTGGAGGCAAGAGGTGAATATATGACTTTTGGCTAAGAACTAAATGAATACACTGATACTAAATTTCAGATATTTGCTGCTCTAATCTAAAATAATCTGCTCACTTACTATATACAAACCATCTTTCGTTTACAAAATGACACATTAAACTTAAAATCACCAGGAAACAAAATGTTAAATCAGAGTTTTGGAAACACTTGCTAACTCTTAATCTAGCAGGATTAAACTACTACACTATTATAGTATAATTTACCTTGCAGGCAGTGTGGTCCAACAAAGGGGGCATATGATTGGGTTCAAGGGCTTTGGTTTCTATTTCTGCTATGACCTTGTGCAATTTACTTCACTATTCTGTGCCTCAATTTTCTCTTCTATAGAGTGGGGAATGCTGACATTTGCCCATTTTTGTCAAGTCCTTTGAGTTCCACAGCTGCAAATCTTATATATAAGTACTAAGTATTGTTATTCTATGACTGTAATGATAATTATTTGGATTACAGGAGCCCCTAAATGCCCCAACCAAGATCAGGGCCCCATTATACTATGCACTGTACAGACACATAGTAAAAGATAGTCCCTGCCTTAAGGCATTTACAATCTAAATTAGAAAGGGAAATGGAGACACAGATGTGAAATTATTGGCTAGAGGTTACTGGCAGACCAAGGATTAGAATCCAGGTCTCCTGAGTCCCATTGCAGTGCCTGATCCACTGGACTATGCAACCTCAAAAAATTCTACTGCACTTTATTTTGTTGCTTCTTACCACGATTTCTGGACTTTGAGACTGTCCATCATGTGGATTCTTCATGCATGCACAAATAATAAATGATTCAGCAGATTAAGCTCTGCATCTGAATCATTAATGTACTGTCCCATTTATGTCAATTCAGTGCCCTTGAATAAGCAATTGAATATGGTGTTGATATATCGTTTGTTAAATAAAATTTTAGTTTATATAGGTAAAAATACAAATGTTGGCTGATAAAAAGCAGAAGCCAATTACAATGCTGTACAGTATATCCTGAGTCCATTTCAGACTACGAGAGCTCATAGTGGCACTGCAAGCTGTTGTTTAAACCACATACACACACACGTAAAACTTCATTAACATCTCTCCCTTATTATATTTTAGTATTTTCTGTTATGGTTGGTTTTTAAACATAGTGAAGGAACCTATGTACTGCACAGTAGTTACAAGAAGTGTTGCAGTTAATGGGAGATAAAGACAGACTGTTCTCTGCAGATCTTGAAAAGAAGAACTAGGCAATAAACATTCATTCAGTCCAAGGGATTCTGTAAATCAGACCCCTTTTATTTTGATACACTATTGTTTAACAGCCAGTTTAAATTGGGACCAGCATCCTGATTCTGGACAATATGGCTTTTATTGGAAGTCTCTGCCACTTTTAAACATCTTTAATACATTTTAAAAATAGAACTGTAAAAAGCAGTAACCAGACTTCAAAGAGAAGACATGTTGTGCCAGAATTACAACACTGGCGTCTATTTTCACTGGCTGTAAAGTTTGGAGAAACTCTTCCAGTCCTTAAACCAATGACAAACAACAGAAATACACACAAACTAAAGAAGGCCGAAGTGCGGGTGGCAGCCTCAGAAGGGTGGTGAGCACCTAATCAGAACAACTGTGTTAGAGCTCATGGCTGTGGAAATTGCTCACCCAACCATGGCAGGACCAGTCACACTCTGAACATAGCATATAACATACTGGGCCAAATTAATCCTTGGTATAATTCCATTGAACTCAAAATCATCTCTGGAGTAACTCCATTATGGCTAATGGAGTTACGGCAGAGGTGAAGCTGCTGTTATGGTGAGGCTAGCATTGTCCTGGCTGTGAGATTATCTTGGATTTCACAGGCTAGCAGGTGAATTCTGGCCAGGCTTCCCAACTCCCTTTCACAACTTACGTAGTTGGCTGCTCAGAAAGAAATGTTCACATTTGGAATGTTCCATCAGAGCCCACTAGGATGACACAGAGTAAATAAATGGATTTGCAGTTTTGAATAGAGAAGAACCAGAATACAAATAGCAAATTAAGATATTTAACATTTTTCAGTTGGTTTCCTTCTAAGGCACTATAATTCACAATGGTCAGCGACCACATCTTTACTTAAGAAAAGCAGAGGGACCCGCACTGAATTCTGCCAGGCTTCTGGCATTGTATCTTGTACAAGCAAATACAATGTATCCGCTCACTATATGTGCTGCACCAGATGAGACCCCATTTTACAGAGCAAACCTATTCTAGATCAACTACTAAAATAGAAGTAGTCATAAAAGATCTATAGATGGTTCTATATTTTAGAGGAACATAATTGTTATCTACCTAACAGTGCCCAGAAAAATAGCCCAGGAACAAAACAACTTGCCTTTTTGCATTTTTCTGCCTAGTAAATGTTGTTCTGTGTGGGTCTTGCTGTGGTAGCCCAGGGGGCAGAGCCTCTTACAGCATATTTGTCCTAGCTCCACTGAGGTCATGGTGTTATGACAGCCTGACTTGAATTCTGCTATGGCAGCCCTAAAGTCAATGGAGCTATGACAATTTACACCAGTGGAGCGTCTGCCCTCCATATGTCTCACTACCAGAGTACTAGCAAGAAGGAATCAACGTGCTAGCATTTCAGATGCACTAACGAAATGCTTGATCCCCTGAGTTGCTGAATTCCCTTAGTTCCCATGGACTTCATAGGAGCAGAAGCATTTTCCAGGAGGTGCTTTCAGGGAGGAATTAATCCTCCAAACATCCTTTTAAGCTAGCTATTTCCCCCTTTTCCCTAGTTCTCCAATTGAGCTATAGACAGATCTCTTTTGGTCCATCTTAAAGATGGGCTGCTGGCAAAATTTGAATGTAGAACCAGATTCGGTTTTGGGGTGTTTGGATATAGGTTTTTGATTGGGTACATCTCTGATTTTATTATTTAAAATGCCAAAATGATTAACCTACTCAATTTTTATTTTCAAACTATAGGTTTTTGTTAGCAAATTACACAAAAAATAGATTCTTTTGGACAAGTTGTTCTAGAATAACTGTATTATGCAGTATCTGTGTATCCATTTAAGTGTTTACATTGTGCTTATCGCTGTGGTTTCTGGACACCTTACAGCATTTAAAAAACTTGTGTGTGAATAATCTGCAGTAAGACCTGATTTTTCACTTCTGTCCCATTGGCTAGGGACAGCCAGGATTGGTTGGAACTGAATTTCTTTATATATTTTTATTTCCCAGCCATGCTGTATTTTTTCTAAGATTTTTCAGTTGCAACTTTTTCTTTATTATTTGTCAGAATGACCCGACAAATGCAGGGTCCATCTACCTTTAAGGATGGCTTATGTTAAGATGGATACATTTTTTAATATTTACTCAGAACTAATCTTCACGCATTTATTATTCAGTTACCCATAATTATTGTAATAGCATTATAGTTTTCCGATACCCTAATAGCGGCCGTGGCCACTAAAGCTTTTTTCCCTCTAGCTTCGCTTTGTAGCATTCTTAGTGCTGGAGAAGAGAGCAGGCCCAGGTCTTGTGTACACACGGGATTCTTTATTGATGCTGCTGACCACACACAGACCTTATAGCCCCTAGGTTGTCTAGATTGGAGGCTGAGGGACACCATTAGTGCTGCATATTGTCACCGCCTGCAGCCTATCTAAATTTTGACCCAGGTTAAGCAATCTTGGGATGAACTGCTGACAATTCACTTGTCAAAGAGGTTGTAACCTTTCTTTTAGGAGGTGGATTTTACCAGACTTACCCATGACTTTCTTGCTTTTACCTTGGATTACTGCAATGTATGCTAGGTGGGACTACGCTTGAAAAGCCCCTTTGAAACTTCAGCTGGCGCTGAATGTGGCATTCTGCTTAGTAAGCAGCATCCCGTTCCTGGAGCCACATTAGCTCCATGTAACTATCAAGCTGGATAATCCATCAGGCTCAAAAGGGAGAATGTGCTTAGCTTGCCCCTAAACTTGCACACTTACTGGGATCAGGGTCTCATTGCATTAGGCACTGTACAAGAGCACTGCAAAACACAGTCCCTACCTCTGAAAAGATGGCAGTTTAATCTGAGAAGAGTCACGACGAGGGGATGGGAGAGGGGAAATAAGTAGATAATCAGGTCACATAGTTACATAGATAGCTGTCACGCGATTTGATAGTTCCAAGTTATCTGGAAGTTTTGTTTTTTATATAACAAAATCAGTTTTCCCCAAATGTTGTACAACCTAGCCCTCCCTAGCCAGCAGACTTCTTCTGAGTTATAGCCACAGTTATAGTGTGGCTTCAGGGAGAATCAGAAAGATGGACAAGGTAAATGGCTTTACATATTAACTTAGGGAGAGGTTGAGGAGCTTCTGTGGGCTTAAAGGGGAGCAAGAGCATGCAGCGGAGGTGCTATTTTCCTTTTCTATGTCCCTTGCCAGGTTGTGTAACTTCCATGCCATTCACTTTAGTGAAAGGAGATAATAGATTTAATTTTTAGATTGGCCTACCTTGCTATGGATACAGGTATCAAGACTGGATAGCAAATTAGTAACAAGCAAAATGTAAAGGGCAGCAGGTCAAAATCATGAGACAGTATTGCTGGGATGCTTTTAGGGTCAGTGTTCTTCACTGGCATTTATTAATGAAATGGTGCTCAAACTCCTAATTTGAAGGGGCCAGTAAAAGGTTTTACTGTTGTAAATGAGTACCTAAAAGGACTTGGTTCATTAAGCATTAGCAACAAATTACAGGGACACTCTTGACAATGTTTAAAACAAACAAAAAACAAATGATGTGGACCTTTAATACACAGAGGGGCTTTTTTTTTTTTTTTTAAACTAAGAGAGTAAACAAGATTTTCCTTTCACTACCCCAGAGGTTTGCAAGAATCCACCTTAATGGAACTGAAGGAAAGTATAGGTCATTACTTGGGCAACAATGTTATTTCAGACAGGGTTAAATAGTTTGCCACCTTGGGGGACAGGAAGGAATTTCTCCCAGGACTGATGATGACCTTGCTATTTCCTTCCACTTACTTCTTGAGCCTTTTTTTATAAGGAAAGCAGAAGAGGGAACATCTGTTAGGCTCAGGTGAGCATATTCCATGTGGTCAAATTATTGCCCTTCACCATGGGACAGGGTGTGGTGGCCATTGGTCCCTCCAATCTTTTCTGTTTGTTTTTTTTATGACACTATGTACCATAAACAGGACTAAATTCCTGTGATATTACAAGAGTCTTTTGACTTCTTCATTAACATTTGTGAGGAGCTGAAATTGAACAGTGGTGGGTGTCACATTAATACCTATCAGTAAATAAAATAAAATTTGTCTGTAGCATATGTTAGTCTCTCATGGCAAACCATTCTATAACATTTTATAAGGACATTCCCTGCTTAGTGATTTTGAAATTCATCTTCGTGACCCACATGTTGGAATGGTTTGCCATCATAGAACATTATGAAAACAAAGAATTTATGTAAGATATAAATGCTTGAACAGTTTTACAATTACTTATTTGATAAGTTTGTGGAAAGCAGCAAATAATACTTATGGTTTACATTCTGAATGCTACAAAAATGTAATATTCACCAAGATTAAATTACAGTATAGTGAAATAAAATGTGTATATGTGGTCACTTCATGGACTCCTGATGGCAATTAAAAATGTGCAAGTGTAGCTAATGGTAAAACAAAAACCGTAATATATTTAATAGAGTCCTGAAACTGTGTTAGATTGTTTAATAAAGTGGAAATACTTTATGTTCATTTTGATTTGCTTGATGCAACTTGACTTTTCCAACAAGCTATTTCCAACAAGATATTTCCATAAAGAAGATAATGTAATTTTAGTTTGGTGAATACTTGTATTCATGCATTAGTTTCAGAGAATTAAATAATAAATGAAGGGAATTGACAGCAGACCTTCGGCCCTTAGCAGAGAATCTTATAGATTGATTTGCTTGGAGCTACTGAAATGTTTTCTATATAAACTGAGCCACAGGAAATCACCAAACAGTTATGTTCTCTCTTCAGACAAGTGTATGAATAAGAAAGAATGACCTACCTCACTGGATGAGCTCATTTTTCATGTGAATTGCATCCTACTATCCAATACTTTCTCATTTCCAACTATGCTTCCTGGAGTTCTGCCCAGCGCTATTTGTATTTATAAGCTAATGGACATTAAAAGAAAAAAGTCAAGAGTCCAAATATTTAAGCATAAATTGATTCTTCCCCTTTTAGTGATTTATACCTTCAAAGTGCTACCTCTTTACCCGTCATATATTGTACAATCTACCATGGTTGGCTACAAACTAAACTAATAGCTCCTTTTATTTGGCAGAAATTAACTGCAAGCTACAAGCAGGTCATGGCATCTCATTCCCCCAAAAAATGTCTGTGATGGAAACATCTAACCTAGAAACTCTATGTATTTTCACACACAAAAAAGATGACCTGCAAGAAGACATTTGCAGTGTCATTAAGGGGCACAAGCCATGGTGAAAGTTTTTTGCATAGAGACCAGACATCTGTGAATAATCCTGGCCACAGACCTGTGAACATTACATTGTTCATGTGAAGTTCCTGCCTCTTTGTCAGTCTTTGAATGTCTTGACTAAACAGAAAAGTTCAGATGCAGTGGCCTGAAGTTTGTTAAAAATCAATCTCTAGTCAACTGTTGGACAGAGCAAGTTCCAGAGCAGGGCAGGGACCCTTCACTGAAAATGTGCTGCTACTAACTGTGGACAGCAAGAGCAATACAGTGGACCATCTCTTCCCTGGCTACCTAAGACTTTATGTAGTAGATTGTAACCAACACTGTGAATTGCAACTGGAAGCAAATACTGTGTACATAAATATGTAGCAGTTTGGAGATTTTGAAGCAAGGTTTTCATGAGAAAGCTAGCTAGTGTGGTATTAGAATTATAGAAGATTAGGGTTGAAAGGGACCTCAGAAGGTCATCTAGTCCAACCTCCTGCTCAAAGCAATTACTATTATATTATTGTTATTACTTTCTTGTACTATAAATAGCACTTTGACACCCTAGCTGAGATTGGGGCCCCATTGTACTAGATATTGTACAATCATATTGTTAGAGACTGTTCCTGCCCCGAATAGCTTGCAGTCTAAATAGACAAGGCAGACAAAGTGGGATACTCCATTAAAAAAGGCCTAATAAATTATATGTATTCCCTGCTCATTTCAATGAAAGTTCCACATGTGGAACAATGACAGGATATGGTCCTTATTGCTTAGAGTGGTGGGGGTAGTTTATAGGGAAAATAGAATGAAACAGAACAAAGAAAAAATTTGATAATACAATATGACATATGACCCCACCCCCTCCTATGCAAATGATTAGGAGCTGCTGATAGTTTAGATTCCAACCATGTTCTGCTCTGACCCAACCTATCTCCCCTGGTGAATTTAGATGATGTAGACCGTGCAGTGCAGCAAGAAGAGCAAGGCTTGTTCTAAAAAAGAACCTGATCATTAAAAAAATAAATCTGAGAACAAGGAATGATCATAACAAAATTTTTGAGCGCACCTTTAAATCTAGGGCTTAGAGGCATGAAATGAATGAGAGGAGTGTGATGTGGGTTTAAAGTCTTGAAAGAAAGATGACAGCTTAAGTCCCAAAAAAGTAGTTACTGCGCGTCACACTGCAGCATCACGAGTGTCTACAAAGTCCAGTTCTCAGGAGACTGTCTGTGCCACAGTGAGGCACAAGGCACAGGCCCAGAGGATGAAGCCAGTGCACTGTTAGTGTTTGAGGCCTGCTGCACTTTCCTCTTTGACCTCTTCACTCTTCTGTCTCAGTCACCTCTTTTTGGCCTCTTTGGCTCTCTGGTGCAGCACTGCCATCCATTGTGGCCCATTGCTAACTTCACCTTCTCAGCTTGCTGTGTAGAAGTATGCAAGTCCCTCTTGCATATGTCTTTGAACTTGAGCCTCGGTTGGCCCAGTGGCCTCCGAGCATTGGCAAGTTCTCCATATAGGAGATCAACTGGAATGCATCCATCATATACCCAGTGCATATGATCAAGCCAACAGATGTGTGTGTTTCAGAGTAGTGATTATACTTGGCAGTTTTGCTTTCTCAAGGACTTTCATGTCAGAAACCTTGGTTTCCCACTTGATTTCTAGAATATGGTAAAGACAGGGGTGTAGAAGGTGTTTAGTCTTTTCTCATGCCTACTGTAGTTGCTCCAGATCTCACCATTGTATAGCAACATGCTCAAAACACTCGTCTGATAGACCTGTAGCTTGTTTTCAGTGTTAGTTTCCTATTATCCCACACATGCTTGGTCAGTTGACGAAATATGATAGCTGCCTTTTGGATGCAAGAATTAAGCTCACCATTTAAGTAGCAGAACTTGTGCACAACTTCTAGCATGCTGCTAACTATTGAAACCTGTGGTACAGTCAATATACCTTGTGCCATAATCATTGTCGTCTTTAGAATCATGGTAAGTCAAAATTAATCATAAGTTAGTGCAAAACTATTGCAAAGTTGCTGAAGCTCCTCTTCACTGTGTGTGATGAGCACTGCATCATCAACAAAAAATAAGTTCTCTTATCAGCAAGTGTTTGATTTTGCTTTTTTCCTTAAATGTGCAAAGTTGAAGAGTATTCCATCTGATTTTATATGGAAATGTGCACTCTCTGTGCTAGATGAGAAAGCATGAAGAAGAAGCAGAGAAAAAATATACTGAAGAGTGCAGGTGGCAAAACACCTCCCTGTTTGACATCACAGCAAATTTCAGCACTATCAGACCGATCAGCATCTTATTGGATGTGGCTTCATGCCAGCATGGAGGGATTGACTCATACTGTGGAGGATTGGGGGCACCCAATTCTCTCTAGCAATTGAAAAAGCCCCTTTGATCAGACTAAGTCAAAAGCCTTTGTAAGATATACATGGGCTTGATGTAGTGATAGCAAACTTCAGTAGGCTGAGGTTCAGTTCAAATGTGCACCCAAAGATTTGTATGCTCATCTGAACTACTCAGACATTTGAGTGTGCAGAATTAAGCAGGACGTCTCAAGAATACAGGTTTTATTGTACAGCATATCTCATTGCAAGGGATGTCAGAAATAGCATAAAAAGAGTTGCTGTCATGCTGTTTTGTCTCCTTCCACTTTTTGTCTTGCCTGGAAACTGTGCAGAGGCATCTAAAAAAGGAGAGTGATTAGTCTTTGCTGGTTTGTTTCATTCAGCAATACTTAGGTGCAAGTGTGCATCTAGGAATGAGGACTAAGGGAGACCAGACAAAACTGGAGTGTCCTACACCCCAAGCTGTGGCTTTGATGTCCATATTTTTCACAAAGTAGAGCTTACTTTCAGCACAATGCTGCAGATGACACTGTCCAGCAGTAAGCAGTTAAAGTGTAATCAGTGTGGCCCAAATTCTGAAGGTTTTTCTTAGGGCCAAGTTTAAAGGAGATTTGCCTGAGTCAGGTCTTCCAAGATTTGACTGTTTATGAAATCCTTGTATCTGTTCACTAGTAAATGCAATATGCACCACTACTTTTTAGAGTAAGGCAATCACGTGCACTGTGTGTGAGATCTGATTTTACAAAGGTAAAAATGTTCAGAAGCGGGGTCTAATTTTGAGTGCCTCAGAGTGTGAGTGTGTGTTACTTGAGGCACCTCTGGCCTTGTTTTTGGAAGTGCTGAACATCTGCCACTCCCATTGACTTTGAATGAAGTTGTATGTTTTCAGCATCTTGAGAACCTTAAACATATGTCAAATTGGGCTCCCAAAACCTGAGGGATCCAAACCTAAAGACCACTTTTGAAAACATTGGCTAGAGGGATTAAACCAGTCTGTCACCATGTTTTGACAGCAAATTCAGAACTAGCTCCTTCAGAAGTCATTCTATTTGTGAATGAAACTGCATCATCAGCCAGTTGTAGAACATCACTGGGGACAGCATGGCTGATGGCTAATAACACTGCAATGCTCACTTAGTGCAGGTACAGCAGGTATAGCAGGTTGGGAACTTCTTGTTTAAAAAAAATCCATTAAAAATACCAATTTGTTGAAACAGAAAATTTTTATGGATGTGTATAGATTTCACAACAGGAAGTTTTCTCAATCTCAGGATGGAATTTCTGTTAAACAAGAAAGACCAGTGCTTAGGGCACTTACCTGGGATGTCTGAGACCCAGATTCAAATCCCTGCTCTGAATTAGGAAGAGGGACTTGAGTCTTCCACATATTAGGGTCCCTGACCACTGGGTTATTGCCTGTTCTGGGCTCTCTCTCTCTCGTTATTCTTTAAAAAAAAAAAAAAAAAAAAAAACCACACACACACAAGTTCTTAGTTTCATTCTGCATTGAAATAGAAACAAATGTGGAAACCTGAAAAGTTGTGTGAAACAGAATTCTTGTTTTACAGTCTGACCTACTAGCAGGAACACATGTATAAAGTGAATAATGGTGGATCTGTCTGTGCATTGTTTGGCTTCTTTTGTGTGTGTGTGGAGGGGCTGTTTTAAGGCATTCCAGCTGACATAGGTCTTAAGTTTTTTCTCTCCTCAGCGGTAATCAATTTGAAGTTCCCACTGCTACATCCTACTTTTTCTCTCTTTTGGATCATGTAACAACTCTTTCTCTCTTGGATCATATGATTGCTTTATTTAATTAATATCATAGCAGAAAATATAGCTTGCTGGGGTCCTTGTCTTTCCAGAACCTCTTGTGATTCCATTTTATCCTTTCCCACAATAACTTTAAAAGGATATAGAGTGAAGAATGTATTCTTGTAGAAAATAATATGTATGTATTTACTGCTTAGTAGGGTAAAAAGATAATAGCAGTATTAAATGCATCTGTGCTGTAGTTATCAGTTCCTGTTTAATTTAAAAAACATTTGGTGTGTGTGCTGAATTTCCCCCCCATCTTTCTGTTTTCTTCATGTGGCGGAAAGGTGCATATTTATATATTGGATCAAACACCCACAGATATTTCATTTGCAGTCCCTTAGTTTCCTGATAACAATCATGTCTTGGTAGCCTGCTGGTGACCCTGGCATAAGCATCTTTGTTGGTTAATTATTTCAGGGAGCAAACATGTGACCAAATCATTTGTGAGTGATTAGTGGGTCTGGTAGTGCTAGGAGGCAGATAGCTTTGAACAAGCACACACAGAGAAGTGGATAATGTGCCTTTCAGCTCCAGTCTATTGCCTATTAAAACATTTGATATCACTGGGATAGTAATAATGTGGCTCATATTTTCAAAAACAAGCTCTAAAGCTGCACCAACAATGTTAGGTCAGGAATTTTGTGAGTGTAATCATTTGCAGGTGCAAATAACTGCACTCACAAAGTCACAGCAAATAATTGTGGGTGTAATTTTAGAAGCTGGGATCAGGCTCATTTAAAAATATCAGCTTCCACCTCACATCACCATAGGGATTTCACTGTAGTATGGTAATTGGCTCACAACAATATATTTGATCCTACTTTGGGCATTATTAAATTAGTGATCTCCCATTAATTGTCCACAAATAACATTGTACCTGAATTCTATCAATATTATCTATTATTATAGGTATATAGTAACAATGTGTTTGTTCATATATATAGTCTAGTTATTTTGATACTTCTTAATTACACTGTCGCTAGTGTAACAACCCTACTGATGTGTTAATAAACATTGTTTCATTCCATAGAACACAGACAACTTTGGGTGGGGATACTTGAATATGCAAGCTTAAACTTTAGTTTCCATCAGTGTGTTTGCAAGTAAAATATGTGATAGAAGGTAAACAATTGTGAATGCAAATAGGAATTTTTTACACCAAGTTGGCTACCATAGTTACTATTGCAAATGTTACAATCTGTTTGCAAGAAATTAGCCTTATACTGAGGCCCTAATGTTACAGAGACTTATATATGTGCTGAAGCAAATGCATAAGTCTTTGCAGGATTGGGGCCTAAGTATAGGGAATACTGCCAGTGCTATGACAACATGAACTATGCAGGAAAGGAGCATTAAGATTTTCATGATAACCATTGTAGTTAGATGTACAAGTACCAGATTTGTAGGCATGTATTTCCATTTACATGTGCAAATACAAGTTTTGCATGAAAAACAGTGACTGGCTGAATATGTGACCCATCTCTCACTTTTAGTTTCAATCTAAGTACCTTTGTTTCTGTTTCTGTTATATGTTGGTTTCCATTTAGGTGATTGGGGGAAATTTTCCATTTGCTTGAATGGGAGTTAGAAAATAGCAAGATTTATTATGCAATAACAAGGAATGTCACTTTGCTACTGCACTGAATTAAAAAGTGCAATAATAAATTAACATGCTATGCATGTTCAAGAGCTATGGTTTGTATTGTTACTGTTGTAAAAATATTAGTATTTATTTTAAAGGGTGTAAAACTGTGAAGCTTCAAAAGGAGTTTGGAGAAGACAGTGTGGTCCAAGATTTAATACAGGGTGAGAGTCAGGACACCTGGGTTATGCTCACTGACTTGCTGTGTAAGCTTTTCATTCTGCTTGCGAGTTTCTCATTTTTCTCATCTGTTTAAAAATATGGCTAATGCTTACCCCATTGGTGTAAAATAGTTTGTGATCTTTGGCCAAGCAGTGCTTTATACATGCAATTGTGAGGTTGTCATCTCAAATGATAACGTAAAAGGAACACCGATAATCAAGACTTGTTAGCTGGAATGGAGGGAGAGGCAGTAAGCTGTGGCTAGCTGCCAAATGGGCCGTTAGGGCTGCAGCTGCTTGTCTCTACTCAACGTAAAGGGTCGGCAATCAGAAAAGCATGCTGGGAAAGGTTCCTATTAAAAATATGGGTACATGTGGCATATAAGCTATGACCAGGTAGTTATACAGAAAGGTGTTTGTTTGTAGGGAAGGACCTGGTTTCCTACCATTTTGAGGATAAGAGTTCTGGTTGGAAGTGGTCTCAAGTTTTTCAAGGTGACCCTCGTGTTTGAAATACCTATTTTAAAAAAAATTATTATTAATATTATGGGTCAAATTCTTTTTCTGATATAAATTGGTCAGCGCCACTGTATTCAATAAAAATGAGTCACTTTATAACTGCGGAGTATTTGCCCCTGCATTTCGATAATAGACATGAAGATGTTTATCTGTCAGAAAATACTGCTTCTTTGAAACCAAAATGTTCACAGAGTTGGTTTTCACTTGAAAATTTTTGTAAGAAAAATCAAAATTGCCAAAATATTTCATTTTAACATTTTCAAAATCAAAATTTCCAGTTTTCCAGCTAATTTAAGCTAATTATATTAAAATAAATAAAAAAGTGGTCAAAAATGAAAAATATTTTGATAGATCTGAACTGATATTTATATTTGGTTCACAAAAATTTTAAAGATTTTGATTTTTCCTCCAAAAAAAGAACTAGATATAAGTTCCTGGTGGATAGTTTCCATCAATATTAACTAGGATGAGCAGGGATGCAAACCATGCTCTGAAGAGTCCCTAGCCTCTGTTTGCCAAAGCTGAGAATGGGCAATGGGATGGCTCACTTGATGATGTTCTGTTCATTACCTTTGAAGCACTGGGCATTGGCCACTGTCAGAAGACAGGATTCTGGGCTAGAGGGACCACTGGTCTGTCCCAGTATGGCCGTTCTTATGTTCTAACATGCAGGACGTGTTCTCAGCAACTTGTAAGATAGGAGTCAGTGTGTTTATCGCTGCCCTGGAGGGTAATATAATATTCCAGTCAGGATTTGGTAAGGAAAGTATCCAAAAATAGTAACATTTGAATATATATATTAATCTTGTATTTACACCAGGAGATTGGGTTATGCTATGCCATTTTACACATTTAAAATAACTCATTTTAACATGAACTTGAACTTTACTGAGTCCCAGAATGAAGATGCAGTATATAGACTGCTTGGTTAGCCACCTGATTTCTCTGATGGAGAACACAGAATAGGATTTCTTTCTAGTAGCACTCATGTTGTTAATAGGAGCTACTACTGGCACTATTTTTGGTGTTAGTGCAAAATATAAAACAAAACAAAATTTAACAAGGTACATTTAAAAAAAAAAATCAGTTTTCAGTTATCACCTTACAGGCAGCTATACAGACAGAAAGTAACACAATGGAACTTTTTGTTGAACCAAGTGTGCTTACTCCAATAGACCAGGGCTCCAAAAGAGGTACACATCAGGTGAAGGTAACATACTGGGTGAATTATGTGTCCCATCACATCAATGACTGCGGAGCTATAAAACCACCGTAACTGTTCTAGTTACAATCAATTACATCATGCTTTAATCACATTTTAATGATGTATTAACCAAGATTTCAACAACAATTAGTTTAATGGGTGTTTGCTTTTTTAAACTATTTTAACTATGTCCATAACCAATAAAATAAAATAAAAAGCATTGATTGTGACCTCTTTCTTCTCTGGTGGTTTTGTGTTTTAGGGATGTAGGTAGAAGATTTCTCAGTAATCAAGCACTCATGGATCCAAGCAAGAATTATTTTTTTCCCATATAGAGATATGCTCTGATTTTTTTATGTAGACATGATCTGTGAAAGAGAATTAAAATATAACATTGGAAGTAGCCATGGCTAGCCTATCCTCTAGATTTAAAATACTATGCTGGCTACTAGACATCTTTGGGAAAGAAAGAACAGGGGAAAAAAAGGAGTAAAATGATGGACCAGAAATATTTTAATAGAATGGTTTAGAAAAGTTCTGGTGCTCCATATTGCATTTTGGTTTATATCTATTTTATTTATAAAAAGATGGACAAGTTTCTATGAAAATCCAGTTTTCTCTAAAACACTCCTTAACATATAAACAGATTTTTAAAAAATATTTCAAAGCATAACACACATAAAAAGCCATATTAGGAATGATATCAAACTTAAAGAATGTTGTAAAATGAAAATGGAAAAATGTACAAAATGAATTCATGCCCATTTACATGCTTTCAGTCAGGCTACCAGATAACAAAGCCTCTGTCTTTGTGTTAACACTGCAGATTAGGTCAAGTTTTTACCCCTCTGAGCTCTTTTCCTGTAAATGACGGGTTTTGATGTGAAACAAGCAACACGTCAAAGCAAGTTGAAAGATGTAGGCATTTTATGCCATGTCACAATGACAGGCCGGTGAATATTTGGGCCATTAGGGGCTTATTAGTGAATAAATGACCAGATGGTTCAGTGATGCACAGAGATGGACAGAACTGGATGCTACTAATCAGCACTGTCTGTACTTGATGTCAAATCACATGACACAGTAACCCATGGATACCGAATAAAAGTTACCATTAGCAAGTCAATTTGATATCTGTGTGGTGTAAACAGACTTATAACTGCACTTCAGCGCTGCCTGTTGTAAAGAAAAACAACAGTAGAGTATTTAAATAAACACACTCTACTCTTACCAAGTTATGATAAATTTAAATAGAATTTCAATTCCTAATACCTCCTTTTTATTCTGGAAAGTGAATGGAGGGTTATTTACATATTAGACTATCTTCAAAGATAAAAAGGATGGACTGAAAATGCCGTAAAGGAGAAACAGGAGGAGATCTAAAATAATTGTTGTTTTACATCAGTTATAAAGATATAAAGCAATACATTGTTAGTGCATTTGACAGAAAGTACAAACTATGAGAATAGGACCATATATTTTAGAAGATGCTGTTAACCTTTTTAATAGTAAATATTCAGTTTTATTCTTTGATTCCACTAATAATGTTGATAGCATTAAATGTCTGGTCGCTGCCTCCTTTAGGTTATTCCCTTGGGTCTTTGAAGAGCACATGCTATGAATCTCAGTTAGTATTTCTTTTCTCAAGTCATTTTCAGTATTTTCCAAATGACCATGAATCTCACCCCAGAAGCCTTACTTAAGTATTTAGGATGTGATTCTGAACCATTAACATAAATGGAAGTTTTCCCTTTGACTTCAATGGAAGCAAGTTTAGAGCTGTTAGTGGTTTAAGCATGTGTGCCATCCCACTGCAGAGAGCACAACTGGCACTAGTACACATCAGGCTATAATGTAATAGTATCTAAGGCACAGTCCTACCCAGGTTCTCTTTTATGACTCTTTACTGTGAATGAGCATGAATTATGGCTTTCAGTGTTGTTGTAGCCATGTTAGTCCCAGGATATTAGAGAGACAAGGTAGATGAGACCAATAGAAGAGGTTTGTGTAGTTTGAAAGCTTGTCTATCTCACCAACAGAGGTCCAATAAATATATTACCTCACCTACCTTGTCTCATGACATATGTTATGTAATTGCTATAACTTACATATGATGATCATTGACTGATGACGTGCCAATGTAATTTACAGACTGCATAGGAATTCTCAAGAAAATGTGCTTGTATTTCTTGAATCTCAGAAGTCAAATTTAAATGTCCTCCTGCCTTTGCTTTCAGGAATGATATTGCTATATGCATTTTACATAATTGGTGAATAGTGCAAAAATGTTCTGCAAATCTGATCCTATTTTAAATAAGAATTCCCCTCTGCCTTGTGCTCCCTTTTGTGTCTGCTACCTGGAAGCATTAATGGCCTGAGTTCTACTAGCTTGAATACACATAGAAATTGAATGTGCAGTTTACATGCTCACGCTATGAAATTGATGAGAGTTTTACTCCTCCAATGAGGGGCAGAAACAACACCATGTCGCTGATGTGACCAATCACAACTGAGCACCAGAGCTGAAATTTTGATTGTCAAGTAGTACATCAAAGTGAATCAGACTTGTGAAAAATGTCAAATAATTTAAAATAACAAATGTATTTAACAAGATAATCTGCTCATGGGCATTCTGTAAATAGAAAAAAGTGCAGTGTCTTTGGATGAGATTCTCAGCTGGTGTAATTCTGAACTCAACTTCAATCAATTGAGGTATGTTGATTTACATCAGCAGAGAATCTGGCCTCCTTACCCTGGAATTAAACCTGTGGAAATTGCCTTGTTCCAGGTTTCATTACAAACCTGAAAATTGACCCAATTTACCTAAAAATTTCTACTAAATTTGTAGATGATTCTGAAAACTTGAGCTTTGTTTCAAGCAAGACCAGGCTATATTTTGAGTGGATCAGGGATAGTTCTACTGTTTTGGATAGGTGCCAGTAAATCAAGTTAAACTTGGTAGTTTCAGCTGAGGTTAAAAGTGAGTTTATGGGTTCATTTGAATAAAACACTTGAGCAAAACTCAGGGGTTATGACTCCACATTGAACAGAAATCAAAGAAAAAGGTCACATGAACTCCTGATCTTGCAAAGTGTCAGTTATTGCCTGATAATTCTAAGTGTGCAAATAACTCATCATTTTAGTAAATCAAGTTTCACCTTCTGGTTAAGGCCTGAACTGAAGTCAGTGGGCTTTTGCCAGAGGGAGCTTGATCAAACACCTCATAACTGCAATTTGCTATGCTATTGAATGTATTCCTTGTATTTCTAGTTGTATGGTCCTGTTTTTCCTGGACATTTTAAACATTTTATCTCAAATTTCATTCACCTTATTTAAAAAAACAGTCATAAGATTTGTATCTGTTTTTGTGCATTCAGTTGATGATGCATTGATGGCCTCATCCAATTCTTTGTAGATGTCAAGAGGTCAACAGGTTATATTTCTTCCAAAAATGAGGCTCTGATCATATTTGCTGATGATGATCTCACATTGTGGCATTGTATTAAAGCAGTTGTTGTGATACTATTAAACTTTATGCAAGACAACCATTTTCTCCCATTTTGAAAAGGAGAACTTTGAGTAAATTCAAGCTGAAAGCTCTGTATGTTCAGATATATATACAACATATTATAGCAATATTAAATTTTTAACAAAATTGATATAAACCACCTACTGCAACCATTTGCAAGGGGGTGGTAGTTTGGTGGAAATAGAGATAAAAGTACTCCAATCACCAGCACTATTTTTGCCTTGATTTAGGCGACACACAGGCAAGAAGTGAACAACAAGGCAACGTGGTCAATGGCAGAGCCAGGTTTTGCATCCAGGTGGACGATGGGACATGGGGGGCTGGAGAGCAAGTGTGCTGCACATTCACCTGGCAATGGCCATTCCTTTCCTGCACGGCTGGGTCTACCTCCCCATTTTGGGCCTTGTGACCTGGCACACAGGGACACAGTACTATTCAGGTATGGACTGGCCACCTCTCAGTCATGACGGAGGGGCAGACAGACCCATTTTGAGTGAGCAGCATTGTGACATGGGGCCACAGCACCAGGCCCAGCCCTCTAGGACAGGAGCCACCGCTTCTGGGTGAGTGTGGTTTGGGCTTGATCTGTGAAACTTTGTGTTGTATACTTCCTTTTGTCAATTACATAATATACTTAAAAAGGTGCCACATATACATCTAAAAGCCACCATAGCATGGTTGCCTCTCTGTCCCCCATTAGCTGTGCCATTTAATGTAATGTGTGGAAATGTATGGCCTGCCCAAAAGAAACAGGGGACTTACAGTAGAAAGTTATATAAGAAATCATGGGGATGGAAGAACACCAGGCAGTCTGCACTAACTTTTGCACAATTCCCCTCTGCTCTAGCATGGCAGCTCCAGTGAAATAGCACTGAATAGTAAGAATGTATAGGGTGCATAGAAGACCCTGAATTTAGGATGGGTGCACAAGACTCCCAGCAGTTCCCCCCAGATCTATGGGTTATGGGAAACAATCCCCCAAATTGTTGCAAAAGGACAATTCCACTATACGCCCTGCTATACTCCCTGGGAAAAACCATGAAAGGTGAAGCACATAAAATCTTCCTAAATTTCTAGAGGTTCTTTTTGAGAGACAAAGTGAGTGAAGTAATATCTTTTATTGGACCAACTTCTGCAGGTGAGAGAAACTTTCAAGCCACACAGAGCTCTTCTTCTTCAGATCCAATAAAAGATTACCTCACCCTCTCTAATATCCTGGGACCAATATGGCTACAATTATACTGCATACAACAATAGAGGTTCTTTTGTCATTCATGTTTATGGATTTAAACACACACACACACACACACACACCACTTACACATAGAGAGCATGATGGAAGTGTTTCTCATAAATATTGTATTAATAATTTATTCATCTCAAGTTTAGTTACATTTTACCTTATCCTCCTAGAATATGGAAAATATAATCCTAACAGCTCCAGACAAAAACTGTTCTGACATTCACAACATATGGGGAGATTTATTATAAATGTATAAAAGTATTTATTCTTTATTAGATGTCTTAATAGCATTTCAAAATATATTAATGCATATAATTATTTCCCTCCCTCAACTATTCCAGATCCAAAGGTTAGATGTGTGTGTGAGAGAGAGAGAGAGAGAAAATTCAGGCAATGTCACAGTTTTAAAGGGATTACAAATAATGTTATAGGAAATAAAAAGGAAAATTTGATTCCCTATTTAAGGATCGTTTCTGTTCTATTGAAGTCAATGGGTGTTTTGACATTATCACTAGCAGGAGCAGGATTGGCCATTTATTTAGTCTATTTCATTAAATAATTGCAACATATCTACAGTGTGACAATGAATAGAATTATTTCTTTGACCCTAAAGCCTCAAGTGGATTTATTATACCTTTATTGAAGGTACAAGAACATCACATAGGCTGCTTCTTTTGTACTAATTAATTTACCTGTGTATGTACGAGTAACATTTTTACTGTGGTTTTCTAGCAATTCATTTCTGATATGCATCCTTTGTTTTCCATGACAGGAGTGTGGGTGACTGGGTGTGCATGACCATAAGCATGGTGCCCTGAATGGCTTCCCTGTCACCAAATGTTGAGATGATTTTCATGATTACCTGTTGTTTTAGCAAATTAATTTGTGGAAGGCTTCCATTTGTGTATATCTTCAGAGATTTGGGAATTAGGCGATGCTTCTAT
This sequence comes from Emydura macquarii macquarii, assembly GCF_026122565.2. Lineage (NCBI taxonomy): Eukaryota > Metazoa > Chordata > Testudines > Chelidae > Emydura > Emydura macquarii. Next base: position 72,730,081 of record NW_027131390.1, read on the forward strand.
CTGAGAAACAAAACAGTTTATCACTATGTCTGTGCTGTATATCTCATTTCATTTTTATGGTGCTTATAAAGTGGGCATCTCACCACTTTCAGGAATATGTCATCTTCAGTCTTCCTTGACAAGGTGAGTGTCTGCTGGCATATGTAATCCTTGCTCAACCAAGCTTCAGGGACTTTTAACCATTCTGTGGCATTTCAATAGCATACTATATAGTCGATAATGCCTTTTGGTCATTTTTGAAAAGCATTCTGTTCAGAAACAATCTTACATAGAAGATGCTTCTCATATTTCTCATCTCTCATTCAATGGTGAGATGAAAAAAAATCATTCTTTCTTAAGAATTCATTTGCCTTTTCTGCTTATTCTCTGCTGGAAGTTATAGGGCCAGATCCTCAGGTGCTGTAAATCATCTTGACTACATTGATTTTGATGGTGCCCTGTTTGTGGCAAAGTAACTGATTGCTGAGTAGATCATTACAAGGATCTAAATCGTGCTTTGTCTCCCCTATGTGAGTGCTTCCTAGCAAAATCATTGGGATTTTGAGCAAGACGAGCAGGAAGTGGCCTTATTCAGTGATTAAAATAGATCGACATAGGAAGCAGAACTCATCAGTTTTGGGCAATGAGTCTATTCTTTTTGGAGTGATGTACACTTTGTCGTTTTGCAGTGATGGGAGGCAACAGAAGAAAAAGAGTCTGGGTAAAAGAAAAAACGTATTTGAAATAAAAGGATTTCATGTTGCCAAGCGCAAACTGTATGTGCATGTGTGGAGCCAGTAGGTGCCTTATCCTAATGCTCCCCATTCCCATTCCGATAAATGCCATTATTTAAATTTGATCAGAAGACATTATCTGAATTGAGCCAAGCACTACACAGCAAAATGGAGTGTCCAGAGGTGTCCTCTGAAGAAAAAAAATTGAAATATCCAACAAAATTTTCTACATTGTAGAAGATTTTAAGGTAGTTCAGAAGAAGTTTTTTATGCATACAAAAAAATTTTAAATGTACCTGGTAGTTTAATGGCAACTTGCCAGCTAAGTTAATCAAATGTGCTCCTAAACTCACTCTCTGAACCAAGGGGCTTCCATTTCACTTAAATATTTTCCATCATACTTAGTAGCATGCCTACTGCCAGCAATAACAAGGAATAAACCATAAACCAGGTTATCTCCATCTTTATATGTAGGAATAGTGGGATGCTGTGCTCATCTCCCATCTATAGCCAGGTGTTTGATGCTTTCTCCCAAAGAATCATGTCCCCAACATCTAAATCAAACATTAATGTGTATTTTACTGCAATATGTTGTAATCAGATTTTCTATACAAACATTTTTTTAAATTATTAGTCTTCCAAGTTTCCCGTTCTTACTTTTTTGTAATTCACTCCACATTTCTCCCGTCCTTTGGTGTGTCGAATATAAGAATTTATATGGTCCCATTTCTGAAGTATCTGCCTATATGTGACTGTCTTTATTTGCCCATGGACTTTTCATTTTTTTCCATCATTAATTTCCTCCTCATCCTCCGTTCTCTTTCTCTATTCTTTCCACCTCCATCATCTTTATTTCCCCCCTTTTCCATTCTTACCTTCTGCCTCCCAAGTCATCTAGGATGCACACACAACCAAATCTTTATTGGCTACTTTGGACCAAGGAGTAGAGCTATTTGAAAAAAAAATTCCAATGGAAATTTCCCAGAGAAAATGAGAAAATTTCAATTTTAACAAAATGTTTAAATTTGCCTGACAGAAAACCAAATAAAAACATTTCAATTTGTCAAACTGGGGTGATATGTTTTGTTTTGGGTGAGTTCAACATTAGTTTGTGTCCACCTGAGATGCAGCAATGCTTCATGGTTGTTCAGGTGCTGCATTTCTGATTCTCCCCTATGGGACGGGCTCCCTGACTAGAGTGTATCTTTCATGCTGTCTCACAGTCTGATTAAACTGCCATGGTGCATCATAGGAAGCTGTGAGACTGGAAGAGGAGAAGAATGGGAAGGAAAAGAGACAGATACAGAGCAGGAGAATGGAAGGAGGTGAGAATGAAATAGAATCACTGCCCCAAGCCAGGGAGAAGAGAGAAAACTCTCCATCTACTTTTAGCAGAGGAGGTGGAGTTGCCATTCCCACATTCCTCCTTAATTGAATCCTGGCCCCATATGCTGTGTGTTAGGATTTCAGGTGGGGAATAAGACACAGGATCATGTGAAAGGCCGAACAGCTTTTCATGCCAATGTTCTTTGAAGAATAAATGAAAAAAAGAGGAGAAAATTTCAGAAATTATGATCTGAATAGAATTGCTTCTAACTAGTATCATGTAGCATCATGGGCTCTTGAAATCTGGACTGAGCCAGGAATAAATGACCTCTCTGGTTCTCTGTTGTAACTCTCATTTCTTTTACTTGCCACAAGTACATCATTATCCCTATGTCAGGCTACTTTACTATTTGTTAACATCTTTCTTTCAGGGTCTTTATTAAGAACAAAGACCTGTTTAAATATCTCTTTAAAATATCCAGTGTGTGGAACAGAAACACCAATCCGCCTTAATAGACACAGCTTTTTGCTAACCTTTTTTCTCAGAGTTCTGTATGTCTAAGTGGATGTACTTTGATGTCTTTCATATTTCCTAATTTAAGATGCCAAGTTTCTCTGTAACCTGTATAGAGAACACATCATAATTCGACCTCACATAACTGGATAAAATTAAAGACTTAGCTTAACACAGGCACCCTTTACTCTAAAATTATAACCATAACAAACTACTATCATTATGAGTTTGGTCTCATGGGATTATGATATTGTTTCCAATGGCTATGAAGTAGGCTTTCGTGATCTGGTTATTAGATAATATCATAGCCAAGAAAAATATTTTAAAATTCCCATTGATAGCAAGCAAGACATCTATCTGGTCTTTAGTATGGAGGTAAGTAAACAATTAAGTAAATGTAATTGATGAACTATCAAGAAATACAATAGCTCTAGAAAAATATATACATATTCCAGTGGTGACTCATTCTAAATATGCAAACATCCCCAGAGGTGTCAGCTTCCAATTCTAAAATTTGTTAGCTAGAAAGGATGTTTTCCTTGGCCTGATAGTGATGAAAGATGCACTTTTATTAGATCTTCAGCAGCTGGAAAGGTTGCATAACAGCATCTACTCTTCATTCTTCATAAATAAGGTTTATTACATGCTGAATACATTACAAAACAATATGCATTTGAGTTGGGTATGAGGAAATTGCTTACATCAGGGAAGGAGTAAGATAGAGAAATGAGGTGGAGGAAGGTGAGAAAAATGATTGTCTCCTGTGTTCAGAGTGTTAATTGTAGGAACTGATGCAATCTATTCTGTAATGATCACTCCTATTTTACCTGTGGTCAGTTTGGACCTGAGTGGCATCATTAGAGTTTTCTTCTTTGAGCAGTGATTATCAGTGCTATTAAAATAGTCCTTTGATAATGAATATGCATATTGTGTTCTGCACAATAAGCTCTCTCTCACTGCTGGACATTGGAGCCAAAAAACAGTAAAGTGGGGGGGAGGGGAAAGAAAAATCTACTATTTGAGAATTTTCTTTGAACATGGAATGGTTTAAAATTCTGAGGGATTTTGAGACTAAGGCCAGTTCTACACTTACCTGGAAATTTGGCAGCAGTTGACGGGAGTTAAGCAAGCTTTGCAGAGTAGTTTGTGTAACTCCCATCGACTTTGTAACTCCTCTTCTACACGGCGTCTTCACTGTGCTGCGTCGACAGGAAATGTGTTCCCGTCGACACAGCGTTATGCCACTTGAGGGGGCGGTTCTAACACGTCGACTTCCAGATCAGTTGAGCGGGTCTTCACTGACTGCTCAATCAATCCGGATAAATAGATCTGATAGTGAAGACATACCCTGAGCTTTAAAATTTTAGGGTGTATGTCTGAAATGATCTTCCAAGTAACAGCTATGGGCTGGTAACTGACCTTCAACCCTTGCTACTCTGATACTCTCTAGTGTTTAGCGGCATTGGATTCATGTGCACTTATTTCTGACGCTGTTCTTTTCTGAAACAATCCCTCCATTCCAGGTAAACGTATTCCATGGCTATGAGTACTCCATCAATCACAGACAGTAGCATTGGGCAGCTGATTGCAGCAGTGCTCCAAATAATGATGGTCTCTAATATTTGTTGGGAAATGTGTGTAATTTGTTGTTAGAGATTAATTATACATAATTATGGCTACCTTCTGACTCGGCTAGTCCAAGGTGGCTGGAAGGAGCGTGGAGGGGCCTCACTGCAGTCGGAGCCCTGGGAGAAATTTGGCTGGTTTGATCAGAATTCCTGCCAGAGCTCCCAGGACATGCATCTGCAGTTATCCCTACAATGGGAGCTGCATGCATTCTCCCTTTTCTTCTTTGTGCCTGGTGTAACTGAAGGCAGAATTGATTGTTACCAGCATTTTCTTCTCCGCTAGTGGCCACAGTTCGTTCCTACCTCCCTGCCCCTAGCTTGTACAACTTGCAAAATACTTCCTCCTCCAAGTCAGCTCAGCTGTGCTGGCTATATGTTTGGGAGAGGAGGGGAGACTCAGTCAAAGCTCTGACTGTTCCCTTTCCCTCTCTGCCTGACTTGTACATAAGCAGCCCTGGAGAGCCTGCTCTCTTCTCAGTTCCGATGCAGGAAGACCATCTGAGGGAAAACGGATGGCTAGCATCCCTTGACTCCCCAGTGTAGCCATCTGGACAAATCATAATCTTGTCCTAAATGAACAAAGCAAAAAATGGAGCTGAGGAACAAGCTAATTGCTGCTATAGCTGCTTAACATATTTGGTCATCAAAATGTCACATAACATGCAAGGGCTTTTGCTCACAAGGCATGGTGAAGCTGATGGCTGGCTAACATGGTGGCTGCTCCACCCACTCCCCCATTGCCTGTTTGATATAAGCAGTACCTGCCAAAGGCCAAGCCCCTGGCTTGAATGCACTGACCAAATTGTTACCTATTTGCTATTGGGAGAAACAAAGAAGAATGTGCCAATGCATCCAGTGATCTCTTCCTGCCCTGGAAAATTCTAACCTGACTGGTGTAAGAGGAACTTCCTAAAGAAAATGATATGCCTAATACAAGAAATGCCATCGGGAATAAGACAATGCCACCTGGCCCAGCACCAGCCCTTTTGTGTGTACCTCAATCCTTTCTGCTGGATTTCTCACCATAGTCTCCACTGGCCACCTCATCCACGAAAAAAAAATAGCTAAGTAAAGCATCTCTTTGACTTGTGTACAATATTTGTTTGGTTTCTTTCCTGGTAATTTATTCCAGGCCAGATCTGCCTCCTTTAAAATCAATGGATGTCACGGGGGTGCAGGATTGGGTACTCCATTTGGTGGTGATTACCCAGGCTTGGAATAGTTCAGTGTTCTGCCTGAATGAATGCCCTCTTTAATCCTTGTTTTCTAATTTTTACATCCCTCGGGTTTTGAACGTTTTTCACAGTGGCAAAATGTATCTCTATCAGTTTGCTCAATACCTTTCCATAATTTTGAAAACTTCTATTAGGTCACCTCAATGTTGGCTATTTTCCAGTGAGAATAAGCCTAGCTCCCTTAACCTTTCCTCATAACTTAGATTTTAGAGACCTGATATTATCTCTGTTGCCCTATAGTGCATCCTTGGTAAGGCAATAATATCTTTCCTGTATTACAGTGACCAGCCACACAGAGAGGTCTAGGTATGCTCCAGATGAGGTATAGTTAATAAGGATCTTACACAGTAACTGTATCACCTTTTGTTTAGTATTCTATCCCCCTGCTAATACAACTTGATATCTTGTTTGCCTCTCTTACTGCTGCTGTGCACGGAGTTGAATGGTTTCAGTGATTTTTCTACAATAACTCCCCATCGCAGGCAGCAGCAGTAAGATTCACCACTTGGGAAGGGACATGACCATTTCAGCATCTGGGAATTTGCATCCTGGGGAAATAAAGGAATCATTTTAGTCAAAATACTTTGAGAAAATATTACAATTGGTAAATGATATATGTAAGGAATTTGTCCTGTAAATCAGTATGTTTACAAGGGATAAAACCCTCATAAATTCAGTGATTCCTTAGGGCAGCAAAGAAACTATAGGGATCTCTTGCCATTTCTGTTGTCTTTCTGGAGCAGTTTACTGACACTGCTATGAAGTAACTGCAGCCGAGGTCCTGCAGAGAGCATGGTTGCTTCCTGAAGCTTCAGGATGGAGGTGCTTAGTTTCAAGGTTCATATGAGGTGAACAGCTAAGATATCAGAGAGTGGTCTTTGGGTCAGTTAAATTGCAGAGCTGTTCAGGCAATTAATAGGTAGTCAGCAGACTCAGTGCCAGTGATTAAATTACTGCGAGTTTAGGCATAACTGTTTGCTCTTTAATTGTCTTTCAAGTCCAGACATAAACTTGGGAGCTGTAACCAGATGACCGATTTTTTTTCTTGCTTTCAGCGATTTGCACTAGATGACAAAAAGCAACCTTGTCCAATCCCAGCATCCATCTGGACTTTGGGTTTTAAATATCTGGGAGCAGTTAAATTTTCTTATAATTGGAATATAACAGAAGTTTACAGCTGTCAGGCACCGCTTTCCTGGGGTGTGTCAGTTCCAGTACAGTTCTCTGTGTAACCCCTCCATGCTAGGAAAACAATCCATTGCTGACAGTGGTTGTCAGCAGTAGATTCCTCCTCCCTCCACCTCAATTGGTGGTAAAAATGGTTTAATTACCAGTGTACATGGAACAAAATCTTTATCAGCATCATTACAGAAAGTGTACAAGACAATTTATAAAGACCTCTGTGGAAAGAAGCAGAAATGAGAAAGAACCCAAGCATAATGACAGTGGTTTCAATTATCCTACTCAGATGATGTGCTTTGTCCTCAAACTGGAAATAATATGTGCTCTTGAGTTTGGGTCTAGATTGTGGTAAGGGACACTAAAGCAGTGGTTGGAACCTTGCTGAGACAGGAAAATGTGAATCACTTCTTTACTAAATAAAGGAGGTTTTGTCTGAGCAGGATAAAGAGGAGAGGGAGAGCTAGAGAAGAGAAATCACTTGAGTACAGAAGAAAGGGTCCCTGTCAATGAACACCACTATGTGATTATGTCATATGCTAGTCAGAGTCCTGGCACTCCTCAGCTGGTCTGATATATTCTTGGATGTACATTGCAGCTTGTCATGTACAAGCTAGGACATTTGGGAACTCTCACTTGGCTTAGGATATGCACACCAGCAAGGTCAGCCATTGAGGTGACCAAGGAGGACAATTAATTCACTTTCACCAAATTCTTCAATCTTTCATTTCACCCATTTTCTACTTCACTGAATTATGCCTGCCCACATTTTGTGTATCTCTGAATTTGAAATATACACAAACTATATGTCTTCAGTGGACATATTAAAACAAGTTATACAATCATTTAAATTTGCTTATCAAAATCTGAAACTGGCACATTTATCTGGAATTCTGCTCTGCTATAATCAGTAGTTTTATGTTAAAGTATTCCATAGAACGATTGATTTCTTTGTTGTTGTTCTTTTACCTTTCTACTCTATTGACAAAGTTGTAGACTCTGTCTCCGAGTGTTGCGTACTTGAAACTGGGTTAAAGAGAGGATCTGGGAACATGTCTGAGTGAATGACCAATTTAAAATACTGTACTAATAAACACATTAAAGAGGAAATTAAAACAAGCAACAAGAACTGCCAGAACCTTAACATTGAGCTCATGACCTAAAAGACTCTGTGAATTTTGCTGTATGTTCCATGATAGCTGTGCATTATACCTTTTATGCCTGCACACAATGTGGTGATGCTTCTTAGATCAGACATAAAAATATTGAGGTTTGATTCTTTTGAAAATGATTATTCCAAGCTAGTGTGGTGTTACTCAGCAAGGCATTATTATTGTTAGTTTGTATTACAGCAGCACTGTCCTACAGGCTCAAATCAGGGACCCAAGGCCCTCCGTCGTGCTAGGCTTTAGATCAGATATATTAAAAAGACAGCTCCTGCCCCAAAGAGCTCACAGTCTGACTGACTGTTGGAGACAGGAAAAGGCTACTTTCTCTGGTGGGAATATCGGATTCTAAAGATTGGAATGGACATAAACAAAAGTGAAATGACGAAATGACCAATAGATGAATGTGCTTTTGGGACTCTCTTTTGGGACCTACTGTTGTGTAGCACAAGTTTGTTCTCTTACCTTCTAAGAGCATCAGTGTGTGCTATGGAAGAGGAGGGATCCCCTGATAATATCTCATGACTCAGCAGAGTGCAGGACACCCTTATTGTTATGGAGAAGCTCTTGGATGAACTAAAACAAGAAAGACAGTGGTTTCCTACAGATCTGGCTACAATTTCTAGAATATGAAAAAAGATAAGACAAGTGCTTAGCTGCAAATCCTGAGAGTCCTATTTCTGGTGAAGTGCTGTTACCTTATCCATCTGCTACAACTTTTTGAATACAGAACCACAGAGAAGAAAACTGCTAGCCAGAATAACCTAAATGAAAAGAAAACAAAAGTGGATTGCAAAAATCATAAAATAAAGAAAGTTAACATTATGGTTGAAATGTTAATATATGTGTATATGGGCAAACAATTTTTATTTGTTTCTACACATTTATTTGGTATTTATTTATTTATTTGGTATTTTCCAGCCAGCCATTTTGGGGGGTGGGGAGGAATACACCACACAAAACAAGGATGCTATAATACAAGATCTTTTTAAATGAATTTCATTGCCCTCAAATAAAGAGCATGTTTGATTTTGTTTCCTCTGTTTAAATCCTGCTTCCTCCTTGTGAAACTGTTAATATGGTAGAGACTGCTTTGAAATTGCCTTCAAACTCTTAAAACACAGTTCATTACAAGATAGGCCAATTTAAACTTTACAACATTCTTAATACTGGAATGTATGGTAGGTTGTTTATGCTAACCAACAAACCTAAGAAAACCCACAGCAGATGTGTGTTACTTAAATAAATGGACAGATAACAATAGAAATTAATAATCGTATCCGTATTAACACTAGTTACACTTACAATATAACTATTAAAAGAACAATTCTAGTGATAATGTAAGTGAAAATTTAGGGTAAATTTTGTTCCTGGTTACATGCATGCAACTACCACTGAACTATTCAGAATCTGACATTGTGAAAAAGATAGGTATGAAACAATTAAAACAGTTGTGTAATATTAGTATCTCCGGTGTCTGGCATTCAAGAACTAACTGTAACTGGCTCACATATAAAATCATAGTTTTCCCAAAATGTTCTAGGAAGTTGTTTCTGGGAGCCAAAGATTGTAGCATTGTATAACTTTATAATATGCTCAAGAAAGAGGCAGGGTGGTCCAGTGGATAGTGGAACAACCTGGGAATCAAGAATCAAGATTCTGTTTCTGGCTCTACAATAACATTTGGCAAGTCATTTAACCACTCTGTGCTCCAACTTTCCCCTTTCTAAAAAGAAGATAAAGATGCTTACCCCCCGTTGGAAAGTGCTCTAATATCTATTGATGAAAAGCATTACATAAGTTCTAAATATTATTGTGATTTGAATGTTATAGTCTGAGGTAGTCAATAGGCAGACTGAGGGACAAATCCGAACCGCCAGATGCTTTTGAACAGATCCCAAAATCTTTTTATTTACTTATTATTATTATTATTTTCTCTGGCATCTGGACCTTGCCTATACTTTGACCAAGAAATTTGGACCTTGATCAAAAATAATTGATTTGCCCCTATTATAGCCCTTCATTTTCTGTCATTTTTGGCTTGGAAGGGTAATAGAATCATAGAGTTTAAGGCCAGGAAGAACCATAGATCATCTAGTCTGACCACTTGTATATCACAGACCACTAACATGACCCTGCACCCGAAACCCAACAACCAAAATTAGACCAAAGCATTACAGTTCCCAGGAGACTAGACTATTGTGCAATAGCAGGGAAATGATTAAGTGAAATATACCCAGATAATCCTGGTAAGTGACCTGCACCCACAAGCTGCAAAGTAAAGTGGACAAACCTCCAAGACCACTGCTAATCTGACCTGGGGAAAAATTCCTTCCCAACCTCAGGGTGATGAGTTAGACCATGAGGATGTGAGGAAAAAAGCAGCCAGCCAACACCTGAAAGAGAGAATGCTCCCAGACACCTCAGTGCTATGGCCCAATGTCCCATCTCCAGCCATGGCCATTGCTGAGACTTCAGAGAAAGGAGATTTATTTAAAAAAAAAAAAAAAAAAAAGCCTCCCAGAATACATTTTGAGGGGAAGGGAGGATGTGGAGCTCCCTCCTGACCTCTGCTGTTGGCTGGCTGAAATCCTGAATCATGAGTTTTAGGAATGCAAGACATAAACCAGAAATGAACCTCCAGGCTTCTGTGCCTTTTTCCCTACTATCATAAGCAACCCCGTCCATACCATTGCACTTGTAAATTTGTCTTTCTCGCTCTCTCTCAAAACTAATTGTCCCCCACAACTCTTGTTGAGGCTGTTCCAGAAGGGAGTTAAGCTTATACAGTACCTTTTCAGTCATTTCAAATCAATAAACATAAATACTACTTACAAAAAAAAAAATAAAAATAAAGAATGTGTGGTTTTATATCCCCTTCATTTCAACTGAAAAAGTATTTTGATCTGGAAATATTACTGACTGGCTACCTGGTAAATGCAATTAATGATTCTGAGCATTTTAAAATAGAGGCGCACAAAACTGATATTTGAAGCTGGTGAATTCCAGGGGTTCTAAATTTATATTTACAGCTAATGGGCTCTGATCATCCAATTGGTTCCATAGGGGCACATGCCTGCATCCTCCATGATCTATCAGGAGTATGTCTACACAGCAGACAGATTTAAGCCCATGCTTCTCTCTCATACACACACAAATCAGGCTGACTCAAGTAGAAACCCCTCTGGACTTGGGCCCGTGGGAGTGAGCCCAAGTACCACTGTGATGTTGATCAAAGCCTCCAGGCATTTTGCAGTGTGGCTGCAACTCAAGTCCATGTCACCAGATTCGGGTCTGGAGAGTCTTCCAGTGCTATCCTACAATTCTCTCATGCTGTGCTTCCCAGTCCTTCAACTCCCAAACTTCCCATGAATTGTAAGCAACCTCCTGTTTCAAAGACAACGGCAAAGGGTTTAACCCTCCATTTCCACACAGACTGCTCAACAGAAAACACAGTCAGCCCTTGTGTGTTAGCTATGGCCAACACTGAGAAGTCCTGTATGAAGTGTGCTGCTAGCTGGCCAAAGGAACACGGCTGGATTTTGGTTAACCTCTGGTGCAAGAAGAGCAAGATATTCAATTTTAAATAAGAACGCAAGAAATGAGCCTGTGTACAAAACTATATCCAAGTGGCTGGCGGTGTTTGGGATCAACCGGACAGGGGAACAAAGCAGGCCTACCAAAGCAAATGAAGACATAGTACCACAAAGTCAAGGAAGCTAATGGCATCTCTGGGAACTCCCTGTCTTCCCACCTCTTTTACAAGAAATGCATCTGGGTACTGGGAACTGGAGCGAGCACTGAGGCCAGAGTGGTGCAAGATGATTTGCTGAGCAGAGATGGCATCCTCAGAACCATCCCATCACAGGAACCATCCAGAGGAGAGCCAGCCACCAGAAGAAGGACAAAAAGTGCCATGGTATTGAGGCTGGTAACTGAAGAGGCGCTGCCACCAAGGCAACTACAGTACAGCAAGGGTCTGCACTCAGAGGAGCTGTTTGGGAGCAGCCCACCACAGAACCAGCATCAGAGAAAGCACCAGAGCCACAGCCAGAGAAGTTTCTGCCACCATGTTTGTATTTATTAATATACGGATGGGAGGGATTTCCAGTCTATGGGCCTATTGTTAATTCATGATGGGATTTGGTGTGCTTTTGTTCAGGGCAGCATTCCCCTGGCATCCCTGTTTCACCCCCGACCACATGGGATTTAACATAAAGATTTATGGAACACCACATAAAGAGGAAAAAACTTATGCAGTTATCATGACATTTTTGCTAGTTACTCACTGATTATTATACAAATGGGTGAGGGCTCACAATCAATAGCCTAACATCACACACCACCAAACTCAGCACACCTTATAAATCAGCTGCACCCTTGCTGTCCTGGACTGTCGTAAACTGAGTCCCAAAAAACCTGGCTGTTATGAATCCAAACAAAACTGGAATGTGTATTTATATGGGTCCAAATTACAATGGAGATGCCTGACTGGCTGTGTTAGGAGTCAGTAAGGTATGTGCATGCATGCAGGGTGTTTATAAGGAGGCTGTACTGCATCTCTGTGCTAAACCAGCATCTTGTTGATTTTACCCCGAAGTTTCACCCATTACTGGCAGGTGATGAAAGTGAACTTCTCACAGAATAGGTACTCCAAACAGTTGGCTACGTTCTGGAGCACAGCATACTTATTAGAATCACAAGCCCTCTCCAATCCAAGATGTGCTGGTCAGTCACTAGACAACAGAATATCTCCTTAGCATATATGGATGGCTGTCCTCCACTGGCCTGGAACAGAAGTTCATGCTTCAACTCAGGGACCTCCTGAATATCAATGTTCTCCAGAGCTTGCCCAGCCTGACAGGATTAAAAAATCATAGCTAGTAACTAGACCACTCATAAGTTTCTCCACCACCACACCGAAAAAACTGAAGAAGATACAGAAATAATTTGTTTATAGTATGACAAAATACAAAATGAATGTGTGATGGCTTTCCGTGCTGCTCCAAAGGATGTCTGAAGTGGCCCGTGTTTTTTGGTTGGTTGAAATGCAGGCCATTGATAAAAAGTGTAATATTTTGACCTTGAATTAAAGTGGCCCCTTTCATAGAGTGGGAAATGTAATTTTTTTTATCATGGACAGACAATAATGTGCTAGCTCTTTCTCCTATCAAGGCCCTTTTACCACCATAGGGCAAACACATGGCACCAGGAGCCTGGGGGTGCAGACCAGCCTACCAAGAGCAAAAGTCCTAGATGAGCTGATGAGGGAGGTGCTAGATAAAAATGAAAAAGCAGACAGAGTTCCAGAAGGACCACATGGAGTATCTAAATGATAAGGATGCAAGAAGGGTGGAAAGAGAGACAGAGGCTGCACAGCATGAGAAGAAACTGGTGGACAGATTCATGAAGCATGACCGCAGGTTAAGGGAAGACAACAGAGCGCAGCAGAAGGAGCTGTTCGAGCAGTTACTTGTGCTCATGGCTACCATCCTGCTGGCTCCAGTGCCTCCTTCAGCTCCTTCTCCTGCCCGTGCCCTGAGTCCCCACTACATTGTCATGCCCTGCAGACTATGCATCCTTTGGACAATTCTGCGGGGGATGAGGAAAAGAAAGGGAAAGGTTTGGATCGTGACATAGGCAATGAACGTTAGCACATGGAATGGACAAATGTACTCTGTGCATTCATTCACTCCAATCCAGTGACTGCCCACAAGTGCAAAATGCACCAGAAAGGCCCAGGAGAACAGCAGGACGGGGACACCCATTTGATTGCTTTAGCACTGAGTCTGTTTATTATGCGGCATGTTTTAAGGACAGTTTGTCTCTCTTGTTCTTACATTGGTATGTAAATACCTGTGTAAAATAGTGTTGAATTTGCACACAAGGCTAGACTAGCAAATTTTATTATACGTTATGTTAAAAGTGGCACAAATTTAATAAACTTCATCACATGCCGAGTCTCAGTAACTTTCACAATAACAAATTTACAAACTGTCATCACAGTAATCCATAAACTGTGAGTTGCAATACAGGGCCAGTATTGATAAAATGCACAACATCACATCCCCATACATTTCATGAACATGTTCACAAAATTCACAATATCGAAAACCAAAACATTTACAAAAATCTTCTCACAGCTGTCCCATACCCATGCACAGCACAACCTCAAATGCCATTTTGTTTCCCCTCATGCACGTAATGGAGCAAACCCATTATGTGGGTGCATAAAACTTCTCTGGGTTCCATGGCACATGTGAATCCAGCACCACTCATGCACTGTCTGGCTGTTTATACTGGTTCAGAAATCCAGCAATGTTTTGAGTCCACTCCTGACAAAATGGTTCCCCCTTGTCCTCACAAACACTGTGTGGAACACAGCAGACCACAACACTGTGGGCTGCGTTGTATGACACTGGCATCCAAATGGTTCTGAAGGCAGCTCCAATAGGATTTCAATCTGCCAAATGCACTTTATACCACCATCCTACTGCTACTGAGTTTGTGGTTGAAGCTTCTTGTGTCAGATGCTCTGAAATCAGGGTACGGTTTCATAAGCCATGGCAATGTGGTAAGTGGGGTCTCCTAGAATAATAGTGGGAAAAGTGACTCCATTTCTAACCCTGTAATTCGGTGGGAATAATGTCCCAGCTTGTCAATGAAGGTAAAGTCCCAATCTCTGGAACTCCATGCAGCATGCACTCTGCCAGTGCAGCCCACATTAGTGTCCATGAATTTGCCTCTGTTATCAACCAGGGCCGGCATAACAGTGAAGTAGTATCTTATGTACTGCTTTGCTCCTTACATAGGCCAAACTATAGGCACATGAGTCCCATCAGTGGTCCTGGTGCAGTTTGGAAAGCTCATTCTCTGAAAGCCAGTAATAATTTCAGGAACATCTGTAATGCCCACCACCTTTGGTACATCACAGTCCTGATCACCTCACAAACCCCTGCCATAACAACCCCCTCAGTTGATTTGTCAACTCCAAGCTAGTTAGCCATAATCCTGTAGCAGTCAGGTAGCCAGCTTCCAGATGGCGATAGCAACCTGCTTCTGGTTTGCCTGGCCTTTCTCTGTGGGTGTCCCAGTGCTGGAGTGTTGGGGCAAACTGATTACAAACCTCCAGAAACATCTGCTTTTCATGCACAAAGTCCTGGACCCACTGTTGGTCATCCCACGTCTGTATGACAACGTGATCCCACCCATCTCTGCCTGTGGCCCTGCTCCAGAAGCACTAGTCAACACAGGGAGAATCTGTGGCTAAGGCAATAGGCATGAGCAGGGTCAGCTGAGTTGCAGCTGGCATGTTGGTATCCTCCCTCTTAGAGTTACCTTCGGCAATTTGAAAACTTGTGCCAAAATGTCCACCAGTGTTTCACAAATGATCCGCCTCATTCCCCAAAATACGACTGACAGCATGAGGTGGAGAAATTCTTCCATGGGGCTGGGATTCATACTGATGGCTCTGACTGCTGGGAGTGTGTGAACGCAATGTGGCTCTACTGGATGTGTGGGTAGGAAAAAACCCACTCAAAAAGCTTCTAGTCAGCTCTCACAGGATGGACAGACAAGTTCTCCTTCAACCCACTACGAAACAAACCCTTGATCGGCTTCAACTGGTGAGGGTACTAGGAACCTGGGATATGACAGTATATGCCCACAGAGGCTGAAGTTGTGACTAGGTCTGTTAAGTGCAGTATGGATGCATCAGCGCAGCTGTGCGGCCTGGCCTTCCAATGCAGCTCAAATGTAGGCATGGAACTACTGAGTCTGCAGTCATGGGTCATACAGACCTGAGCTTACTGTGCTGTGTAGACATAGCCTATAGGCACCTAGGGTCAGAGGGATCTGCATGTATGTAGCCAATTACAGGACTGGGGCCATAGTTTTTGCTTGTGTATATAACAAATGGTCAAAGTGATTTGTCTAGAACATCATTAACAGCAACAATAAAAATTTAAAAACACCCTATGACCTTGTTATCCAATTTCACCCAAGAAGCCAATTTGTACAGATCTCTGGATGTTGGGGTTCACAGAGGAAACTTCGATTTAACCCTAAGCACTGCATAGCTCTGCAAATGTGACACTACAATAACTAGGGTGTAGCTAGTGAAGTATTGTCACAATATGTTTTAAATATGAAGGCATTAATTTCTTAAATGTATTTCACCTTTCCTCATGTATCAGGATTTTTAACTGGGATAATTTGACAGCAGCCTTTGGTCTGTTTGAAAGATTTTGCTGGTGCTTGCTGCACACCTGCGTCTGTCCGTGCATTAAACCTTGACTGTAGGACTCTCGTCACAAATGAACTGTCAGATCATTACTATGTTTGATGCAGTATAATCTGTCTTGAAATTAGAATTGGTCCATCCAGGCTCAAATTTCACTTGCTACTCAGGCTAATGCATAGTTTGAATATGCATTCATGGAGATTCACATCCATTTGGAATCCAGAGGGAGTACAAGTTAAGAGCAGATTTTCTGAATTAGCATGTTGAGAGGGAAGGGTCCTTCATTTCGACTGCTGCAGATGCCTCTCCCTCTTGTTCATTACAATTGCATTTCATCAGCTTTATGATGTCCACATGTCAATTGAGTGTGAGGATTTTGCACACAAAAGAGCCTTAGGGAAAACGACTTCACTAGCTAATCAGCTGATTATCATACCTCAAATGGGCTGCAGTGTGCTGCTCCCAGTGCTGTATCAGTGAGAGCGGAATTGAAGATTAAGACAGCAAAGAAAGAAGATGCTACAACCCTGTTTTAAAAAAAATCAAACAGGAATTTGTCTGGGATAGAAAGAAACAAATATAGCCAGGACAAATGACTTTGAAATACACTGGAACTGAAGTAGGATGACTAATGCCTTTCATCAAAAAGTGTGGGGGGGTGAAAGGTTAATTAACTGTATTATCTGCCTGTTTATGCCCAGCTGTGTAAAGCTCAATAACACATTGTATCCAAGAATCCAGACCAGTTGCAAGAACAGCTTCTTCTAATAATTGAATTAGCTTCTGAGCAAGCTGCATGTTCATGTAGCAAAGCAGACTCTTCTCCATCTAGCTCCCATTTGGATCAGCTTTTTGGATTGAGCTCTGAAGTGTACAGTTTTTTAATAAACCAATTTACAGTAAATGATCAAAACAATAATAAAAATAGACATTACTGGAGACCCTTAAGAAATAGTGCACAGTAGCTAACGTATGGATTTCTTCAGCCTATGTTTATAGATCTATAAGAACTAACATTTAATGGGTAGAGTGGGCTTTTTCTTTTTTGTCTGAAATTTACCAAAGTTTTATCCCAGCTCCCTGGAGTCTTCCTCAAGTCTATCTAAAATGCAGTTAGAGCAGAGGCTGTCTTTTGCTTCACAGAGCGTCTGCCTTATGCTTTCATCAGAGTAGTCTAACTCACACAGATGCACTATTTAACAATGCCATCCCCTGCTTTCATCAGAAGGGGGAAGGTTGCAGAGCTGAGCCCTGAAGAATAAGGGGGGCAGGTCCCCTGTGATCGGCGAAAGCTGAACATCGGTGCCAGTTTCCATCTGTCATGATAGCCTATCTCCGAACCTTCAATCTGTCAAAAGCTTGCTGCCTAGCTGAAGGCTCCAGGAGATTTGGTGCACTAAACACATTTGACAACAGCATTATCACTGCAAGGAGCCCAGCAAAATGCCATCAATGTGTTAATTGTAGCTGGCTATGTAAAGTGTCACTTCCCATATCATTATACACCAGCTTTGCCTATTTTGCAGCTCCTAATTTTCTACACTTTATAAACATATGGATGGTTCCTATAAAAAATTTGGTCCTTTTTCATGTCATCTACGTTCTTTTGCCAGTGGTTTAATTTTGCTTCAGTTCGTTGCCCCAAGAAAACAAACCCATCTACAAAAAAACTAAATAAATAAACTAAAGGGCTTGTAGAAAGCAATTGACTTCGCATTGCTGAGTTTCTAATTTGATATCTCACTGGAGATTTTTTTTCTGGGTTTGCACATTCTTTAATGTCTAAATGATTCACTTTGCTGCGGTTGCTCCAAACTCCTTTGTCGAGTATCTTTGCGTCCCTGAGAGTTTTTCTTCCATCGTGATGTGAGAACAGTTTTGTAATGATAAACAGGAGAGTACAGCATAAATAAATGAAAAAACCTTTGAAGGGATGAAAGTAGTGTTTTTTGTACCCAAGTAGCTAATATTCAGTTTCTGGTACAACCAGTGCCAGGTGTTAAATTTCTCTAGTTACTGTCACTAATGCAAATTAGATTCATTTTCTGCTCATAAAAAATCAAATCCACATTAGAAATTAGCTATAAAATGTAATGACTTAAATGCTATAGTGTTTTACAAATCTCCCTGCATTTCTACGGCAGATAATGCTATAAAACTAGGAAAGGATAATAAAATATGGTAGAAAGTTGAGTTATTTAAAGGTCTTTTGTGATTGCTTACTTAGGGATTTGATGTATTATTTTGCTTTCTTTCATTGTTGGAGAAATAAGCATGCTTATGATTCCATTTCTGTACCAAATTAGATGTAATCAAAGTCTGTTTTTAAATTGTTACTATAGCTGTAAAGGCTGTGGTTGCATTTTGGGAAAATATCACATGGTGAAGTTTATAAATATATTTGCAACTTTTAATCATGAGAATTGTAAATGTGTGACAGCTTATAAGAACATTGCAATGACCTAGACTGAGATTCTAATACTGAGACATAAGTTGATCTTTAAGTATCTTCCCCAAATTGACTAAGGTATTCATACCTATTTTTAAGTGTGCACGAAAGCTTTCAAAAGCAAACAGGAAAATAAATCTTAACTATTGGGGTGGGCAAAAGCCAATTTACTAACCATTAGAATGAAACTCGTTGTATATAATATGTCTTACATACAGCACACAGCAATACAGAATGCAACAAGGACAAGCGGCAAAAACCACGCATTTATCAACATTTAAATCCTAACCGAGTTCCATTTACTCAGCTGCAAACTGCATAGTTCTGTCAGCTCTTGCCAAGGTATTAAATTAGGTATTAAATTAAAATCCTGATGAAACTTTAAGCCCTAGTTGTATAGGATATTTTGTGCCGCGTAAAGGAAGGTATGATTAAAATTAACATTTCTGAACTCATTTGTAGACTGTGCTCTGCAGTTTACTTACTGCATCATTTCTAAAGGAAGCATAAAAGAAATTTCATGCAATTCCTTTACATAACTGCCTGGGAACCAGGGACATGATCAGGAGGCTTGCAATGCTTTGCTGACTATCCTCTCCCTCCCTTCCCCCATAAGAAAAAGTGTTTGGAATTTTAAATAGGATTTTAGTGGATTTCATACAAATTGTGATACTTCCAGAGCATCTTTGGGACAGAAGCAAACAGCCTACTTGTATATCATAGCGACCAGCGTGGAATAAGGGCCTGATCCAAAGCCCAGTGGAAAGTCTGACTGGATCAGACCCTACATGACTATATACACAGATAGACTGTCCAGGAATCTTTTAGACACTCTTTCAAGTGGAAAGTTACTACAGTTAGAAAAATCAAATCCCAGTGACTGCAGTGTGTAATGGTTGGCTTAATGGTAATTCTTAACTGTAATCTGAACATCCTAATTGAGTAAACTTTTAGCAGCTAGTAGGGAGAAGAATTGTTTTTCTATAAATCAGTTTTATTTGGAGACTGATTATTCAGACGATGACACATACAGTATAGTTAGTTCTGGTAACATTTCATTAGGGCATGTGAACTGTACGCTGTCCTTCTCAGTTCTTTAAGGCCCAGGTTTTCAAAAGTGATTAGTGGTTGGCTACCTCAGCTTTTGGGTGCCCAATTTGAGATTCCTTAGAGATCAGATTTTTCAGAAAGTTCTGAGGACCTGCCCTCTAAAAATTAGGCCTCTCTACCATGTCTCAGATAGGGAATCCAAAATCACTAGTCACTCTGAAAATACTGTCCTAGAGATTTATAAACAGTTCATTCAATGCAAAGAATAGCCTTTTTATTTGTAGTCTGTGTGTAACTTGTTTGGTGCAGTCTACCAAATGCCTTTTCTCAAGCATGAGTGGCCTGGGATTTAAAAATAAAATCCACCATAAATATAAACATTTATTTGGGGCCAGAGTAAGGGCTTAGCAGTGTGGTGGGGAGAGCATCCTCAGTGCAGCTACTCTGCCCCCTATCTCGACTGTGCACATGTGGCCAGGAGTGGGAGGGAAGGGTGAGTATAGCTGGAGCCTGCTCTGTCTCACTCCCCTCCCACTAGCCTATGTAGTTGTGACAGCATGCCAGGAGCTGCACCAGGTACAGGGCTGACACAGGGTATGTTCCATCCTTCCACACACACACACTGGCAGTAGGGGGAGCTTACTAGGAGGCACACTGTAATTCTGAGTCCAGTCTGCTTCCCAGTTGCCTCCTGGGACAACCCAACAATGTCCTGCCCATTCACAGCAAAGCCACAGTCGAGCCTTACAAATTCAGAGCCCAGTTCAGTAGCTGTTCTGTATGTGGAAACTCCCATTTTAGCCATTGGGAGTTCCACACTTGATGCAACTATAGGATCAAGCCCTAATATAAAAAACATAATGCAAGA
This sequence comes from Emydura macquarii macquarii, assembly GCF_026122565.2. Taxonomy (NCBI): domain Eukaryota; kingdom Metazoa; phylum Chordata; order Testudines; family Chelidae; genus Emydura; species Emydura macquarii. The sequence goes on from NW_027131390.1 coordinate 72,750,451, forward strand.
GAATTTTTTTTTTATTTGAAACTTGTATGTAGGGTTATAGACCGCTATTCTGTGTCAGATTTTCTAAAACAGCCTCTAAGTTTGCACTTCCAAGGCCCCAGTCATGCAAGCTGACCCTGAGGGTCCTCTGTATAGATCAGCTTGCGGGAGTCAGGTCCAGGTGTCAAATTGTTGCAAGTAAATAGCACTTATACACCCTAATCAGGAAGTCAGCCGTATGACTATCCAATCTGAATGCTCGAATGCCATCGGGAAGCACAAATCTGATATTTGGGGCATTACAAAACCCGAGGGCCCAAAATCACATGCCACATGCTATTTTTCAGGGTTTTGTGTTTTAAACAATATCAGCCACCTCTATTCCTTTCCCAGCTAAAGCAGGCATCTAAAATCAGTCTCTTTGCTGCCTACTCAACTTGAAAAGAGTACATGCTATGAGAGACCCTACGTTTCCAGCAGAAGAGACTGAAGAGTCTTTGAATTTTCATTCACCACTTTATTCTAGCCTGACAGTTTTCAATTACATATTTAATCCCCTCTCCATCTTTTAAATCTACTCCCATGCTGCTGGCAACTCACTTTGGGAAGGAAAAAATACCTCTTACCTCCTCATTACCTCACTGTGGGCCTGCTTCTTTACTCAAGGTATGTCCACATTACTTTTTAAAACTCCCAGGGCTCATGCTACGGGGCTAAAAACAGCAATGTAGATGCTGTGGCTTGAGCTCTGAAGCCCACCCCACTCCCTGGATTTCAGAGCCTCACTTCTACCCTTGAGCAGCAACTCAAGTGCTCTTTTCTGCGCTCTAGCACAAGCCTAGTCTGTAGACCTGGGCTCTGAGACTCACTGCTGTGGATTTTAAAAGACAGTGTAAACACATCTTAAGAGCTATTTGTACAAAGTGTATGGGCCAGATTCACCCCCTTTAGGTGTGTGGGGTAGTGATGACAAAAAGAGAATTCACCTCTGGAGATGAGCAGTTTTAAATTCCATCTGGGACTGACTGAAGCTACCTGGGGCAGCTGCTGAATCAGCCTTCTTCATATCCTCTCAGACTAGCTTCACCCACTCTTGGGGAGATACCAGTGGGCTCCCTCATCCCTGGAAGAGTGCGGGATGCATTGCTGCACCCTACACTCCATGGGGATTTGCTGCTGTGGTGAGAAACAATCTGGTCTGCATCAAAGGAAGTGCAGCTCTCATATTGACTTTTTCCCAAATACCATGTTAGTGGGTGCACTAGATACCCATTCCCTGATATTTAGTGGAGATGAACTAAGGAGGGCATCTTTTGGAAACCTCACTGATTGAATTTTTAGTTTTGTAAAAGTAAACTAAAACAAGTGGTGATTTGTAGGCAGTTCCAGCTTGTTCCAATCAAACCTTTTTAATGGGCTACATTTATTTATTTAATAGGCTACATTTATTTTCCAATAATACATATTATTTGGAGGGCAGATCCTTGGAAGGTGTAAATCAGCATAACTGCACTGAAGTCAATCCCGCTACATCAGTTTACACCAGCTGAAGAATCTGTTCCTTTGCTTTTATCCTATCATCATAATAGGCACCTGGGTTATCTCGGTTTTGCAGAACCTCATCAGTCAGGATTTAATTTTACAAAACAAGAACCAGGGGATGTGTGATCTGGGTTCCATTTTATCTGAACCACTAAAGTTTGAGCAAGTTTGAGTAGGATTGGATAAAATGTTTCAGGGCTGGCCCATCTCTAAAATGTGGTAATAAGTTTTTGGACATGCTGCCTTTTTGAAGTTCTAGAAGCATATCAACAGTTAGAGCTAAGCTAAGACTCAAACAATTATTTGCAATTATCCACTCCAATACAAATTGTGAATTCTCTTTGCATTCATCCCTTTTGTGGTTACTTTCTGCAAATATTCTAGAAGACAAATTCACTAACAGAAATATTTGTGGAAAGAATTATTAGTAAGGGACTATTAATGAAGAGTAACAGTAAGGAAATCTTAAATTTGAAATTCAAGTACTAACACCTGAACCCTAATTCTAAGAGTTATAATCAACCAGAGAACAGAAATAATAACATATCTTGTACCTAGTCAAAATGAACCAATACCTCTTGAATTTCAAATAGCTAATATTTTCAGTATTAGTACTTCAAACTAGAGAATTGGGGTTTGTCTACACAGCACTGACACAGCACATTAGATGGGTGTGATCTGTAACATGCTGCACTTTAAATGTCCCATGTAGACCCTGCTGGCATGAACTAAAGGGTACCTAGTTTGTGTTATGACTTAATGCACTTTACTGCGCTATGTAGACAAGGCTTTATTTACAATGTTTTCAGTGAATAACTTCAAATAACAGATACATTTTCAAAATCACAAGCTCTCAGCAGACAAGCGAGGAACAAATTGACAAACAAGAAAAAAGGCAAAAATATTTAAATATTTTATTTGCCCATGGTTTATTTGTTCAGCTCTGTATTCAGCACCAAGGAAACAAATTATCCATGTTTTTCTCATAAATATCGTTCAAACTTTCTGGTCAGTAATTCAGTATGTTGCTTACATTATTTCTATACAGAAGTATAACAGTGATAAATAATATGCAAGATGAACACAATAGCAAAAGTCTACGCATTCTTCCCCTGCCCCACAAGTAATAAACACAAAAATGTGCCTGAATTACCAAATCCTGATCTGTAATGGGTTCTGACATTTTTTTTTCCCATAGTACAAGGAAGTTTGGATTCAGTGTTCCCACTTCAGCCCACTATAAGAGTGAGCCCGGAGTTGGAAATTTAGGATCTGGATGTGAAATCCTGATTCCACTGAAGTCAATAGGAGTTTTGCCACTGACTCTAATGGGGCCAAGATTTCACCTTAGATCCTAGTCTGTATCCCCACAATCCAGGGGAAGGGAAGTGACGACTGTTGTTCCAGTCTGGATCCCTCCGGAGCAATAAAGGAAGACAGAAAAATCAGAGATGTTTGCTATAATTTTTTATTGTCATTAAGAACCTGTATGCATGCAAAGAAAATCTTACCTGCATGCACAAAGTTCCCCTCAACAGTCATCAAACAAAACTGTCTCCCTTTTTAGTACCCCTCCATTCAATCTGGTACCCCTTTATACATCACGTCCCTTTTAACCTTTGTGTGTGGGTCCTTTCATGTCAGCAGGAACTTCCTGTGTTGGCCTACACGCAGTCAATAATCGGATTTGGAGTGATTGGTGGAATAGAAAAAATATTCTCTTGCATCAGAGAAAAAAAGGTAGAGGTAATCCAGAATAACAGCAAATAGCTTTGTGAGTCTAGTAATTAAGACAGGAGTGACATTCAAATGCAGCTCTGACAGAATGTGGCAAATTACTGTATTCTTTGTGTGAAAGACTCCTCTTACTATGCTTTGTCTGCCCTCTTGGGAACTCATCACATTCACTAAAAGTCAAAATGGGATTTTGTACCCTCTCTTCTCTCACCTTTTTTCCTAATCTGTGGAAACGATGTTTGTCAAAATGTGCTAATTTAGGGCATTGTGGGGAAAAATGAAATCTATGCTTTCAACCCTTATTCTTGTAGGCAGATTTATAAGATACTAACATATAGAAATCTCTCCTCCTTCTCACCCTCCTCTTTGTTATTTGCTAAACAGAACATGTTCTTTTTCCAGCAACATATAAAACAGGCAAATGGCTGCTCATCATCCTTTTTTTTCCAAGTATGTTGTACATACAATTCTCTCCCAGATAATAGCTCCTTCTATCATCCATGGTTTATCATTGTCAGGACACTTTACATTTTATTTCCTCTTTATCTGTTTTGCTGGAAATTTATCCATTTTAAAAGGAAGGCCTGGATTTTATTACCATACACAGCATATTCTTGAATAGACTAAGGCATATATTTTGAAAGAACAGGGTACTGCTTGTATTGGTGTGTTTTTCTTCTATTTCTCTCTCTCTCTCTCTCTTTTTTTTTTATCCTTCTAAACCATTATAAAGTAAATACCAAAGGTATCCTGGGTAATTAGCCATTACAGTACTGTCAGAGAGGGTTCCGCAGTCAATACAGAGATAATTTGGGCAATGGTGAATGACAGTGTTGTCCAGACTTTTGGGATAATCAAGGACACATCCAGCTGTACCAGACATCTGTCAGACCCATGAATCATTTCAAGTAGCTTTGCAATAGCCAGGCAACTGGAGCAAAGATAAACATTCCAACAGCACACAATCACAGAGATAAATACGGCTTCTACTATAAAACATTTACCTGCTCAATACTGCAAGCATGTAAGACAAGACAGAATGGACATCACAAAAAATTTTCAGTGGTAAAGAAAGAGAAATATATAAAGTAATTTCACATAATAATGAGAAGAGTGAAAAATATTAAGTGACTGGAATTATTTGAGATGGGAGAGAGAACTGAGACGCCTCAGATTAAATTCAACTCAGTATCAAGCAGTGCAACCTCCTTTATATCAGTGGGCTTGTACCATTAACAGCAGTTTGAATTTATTCCCCTAGTCTCCAGTATCTGGATTTTGCTTATACATGGGGAGACTCTAAATTACTCTACTTCCCCATGAATGGGAATAAAAAGACATAAACCGATCCCTGCCTTCTTTATGCTGGTGACCCATGTTTCAGGTAATGGCATGGGAGGGTGGAGAGAGAGGTCAATGCAGCAGTACTGCTGTACACTACTGGAGAGGCACTGTCCCCTAGTAGATTTGGCACTGGATTAAGAATCAAGACAATATGGGTCCCATTCCAAACTCTGCCTCTGTCTTGCTGGGTGACCTTGGTCAAGTCACTTCCCCCTCTCAGTGCCTCAGTTCTCCATCTGTAAAATTGGGGATAATGATACTGACCTTTATAAAGCACTTTGAGATCTTCTGAGGAAAAGTGCTATTAAAAAAACTAGGTATTATTACTCCCCCTGCTGTGCAAGTGGACTGGGAGTGAACAAGCAGGGCTGGGGAGTGGGTGGAGCCCTGGATATACCCCCTTATGCACCAGATATAGGGTGGTCCAAATTATTTCCACCTCCAGGGGCAATGAGAGAACCCAGAAGTAGACTGATTCTGAGCCACAGTCTGGTTCTTGGTCTGCTCTAGGGGAAGCACAACTCTCTATCGCTCCTTCCTATGGGAAAGCTACAGTTGGGCCCAAAATGAACTGTTTGAAATAATTTCATAAAATGCTGTTACTGTGGTGTAAGTGATATTTCTAAACAGGTGGAAGGCAGCTGCCAGAAGAGGTTCCTGCCATTAGCAATCTTCAGTTTAAATGTTAAACTCTTCAAATTGCTTATTCCTCAGTTGGCTTCCAACACTTAATTTTCTCCTTGTGTCTTTTAGAGCAGAGCAAAATGGGAACAGTCTCTTATTTCAGGTAGTTTCACAGTGGAGTACTGCCATGGTGACTGCAAAAAGCCTTTTCAAGCTCTGTTGGAGAGCCTACATGCAGAGATCAGCAAAGAACTTGTGAACGCTGCCGCCAGAGTATCAGAGAGTGGCATGGCCCAGTTCAGCTGGGAGACGCAGAATGCAGACAGTAGATCAAGCTGAGTGCAAAGACTGATGTTGCACGCTGGTGGGGTGAAAATTAGTGACAGCCTTTAGGGAGATAAGAGGGGTGAGGTAATAACTTTTATTGGACCAACTTCTGTTGGTAAGAGAGACAAGTTTTTGAGCTTATACGGAGCTTTGTTTCAGTGCTGACCTTTGGCAAGTGAGAGAAAGTATTGCTTGTGAGACACTAGAGGTTGTGGTTGGCATGCTGGTTGCTTTCTGTTGGCAAACTAAGAGTATTTGGTATTTGGGGAGCAAGAGTGAGAGTGCCACAGAGAAAGTGCCACTAATTGAGGTAGTTATGTACCTTCCAGCATCATTGCCCAAGTTCTCAAATAAAGGTAAAGAAGTCCCTAAAACCTGCAGCTTCTTTCTAGGCATTAAAGTCTCCCTCTCATTTCCATGTTTTAGGATGATAGAAATACTATGTCTGCTTTGTCTGTGATATTTTCAGGGATTAAAGCTTGGATGATACATGGCATGAATGATTTTGTCAGGAAGTAGAAGCCTGGTTTTAGCAAAACCCGGCTCAGGGGTATCAAATACACTTTGTAAAATGATCTCGCCCAGACTCTGTACTCCCCTTTCAGTGTGACTTTGGAATGCTCAAGGCATCAAGCCTATTGTTGCTTGATCTATAGTGACCTCAGGATATACGTCTCATCCATGCCCCCACCCCTCTTGTCTTTTTGTAACGATCGCAATGACTATTATATGTGATTTTTGTAGCAGTGACTCAATACTTCAACTGTCCTTCCTAGAACATCAGATGCAATTTTCTCTTCTTAGGCCTGGTGCTTTCACTGTCACCTAAACTTTTCTTGGGTTTGCAATTGTGTGTCTCCTTTGAGCATGAGTTATCTGTGTTCAAGCTGCCCAGTGTCTCATGATTGCTGATGGCCCCTTAATGGCACCATTTGCATTGCATTGCATTGCAGCTTCTGTAATGTCTAATCTCTCTAGTTCGATCCCTGATAAAAGGTAGTTGTTACTGACTGGGACAAGTGACAATATATTTTTTCCTTCACTGTGGTTCTTTTATTCATAAGTTATTTCTGTACTGTCAGTTTCCAGAGTTCATTGTTACTGGGACATCTTTGACTCTGAGCTTTCATTTGAAGATCATGTTTACTAGATTGTGAAACTCTTTTTTATCAATTCTGTATAAGAGTTTCTCCAGATTGTCACCCACGCTGTCATGTCAAGATGCTGAGCTTCTATATTGATGCTTTTACTATTAATACACTATTGCTATATTAATACACTATTATAATATTAATATTATTGTTCAGGCCTTTTTTCTGCTTTAAACCAGCTTTGGCTGGTTAATTATAATTCATGTTCTGTGGGTCTTCCTGTGACATTCTTCAAGTGTCTGCAGCTTGGGTGCAGAACTCCAGAACCAGAATTCTCCTCCTCTCTCTCTGCTGAGAGAGCTTCACTAATTCCCCATGTTGCAGTAGAAAACCTTTTGTTTTTTGCTTTTGTATGTGGCTTTGCATGATTGTGGTTATTCATTCATGTAAAAGCTTGCTACTCTTACTTCCTAAGGGGCATGGATAATTCTAGTTTAATAGTACTTTTAGCCATTGCGACTATTAAAATTATAATTTAGGTTTAGATTTTTTATGTACATTGTCCTGCCTCTTTTCAACACACAGCCATCACTGAAAAGACACTCCAGCCCTGATTCTGATCTCTCTTACACAGATTTAAAGTTTAAACTTCACTAAAGTCAATGGGCCAGATTCTCTCATCTGTCTGAGCTCTGTACAGTGCAAGACCAGAGATGGCAAAAGTACCTTCAGGCAAGTTTTGTGGCCTCCAGAATCCTGGCCAGCTCATCTCCAGGCCAAACTCCCCACTGCAGTTTTAATAATCATGAAAGGTGCTTTAACCTATGACAACCTGCCAACAAACTGAATTGGCCATTACAGCATTTGATGTTCACCTCCACACCATGGCACCACATCACTATGGTGGCTGTAAACTACTAGAGATTTCCCTACACAAGAAGAATCTTCCACTGGCTGTATGGTAATTTTTCACCAGGAAACAGGTGCAAAGCTGCCCTGGGAAACAGGCCCTCATTGCTTGGAGTTAAACTAGTGTAAAACTCATGTGAATGTGAGGAGAATCAAGCCCAGCATCTTTACCCCCATCTTAAATCATTTAAAGACTTATCTATAATTGCCTTCTCATAATCTGCTTTAATTGCTATTGTTTTGTATGTTTGAAAGTGCCCTGAGCAGGTCAAGGTATGCAGTCTGTTTGCTGCGGACCATTTATTGTGAAGTCCCCAATCTTCTCTGTTCAGCATCTTGGGAATGATCTTGAAATCTTTTCTCAGGCAAAATCCCAGATCCATCAAAGGAAGATTTGTCTGAGTAAAGGATTCAGGAAACAGTTGCCTTATTTATCTCCCTCCAGCACTCCTGGTGTTGCAATCCACCTGTCTTTACCCACCTTTATAACAAGTATTAGCAGATTTTAATGAAATGAACTGCCAATGGTGCTTTAATCATCTAGGCAGGTGCAGATTTATGACTGAGAACAATCTGGATAATTACATCACAGCAAAAATCACATTCAACAAAAAGGAATGAAAACTTACTACTACTCAAAGAAAAACAGTGTTTTGGTGTCTGAACTTAGTAAAGAAAACTACTCCAGTGGAGATTACAGTGCAATCAAACCATTTAACACATGCAAATATATTTCACGTTTTCCAAATTTCAAAATCTTGAAACTCTCTCTTGAATTTAGTTAATCTGCACAACATGTGGATAATTAAGCATTTGGTACATAAGAAAGTTAATGAGCTATAAATATCACTGCTGGTGGTTTGCTTACAAATATTGTGAACCCCTATTAATAAAATAAAGTCTTTGTTCAGTTTACTCTTCTTTTATTTGGAGTTAACTCAGCCTGGGCCTTAAGCAAACCAGAGGGGGAGAAGACAAAGAGACTTTCCTCTTTCCCTCCTGTCCTTTATATAGGTGGGCAAGCAGGGCCACAGTGACAGCACCACTATGATTAACCCCTACTATGAAGACAGGCATGCAAGTCAGTTTGTTTGGATGGCAGATCTCCGTGGGTGTTTTGGGTGGGTCTGAGGGATAGGGGACAGGACAGCTCTCCTAATCATTGGGTACCATGGAGACCAGATATACATCCCAGGCTGAGTGGCTGCTCAGTCGTCATGGCAGACATAAAAGCAGGGTCATTTCTAAGTGCAGGGATGGGTAAAGGCCAAGTTGCTCAGAGCCCTTGTATCAGCATTTGATGTTGAGGAGGATGGGTACCAAGTGAATTCAGACACTGAGATGCTCAGTGCAGCACAGAAGGACTAGGATTAGGATTGATCCCATCTCAAGAGTAAGTCCCCAAGGAAAACCTCCCCTCACGTTGTTGGTAGTTTGGCAGTGATAAGTAGAACTGCAGCCAATCTAGGAAAGTATCTGAAATAATTGTATGTGTCTGTTTTCTTTCAATGGTAGCCAGGCCACAGCCAACATTAGGAAAACTTGACCAACCTTTTTCACTATATCAATGCTGACCTCATCCATAGACGTCTATCCGCATATAGATGATAATGCAGTAGAGTGAATGTGGTAGCAATACTAATTACACTTTACTGCATTTATATAATAGTATTACATGCTGGCAACAAAAAGAACTATCAGATATAGGTCTAGATCACCCCTTGCAATGGAGACATCTGCAGGTGATGGGAGATCAAAGGGAGGAAAACTTGATGTGGATCCTTTACAGGGTTCCCCCATTCACTCCATTGGGACAAGGAGAAAACCTTGCTGCAGAACAAACAAGGAGTTCTATCTCCCAACCCATCTCAAGCCCTCCCGTCCCTGCCCCCAATCTTCCTCTTCCTGCACCTGTGGCCCCCAGAGGTTGCTGACATTCCCCTTGGAGCCAATCACTCTCATTTCTTTTTGTTGGTGTTTAGTATTTTCTATTTATCTTTCCATGCACCCCACATTCGGATACCATGTGTGAGCCATCCGTGCCTAGGGTAGCCCACCTTAAAATGTCAGGGCATACTGCAAAAGAAGAGCAGATTCTCCCAGCACTGATGGATAACTCTGAAGTTCGATTCCCTGACCAGTCACAGTTCGATTTCCAGACCTGATTTCCCACACTGGTTGTCAAGAAGCTACAACAAGAAATATGCAGCCCCCTTTATTGCATTTCAGACTCTGGCTCCCACAGCAACTGGGTCCAGTAAAGAGATAAGCTATTTAAACTCTATTCCTTTTACCAAAATGTTCTCCTGATCCCCAAAGGGTCAGCCACATTGCCAGATCAATATGAGTTTGGATCTTACCCAAAATATCATGCTGCCAGCCTATTCTTTATAACTAAAACTCAAGGTTTATTATAAAAGGAAAGAAACAAATAAAAAGAGAGATGTTAAATGGTCAAAGCAATCAGATATACACAAATGATTTTAAAGTCCATATATATATATCAGATTCTCAGCAGTGGAGTTTGCAGGCTTGTACAGTTCCTTTAGTGTACATCCAGTACCTGGATGGATTTCAGTCCTTTGTTTCACAGCTTCATTTGTAGATGATTAATCCAGAGATAGGTAGGAAGCAGGAATGAAAACAAGGTGGAGATGGTGCAGTTGCATTTTATAGTTTCTGCCATGAGGCTTTTACTTCCTTTGTCCCAAACACAGCCACACAGAACATGGCATGGAAAAGTCTGAGTCTTCTGTCCATAGGCATGCTTTTAGATGCCCTGGTGACTCATAAGGTGCAGCCCCTGTGTTCTTTCATTGGATTCATTGTACATTTGAGTTCCCTTGATGGGCCATTATGCAGGCTTAGTGCTGCTGCCATCTTGTCTGGGGGTGTCAGTCAGAAACACAGCACAGGTTTGAAATACCATACATATTTAGACTCATAATACAAAACAGAAACATACATATAAATGTGCTTATCCATCTTAGCGAATCATGACTTTTCCATTGATACCTTGCAGGGTATATCCTATATGATATTTACTGAAATTCTGTAATCGTGGTATCAGTAATATTATAAATGGTCACCCCTAAGCCAGATAGTGTCACACCATGTGTTGGGCACATATTAATAGATCATTAAAAAGAAAGAACAATAACTGGAAAGTCTACTGCCAGCCAAGAGATAGGAAGAAAATTTCACAAAAATGTTCTGTTTGTCACAAGATTTTACCAATAAATATTTTCCTACCATCTCTAATTACAGCCCAACAGACCTCAAAGGACTCAGTCCAATTCCTTTAGAAAAATATATTTGTAGAAAGCAGAAGGAACTTTCTATAAACATTTCATTAAAAAAATATTAATCTTTTGGACCAAATGTAACCCTATTGTAAACTAATCCAACCTTGTTGACTTGAGCCAAGTTGCATCTGCTTATATGAGGGCTAAAAGGGGCCTTAGATATATATCACACTCAACCAGGCTTATAACATCTAACAGAAATATCACAAATAAAAGATGTTAAATATAATTGTATTATATAGGCTCCCCAGATTCCATCAGCTTGCCAGGATGAATATTGCTTAGAGAGCACAAAGACTAGATAATAAAGCAGTTCAGGTGCAGTGTCAAATCATGACAATATCACCTGACCCTACTCCACTGAGAACAGTTGAAAGTAACTACTTCTCTATTGCTCCAGCTTTCAGAAAAAAATGAGCTCAGATTCTTAAGCTCAACTCCCCTTAGATCTCGGAGAACATTGTGTGGGTGAAGTAGTAGGTTTCCATGTAGCTAGGAAAATAGATAATTCAGTGCAGAGTCTCTCTTAGAAGAAACTCCTAATCAATTACAGAACAGATATGGTATTTAGTTAATTAGGGACACAATGGGAGCTGCATGAGCACATCCAAGGGCAGGATTTGGCTCTTAATTTGTATTTGTCAGTAAGTAACGCATAAACAATACAGCACAAACATTTGCACTGAAGATGGACTTATTGAAATCATATCCTCCTTTGAAATGCATTTTTGTAAGCCTTTGTTCCCAATATGTCCCTTTATGAGTAAATTACCTATAACACCAGACAAGAGATTGTGTTTCTTTTAAATGTAATTGAGTTTTTGAATTCCCAAATATTACGGCACTATCTAAATTGGTTTTCCCTCAAATGATCATCATTCCAAGGTTCTGAAATAGTAGATACACAACAGAGTAGTAATAACCCTTCTTTGGTCTGACAGAGCCTGGATCAATTAGCTTTCATGGTGTCCCTCCATGTGTAATATTGAATAATTATTGCAAACTATTTGTGAAAAAGCAACTAAGAATTATTCCAGCAAATTATTGCTTAAGTCATTTCTAATAATGAATATATCCTTGCTTGACTTGTAAAGGGCTCAAAATGGCATCCTCTGCACAGTGTGACTTCACATGCAACATTCGTGCAAGGTCATGCCTTATGCCACTCACAGGAGAGGTTCTGGGGTTGTGTCCCAGCAAGCACCAACACAAATTGAGCTCTAGAATACATTCAAGAAAATCATTTTCTATTCATAGACGATTCACTAACTGAAAAGGAAGTGAAATTGAGCTAACACATCTTTTGTTAAGAATTAATTAATTACTGTATTACAAATTTGGGATTCCTGTGGAATAGTAATATGTTGAGATCACTTTAATTCCTAGCACTACTTATGAACATTTTAAAGAGAAAACATATTCATCCTAAATTCTCTGCAGACTCTCTTATAGAGGTTTGCTGAGTTACTTTCCTTGTAATGATGTAGCTATAGAGGTACGTCTACACTACAAGTACTACAATAGCACAGGGTTTTTTCTGCCACTGTAGTAAATCCACCTTCTCGAGAGGCTGTAGCTAGGTCGTCAGAAAAATTCTCACCCTAGTGGTTGGGAAAGAGGTCATTAGAAGACTCCATGGGAGAGAGCTCTTACATCTTCTTGGTTGCACCTCTCAGAACGAAGGCCTGACGCTTTCAAAAGAACCCTTTCTCTCTCATCTCCTGCTAAGAATGTTTCTAGGTTGGTCTACCAAATCCCTGAGGTAAATTGAAAATTTTGGGTCATGCTTCAGTACAGATAACCTATCAGCCTGCTATTTAAAAGTGTGTGTCTATCCTGCTATTTGTGCACACATGTACCTGATAACAGAAGCATGAGCATTTTTATACACACAATCACATATGCATTTGTGAAAATCAGACTCTATATGTTTAGCTTAGTGCTATGAACATTTTTAAGCAGTATATAATTAATCTGCAATGAAAATTAGTTTTTATTTATTATGTAACTATGGCTTTTATTAAAATTACTTTGTGAAACACTAATTGCCACTACAGTACTATAGCATAACAGTCCTTCACATAAATACATGATTATTATGTACAGTCACTTATCTGTGAACGAGTTCTGCTACTACTTTCCTTAATTAAGGATACAAAGGGCTCCTTCATCTTTGCATATTCCCTTGCCAGGACATTGATACTCATTATTTCCTAAGTCCAAACACTGAAACTGTGTCAAGAATGCATCTATCACTAGACGGGTACTTATAGTCAGCGGAATTTTTGACTGTCTCAGCAAATTTGGCAATTTGCAATTTCTGTGTATCTGACGTGTGTTTTTATTGGTGAAGATCACTTTCAAATACCAAGATCATGAGAATGATTCCTTGGTTAGTCTCCTCAGCAGTCTAATGTAATGACAGTAATTAACAGCTTGTGATTAGCAGCCACTCCAGAAACTGTTTGAATGTTAATTTGCTTCAACTAATATGCAGCACTTCTGTGTAACGAGATCTATGCTATAGGTTCACAGTGAAAGCAAATTATTTTCCAGCATTTAATCATACAAACGATTCTTAGTTAATCACTTGAACGGTAAACCTCTATGTTCTAATAAGTGACATTTGTTTTTCTGTCATTTGATTTATCATAATATAGATTGGGATAGGTATATTTACATATGGTTTTTCTTTAAAGGGGGCCATATACTCTAACCAGGATTATTGCATTTCACCTTCTGATAAACACAGCCTTCCTTTCTCTCACACTCTTTCTCCTTTTTGGGGTTCTTCTAGTTATGTTTCAGCATGGTACCCTTCACACCATGCCTTTATTGTGTTTCCTTTTAAAGAACAGCTGGCAATCCCCCCCATGCATTTTCAGGTAACCCCAAACTGCTATCAGTTTGCGTTCTTTTCCCATTACATCTGTGGTATTTTCTAACTTGAACTGAGAGGATGTAGGATGAATCATCAGTACCAGTGGAAAAGAGACCCATCAGAATATCACAGTAATAGAGTAGAGCATCCACATTAACAGCTAAAGCCCTAGTCATGTGCAAGTTAATAGCATTTTGCACCAGACAGGTACTAATAGCTGACTTGATACTCTTTGCTGTTGAAAAGTGACATAATCGTTCTGCATGTGGATGGTAACAGCTACTCCCCTGCTGGAGCATACAGTGTCCACTATTTTAGGATCAATTTCAAGCAAAAATTCCTTCTCTATTGTCCCAACTCTTTGGAAAAGACGTGTCATGGGCAGTCACAGAACAAGTTGTTTTCTTCTAACACTGAACAGGGTCCTTTATTAGAATAAGGGCTAGTGTACTCAGCGAGTTACTGATCGGCAAGCCAGGATGGGAATCTACAGTGCACCAGCTTGCCACACAGTAACGTCTGGTTAGACACTGCTGCAATGTAGTGAAAGTCCTGGAGGGTGACTTGATGTACTATGCTTTAAAGAAGCAGTACACCAAGCTGCACTCTGGGCCTTTCACTGCGCTCTCCACACTGGACATTACTGTGCAGCAAGTTGGAGTGCTGTAAAGTCACACCCTGGCTTGCTGCACGGTAACTTGCTGTATAGCTAAGCCCTACAGAATGCTAGTCTCTCTCTGGTTTACTGTAGAGCTTCTACCTACAATGTTCTCCAACCATTTGAGTTTTGGTTCATCTCAGATTTGGAACAAAAGTTAAGAAAGATTTTTTGGTTTTATTTTGTTTTTTTTTGTAATCTAAACTGAAACCAGTTTGCCCCAGTACACTGTAGTTCTGGATACCTCCTCTTCCTTTCTGCTTTTTTATAGATTGGTAACTTGATTTAGTGTTCATCTCTCTAGTTTTCTTCTCACTCAGATTTTTTGGGTTGAGGTGAATGCTACAAATTTTTCTTGAACAACCTGGGTAAAATTCAGCCCTGCATCAAGTGGGTACAACATCCGCTACCCTCAGTGGCAGATATACCTCTTATACAAGGCATGAATTTATGCCCTTAAATTTTTAACAAAGCATTTCTGCTTTTTCTAATTTGGCCACACAGACAAACTTTTTCTTGAAAACCAGGGTCTGAAAAGCATATGGTAACAATCTCCACTGATGTGATAGTTCTTTTGGTCACCACAACCATACCTGACATGCAGAAACACATGTGTAGACAGTCTGCATTGTATATGCTTCCTTGTTCTGGAAGCTGACTGGCAACATGAACACTCAGGTTTAATTAAGCAAACTGGAGCCTTCCAACTGGGGAAAGGATTTGGATCTTTTTTTAGAGTCATTCACCCAGCCCAAGAAGGTGAGACTTTTTAAAGTCTGCATTCTTGCAGACAACAAAAAGGAAGGAAAATGGGATTCTAATCTAGCTGTAAATGTATTATTTTTTTAAAGTTCCTGGTCAATGAATCCCTTAATTCACAGAGCACACTGATTGTCTATGGCAAGGTGAAACCAGGCACCAAGCCTCAGTGGTAAAACCATATTTTCACACCTTGACATACTGGTGGAGGGAACGAAACTGTCAAAATGAAAGAAATTGGAGACTGATGTCACAGCAGGTTTAGCCTTCAACAGTAGCCACATCTGCATAAAAATATAATTTCTCAAAATGTGGTATTTTTCATGACTCTGACGTCTGCTTTGTGCCTTATATCTAAAAAAGTTCCATCCAACTCACCAAATCTGTCTGTCTTTCTGGAGGAATGAATGCAGAGTTGGGAAATAGAGGTCCTGAGTTCTAATCTTGGTTCTGCCACCCACTTGTTTTGTTGCCATGGGAGAGTCCTTTGCTCACCTATAAAATGGGGATAAATAATACTGCTCCACCTTCCTCCCAAGGGTTCAGTGAGAGTTAATTAGTTGATATCTGTACAGTGATTTGAACCCATTATGACTGCATCAGTGTGATTATTTCTGTGTGTTTCTCTCACTCTCTGTTTATCCAAATAGTTATTTATATCATGTCTATCACTAGTGTGCCAATAATTAGGGAACAAGAGAGATCTTCTCATTCTTAGAAAGTGTATGTTATATTTCTGGTCACTGCCCAATTTTCTTCAATTTGCTCTTAGTCATACACAGATCCAAAACATCATTGACTTTGTTCTGCTCTAACAGTGCTGTTTTGCTGCCCCATCCAGTCCTGGATCTCCCCCACTTTTCTCTTTTTGCCCCAATACTTATATACAATATTTTGGCCTTTTATGGAAAATGACAAATGGTACCACATGTTAATTAATCCCTTCATTAAACCCAGTTCTAAAATAAATCTTCAGTGCTGTATTCAGGTCACTCACGATTATTTCCAACTCTTTTTAGAAATAAATGTTTTAGAAATACAGTTTAAACCACTGAGGTTCTTTTCATTCAGTTCATAATCTTTTTATTACCAGCATGCAGCACCATCTATGTGTAGCAGCAGTCCTCCGACACTACCATGAGAATCACTAGTGATGTTCTGTAAATGCCAGCCAAAAATCTATCTGCAAGAACATCTGCTCAACAGTGCAAAACTGATGTAATTACCAACCATCATCTTTTATCCTCCTGCTGGGGCAACTGCTTTAAAGCATGACTTTTTGTCCTGAGCTAACAAGATCCAAAAACTAGCTCTTATGTACAAAACCTGCCACAGAAAACAACATACTTTCAGCACAAATTATAACAGTCTCTCTCAACTACAATAGGTAACAAATATCTAATTGACAGGGGTCTTGTGGAATTATTTTAAATTTTCTGTGTTTCTATTTGCTTCCTTTGGTTTTTTGTTCCTCCAAACCCAATATAAAGTGTTCATAGACAAAATATAATTTAAAAATTTTTTTTATAGTGCTGCTATAAAATAATTCTGTTTAAAGGTGTATTTGTTTAAAAAAATATTTTAATTAAATGATTGAAAGACTGTTCCCAGATGCTCAAAATTGACCATTATTAAATTAAAAGATTTTCCTCTAAAGATGTACGCCCACATACTGCATATGTTCATGCATTGTGTAGGCCAATTCTGCTTCATGAGTCACACACAGGTATTCCTCATTGAAGTAAATGAACTCCTTGTGTTAAGATGAGCAAGGTTTGTGGGGTGGGTATATACACAGGTGCCACATACTGGGATGTAGAAGAGCTATTACATACATATTATCATCCTTACCCAAATGACCAAATCCTGTTCATACAAGCAATGTACACACAAACACATACAACAATGTTGCCAATACTCATGAGTTTATTGTGAGTCACACAATAATTGATGATTCTGAGCCCAAGCTCATGGACATGTGGGATTAGAGAGAATCACAGATTTCATTAAAAAAAAAATAAGGTGCTAGGACTCATGGCTGCAGAGAAATTCTTGAAAATGTGACCTGAGTGTAGCTGAATGGCGCATAAACAAAAGGCATATAAAAAGAATCCTACATTTATTATGTTTTTAAAATCTCATGATTTTAAGCCATTTTTATGATTCGTTTGGGCCTGATTCATGGTATTTGAACATTTGGGGCTTTCAAGACTGCACCACCTCTGTGGGTTTGTTTCGGGCAGTTTTTCCCAAGAGAGGACTTGGGTAAAAACAGTTCACACAAAATAGTGACTTCAAAAACTGCTTCTCAACGTCTTCTAAGTGGAACTCTGGGTTTTGTCTCCGACTACCACAGGAGTACAAGCCCACTTCTTCAGAACACAGCCTGTGAAGGCTGGAAAAGGGCTCTGGAGATTCTGAGAGTAATCAAAACTCCAAAGACTTGTCCCTGAAGGACAAGGGGAGAAGAGGCAGCCTTAAGTTGAGGGAGTCTTACAGGATAATGCAAGGGGGAGGGAGACGGAGTCTCAGCAAGAACTCCTCTTCTGAACTCATCCTCTACAAACTCCAGGCTGAATGATCCAGCTGTTAAGACCCCGGGGAAAATTGCAAGGCAGAGGGACTGATCCTGCCTTCTTCAGAACATACTTGGCCAAGTGACACACCCATCAGCAATGAAGTTTGCTCCTCCTGTCACTCTGAAATTACTTGCATACGCAGAGCTGCTGGCAGCCAGGATTCCCCTTCTCAGCTTTCTTTTTAAAAAAATGAACCAAGTTTCTAGCACTCATAGCAGCAGACTAAAGCTTGAAAATGTGACTTGAATGTAACCTAATAACCAGATGGCAAATCTAGAGAACACAGCGTTTGTTAGTATTTAAAATCTCATGATTGAAAGGTGTGGTGGCTCATGATTTTTGAATGGTTGGGGTTGGCAATATTTGCCTTCAGCTATTCCTCCAAGCTATTAGCAATTACTCCCCAAATCCTGAAGAGATAGCCAATGCTTCCTCCTCTCTCCCTTTCTCACTGCCCCTCATCTCCTCTGGACTATTAGTAGAACACTGTGGGGCAAGGCATTGGGAGGACTAGATATTAAGCATTGCTATTTTCTGACCCTGAACATCAGCATGTCCCATCCCTTGGAAGGGGCTATAACGTAAGGGAGACAGGACCAAAGTGGTTACAAAGAAGTCTAAGGAGAGACGGGTTGAGGGGAGGATTGCCCCCATTGCAGGAAGATGGCAGTGGAATGTGGAGATGGGTCCAGAGAGGTGATTGTGGCCAGAAAAAGAAAGAATGGTGAAGACAACAGGAGCTGGGAGAGATAATGGGACTGCAGGAGAGGGAAGGGAAGAAAACACTGCAGGTAGACATGGGGGAAGGATGGCGTTGTGGTTATTCCCGGGTTTCACTCCCGGTCCATCCACTGATGCGCTATGTAACCTTGGGAAAGCCGTGTCACCTCCTTGAGCCTCAGTTAACTGCCCTGCACCGTCATTCAGGTTTCACATCAGAATGACATGAGGACCCAGAATCTGTTCTCAGCTTACATACAGCAACAGAGAAACGTTGCCAATCAAAATCAAATCAGACTAGTGTTTAATTATACTTAAAGGGTCATTCATGTTTAACATACAATTTGAAAACGTATATGATTGTGGTTGTAGAAATGTTTTTATGTAAAGTGGATAAAAATATTTGCAATTTCTCAGCCAAAATCAAGGCAGCACATGGCTCATTGTTTGCCAGAAAATTCACAACCAGCACGCTAAATATGGGGGCCTGGAGCCCCCATTAGACAGTCTATCCTTTTGCAGAAAAGCACATAAGCATGTACTTAATTTTAAACACATACTTAATTTAAGTCCCATTGACTTAAGCACATAGTTAACTTTTAAGCACATGCTAAGTGCTTTTCTGAATTAGCATGAGCTTAATTGCTTTGGTGTCTGCCTCAACATTGGTCACTTCCAAACCCTGCAGAGATTCCACGGTACAAGTTTTCTGCACAGCTGGAGCCACATAGAGCTGTCTAGAATGGTCCTTTTCATGCCCTTTCAGCACCTGACTGAGCAGTGGCCCCTACCTACTGTGGAGATCATTTATTATTTCTGTGTAGAGTGACTGCATGTGGCTGCTTCTGACGAGAACAAAGGCACACATAAATATATACTCCACTTTGGGTGGGGTTTGCACACTCCATCCAATATTCTCTGATGGTATAAATTAGCTTAACTCCACTGAAGTAGGAAGAGCTATGCTGATTTACACCAGCTGACAATCTGGCTCTGAGCTGGAATTTGGCCCACGTGTAGACTGAACTACATGCTTATGAAGAACTCTTTTGTGGCACCTATTAACTTCTTCACGTTAGTACCCTATGCTTTTTGTTGAACCTGTGGATATTCTTATTTCTTTGAACAGTCTCTTCCATCTCTACTTTCTATGCTTTATCATCTGAGGAAAGATGCAGTTGCAATGACAGAACTCAGACTTATTATGTTGTGACTAATACTGCATACAGCACAGTACTTCTGGAAGGAAATCTCCAGACATTGGTGCTTTGTATACATGATAAACAAGGGGAACCTGCTTAGCATTTTAGATAACTTATTGTAAACTCTGATTCATGGGAGCTACTGCTGGCTGTTCTCTTGTGCCAGGATTCACTACACATAATAGGTTGCCTAATACCTTTGAGACCTCTTACAAGACGTGTTAAAGAGCTTTAAAAGGGCAGTATATGGGTTAGGCATATTTTTGGTAAGCTCTTTGGAACAATTGTGTTACAATTTGAATGAAGAAACAGAAGGAAAATATAGTGATTAAACATTTGTCCTTTCCGATTTCACTTATTGGGTAATGAATCCGCCACTAATCATCAAAGAGAGTATATTTTGATGAGTTTTTCTGACTGTTGGTTAAATTAGGATTAGAATGACCTTGGGTAGTCATTTACACAGGCCCAAAGTGTATGTCAAATAGGCAGAAAACTCTACCAATCAGAATGATGGGATTTTAAATCCATTTAGCACTCATTCTGCACAGGGTTTAATGACAACACAAGGCATAAGGTCATGGAGAATCAGTCTACAGGTACCAGTATGTACTTTATACAGTGTGCAACCCAGATATCAAACAATGGCCTGAGTTCTCAGTGGTAAATTAGCATACCTGACTTACACCATCTGCAGATGACCCAATGGGTAACATTTTCAAATAGTCTAAATCAGTGGCTTCTAACCTTTCAAGACTACTGTACCCCTTTCAGGAGTCTGATTTGTCTTGCATGCCTCAAGTTTCACCTCACTTAAAAACTAATTGCTTACAAAATCAGACTTAAAAATACAAACATGTCACAGCACACTATTACTGGAAAATTGCTTACTTTCTCATTTTTGCCATATAATTATAAAATAAATCTATTGGAATATAAATATTATACTTATATTTCAGTGTATAGTATATACAGCTGTATTATAAACAAGTCATTGTCTGTATCAAATTTTAGTTTGTACTGACTTCACTAGTGCTTTTCATGTAGACTGTTGTAAAAGTAGGCAAATATCTAGATGAGTTGATGTACCTCCTGAAAGATCTCTATGTATCCCTGGCTGAGAACCACTGGTCTAAGTGACTAAGGAGCCCAAATCCCATTGACATTAATTGGACATGGGTCATTAAGACACTTCTGAAACTTCTACCCAACATCTTTGGGAAATTTGGTTCATGGCCCTTTTCTCATATCTTCACCGTTTCTTGGATTTAGTTTTATTGTCATACAAGCATTTTTCTGCAATTGTAGCTTTACTCTGTCTGATCATGTTACATACCTCTGTGCAAATAAGGGCTTTAAGCTATCTATTTGTGCTGTTGCTCTCATAAATAAATAACTTCTGTCACATTTCCTCAGTCCCCAAGTCTTCTTTTTCCTTCATATGGCTTGGGTAGGTAGCAATGATTACAAATGTATATCTAGATCTGCTAGCCAGCACTTTGTTGCAGCCGTGAGCTGGTGAATGTCCTTCAGGCCCCCAGCAAAAGAATGAAGGGGACACTCAGACATGATGTGCTCCATCATTTGTGACTGGCGAACACAGTTACATACAGATGTTTGCCTCATTTTCCATTTAAAGAGGGTTTGTCCACATCTTCCATGAGATGTCCTGATGCGATTCAATCTGCATCACTTTTTCTGACATAAATCAAAACCCAGTAGTTCCTCGGCAGGGTCAAAGATGAGCTGTTTGTTTTGAGCGGTTGAAACGTTCCATGTGGCTCTCCATTGCACCTCAGCGTCAAAGTTGAGTGTAAGGATCTTGATGCAGTTCCATAGACAGTTGTGGGATTTTAATCTTGTCTTTGGCGGGTTCTGCAGGTCATCGTGCAATGGAATCCTCACATTTGCATTGACATGATTAAGAAAGCAAAATGTCTGGGCGTGTCTTCTGGTCTGTGGAGGCTGTGTGCGCGAAAGGACTGGGAGCCAGTCAACTGGGGTCAATTTAAGCATCCCTGACACTATGCATATGACTTATTGAGTTAAGTATCAAGGAGTTTAGTGTGACTGCTGTGAGGCCACACTGGTGCACAGTATTCAGCCACAGAATGTACCAAAGCAGTTGTTGCTTTTCGTAGGGCCTGTGAAATGGAGTTCCCATGATGTTCCAGCCAGTTTCCTAATAAGCGTGACATGAGACCTGACCTTATCACGGATGTTCTCGAGGTTTTGTCAGGTCAAACTCTGGTCCAGTGTAATGCCGAGATACTTTGGGTTAGCAGCTGACGCTCTCCCCGCAGAATTGCACTCTCCCTGAGTTTGGTATTAGCCATTTTATTGTTCAGATGGAAAATGGTCACAATGGATTTTTTTTTGGTTAGGCCTAAATTTCCAGCACTGGAAATAATCAGCCATTAAATTAAGATCTTGGATTAGGGTGCAGCTGACGGTATGGAGGTTTGTGTGCTGAGCAGCTAGGGCAATGTCATCCACATACAAGAATTTCCTCACCTCTGTTGTTGGTATTTCTGTTTAAAAGTATCAGGGCAAGGACAGAGCCCTGAGAGATGCCCAAGTTAAGAGTTCTTAGTCTGCTGAGCTGGCCATTAAGGTGTACCTTAAAGCGGTGGTCCACAGTCATCGCTACTAAGAGATGGATCATTCACTGGCAGTGAATGACGCGGGAGATCTTAAGGAGGAGGCCCTGGCTTCAGAAGTCCTCTAGTAAGCTACTATTAAACTCTAGATGCTTCCCTTTCAGTTCCTTGACTATAGTACAGTATTGTCCATTTTTAAAATAAATAGTTCTGAGTATTTCTTGATACTATGTATTTTTGACACGATGGAGAAAAATTACTGTAAACTGTAAAATTACCTCAAAGTGCTCCTGCTGATGTGATCAGTTATTTGACCAGTGACCCACATATCACACACCTTTTACTCTTTCAAGGTCATGAATAAAGCTATAAAAATACCCCTTATGGAGTACACTAGTAAAGGAATTCTGAGCCTGCTCCTATCATTGGTTGCCTGCCAGTACAGTGACATCAGGATCACGATTCTGTGCTGTGTTCTTTTCCTGGAGTGTGGGTAGCAGTTGGGTGACTTGGTTTATATTTAATTTCAAGACCAAAACTGTGGGAAATTTGTCACTTGAGATGACATATTGAAGAGGGAGCCACTTCTACACTGGCTTATTTCTACTTGCTTCCCTGAAGTTACTCCTAATTTACACCAATGTAGGTGAGATCAGAACCAGCTCTCACACACACACACACACACTCACACCCACCCACCCACCCACCCCCCTTCAGTCTTTCCTTTTGGCAGTGAACTAAAGGCGCCTCATGCGGCAGGGAGTATATGTTAGCTTTTCATGTAGAGTGTCAAAGCCAGTGTGGTGACCTAGATGAGGTTTTGTCTGCTGCTAGTACTTCTGATTTAGTAGATTTTTATGACAGACTTTGAATATTTTACATCTTCCTTGCAGTCCTGGTGGTTGGGAGATTTCTCAGACATACCCTTTTCTTTTAGGGCACTTTGTTCATCTAGTCCTATACCTAGTTCCATCAGAAAGGTCAATAGACTTTGGGCCAGATTCTGATCTTGGTTACATGGGTGTAAATCTAGCAGAACACCAGTGAAGCTCATCGTATTGCAGGGATTTACACCCATGTAACTGAGTATAAGATTTGATCACCCAGTCTCTATTCTTTTTTTTTTTTTTTTTTTTTTTTTTTTTTTTAATTGTTCACTTTTTTATGACCCCAACACACTCTTCTTCATAGTGGGCAGAATCATGATAGTGTCATGTGCTATTCCTCCCAGGTTGCCATTCATCCAGTTAGGGACTAGAGCTCCTTAATTTGATAGGCGATATGTAGTTCATAGGCATAGGCTTGCTTTGTGCTTTCAGGCTAGAGCACCAATAGCTAAGTGAAGGATGAAATAATAAACCCACATGGATTCATACTGCAAGAATGTGAATCCATGGATAATCCCCTACAAATGTATACGTCAGTGCTCCATTGCCCATGGTCTTTAAACTCTAAACACGTGTTTTCTACTATTGCACTGAAATCTGAAGCTAAGTGTCTGTTTCACTCAACTCACTGCTGTTATTGGCTCCATTGTAAAACTCAGGGATACACCTTGGGAGAAAGGCTACACTTCCACTCAGTCTTAATGCTTTTCTGTGACCTTGGTTAAATGCACTATTACAAACTACACCTTCAGTGTCCCCCAGGGATGCATGTTGCCCTAGACAGGCAGGAATAAGACAGGAGAGTGTCTGCCCTCCCAGTCCCCTCCACAGAGGATTTATAGAGCAGGCTTTGCCCACTTCAGGGAGCAGACTTCACCATCTTAAAGCGTGGTGGAACTTGCACAGTCTCCCTGTCCATTCAGGGCCTGATCTAAAGCACAACTAAAGGACTTCCATTGACTTCAGTGGGCTTTGATTCAAGCCCTGAGAACCCAGAGGAAGATTGTGGCTTCCTAAGAAAAATGTCCCCAGACTCTGCGCTACCCCAGTTGTAGGGCTCTGTGCAGTTTGCACAACCCACTATAGTGGTTGGTGGAATTTATCCTGGATGTTTCCCTGCATTCAGTACATCTGCATCAAATGCTGGTGCTGTTGCTCTCACCAGTATCCCCAGCTCCACAGGTGTCATTTGGTTTTGGAACTAGGAGTGCTCAGTGTTTTTCAGAGCACCTAAGTAGCTACCCTAGACCACTCCTAACACAGAGTACAGTATTTCTATTTTATTTAAAATGCAGAGCTGGTTTCCACAGTGCTTTTAACATTCTAACATATGCATAACATTTTTACAGCGCTCTTGCTTCCTCAGAATTAAAACCAAACCATTTTCAAGAAACAAAAAAGGCATGCAACTCTCCTGCTTTGCTTTAATTTTAGGCTTACACACTTCTGCTGTGTGTGAATGATGTCAGTATACATAGAAAAGAAACCTCCAAGAACAAAACTTTAGAGCATTTTATTCTCGTCCTGTGCTCACGCTGCCTGCTCTGTCAGGCCCAGGTTGCAGATATGAAGACAGAGAGAGCCAAAGGGTAAACCTGTAGCCTGGGCTCCATGAACAACTCTGCCTGTGCAGGCAAAGACAAGGAAAATGGCTGAGGAAGGCCTGGGGGAGCAGCTCAGCAAAATTCCATGCCATTGCCTCAGAAAGATATAGCTTGTGCTGCCCCTGAGTATCTGCTTCTGGACACTAGCGCAGGGGAAAATGGAGCCTTAGATATGTCCTCGGGGCTGCTGGATGCTCCTGTCTGGCTCCTGAATGTGTGCAATCAGGGTAGAAGGACCCTCCAAACCCTTCCACACTTAATGCCCCCATGCAGGTCATGCCAGAAGTTCACCCTACCCATAACATTTCTATAACGTTTTTTTAATTGATCAGGGTTGTGGAGGAGGGAATGCCCCTTACTCATTGTTCAGTTGGGGGATCTCCCCACACTCCATTTTTGCCCTCTCTCGATTTTTCTCTTTCAGTTTCCCATCCTACACTTAGACACATACTATCAATCCAAATCCATCCGTAAAATGAGTTTGTGATATAGGCCCAACACCACTTTAGAGTGCACTAGGCCTAGCATAACAGAAATTCCCAAGGTGCTGGAAAGTCAAACAATGGAGATTCCATCTGACAGAAGTCGGCAAAGGGGTGAGAGGGAAGTATGTTGTTAAGGATGTAGGGACACTGCCAGTATGTTCCCATCGCCACACAAATCCAAATGGGCAAAAATCAGTGGATGAAGTAAGCAACAAGCCACATTCACAACACCCCCTCCAGAAATACCTGGGGGTTGTGGACCAGTTACGAGAATGGCTGCTGTGGAGCACATGCTGGAGCTGCAGATTCCTTCTCATTGCCCTTCTTTGTTAGCATGTTTTATTGCAGCAAAGCCATTTTACTGAGGCTTTTATCAGTGTGACATGACTGAGCCCCTTGTCAACTTGTCCTAGATGTTATTTTTGGAATAAATAACTCAATTGGTATATGAAGTAATTTAAATACTCCACCATTTTACTGATATTAGCTTCAGAGTTTGTTTTTAATTTCATACATAAACTCCTTCCCATGGCAAACGGTTGAACTTCAGGATCACCAAGAAGAGTGTGTAATAGACAAATATCAGAAACATTGAATGTTTGCCTACCAAGCCTTCATCAGAGGGTTGCACATGATCAACTGGAATCAAATAAAAGCCAAGTTGAACCTTTGTTCAAAACTAAGCTCATGGAGCCTGATCCTTTGTTAAGGTTCAGAAGAGTTTGGTTAACTATTTTGTTGATACATTAAAATATTTCAGGTACCAATTTACTTCTTAGTTAATAATTAGTTGATGGTTTTTAACGTGCTTTGATAATATATGGTGCTAAAAATGCTTCTTATTATAATTATTTATTATTAGTTTAAACCTCTGGAAGAAGAAATATCATGGGAAAGCTGCTTTTTGCACATGTCCACATGTCTGAATGCAGGAATTACTTGAAATCTTGCAATAAAATCTGTTCTTATGAGATTTTCAGACCAAAGATGATGGGACACATTACTTATTAATCTCTAGATTCTTAGCCAAAAAAAATCAGAAGTGCTGTAGTTTCTGAGGTTTGCTCATCACTAATTTGGGGAAAAAATGTGTTGCTCAAAATTATGCAGGTAAGTGTATACATGCGCACATACACGTGATCAAAATCGATATACAGATTAGATTTATAGAGTACAATTCAATAATTGTTTACAGTGCAGTAAAAGCACTTGTTAAATCTCATGCAAAACCATACATTTTGGTTTTAATTATGAACATGTTTAATTAATAAAATCCAAGTATGAACTGGATTATTTAACACAGCATAAAAACTTTTTCCATAGTCCTTGATGTTTTCTCTATATTTTTGCTAGTCTTCTAAATTATTAACACTTAATATAATTCCAATTTATTTACTCTTGTTCTTTCAGAAAGCCTGTGAGCAGATCCATCCCCAAAGGCTCTTAAACAAACTAAACGGTCATGGAATGAAATAGTTAAGTCCAAAGCTGACTACAAAGAGTTACAAAGGGATCTCACTAAATTGGGTGACAAAATGGCAGATGAAACTCAATGTTGATAAATGCAAAGTAATGCACATTGGAAAAAATAATCCCAACTATACATACAAAATGATGAGGTGCAAATTAGTTGTTGCCATTCAAGAAAGAGACCGTGGGGACATTGTGGATAGTTCTCTGAACACATTCACCCAGTGTGCAGTGACACTCAAAAAGTTACCAGAATGTTAGGAAACATTAGGAAAGGGATAGATGATAAAACAGGAAAATATCACCATGCCACTATATAAATCCTTGGGGTGCCCACACTTTGAATACTGCATGCAGTTCTGATCACCCCATCTCAACCAAGATATAATAGAATCAGAAAAGATGCAGAGAAGGGTGACAAAAATGATCAAGGGTATGGAACAGCTTCCATATGAGGAGAGATTCAAAAGACTGAGACTGTCCAATTTAGAAAAGAGGTGACTCTGAGGGGAGATGACAGAAGTCTATAAAATCATGAAAGAGGTGCAGAAAGTGAATAGGGAAGTGTTACTTACCCCTTCGCATAAAACAAGAACTAGGGGTCACCTGGTGAAATTAATAGGCAGCAGGTTTAAAACAAACAAAAGGAAAGACTTCTTCACATAGTGCACAGTTAACCTGTGGCACCTGTTGCTGTAGGATGTTGTGAAGGCCAAAAGTTTAAGTGGGTTAAAAAAAATTAGATACATTCATAAAGGATAGGCCCATCAATGGCTATGAGACAAGATGGTCAGGGACATAACCCCATGCTCTGGGTGTCCCTAAATCTCTGACTGCCAGAAGCTGGATGGACCACTCAAAATTGCCTTGTTTGTTCATTCCCACTGAAGCATCTGGCACTGGCCATTGCCGGAGGACAGGATACAGGACTAGATGAGAACCATTCATCTGACCTAGTATAGCCATTCTTATATTCTTATTATGTACTTTCTTTCACCATTGTAAGAGCTGTATATTGCCTACTTGTTTCACTCTGTTCATCCTGGATTGTCAGAAAGGGCAACTTAAAGGTTGGAAAAGTTAACTTATTTTTGTTGCTATGAGTTTGGGAAATTTTTTTGTTTGTCTGGGTTTTTTGTTTGCCATGGTTTTGCTTTTTTTATTTTTTCATGAAGAAACTAAACATAAAAATGATTCTTTTCCTCTCCTAATTGGAAAAGGATCCTAGTGGCCTGTTTACTTGAAAGCTGCTGTCTTGGGTGTTATATTGTTCCTGGTTGTGAAGAGAGAGAGCCAAATTTAGACCAAACATAAACAGGTGTAAAGTAACTTTTTGATGATTTAAATGGTATTTCTCTTACTTACACCAGGTGTAGATTTGACCTTCCTATTTGACATGTACTGATGGTGCATATGATTTAGGAATCATTTATTTTTTGTTGATAAAAGGTTGTTTTTTCCCCATATGAGGTATCAAGGACACAATTGCTGCATAAGTATTTAACACTGAGATCATTCAGTATATTCCTAAAACTCAGATTGAAATAAAAGAGAAACAGTTCTTCTCCTTTGTGACAATTAGCTCACCCTTTGAAAACATTATACCCATTCCTAATTTCAGTCCTTCCACCGACAGTCACTAAAGAATACCCTAGTAATTTGATATTTGTCAGGCCTCCACATGTGTCTGTGTAATTTAAGTGTATTGTGCAAGACAAAATGTTACCGTGTGGACAAAAAAAATGTGACTGTTGGTGTATTTGAAAATTAACATGCTGGCTAAGTGAACAATCAATGTGCTACCGACCACCTGTGGCAGGGCATCTGCCCTGCACTGGCTAGAAAGGGGTCAAGAGGACCCTTGGAGAAGCAGCCAATGGGAAGGAGCTGTGGGATAGCCAATCAGGGCCTGGGAGCCCAGTATAAAAGGGAGCTGCAGAGCAGAACAGGGGCAGTCAATCCCAGGAACTCGGGGAGGAAAGGCTGACTGCCCTGCAGGCGAAAGGAGGTCAGCACCCAGGTCAGAGCAGTGGTGATTGCTGGAGCTCAGCAGAGCAGATGCCCTGATACAAGGGTGGAAGAGGTACTGGGGCTGTGGGGAAGTGGCCCAGGGAAGGCTGTCGAGGAGTTGGGGGAGAGGCAGTGAAAGCTGGCTGCACATAGGGTCCCTGGGCTGGGATCCGGAGTAGTGGGTGGCCCCGGGTCTCCCAGACCACTGTTGCAGTGGTGGTAGACTGCAGCAGCCACTGAAATAAGTGGCGGAACCAGGACTGCAGAATCCCCCGGAAGGCGCAGGGGGGGGACACACACTGATTGTGGCTTGGCCAGAGGGCTGGGTCAGGAAGAGGATGCGGTGGGTCCTGATGGCAGCGAGAAGGGCTACCATTGAGCCCCAAGGAAATGTGATGGAGCACACCCATGGCCGTGGGCACCTGCTTGAGCTATTCCCCAGATCACCAGCAGGAGGCACCAGTCCTGCGGTGAGTGCTGCGAGTTGGTCACACCACCCAATAATTCAATACATGGGCTTGTTTCTCATGTAACTGAGCTCCTTTGACATCACTCTAGCAGACTAAAACAGCCTGAATGTGCGCCTACTAGAGCCATTTAAAGGGATCCTCTTGTAAATGAAAATGAGGCTCTATAATATTTTTAGTGACCTGTTTTTATATTGTGCTCTGCAGGCAAGCTAAAAATTGTGTTCCCTAGCAATTGTGCCACTGTGCTACTCTGCAGCATAAAGAACAACTGGATAGCTAGTTTTCTATTTTATTAACAGATTTGAAGGTCAGAGCATCAAAATGGTAATTTCAATCAGAGCCAGTCTAGTGGCTCAACAGACTAATGGAGGTGTAGGTTTAGATCTTAATACACTCAAGAAACTGTGATCTAATTCTAAGTACTGCTGGTTGGGTCAGATTGGTTGAGTCAAATCTCTGTGCACCAACCCATCAGGTCACTCCTGAGAGGTTTCCTCCTGCATAGGAGGCAGAAAATAGAACACAAACAAACAAACAAAAAGAATCTGAGACCTTGCATTGCTGAACAAGCACAAAACAGTGCAGTCAGGGTTAGCACTGTCACGACTTTGTGGAAGATATCTGCTACTGTGCTTTAATGTAATCTCATCAGACATACTAAATTCACTGCTGAAGCCATTGCAGATACCATCAAGTACCAGACAAAGGTGTTCCCTAAAAAGGGATGGGAGTATACAGCAGAGACCAAAAAGAGATGAACGGATTGTAATTTCTCGTTGTCCTCTGATTTATTCTCACAAAGTCAAACATTACAGTGCAGATTGCAGTAAAAGCCACCTTATGGATGCACTGCCTTTTCCACAAAAAAACTGTGCAATCCTGAATAGTTTTTGAGAGAGAGAGAGAGGCTAGTAATTACTTAAATTTATGCAAGTTTATGCGCCAAATTAAGAATTTATTTTAACATTATACATATATATATTCCTTAACTATTAATTGCTTTATAAGCACTTTAAGAGCCTATAGTATACTCAGATCAGTTACTGAAGCTTTATTAATATTGGGCCAGAACAAACAATCCTTACTCAGGCCCAAATTTTGCTCTCCATCACACTGGTGTAAATTTGGATAAACTATTGAAATCATTGGATGTATTCTCCCATTTACCAGTGTAAATGAGACAAGAACTGAAAGCAGTAGGGTTACTCCATCCCAGTGGACAGAAGAATTTGATCTTCTGTTTTTACTCAGGCAAAACTTCCATGTAAGTCAATGGGAGATTTGCTAAAGATGGTGTATAAACTGAGCAAGGAATAGAAGATGTGGCCAAATGACAGTCCTGATGATCCCCTTCCCTCGTGATAAAACCTAGGGGATAAAACTAAATTGGACAAAATGTCTGCAAGGTTCTCCTGGAGGAAATTTGTCCCCAGTCATTCCATACAGCAGATTTGGGGGTGGGAGGGTGTTCCCTTCAGAACAAGGCATCAGACTCACCACAAACTCTATGGAGCACCTGGAATCTATACAGAGTCCAGTCCCCTTGGCCATCTGTGTAGAGGCATTCTTCTTCTGAGCCAGCTCTGAGGCTCCCTTAGATTCATTCTTGTTCTGTAGCAGCCCTGGTCTGATGGAATCTGTTGAACAGATTCCAATAGTCTGTGGGTCTCTAGTACAGAAAGATAATACAACCTAGAGCTGCATTATCTTTCCATGCTTAGTTTCATTGGGCAGGGTACCTCCCTTCATCCTGTCTACACCTCTGGTGTACCCCTTCTCCCATTATCTCTCCCCTCCTTCTCCATGCAGTCCAGTGTTTCTGCTGCAGAAGCAACTGAACATCTGTTCTATACAGGCAGAGTGTGATCTATGTGCAGAGGGTCCCCTACATCAGGGCCAGATGAAAGCATGGACACTACAGGCCCTTGCCCTGGGCTTGTGTAATAACACCAGATTCTCAGCTTCAGTTTAAAAACAAAAGCAAGTTTCTAGCCCTAACAGTTGCAAAGAAAAATTTGAAAACTTTACCAGAATCTTTCTGGCAGGCGTGATGTCTGCCTGAGTCTGCAAACAGCCTGTAACAGTAGCTCTCAGAGCTGTTAACTGCCACATGCCTCACTATATGGTGCTAACTCCAGGATCCACTGCTCAGAGGACCCTACCAACCACACTCCAAGAGAGGATTCTACGTGTGGCAGAAAGAGAAGATGCAGCAGGCCTGGCTCACCCACCAAAGTAACTGCACCCTGGCTGCTGCCCACTCTTGGTGGAGGTTGGGGGCAGAGCCATTGGGGTGGAGCCAGGGAGACTCAATCATGGTGTGCCTAAAACCCTGGATTGTTCTGATATAATCCTGCCCTTTATGCACAGATCAGGGCAGCCCGATTGAGCCTATAATGGCAGCAAATAATATTCTGTTGTATTTTAACAGCACCTGTAAATATAGAGCACCTTTGTCAGGCTATGGGTATCGGTAGCAGGAAAAAACAAACGGCTGAGGCTTTAGTCCAGCAAAGCCTTTCATGTGTATCTCACATCAATAGTAACGCTGAAGATAATGGGGCTAAGTTATGCATGTGTATAAGTGTGTTGCTGGATGGGGTTGTTTTTTTGTAAAAAAGGTGAGGTACTTCGGCTAGGCAGAGAGAAATTAAAATAAGCCACTAGAAAGAAATATGTTGATGAAATGTGAGCAAAAGATGACAAAAGGCATGGAACTCTTCCAAATGCAGAGAACACGGCTCCCTCCCAGTGCAAACTTGCAGCACATGAGACAGGTAAAATGGCCTCTGCCACTTTGGACATACACCTGTTTCCTACTTATGCACAGTGACAGATTTGTATCCCTCAGAATAGGTAGATGCAATCAGCTGGGAAAGGGGTCTGACAGACAGGAAGTGGCAGGGGAGGGAGAATACAAGTGAAATGATACAGGTTAAGTTATTAGTGTCCTGTCTTTTATTTATTTTACTCCCCTGGCAGGGTGTTTCTCCGTAAACATCACCACAAAACTCTCTTATTCCTGTTCAAATCAGTGTTTTATTGAAGGAATTTAAAGAGATGCTAAAACTAGTCTCTGGAAAACATGTTAGAAAACCCCATATGGGCTTCACGTCTTCTTCAAAGCAGACTGAGCACTCCAGGAACTCCTGCACTGTCACCAAGCACAAATCCAAACAGTGCCTTTTAATATTCACATAATTAAAAGGACCAATGAAGATTGATGTTTAAAAGCACTAAAGCTTCACAACAGTAAAAGAGTCAAAGGTAGTCTTTATAAAACAGTGACAGAGCACGAAATACCAAATTAAGCCTGTAGTTCTGGCACAAACCAGCAATATCAGGGCAACGGTAAACACCACATATTGCAAAATGTAGCTTTCTCTTCTTCGGACTAATTAGCAGGGCATCCAGTAGCATCACTATGGTTCTGTCAGCATTTCCACAATAAAACTCTCTTTTCAGGGGTTTATAATGTGGCTGTAAAAATTTGCTTCAGGCTGCAACTTGGCATGCCATGGTTCACCCCAGTAGCAAAGGGTCTGTGTGTGTGTATTTGTGTGTGGATTGCTGATTGTTTTTTAAACACAAAATTTCATTCCAATCAGTTTTCCCAGTTCTTAGAAGACAGTAATGAAATTAATCAGTTTTTAAACTTACTTTTTGTCAGTCTCTTACCAAAAAACGGTTAACTGTTAAATGCACATATATGTAACATAGATATGCAGCTCTCAGACAGGTGAGATGTTTTTTATTTTCAATTAAACTGTCTGAATTATTGATGCTTGGAAAGTAAGGCACTGCACATGCATGTTGACTTTCTTTCACAGGACCTGATCCTGAGTCTTTTAACTAAATAGCAAAACTCCCAAGCAGCCACAAAGCCCTTAGAGGGGCTTGGCACGATTGTGCCTAATATAATATACATGATGCCTCCCCATGCTCCTGGAGAGCACATTCAGCAATGCATTGAGCATGGAAAGGGGGAAAGTGCCTTGGGTCCTCTTTTGCATATAACAGTATTAATGTCAGCCCTTGTTAGGCCTCTATTATAGATCTAACCAAAGGCGGTCTAACAAGGTTCTATGGTACAGATGTGCATATTAATACTTCCATATTATGGATGGACACGATGTATCATGTCAAAGATGTGCTTATTATATCTGCATAAGTTGAAGCCAGTTGAATAGCAGCAGTGCTTTTATTAATGCTTGCAAATGCTTCTCTTTCAGCATATGCCATGATCCAGGCAGGGTGCTCTGAGACTCAGCACACTTATTTCCCTGTACCATGAAAAGCTGCAGCCTGAAGAGAGAAGTGGAAGTGTCTGGAAGGAAATCAGAACGGGCGGTAATAAAACAAATGTCAGTTCCTTCACCTCTTTTTTCTCGATGAGGCTTTCATCATTTTACCATTTATTAACTTTGATTTTTTAATCTCCTTTTTCCTTCTAGTTTAACATTTAAATGAAATTTAATTTTTTACCAAATTGATTATTAAACATATACAGATAAAAAAATCAATCCCAGAAGCCCAGTGCTGCTCTCCCAATAGCAGCCACATAAGAGACAAAACACATAGGGAGAGAAACATACCATCAATATACACTAACATATTCCCAAAGTCATTCTTCAGTAGAAGTGTCATGAAGCAAACTAACAGTCCACATCCAGTATTCTTCAATCAATGAACATCTGAGGATTAAAATTAATATTATAGAGTAGAATACCCAATTATCAGCCTTTGAAAAAAATATTCAAACGTCTATTCATCATGGGTTTGTTCCTGCAGGGGGTGGGTCAGGTTTGAGATGGGGAAAGCAGTGCTGAGCTACCAAAAGGCTTTCTGGAGCATGGTGCTTTGTTAGTCACAGAAGAAAAAGTGAAGTAAGCTGAGGGCTGATGTGCAGACAAGAATTCTGTGCCCAGCACACTTCATGAAACACTGAGGAGCCAGCGGTGAGTTGTTTGCTCAGAACCTGGAATGCTTTTCTGCATCAGTGTCTGGCTTTCATGTAGAGCTGGACATTGGACCCTCCTGGGATTTAGTTCCAGCTTTCATTTTCTTAAAAAGTAAGTTTCTAGCCCTTTTCCTTTCCAAGATTTCCTCAAGACTATGAGCAACCAATGCAAACAGATCGCTAGGCTCTGAAAATCACTGATGATTTTTATCTAAGGTTATGCTGGTTGGAGCCACCTTCCTAGCTGCCTCTTCAACCAGTTTCTTCTAAATTCACTCATGCCTCTGCCCAAGTAAGATGCAAGGTTACGAGGGCAGTAAAAGGAACTGAAAATGCTAAGGACTTCTCTGCACATTATTTGTATTCATTGCCCTGATCAAGTCTGATTCCAGCCATTCTTACATCCACTTTTCACTGTACACCCAGAGCTTACTTCAGTGTGGGACGAGTGATTTTCTCCCTTTGATGAGTACTGTACACATTTCTCCATGCTACCAATCAGATCTTGTGAGGTGCTGAACCTCTCCTGTGAAGTTTTTCTGGATGGGGCCTTTGCGCTCTGCCCTACCTTCAGTAATGCTCAGTGACCCGTGGGATCAAGTCCTGTATTCTACGATCTCTGAACTAGGCTAGATGCTGTCACTGAGGAAGAAAAGTGACTTGATTCTTTACCAGTTCGATAAAAATCTGTAAGTTGATCAGGATCATGGAAAATGAAAAAGTGATTGTCCCATTTGACTTGACAATGGCAAAGATTAAAAAAAACTAACTATTCCTTCGTTATAATTCAGGAATACAATTTGTGAATGTTTTCCTACGAGTTATTGTGGCTTGCATTACCTTAGGATACAGCAGTGTTTTATAGTCCCCAAACACATCATTATGTGTTCATCTAGCAAAGTTACGTATATGCCCTAATTACCATAGTATCTGAGCACCTGACAATATATTGATCCTCAAAATACCAGTGAGGAAAGTTAATAGTATTGTCCCCTGTTTTAAACAGGCAGAACTGAGGCACAGAGAAACTTGTGTAACTTCACAAAGGAAGCCTGTGGTGGAATAGAGATTGAACTCAGCTCTGCTGAGTCCCAGGCTCCGGCCTGAAACACTGCACCCATCTACCTCTCTAAGTACCTGATCCTAATCCAAAAGAAAAGCAAAAGTTGCAAAAAAAGTGATTTTGTGCAGTTCCTCAGCCTTTGGGCAAGAACCCCATTTTCACCATTGGGAAGGGGTCAAGTTAGATTGGGACCACTAACTAGCTGAAGAAATGTATCATGACACAATAAGAAACAGTTTAATACTAGAGGAATGGATTCCATTATTAATACTTACATGAGATAAATCCTAAACAGCTGTAAGAGCAATTTATCAACAATATCCCCAGGTCTCTTAAGCAGAAAGATAAAGAAGCATGCATTCAAATGTTAGCTTCCCATGTTTTCCACTCTCCATCTTAATGATACACTATCCCTGATCAATGACCTGAACAATGGGTTTGGGGAAAACAAAGACAAAGAAAAAAGGTTTATTTGAAATCTCATTTTCCTCTTTCTGCAAAGTAGTGGTGACTTCCTAAAACTGAAACTCCGCTTTTCTGATCTCCTGTGAGTGCACTGATCAGAGGTTCTGATACAGAGATTCAGTGCTCTGTAGGAGCTCTGAGGAGGTTGGGCCTGAAGGCCCCAGATGTTCTGGGGAGTGTGGGAGAACATGGCTATTGCATCAGCCTTGGAGAAAAGGCAGCATCCGCTCCACTGTGTGCTCAGTCAGCTGAGCTCCGCTGGCCAGTGCAGTGCAATGATCCTGTTGGCCCCATCCCCTTTTAGATGCTAGTGCCTTTTGTTGCAGATGTTGGTATCGGTCACTTCCTCCGATACACTCTTACACCCTTCTCAGAGGGTGCCAGGTGTTGGTGAGCTCCAGAGAAGTAGCTATGAGCGTCTGTTGTGCAAAATTAAGCACTCGGGATCTTTTTCAAGGGGAAAAGGCAGTATGCCGCATTTATTGACAGAAACTAAAGTAATAACTAACTTAAACCTACACATACACACATACACACACACACACACACACACGCCCAAACATACCAGAAAGCGTTCTATAGTTATATATAGCTACCAGTCCTGGTTGTGGCTTGAGATCGTAGCTAGGGTCCGTTGCTGGAGTTCGTGGCTCGTGGCAGCTACCTGGCCAGGGAAGCTGGGCACGAGGAGAGCAGGGTCCTTGTCGGGCGCGCACCGACGCTCTTCTTTAGATGATGTGTAGAACGCTGTTTTTCCCCCCAAAGCCTTGAAATCTCACCCAGTCTTTTATAGGTTTTTCAGTTCTGCTGTGTCACGTCGCTTCTCTGTGACCCTTGATTGCTGGTACAATAGCAGACGTGACTTTCAGCTTGTTCTTTGAT
This sequence comes from Emydura macquarii macquarii, assembly GCF_026122565.2. Classification (NCBI taxonomy): domain Eukaryota; kingdom Metazoa; phylum Chordata; order Testudines; family Chelidae; genus Emydura; species Emydura macquarii. The sequence goes on from NW_027131390.1 coordinate 72,787,004, forward strand.
GTCTTGATTAAGTTTGATTAAGTTTTTCTGGGGTGGATCCTTCTTTGCTTTTTGGAGCTATGTTCACACTCTTCAGCCTAGGATGGACTTCACACTTCATCAGGACAACTTCATCAGGACAAGCTGGCAGTTTGGGTCTGACTCACACACACATACACCCTCCATTCATACCTTGTTCAGATAACTATCTTATTCATCTAAAGGTTTAGAAAGGGTTTGACACAAGATGGAGTACATAGGGTCAAAATGGGGTTTTTACACAAGATGGAGTACATAGGTCAAAATGGGGTTTTATATTCACAATGTGGAGTATGACTGAGAGAAGTTCAAATGTTACATGATTTCAATAATAACCATATAGAGGTTGACACAAATAAGGGTATGAATTAAAAGCTATGAATTAATCTACAGGGTTACAATTACAATTAAAAACCTCTGAATTAAGCTACAGGGTTACAATTACAATTTTATTCCTACACGTCACTTGGTTTTCTTAAGCTATTCGCAGCTACAAAGAAGCTTGGGATGTTGGTCAAGTCTGGATAGTGTGAACCAGGGGTGCAGGAGTCTTTTCAGAATTGCTGTTAAAGTAATACAGGTAGCATGAAGGCCTTTGCTTGGATGGGGGGAGTCCTCTAAAATGGGCCTCCCTAGAGTGGTGGAGGGGATTAAGGAACCCAATGTTTAAGAAGACCTATAGGAAGAGGAGATGACAGACCACTTCTGAAAGACACCAGAAATAAGGTGAGCATCTATATGCTGTTGATGTGCAACATTAATTTTTCCGATTATTATTATTGAGAATATTTGGATTCCTAAATCAGGACTGATATTTTGCCATAGAAGACATTTCTTATCAAGTTGGCATATCTCTGTTTGTACTACTTCATTTGGTAGACACTGATTTCTTTCCCTCTCTCCCAACCCTCTCCTATATTTTAAAGGGCTCAAAGTCCAGCATTGCTGCCTGAACTTTACTTCTTTGATTGCATAGTAGTATCCTCAATGAATTCAGCAAGAACTCACTCAGTGTGGCTGAGAATGGGCCAGATTCTTCCTGAAGCAACTTCACTGGGGTTACATGGGTGTGAAGAAGGCAAACTTCAGGCCAGAATGTTAATTGTTTACTGGAGAACAGCAGAGAGAGCTCTCACAGTGGGCCAAAGTCAGATGTTATGTAAGATATAAATCAGCTGCCTTTGTTGACATTTTGCATCATTGTACCAGGCCATATTACATTGCCCAGAAAGTTGTTATGAATCACCCCTATCAATTAATATGGTTTGAACATTACCGGCTCACCACTGGCATGAGAAGGAGCAACTCTACTGAAGTCAGGGGAAAGTCACCTCCTTAGGCCAGTGCTGAATTTGGCCCAATGTTTTTGGACAAATAGAGTTTATATATCTAAACTAGATGCATTGCCTCATACAACTCTCTCCTTTTTTGATTCCTAGTTTTCACTCTGCTGGTGAGGAGCACAAGCTAAATTATACAAAGTAATATAAATCTGATGCTATTATGGTTAGGCTAATTGTAAAACACCCTCCTGTGAATGTTAACACTTTGTCTTGTTATATGTGTAGTTACATGTATATAAATATAGGTAGATAATTTTAATCAAATGCTTATCAGAAGAGTTGCCTTCTACCAGCCAGAAAGTATTTAAATATCTGGAATTGCCTCTTCCTGTAACCCACAACCCCTTCCCCTGGCCTACGGGCAAACTTCATGCTAATCCTAGCCTTGTTGTCAACCTTGCCCTGTTTTTTATGCAGTTCCTATGAAGGAAAGGCAAGTAGATTAGAATGAGAGACAGAATCAAATAAATACCTGGAAATGTCTAAGATGAGGCATATCATAGAGAGGCCAGCAATGCCCAGTGAGCATTAGCTTTTCATTTGCTTGTTTTATGGAAAGTTATGTGAAAGCTTCGCTCTTCGCTGTCTGTGCTAGGCACCCTTTACTTTTAAACATATGCTTCATCATTGAGAAATATTATCTGAGACATCCATTGCACTAACAATAAATAATAATTTTTAAAAGCTTTCCTGTGAGTCCATGGGCCATTGGTAGGTAGGAAAATGCTGTCCTGAAAAAAACCTGTACATAGACACCAGTTTATTTTCTATAAATATTTCAAATAGTCTTCCCGACCATCCCTGCATGAAAACGGAAATTTCCTAATTACTCATTTATTCATAAGCAATACATAAATAGATGGATAGGCAGCAAGGGTACAGGACAAACAGCCCTATAGATGACAGATCTGTATAGATTGTTGTTAGCATGCCAGATCTTATTACAGAACAGTGGGAGGCCTTGTACACTACGTACTGGCTCTATGGGGACCACCACATTTAAAACAAGATGAAAAAATGTGATCTGAAAAACCCCTCATGGGCAGTCTTCAAAGGCACAGACAGGTTCTGACTGGATTAACATTTATTGACTGTTTAAGCCTGCTTTTTTGCTTCAGGACAGAGATACATGAGTTTAATTGCAAAGGCTGTTCTGCCAACTGATCACCAGAGTGGCAACCAAAGCTTTACTAATCGGTCCTTCATTAAAGAAAAGTCTCTATTACAAAGCAAATTAAGCATGCTCTGATCCTAACCTACAGGTCCAATGGCATTACAGCAAAGTTTAAGCTGTTAGAGCACTGAAAAACTTATTAAGGCTTAGCGCTGAGATAGCACTTTTGTATTGATTTTACAATACACAGGTATTATGATTTATGGAGTGCTAGTGTCACTCTAACAAGCTGAAGGACACACAATATCATCTCCAACATCATTAAAATTCAGAAGCCTCTAGAACTAACTCATCAACCACTGTACATTGTCACACACTCTAGAGCTGTATTCTAGTTTTGAAATGCACTAAGCTTTTTGGGGCAGTTGTCTCTTTGGATAGTTTAAACAAAAAACAGAGATCAAACTCCCCATATGTGTTAAATATTAATTAATTACATACGCCTAGCTCATTTAACAAAATGGCACTGAACACCATTATTTAATACTGACCACAATAATCAAACAGCATTTTCACCCTTCCTCTGTTACTTGTGTGTATAGACTAATAATAGTGCATTAGTGCAGTTTGATCCTGCTTGAAGAAAACTGTCATTTCAATTGAAATAGGAGGATCTTATTTAGCACATTTATTTTATCTCACTCTATATCAGACCTCGATGAAATAACAGGTTCGTAAGTCTCCATCCTGTCACAGACTGAAAATACCATCACCTGCCATCCCCTCCCAAGTGAACTGCTCACATCCTTTTCCCAGGAAAAGTCTACATGTCAATATAGTACCTAGGAAATGAGAGAGAGAGAGAGAGAGAATGGGAAACCAAGCAAAACAGCCTAATATAAACAAAATACACAAAGGGTGCAAGGTTGCTATCAGACTTATTCAGACAGTATGTGTTAAGTCAAAAGCTAATTTTGCAACAGACTCTGCTTTGCTTCAACTTGTAAGAGTTGTGATGCAATCTTCTTACTCCTGCAAATAATTCCAGTCTCGGAACTGCACCCATTGTAAATACCCTATCTCCCTCCCTCGCTCTCACTACCGCTCCTTTGCACTCCACCTCTCTTTCCACATACTGTATACTGTAAATAATCATGAGTAAATTGTATAAATAGTTCTGTGATACATTGGAGACCCCTATTGGTCAAACTCAGACAGTGAAAACAACAGTATGAGCAGTTAAATGATTAAACTGTATCTACTGGTGCTTTGCACTTTTTGTGTAGTGTAGCATTGAAACATTACTGGGCTATTTTGATGTATTATACACGTGCATACACACACACACAGTTTTGCAAAATATATACTTTTTGTTGATTTAGCAAACTCTTTGAGTGAAACAAGAATTGCCCAGTATACAAGGCAAAAAATAGCTAAATCAGAAATGGTGTTTCAAAACTTCACTGCAGTCAGGAGATTTCAAGAGATGTATTAAACATCACTAAATGTAGCATTGTCATTATACAATTACAGTAGGTATTATCCAGGATTTCTATGACATCCAACACAGGCTCAGTGTTGCAGCCATATGAATAAGGGCTGCAGGACTGAGCTTTGCTGTCAGAGCACAGAAATCATAGCTTTCACACTGATATTTATTGAAGATCTATATAAGCCTGTGATTTGTTTTACTTCAAAATAAATAGATGTTAAACATTGCCTGTGGTGATGAACCATGAACTGTGGTTTAAGCTTCAGCAAAACTTGGACATATAATTGAAATCTAAATATTCACCAATGGCTCTATTCTGCTGCCCTGTCTGAATGCAAAAAGATTAAACTCTTTGTGAGTAAGGGCAGCAGAACTGGGACACAAGTAATTTTGCATGTGATGACTTTGCATCACATAATTTTAAATGAGAGGAGGTGGTAGAGAAAAGAGAGGTGGAGGAAAAGAACAACAGAAACGTAAATCATCCTGTAGAGGAAATTCTCTAAAAAGGTCCCTCCTTCTTTTTAGGTGCTCACCACTCTATTAATCAAAGTAATGGACTAGTTTAATAGGTTGGGGCCTGATTCTACTTCTATTGAAGTCAATGGGAGTTTTGCCATTGACCTCAAGATATCAGGAGCAAGCTCTCAATGACTAAGTGTAATCATCCCATTTTAGTGGGTGAAGTATTTGCCCACACACACTTCCTGATAATGAAAAATTTGCCACATCCACATGCACAGACAGAAAAAAACCCACATATCAAGGTCAAAATATGCTCCTGAATGTGGACCACAACAGTATACACATGCTGTACAATTTTAGTTTTGGTTGCCTCTTTAAGAGAAGTAACCCTTGAAAGTACTAAATAAAAATATTATTTTTGTATTTTTCACATGCAAGTCAAAATGTCTATATCTATAGTATTACAATTTCTACTGTCTTACATCCATTCAGGACTAGCAAAGCAAAGTTAATATTCTTCCAGCTGATGGGATGGATATCTTTGTAGAAATGCAATGCCTACATTCTCTTACTGATATCTAAACACAGAAAACCATTCTTCTCTTTATATTCTGGGTGCTGTAATTTTCTAAATAACCCTGCTTTAAGTTTACAAAGTGGAAGAATATTTATAGCTATTTGAACTGAAATAGTTCTTAAGTGGGTGAAATAATTTACCTTTACTAAACTCTGTTCGTTAATGTATCTGACGGCACTAAGGAATCAATAGCTGTAGATAGAATCCCTGACCCTGCACTCTGTGTAGTCATTTACACCAATGCTACCACATCAGCCACCCCGCCATCTTGCACTGGTTGGATTGACTGTACAAGGCAGCACTGAGCAGTGGAGAACCAGTCCCATTCTTTTGAATAATACAGTGCAAGATAAAAAGTACTATTTGAGAATATTTTTCTTTCTTTTCACATACAGCGATCACTGGTTACTGTATCTCTTATCTTTGTTGTTTTTACAAAATATTGTCTGCTTACAAGATATGCACTTCAATCCGAGTCAAAATACAATAATCTAGTCGTACTGCAACTTCTAGCTGTTATGCATACCTAGCTCCTGTTGTAGGTCATGGAATATTTCATATGAAAGGACTGCAAAATCAAGCTAAGTGGAGGGCTAAGCTTATTTTTAAGAATTCTTTACCATTGTACTGAATGAATGTCAAGATATTCTGTGTTAATAGAACCTTTTTATACTTGGTTTGCTCCTCTTGAGTGTGTGCCTTTGACACACATTTTCTACCAAAAATTTGACTTACCTGAATATTTCTTTTAGCTGACTGTAAGCTTAAAAATTCTAATATCCAATACTTCCTAGATTTTTTTCCTAAACAAACTAAATGAAACCCTAGCATACAAATGACTGATTTTAAATGATGCTACAAAGTTATGCACTTTACATCCCATGAGGCTTAATTCAGTTAGAGCCAGATTCTGAGCTCAGTTACATTTATGTTCCACAGGAGTAACTCCATGGTAAATGAAATCAGAACCTGACCCACAGTAGTTGTAAAACACATGGAGATCATTGAATGAAAGCCACCGCAGAAATGTACATTAAGATGATTACTGTCTGCTGAAAATTACAGTGCACCCTCTCAAACAGTGGTTCTGAATTTCTCTCTAGTTCTACTGTAAACCTACAACAAACTTGCATGACTCAGAGGATCCTGCAAAATATCCCTCCATTCTGTACTAAAGAGTATAACCCAAAAAGTAAATGATTTTAAGTCCTCTCTCAATGTTTATATGGTGTAGAGCTGTCCAAAAAGACATTAGATGTCCTCTAAATGGGAACAAATATACATTAATCAATGGTTTATTAGAACAGCTGAAGCTGCTTATATTTTTTTAAAGCTATCTTATTTATAAGTAAATAAAGAAGGGTCACGTCTTTACGATACCTCCCAAGAAACTTCACTGACAAATTCAATCAATCCTAAAATTAAAATTTGAAGAAAAGGTCAGCATGAAAGCAATTGTATTAAATGTCAGCATTAAGATGGTTTTGATAGAAAATCTAATGCAATACATTTTGCTCTAGACCAAAGCAATTTGCTAACTAACTAACCACCTCAGCATAAACACTGGAGTGCTCCTGCTGGGTCCTGGAAATCCTTCTTTTCTGCAAGTGCACGGTATACAAGGAAAATCTCCATAAACCTCAGTGCCACAGTTGAATACAAACACTCCTCAGGTCCTGCTGTGACTTGGCATACCCCACTGGACAGCTGGAAACTGAGAGGAAAGGAGCAGTTGCCAATAACATGTTACAAGGGATTTTCAATGCAAAGTTTCCTGGAAACAGGCAGCAACTGACATTTTCTAGAGGATATTGATAACGATATATGGGATATATATAACGATACAGTGTTGTATTTGATATATGCTGGGCATGATACATAGTAAAGCATCATGCCAGTCAATGTTTACCTGATACAATTTATCTGCTCAGGCAATGAATTAGGCAGTGAAAAATATGAATACAATTCACCCGAGCCTTATGTTTTGCCTAATATAATTCTAGAAATCAGTATTGCCCTAAATGACATTTTATTATGTGTATCAATAAGATTTAGCATACTAGGGTCTAACACCTTTGCAGCTGCAGTGTACTGTGGATAGACTGCGCACAGTAACTCTTTCTTTTTTTCTTGGAACCATTTGCAGCGAAATGCTACCAGCGATCATTAAAAAAAGATTGCTCATTTTATGTAGCTTGAATATATAAAATGGTACTTATCTGCATTCCAGTGTAAAGAATGCTTGAAAGACAATTCAAAGATATAAATGAAACTGAGATAAATCAGGGATCCACACACTCCATAACAATTAGTCTACTGTAATATAAAAACTACATTTTCTAATTCTAGCTAAAAGCCTACATGCCGTATGTGTTATAATAAATTCATGCAATAAAAACAGGTACACTTATCCCATAAAGAAGCTTATTAACCAGACTGCTAGTGCTGCAAAATCCAGCATACAATAAACAATACTTTTTCTGTTAGAATAATGATGCATAGTTTATTCTTTTACACTGTGCAGCACTTGGGGACCACATCCATTTACCAAAATAATACCAAATTAGTACTGTAAATATTGAAATCAGACCTTTCAGACTAACCAGTGGCCTAATTTTCTCTTCAATCTGCTCTTAATCTCAATTCATCAATAACGCTGCCTTATTATAGGACTTTGACAGCAAGCTAGGGCTTTTGATAAATTATACATCTCAAGCCAGATTTAAAATTTGAAGCTCAAGTGCTAATTATCTGTACAGGCCTAGTTAATAACGAGATTTCTTGTTAAGTATCTGATCACAGCATGGGCATCATTTGTCAGGAACCTCAAGTCTACCTTGGAGACTAGCTCTTCGAATTCTCCCTTGCCTACCATATGTAAAATTGGGATCTTTGTTTCTATAATAACCTTTTATTAGGAAGCTGACATAATGATTAAGTTCATTGTAGACACATACAATGAATTAGACAATTACCCTTGCTGCTTTAAACTACTCAGGCTCCTAGCAAGACAAAATAATTAATATTGAATTTTAATTTGATGTGTTCCACATTTAAACCCCAATTTGCAAAGTACACCTGGAAAGCTGCCGCTGTTTTCTTGCAGTTTGTGCTGATGAAATAAAGGCTCCTGCAGTCTGAATGTAAAAGCACAGAAGGCATGATGCACCACAATCACTTCTCAGTGGAGCAAAGAATTTTCTAGCATTAATGGGAAAGGTAATTACCTAGGTCTAACTTTATAGCCTTTTCTCTAATGAAACTATAATCTCCCAGGCCTACATAGTTTAAGCATTTACATGATTTTAACAATTTCACTGCCGGGGTTGTCACGCACTAATTTAAAAACTCAATGCCTTAAAGATGCCTTAAATTATATTTCTATATTTTTATTATTGAAATAAAACTGGATTGAGTGACGTGAGAAACATAATAAAAATAGCCAGGTGCTGAGTCTCTTATGTGGACAAAAGAAAACCAAAAAAACCCACTGATACGTGCTTGTAGGGGGGGAAAAAGGTCTGAGAGCTTTCATGACTGTACCTGTTAACTATGGTAAGGGATTTAATTCCTTTGAGCTTTACTACTGTGGCTAAAGACAATACACTTTGAGGGTCTTACTCACTCCAAATTCAGGCAAATTTCCCATTGGGCCAAATCACACAGTCCTTCCCTTATTGAAAAGCAAACTGAGTGTTTTCCAAAATAATCACCTAAAGACATACAGCCCACACATAGTGTGGCTATTGTAATTGCAATGGATGGACAAGTGCTGTCTAATATTGTGGTGCTTTTAATAATGGTTACTTTGTCCTTGCCGGCAAAATTTCCACTGATGTAGTTTTTCCTGTGTAAGGATGAAATAAGATCTGTAGGATCTGGTGAAGTGGAAGTGTTGCCTGAGGAAGGACTTCAGGATTGAATGGGCCATTAAGTTACAGGGTGTATTCTCCTATCCTGCAATGTGAATGCACCATTTGCTATACATTTAAACACAGGACGAGGGTCTCCAGACTTCAGAATGTCGGCTCATTGTCTGTAGGGTCTGGGAAGGGATTTCCACTTATCTAACATCATCGACCATTCCTGGCCCATTGCAGGACTAACATTGCTTCTGCATTTCTCCACTAGCTTCTCTCTTTATCATGATGAAAGAATTGGCTGAGTCTCACCCTTGCTTCAGATGTACAGGCTGACAAGGGAGTGATACTACAATTCATCAAGTTAAATCAATTTAATCTTAGCCTTTTATCTGTATTTGAGAGCCTCCAGATGTCTAGGGTTCTAAATAAACAAAGTAGTCACTATTCCAAACTCTCCAGTATACACTAATGTGATATTTATCATCATGGCACAACATTACTCTCTTAATCATTCATGTACCAGCTAAAGATGGGCCTCAGGGGCAAAGTTTGGGTCCATATCAAAATATGTCTCCCCGAAGTACAGGTGTCTTCAGACCCATTTCTAATGCAAATAATCTTATGGTTATCACCAATATAAAACCATCTTAAAATTACAACTATAAATGAAGAAACCAAATGCAACTATACCAGAGACTATACCTGTGCCAATGGAAATGTGAGTGTGAGAGTTATTTATCATTAAATTTTTCTAATGTATCACAGGGACAGAAATGCAATGGGATGCAGTATAAAGTAGGTTGAGATGCTGGTTTAAGACCTGTTGCATTATTAGCTTTTTTACACATTCTGAAAGGTAGGTAGATCCGGGTTTTGTTACTTACTATAGCAGTGTGTGTACTGGCCCTTTACAAGGGCTATAGGCCAAGTATGGCCCTGGTCCCATTTCTTCCCTGGACAAGGTATTCTGGAGGATATGGACTGATAGAAGATGTAGTCCAGGAACTATCTGACTGTGGGCTGGGACTATATAAGACAAGCTTCTTAGTGCAATCTAAAGAAATAAGGGTCGGGGCATGACCTTGGGTAGGACTCTTAATCAAATGAGCTGGCGAAGCATCCTAGGGAGGGGCTGCGAGAAAGTATTGAGATGTAGGCTATCGAAAGACAATGGGTATGTTGGGGGTTAGGGAGTGTGAAGTGAGTGAAGGAACAGGTTGTGGGCAAAGAAGCAGAGAGGCTTGGGATAGGAGCTGAGCTCTCACTTCCTGATATAGAGCTGATGGCTGGTGCTGAGAGAGAGAATGGGAGACAGTCCCTACCACAACTTCAGTATTAACAGGAGGAAAACTAGAGAAGGCCCTTGGGAAAACAATTATTAAACTGTTTAGCTAAAGAGAGAAAACTACTGCTGCAGTTGATGAGTCCTGCATCCAAAGAGCTGAAAGAAGGAACTGTCTAGCGTGGGCAGGGTCAAGGACATAGCTCTGCTTTTTCTTGGGACTCTGGTTGAACCCCAGCCAGGGTGAGCTTTTTGCTTTAGCCAGAGGGCCAAAGCACTAAAACCACGACAACTACCCAAGTGACAAGAGGGTCACTGCAGACCGGGAGGGGGGGCAAAAGAGGCATGACTACTCCTGATGATGGCGAGGTATGAACCTGTTACATTTACCAATCTCTGTTTCTTCTCTTCTGTTTAATTCTAGCACATTTGATTGACTTTCATTTCCTTTCAGATGGAAGTGCAGGCTTGCTGAAACCATGGGCAGTGTGGTGGGGAGGGGCGGGGGAGGGCATTGGTGTTCCAGGAGGAAATAGAGATACAAGGTGAGCTTTGAAAATGGGAGTATCCCCTTACCCTGCACTGATACTGAACACACTGTATACACCACATTAGCAGATAACCTTGATAGTCACAATTTCATCATCTCTATTCCCAGTGCAGTGATTCCAGAGTTCACTGGTGCATCAGTTAGGTGTGCCACAGGCTGTATTACCTCTGCTGACTGAATACCTTGGGATGAATGAGGCATGCAGGGGGATGAAGATCTATATCCACCTCACTGCATCCCCACCTGATTGGCAACTACCTGCCCCCAGCCCTATGGTATGTCATCCAGAAAGTCCTGGGGAAAAGGGGATGATGGTGGGGGTTTGGCTGAAACCCTTTGTCTGCAGGAGGGGAGATATCTGTGCATGAAGGGTAACAATCTGGCCCTGTATACATGGATGGCAAGCCTTCCTAGAAGTAAACCAGTTCACTTTTCTCATTCTCTTCATGTCTTGCCAGCCACAGAACACCCTGCCTGGAAAAGTCTGAATGCTCCACATTGCTCTGGTTACTTGGATCCCTCTACACTTCAGCTAAGATCTCCTCCCCCCACAAGATCTAGCCCAAGTCATTCAACTTGATGCTTGGTTCCTCCCTGGAGGATGTAGACGAGTGATTTCTGAGTGTACAGTGAATGGAAATGAAGTTGCTCCACAGCCGCTATTCCTGCCTAATGGCTGTAGAAATCATGGCAGCTCTGGTCCTCCCACTCTTCCTTGAGGGAGCAGGACCAGGGGAGCTACACAGTGATGGACCTTTTGGCCCTCCCTAACCCACCTCCAAACCTCCCAGGTGTGACAGAGTACAAGGAGCTGGGCTCCATTACATGTAGGAGACGTGTTTGGCCTCCAGACCACATCCCCCTGTATGTTACCAGAAGGCCCTCTGAATGCTCAGATGAGGGACAGGATTTATTCTTTAAGGCAGAATTGTGCCATCAGATGTGCCCCAGCTTCTCTCTGTGTATGAAAAAGCACACAGTCCTACCTACCACTAAGTGGTTTGTATTATGGTTTGATGTGTTTGAGTCAATCATGGCTAACATGATACTTAATCTCCAGCACTACTGAAGTCTCTTATGCATTCCGGGCGGTGGTTTGAGCAAAAGTGGGTTTGATTTGTCTAGGAAAAGGTGTTCAGCTCAGTGTCCAAGAAACTGACATTGAAATTCTTCTGGCCACTAATTCTTAAGGGACTTTTCTCTGTCTGGTATGCAAGTTAGCTTGAGCATACTGTTTGTAGATGCTGGTTCAAGACTATTTGGGTTGTTTTTCTCTCAGAAGCTGAAAGGTACATCTGTCCTTTGTTTTCCAACGTCTCTTTCTGTTTCTGTATTCATATCGTTGCTCTTCTTTCAACACCAGTGCTCTGTTTCTGGAACTAGTGTTGGCCATTGGCAAACTGGCAGCAAATGACTGGTACCTTGCAGATTGGCTTCCCAGGGGAGGAGAAATCTGTGATGTGGAGTCTAGGGATATTTGCAGTGTCACTTGCTTTATTTACACACAAGACCTACAACAGAGATGTTCATGAACATCATGCAAGTGATCCTTTCTTCCAGAAATCTTAATCCACACATCAATGCCTGGCTGCCAGGAACTACTCTCTCAAGAATTGCCTCCAAATATATAGAATAAGACACTCTGACAGAGCTTCTTTCTAAGAACCATTACATATCAAAACTAACATCAACACAGCACTCCTTCAAAGACTAAAAACTTGCTTACACACCAAGAGAGAGACTTGTAAGACTGTGTAGCAGCACCACCTGGTGACTTCTACCGTAACAATATTCACTTTCGTATATTTAAAATATAAGCAAAATCACACAACTTTACCTTCCAATTTCTCACAAAGGTTACTGATACCTTGCAATGACTTTTGCGAGCCCCTGATATGCCTATGACACACCTCCTTTCTACATATAAAACACCTAGCAATGGCACACAGGCGTTGACACCATCACTACACTTGTACTTGCTCTGAGCAAATGTAGTCACTCTTGCTTCCTTCACTGGTTCACTACCATTGCAATGTCAGTATGGGCAGGAAATGCAAGTGTACCAGCTGTAGAATCAGTCCTCCTAGTACAGTTCCACAATACTCCTGTCCACAATGACATTTTTGAAGTGTAAGGATAGTTAAGTTCTGGAATAGGCGATCAAGGGAGGTTATGGAATCTCTGTCACTGGAGTTTTTTAAGGGCAGATTAGATGAACACCTGTTAGGAATGTTCCAGGTTTATTTGGTCCTGCCTCAGCACAGGGAGATGGACTACCTGACCTCTCAAGGTCCTTCCAGCCATACATTTATATGATTCTCCCAAAATATCTTTTTTCCATATAGCTCTAATAGATGTCAAAAATACAATGGATCAAATTCTGCTCTCTGTGCACCAATGTAAATCCAGACCAGCTCCACTGACTTCAGTGAGGTATCTGCATTTACACTGATGCAACTGAATAGAATTTGACCCAGTGGGCTAGATTCATCTTTTTTGTAATATAATTGAGGTGAAATTCATTTGTCCCATTGGATGGCTTTGAAGAAAATTGTGTTGCCTTGCTTAGTACACTTCAGCCAGTTACTTCTTTAGCAGTTTTTTCACAAATTACATATAAAGTTGGCATAACACCTGAATTACACTGCTACTAACGAACACTCTTCACAAAAGAAAGAAGGTGGGCTGACTTACTAACTGATGCAGTAATTAATCTCCAAGAAGGTGGAAGATACAGCATTAAATTGGAGCTCAGGTTACAGAGATGAAATCAAATGAACAAGTTCAGTGTCTTTAATATCTTAACACTTACTCCACAAGCTGTCCAAGTACATAGAGACTTAATTAATTCTGAGATCCCCTGATCAGCCATAGAAAAAAGGCAAAACTCAGTGTATGGCAAAAGAGTCCTAATCAGATTGACCTGCTGTGTGATACCAGAATAATCAATGTACTGTAAGTGTATATAATGGATGATACAGTGTGTCTGAGTCAGAACATGCTACAAGTTTGAACTAAACTGCAAGGTCCTACAGAGAGAAGGGTGTTTGAAGACATAGGAAGAGGGCTTAAATGATGAATTTTAAAAAGGAAAAATATTTCCCATCACATCCAAAAATTAAAATGAACTGCTGGCAAAATGCATGAGAAGCCACCACCTTTCTGGCTCGTATGAGTTATTCATTCAAATAATTTAACAAGGTTCCCTGCTGCACCCCTCCTCCTCCAATGTAAGCCCTTGCTGTGTGCAGCCAGGGTATATGGACTATCTGTAAAACTATGCAAGAGCTGCAGCCCATTGCATAATACCCTGCCAGGTGAAGGATTGGTGTTTTGGAGTTTGCTTCAGCCTTGCAATCCCAGGCAGGAAGGACTCTCTCCTCATCATAGATATGTCTGTTTATCACGTTTACAGGTGGATTAAAGCAGATCCGCTCCTCCCCCAGCCCAGTGTGTGAAGTCCCTAGTGTGCAGACAACCCAGCAACAGCAAAATGCACTTTCACGTATGGGATCTGAGTTCAGCGCTGGCAGAGTTTAGGGGTGCTATGGGAATGCTCGGGACCCGCAAGCTGGTTGCATCCTGAGTTCCCTGTCTAATAAAAGCTTTCTGCCTGACTGCAGGAACAGTATTCACGGGCTCTTGGAGGGGGCTGCATTTAGAGGCAAGATCACTGCAGCAAGGGGCCTTTGAAGGAGTGGAAAGTAAGGAAGTCAGGGGAAGGAAGAGGAGTGGGGGCATTCAGTACTCTCTTCCCTGTACAGCAATCTGGCTTTTTAAATTATTACTATTATTATTCCAACTAATTTGGGGGGAGGGGGTGTTTTATTTCCATTCCTGCAAAGAAACTTTCTGCCACTCCATTACCTTACAGCCTGGGTGTCAGCAGGGATGAATGGCAGCTGAGCCCACGGCCAGAAGTGATTAGATTAACCGAGGATAGGGGTTGCTATGGTTGTAGAGAAGCTAGTACAACTGGGCCTCCTCAGTGCTATTGAAATACAAATAATTGTAGACCTGTGCAATCTATTCCCCAAGTAGGCCAGCAGTACCTTGTGGTCAACGTGTCAGACTGTAGGGGTCAAGAGACTTGACCTTTCCTCTATTACCATAAGGAGATCATCCATCTGTCAAGCTGTCTACGCTAGCTCGTGAGCCTGAATGCCAACCTCAGGGCAGACTGTTACATAAACCCCAAACTGGGTGTATGTTCTATAAATAGATTTCGCCAACCAAGTAACTCCTAAAGTACTATAACAGCCTTAACATGGAGTCACAGACAGTCCCCTTGGTCTAGCATGCCACCCAGACATGTGATAGATGGTCTCTTACATCAAAAATCACAACAATATTCCGGTTACTCCCAGTTCCAAAGGACCAGTCACGTACACCAAGTCAGCTGTACCTCAGATCCCAAACCAAAGACAATGCTTGTAGTTAATCCTTTAATATTACTAACTAAAGATTTATTAACTATGAAATGTTATTTACAACGTTAAAGCAGGTCACAGACACACAAATAAGATACAGTCTGAAGTTCCAAAAGGTAATAGTAGCTGCTATAATATGCAAGCATTATATGTTCTTTAAGGCTAACCCGAGTTAAACAGCTTGAGGAATCCTTTGCTTATGCTTAGCAATATTGCCGCCTCTGAATTTCAAGCAGCACACTGATGACAATTCCTCTTTGACAGGGATTTTTATGCCCTTCCCCCAGAGTTTGAGTTGTGATGGGATGAGGGTTTGTTCTGTACCCTCTTCATGGGTGTGGGGGAAGCACCCAACAAAGTCTTTTGTCCACCGATGTTCCACAATGGCTTGTCCGGTGTCTATAGCCTTCTTTTCTTGGGGAAAAGATGACACCTTTTGTGGTAAAATAGCATTTCACACTTGGTAATGCTTCTCCCCTGACTATGGAGTTTTTCAGTTTTAGCAAACGTTTTTCTAATTACAGAGCACACAATTAAATATTACTTTATACCATGGAAAACAGATATTATAAGTAATATTAATGCATGCAGCATCCTACAAGCATTTCATAAAATCCAAACCCATCCTTATAACTCTAATCTCTATTTTAACAATACTAACACACAGACAAGCCAGACTCGTTTCCAGCTATGTTTTTGTCAGTGGTCAGTGAAGCCTAGGGGCCTTGGCTGTGCTGGCACCACATCTGTCTGCATCACAGCATCAGTGGTGCTAGTAGAGATGCTACCATTGCACTAAGTGAAGCAAAAAGAACTTTTCTGCCATCATAGCTGCAAAACCTTCTCTAAGTAGTAGGAAACTGGCCTTGTCTTGATTGAAAGCCTGAGTGAGCCATCCTAGATGCTGGCAGATTTTGAATGATGCCACTGTTTGCTCTGTGATCTGGCCTAAAAGAGCTTGGGCTGATGTAAATTGTCATAGATCCATTGACTTCAATACACCAGCTGGGATCTGCCCTATTGTCTGTATACTGTGTTGGTTTCTTAAGGACTGGGCAGGGTATTGCTTTTCTAGCAGTGGGGTCAACTGAATTTTATCTGAATGAATTTATCTGCTGAATTTTATCAGCCAGCAGGGATACACATCTTTTCTGCAGGTGGATCAAATATTTCTCAGGACTCTGTTTTATCTAAAGGGGTCAAATTCAGACAATGGTTGGCTCATGCTTTCTGGTTCGGTTTGGAATACTCTGAGTCCATTTTACATTCAGTTAATCTTACTTCAGTGGTCAACAGAACTGGTCAGGAATTTTTTCTGAGGAACATTTTTTTTTTCCATTAGAAAATGCCAGTTCATCAAAACTGCAAGTTTTCACTGGAAAAGATTGGTTGTGATGAATTCTTTCACCTGAATTTTGGGGAAAAAAATCAAAAGTATCACAATGCAATGTACTAGTTCCAGTTTTCCATTTGAAAATGACTCTTCATTTTGAAATATAAGCTAATTATTGTAAAAAAATAATATTAGGTTGATTAGTTCCTTCCTTGCTCATAACAGCTTTGCCAAGCACAGATCTGCAGCTGTAACTGCACAGAAGATCTCTTCACTTCCTTTATTATGATGGCACCGTCTGTAAGAAGTCTTTCTGCTGTTGGCTGATGGAGCTGGAATTGGAATGAGTCTATCTATTCATTTGACCTTGATGCATCTCCTCATGAATCATGGTGGTCTTCATGGTCTAAGGGTGACGAGGCTGATTTGGGGCCAAGGTATGAATGGATTCAGTCATTAGTAGGTCACAGTGTTCTAGCAATTTGTCAGCACATAGTCCTCAGAGCTGGGCAGTTTGCCTCTTTGGTTCATGTTGAAAGCTTTATCAGTTCAAGAGCCTTTGCAGGCTAACCTGCTTAATTGATTTTTATTTTTCTCAGGATGGATGGGGTAGAAGGCAATGCTTTCTGCCTGGATGAAGAGATGGTCAGTCCAGGAAAGCATAATAATCATGTCCTCTGCCAAGCTGAAGTTCTAATAAAGCATGTGGCTGAGTATGTAGGTCCACAGAAACCTTTCAGAATCTCATTATTTCCATTCAGAACAAGAGTTCAAGTGCTAGCAGATCCTTGGCACTCTCTATATATTCTCTGTCATATAAGTTATGCCCGCATACCAACCTATTACTTAAACCACCATTTATATTCCTCTGAATTTGGCCCACTGTGCTTTTCTTACAGTGTCCTGTACTAGTATTTATACTTGCCAAAATAACAAAAGTAATCTTATCAGGGTACTCTGTGCTGTACTCTGGATATATATTTCAGATAATTTTTCACATATACAATTACTCCTTCCTCAGACAAGCATACATAGTATTATACAACTTACATGACTAAGGAAGATACAGGAAGGCTCTGCAATGTTTTGAAATAGTGACCACAAAGGGGTCTTAATGTTTTTTTCTTAGTGCTTTTCTTCTGACAGCAGCCAAATAGAGCAGTACAGATCACCCTGCACCACACAGGGATCTTTGTTTAACCTAAGGTGAGTGTTCTATTACTCATTGTATTGTATCTTCTTTGATCCACGCACATTTGTTTCCTTGATCCAAGTACAGTACACTAGCGCACTAAACCATTCCCTGTCATCACTTATGTGCCGCTGCAAGAGATCAGTCGGATATTTATTGTCAGGCAGGAAAAGGAGGTTGACATTTTTAAAGTAAAATTCTCCTGTTGTACTTGTTTACAAAATGAGAGGCCAAATTCATCCCTGTTGTAACTCCAATGACTTCGGTGGAATTACTCCAGGATTTAATTTGGCCCACTATATTTTAGATGCTTTTATAATATAGAAATTGCTTCTAGAATAATAGTTTACTTTAAACTACTGTAGCTATGATGCTTTGAATTTGTATAAATTGTGACTGAATGAAATAAATAAATTCATTCACTGGAAGCAGAGTGAGAGTTGCTCGTGGCCATCAAAGTCTCTTCTTTTGCCAAAGACACATCTACTGATCCTTTACTCATTATCCAAAGCCTTTGAAAGGCAATAAGGGAGGTAGCTAGAGGCCAAGGAGCACAGGTCTCTCAGCACAGGAGAACAGCTTGCTGTTCAGAAGGAAACCTAAAAGCTTTTAAAGCTTAAAATAACTAATATTGGATCATTCATGAGCAAATTAAATGTCAAAGTAAGTGTAGTTCTTAGACTATGAGGTCTACTGTTTCTTTAGAACTGTTGCAGGGAGCCAGGCAAGAGGGGTGCTGGAGTAGACAAGCTATAGAGAAGGAGAAAGTGTATCTTGAGGAACAGTACTGCTTTCCTTATTCTCTCAGGATTGCCACCACCCCCTCCCCTCCCACCCGAAAATTGGATTTTAAAAAGTAGTAAATGTTGGGAGGGTTTTCTTTGCCTTCTGGTTTCTGAGGCTTCAGGGTGCACTTGGGTCATGTTTTCAAGCTTTTAAGATGAGATTCTCATGTAATCACTTGATTCCAGGAGCTGCGGCTCTAAGAAAAACACCAAAAAACTTGAGACTCACAATAAGACCCATGAGTTGGCAACCTTTCCTAAAACATTTTCCACATTACAAACATGACTTTGATTCTCCATCACTGTAATTGGACCAAGACCTTGCAATTCGTTCTTTATACAAAACCCTTGAGAATGAGAGAATCTTTCTCCACTTTGAGGGAGACTCTGCAAGCTCTTCTCCTGTGCATATTCCCAGTGTCGAGGATATTAGTGCAATGGGCCTGCCATTCTTGAAGAACAGAAACTGATGAAGGAGGGAAATTCTTTTCCTGATGCATAAGCATGTACACAAATCAGCTAAAACTATCCAGCAGTAAAAATGAGACGAAGGCTGCCATGCAGAAAGATGAGCAAGAGGAAGGGTTATAGATAAAGTAGAAATAACAGGTTAATGAGATATTGCAATATGCAGCATCCATTCTGCCCAGTGCCACCTCAGTGGAAGATGAGATGTCCAGATTGTAGTGGTTAGTGGATGTTGTGATAGGCAGGGCCTTTCTTGGGGTCACACTCAGGCAGTTTCAGAGCCCTCCCCTCCTTTCCAAGGTCTTTTGGGGTTCCAGTAAGTCTTTGTGGACAGTAGAGGCTCGTCAGCTGTTTCCCTCTCAGCTGCTCTGTGACAAGAGTCAGCTGCTTCTAAGCCACAGCACCTTGTCTCCTGCCTCTTCCTGAGACCAGCTCTCCTTTTAAGCTTGCTTGCTCCAGGGGAGCAGGCTCTGCAGATGTCTATATTTGGTAGAGACTGAGCCCAAAGAAGCTCATTAGCCTTCTTCTCATTGGAATTGGGGTGTGTAACATGTAAGATGTAATATTTGCTGGAGTAGGCTTCAACTTTATAATCTTTTTACTCTTGATGTAGAGTACTCCTCTGCTTATGACATACACACTGGTCGAATAGGGAGTACACTTGTATCCTGTCTGGAGACCTTGGGCCCTTGACTTGATGCAGTTTGCATCCATGTGGAGATGGTGTCCTTACATTGGATACCTGTGTCTGGAAATGAAACTGATTTTCTGAGCTTTTCCCTTGGATAAGGGCACCAGAAGTTTTCCATCTGCGGAGTTCTGGAGGATTAATTTTTCTATGGGCTCTCATTCCATTTTACCTGCTTCAAAGATGCAATATCAAGGGTTGAAGGATAGTGTCCACAGTTCAATCATTGAACCAATGTTATTGCTGTTAGGAAGGCTAGGGGTCAGGATATAAAGAAAAGCTGATTGAAGTGGTTTAATAGGATGTTAGGCAAAGGCCTCTGAATATGTAAGGATCCAGTCTTGAGGGACTCTATGCTCCCTGTTGCAGTCAGAGCAAAGTACTGCATGTGTGGGAGACAAAGGATTTGTGAGGCTGAGAACACAGCACTGTGGAGGAGGCCCCCACCAGTATTATATGTTCATAGTGTTGGCTGCAAGGCCATCCTGCCTTCTCTGTAAGGGGCTGTGTGTGGTTGATTGAAGAACTTGTTGGACCAATCCACTTAATGGTTCCAGGTCTTGGAATATGCTGTAGAGCTGCAGGGTTTCCTGGCTGTGAGGAGAGATTCACTTTCCTCTTCAGTAGTTAGTTGCTAGGTTCAGGTTCTTTGTGACCGAATGTCAGAGGGGGACACACTGGTTGAGAATACCTGGCTAGTGTTGAAGGAACTCTGGGGTTTCTGTCAACAAACAAGCCAGTTTGGAGAGCCAGAGGCATCTCTGCCAGTGAAGAACCACAAGATTATACAAGGTCTGTCCTACATTTTCCAGCCTAACAAGACACTGTGAGCCAGTGAATAGCACACCAGACTAGAAGTCAGGAGACCTACCTGTGATGCTGATCTGACGTGTGACCTTGGAAAAGCCACTTCACCTCTTGGATCCTCAGTTTGCCTATCTGTAAAATGGGGGAAATGATGCTTGCCTGCTTCTTATAAAATGTGCTGAGATCTAGGAATGTTAAGACAAATTATTGTAAGGAGGCAATGGATAGAAGAAGGGGTTTGACCAATCTTGGGGAAGGGTATCCACTGCCTTTTTAACGTGGAGAAATAGATTTAGTATTCAGCCACTATGTGAAAAGGTATATTAGTAGGCTGCCATGGCACTGCCTGTAGTGCCATGGAACAGTGAATTGTTCATGAACCATTCTACTAGGGGATGGCCTTCATGTTCAAGGTAGTTTTATATTCATGACCATCAGTGACATAAAGGGTTCTTCTGTCCATATGAGGCTCCTTGGGATAGACTTCTTCCCTTGGTTTCTCCCTGTCCAATCTGCTGTGTGGCAGTGATGATATCATCTGACATCACTGAGCACTCTTAATTCTCCAAGACCTTTTGGAGCTGTGGTCAGGTTGGATGGACTGCTCTCCATTCTAGAAAGTGTACGCTGTCATGCTGCTTTGCTGAGGGTGAGATGCCTTCAACTGCGTAGGATCCCATGTTGTCCCCTGGACCTCCAAGAGTGGGCTCTGATATGAGGGTTACTTTGCAGTACTTCTTCAGCAATCTATCAAAAAAGAAGCTGAAGTCTTCCTTAGGCACAGTCCATGTATGTATAACTCTTCAGCCACTTGGTAAGGATAAATCTCTGCAGCTCTCATGTATGCTATGGGGCTATTGGTACAAGAGATCATCCTCTTAAGGATGCTTAAGGGTCTGGTAGTGAGTATATCTAGGTAATCATAGCTTAGCATTTTATTAATCACTCCTAATAGAGATGGACATTTCTCCTGCTGTGTCTATCACTACTACCAGATGAGAACTATCCCAACAATTTAGGATTAGGAGAAAACACTTAGTATACTATTTAGCTGTATAATTTTATTAGCATATCTTTGATTATGATGACTGTAGAACAGATGGATGAATCTCAATCATAATTCTATAATGGAAGATTAAATATCACTGTAAATTATATCAATCATATTTAAATCTTTCTTAGCTAAACAAAGGACAACACATGAGGATTATCAGCAGGACCATTAGATTATCAGCACAGACTTCCCCCACTAAAGGAGCAAATCCATTAGCTGTTTGCAATAGTGTGTTGATATCTGTTATGAGCACCAGCTATTGGAACAGGATATGAGCCACACTGGGCCAGTGGCTTACACAACTGAATGCTGAGAATCGGACTTCTTGGGGTCTCTTTGTGCCCTTGAGAAGGGAGTGATGCCCAGTGGCTATTGCAGAAGATTGAACTGGGTCACCTGGGTAATCATTCTTTATTAACAGTGTTCTGCTTTTATATAGTGTTTGTCCATCTTTGGATCTCAACACACGTTATAGAGTTGGTTATGCAGAAGTAGTTCCAGTTCAGAGACACACTATAGCCAAGCACACAGATGTGGCATACTAATTCTGAGATCCAGAATGATTCAGTGTGTCCATCCTATAGGTAAAAAGTGGGCATGGCTATGGGGATAGAGTGAAAGTTGGTGTGGAGTTAAGACTGGATAAGACAAATGCATTTTGTCTCCTATTTCAGCCAACATGGCTTTTCTGTACATACACAAGTGAAGTTTTGGAGGGTTTTCCCTCCCTTGCTTTCATAGCAGCAGACATGAGACAGAATGGCTGCTTCCCTTTCTGTGCATCAGCACTGAGCTCAACTGACTCACAGAGTCTTAGCCTATTAGTTCACAGCCCCACCTTCCTCTATCTTCTAACCTACCAGCACACACAAGGGCAGACAAATGCAAAACATTACTGAAGGCCTGAAATGTAGATGTGGATGCTTTATTTGCAGAATATTGTTGAATGAAGCACCCACTGGAGAGTCGATGTTTGCTCAATGAACCTTGTGTGAAAAAATGATCTCAAATCTTCACCGCAAATCCAAAAATATATTTTTATAGTAGTCAAATTTACAATGTCAGTGCCTCCACGGAATGCAACTGCAGAGAGGATATTTTCTTTGTATAAACAGCCTTGGACTGACAGCAGAAAATGCATGAGTATTGATTGACACTGCTAAAGCTGAGCTTCAAGTAAAGGTTTATTTCAATATGTCATGTTAAGAGTTTCATGGATTCACATTATCCAAAAGGAGCTACTAAGAAGCATTCAGTCAGACAGAATTGTTTTCAAACAATAGTCATGCAAGAGCTCGTACACTATGATAGAGATGCATGGTTTTGTAATATTCACAGTGTAGAATCTGACATAAAACATTATGGAGAGCTGTCTCTTTAATGTTATCTTTGTCCTGTATTTTTCATATAGTGTTCTTTTTATCTCCCTGAAATGTAAACGGTCTCTCTACAGGACTTGGCAACTGACCGTGAAGTAGAGGCAGACGGAAACTAGTGTTTGTATGGTGCCTGAGGAACAAGGAGGTTGCCAATCAAGGCAGCATGCCAGCTCCACTCTCTCTCCATGGGTGAGGTGCAGAAGTAAAGCCTCCACTCACACGTATGGAGTAGCTGGGCCATGGTGCAGGATTGCACATCAATGATCTGGAATTTGAGAGTGGCACATTCAGCAGCACCCCTAATGCCATACTCAGGCATGGATTCAGTCAGCCCAGAGAGAAGAGCTGACACCTATTGACCCATCACAAACACTTCCTGTAGCACCGTTGGTTTCCCCCCAAATACAGGCCCATCTCCATTTATCTTGGGAGGGCTGACAAGAAGAGGTAGTATGACTGCATAGAAGTTCAGTAGCTTTAACATTAAGTGATATAATTCTGCAAATTTTGCAGCTACATCTGTTATTGTTCCTCATATTTTTGCCTACATATGACAATTAAATGATTTGTAAATCATTTTACAGTGGTTCAGTGGTTCAGCTCTTCCCCTGAAGAAAAAGAACTCTAGCAATGGTATATATTTACCTTTTGCTACACTGAAAAGCCACTGGAGAACTAATACATTGACTGGCACAAGTCAGAAGTACACCTTTTCACTTGATCAATACATTGGCATGTTATAGACTGGCTATGGCCAGAATACTCTCCTGTTTGAAATAATTGCAGAGATATAAGAATTAACCTGCTGAAAGAGCACATTTATTGGGCCCCAAGACAAATGTATAATCATCTGCTGTACAGCATGAGCAATAATAGTGACTGCCCAGTGGAGAAGAGAGAGTTAAACTATGTTAAAATGTCAAGTAAACCAGGAGCTGGAGTTTGCGCCAGGTGTTCAAAGGCCTGAGCAGAACATAATGAATGAACGGATTCACCATGTCAGTCCAGTATGGTATTATATGAGTAGCCACAAAGAAGCATTGGAAAGTGAAAGGAAAGAGACAATTTTAGGACCAAAAATATATATCCAAAGGTTCAGAAAACACATATGCCAGCTTACAGAGATAAGGGCTGCACTGCCACACCTCCAAACCTAGATATGG
The DNA here is from genome assembly GCF_026122565.2 of Emydura macquarii macquarii. NCBI lineage: Eukaryota > Metazoa > Chordata > Testudines > Chelidae > Emydura > Emydura macquarii. Next base: position 72,811,007 of record NW_027131390.1, read on the forward strand.
ATGTGCAACTTGTAGTCTGATGCCTTTCTGCAGTAAGGAGCAGCAGCTATTAGCTGTAAGTAGGGAGTCACATTCCATCTAACCTGCACCAAAACAATATATTATCCAATTGTTAAGAAACAGTCCTATAGCACCAACAGTGACCAGATAAACAGACATTAAGATGTTTAAAGAAAACTTTGCATGATAACCCTCTGGCAGAACCATTTATCAGCAATTTCAGCTGGGAAATCTACACTTCCCTTTTGTTTTACCTTTAATTGCTTCTGGGAAAAGATCCCGCAAACCCACAGAGGGATACGGTCCTAGCCAAGAAAGGGTAGGGAAGGGTGCCCCAAATTGATCGGTCACGCCTCAATCCCACAGATGGGAGGGGTGGGTGCCCTAGATTAGGTGATTAACAAACTAGATTCTTCATAAATGAGTGATTTAAGAGGGGTGTAATTATGTACATTATGGGAATGTATAAAAACGGCCACGCTGCATCAGCCCAGTATCCTATCTCTGACAGTGGCTGGTGCTTCAAAGGAAGTGAAGAGAACAGGGAAATTTCGAGTGATCCATCCCCTGTCATCCAGTCCCAGATTCTGGTAGTTGGAGGTTTAGGGGCACCTGGAACATGGGGTTGTGTCTCTGACCATCTTGGCTAATAGCCACTGATGGATCTGTCCTTCATGAACTTATCTAATTCTTTTTTGAACCAACTTGTACTTTTGGCCTTTGCAACATCCACTGGCAATGAGTTCCACAGAATGACTGTGCATTGTATGAAATACTTTCTTATGTTTGTTTTAAACCTGTTGCCTATTAATTTCCTCAGGTGACCCCTGGTTTGTGTGTTATGTGAAGGGGTAAATAACACTTCCCTATTCACTTTCTCCACACCATTCATGATTTTATAGACTTCTACCATATCCCCCTTAGTCATCTCTTTTCAAAGCTGAACAATCCCAGTCTTTTTCATCTTTCTTTGTCTGAAAGTCATTCCATGCCCCAGATCGTTATTGTTGTCCTTCACTGCATTTTTTCGGATTTTAATATATCTTTTTTGAAATGAGGCAACCAGAACTGCATGCAGTATTCGAGGTGTGGGCATACCATGGATTTATTATTTTATTTTTATTTATTATTTTATTATTTTCTGTCTTATTATCTATCCCATTCTTAATGATTCCTAACATTGTTAGATTTTTTTGACTGCTGCTGCACATTGATATTTTCAGAGAACTATCCACAGTGAGTCCAAGATCTCTTTCTTGAGTAGTAACAAGTAATTTAGACCCCATCATTTTGTATGTATAGTTGTTTTCAGTGTGCATTACTTTGTATTTGTCAACATTGAATGTCAACCAATCACCCAGTTTAGTGAGATCCCTTTGTAACTCATTGCAGTCATCTTTGGACTTAACTATCTTCAGTAATTTTGTATCATCTGCAAATTTTGCTACCTCACTCTTTATCCCTTTTTCCAGATCATTTATGAATGTGTTGAGCAGCACAGGTCCCAGTACAGATCCTTGGGGGACACCACTATTTACTTCTCTCCATTTTAAAAATTGACCATTTATTCCTACCCTTTGTTTCCTATCTTTTAACCAGGTACTGATCTATGAGAGGAGCTTCCCTCTTTATCCCATGATTGTTCAGTTTGCTTAAGAGCCTTTGGTGAAGGACCTGATCAAAGACTTTTTGAAAGTCCAAGTACATTTTGAAATGTTCTAGCAAAGCCAATTTTTGAGACAGATTCTTATCTACAACTTTGCCATCCTTCAATCTGAGATTCTTTTTATCATTCTGATTTAACTAATACTGCCCCTTTATTATGGAAATCATAGATTTCTTGATATTCATGGAGGGGCTTTGTAAAACATATGCCTGACGTCTGACTTTTTGTGTAGCTGGTGAACGGGATGGTAAAGCAATCCAGGTAAAGCTAGATGAAAGCACTATGGCACTGTCCTTTGTAGAAGGCTGGGGGGAATTGTATTACCCCAGTGGGAATACTGGGAGGCAATTTGTTCTACAGTCATCTACAACATACAGGCAGAGGCTGTCGAAAGCATCACTGATGTGCAAAATAAATGATGAAATCTCTATGCAGTTATATAGATTATACTTCACATGAAAAACTACATTTAAAAATGTTATTTAGGCTGCATAACCAAGCAAAAAATTAGGAAATGCCAGATTTAAGGTGGCCCATGTAATTGATCCTATGCATTTTGATAGTTTTTAGTTACATTAACTTACATTATTTTCTCCATGGGGCCCCTCTTCACTTAGCGTGCAGAATGGATAGTGCTCAGGAACTGAGGCACCTCTACAATATATCTTATCCTGGCCATTCCATATGTGGTTCCATGCCTTATTTATTGCCCGCCATCCAGATCCTGCACTGAACAAGGAATAATTGCCATGTGGCTTAACAATGCCACTCCTCACAACTACTAATGAATTCATCTTCACAACTACCTTGTGAGATAACAGTAAGACAAATGGGAAACTGAGACACAGAAATTAAGGCTAGTTTTTGCAAAAGTCTCCACTAATTTTTGATTACTTCAGTGATTGTATCCCCCCTAGGGAATGAGTTTTCTCAGTACTTAGCATTTTTACATTTAAAGCACTCTAAAGACATTAACCAATCAATCTTCACAGTGCCCTTGGGAGGTAGGTGAGCAAATACTTCTCTCCCTATTTTACAGATGAGAGGGAAATGGAAACAAAGGCTAAGTGACTTTCCTAAGTCCACACAATGAATCAATAGTAAAACTGGGATTATTTCAGGGTTGCCTATTTTCTAATCCTGTGCACATTCTTCCAAGCCACCTGTTTTGCTTCTACAGCTTTCAGTTATACATGTGCTTGGCCCATCGGGAAATAAATCCCCAGGATTCTCAAGTTGGGTGCCCAGAAAATGAGGAACAACAACGCGTGGCTGCCTGTGCAAAATCTTGGTTAAGTGATTTGCTTAGCACTAGAGCTGGGTGGGGAACTTTTGAGATTTTTTTTCCTATTCCCCATCAGGATGAACCCAAGACCTTTTGAAGTTTTAGGGGGCAGGTTGAGAGAGAGAAAGTGAGAACATGCATAATCCCCCCACTGCATGCTAATAGCATAATAGTTAGGGTCCTCACCTGGAATGGGGGATAACCAGGTTCATGTCTCTGTTGCAGATCTGGGACTTGAACCTGGGTTTCTCACTTGCTGGCCCCAAATCACCAGGCTATGCTGGGGTCTCTTTCTAGTTTTGACCAGAAATTCCATTCCTGACTTGAGAAATCCCTCCCCAATAAAAGTTTTGTCAAAACTGATATGTTCCTGAAAATATTTGAGTTTGATGAAGTGGTATTTTTCAACAAAATGTGCTTTTGTTGAAAATTTTTCAACCACTTCTACTGTAAAAAAGACTGTAAAAAAGACTGTTGCTGAAGCAGGAACAGAACTGAGTCCCATGTGTAGCAGTCAACTGTGAGCCTATCACACCCCACCCCAAGAAGTATTAGGGAGGTGGTCTTTCAGGCCTGGCATAGATGCATCCAATCAGAGCCCAGCAGGCTCAGATAAAAAGAGATATAGCTGTTGAGCAGATCAGTTCCTGGCTGGGAGCAGAGGGGTAAGAAAGGGTGCACTGCTCTGGTTGGAGGTGGTTGATGGGCTGATTTACTGCCCCTGGGAATGAGAGGATCTGACAACAATACTAAGGTAATGGGTGAAAGGAAAGGGGCTACGCAGGAAAAGGCCCAAGGAACAGCAACAGTGAAGACAGCAGTACATGACTGCTGTTTATGGGGTCCCTAAGTTGGAACCTGGAGTAATGGGTGGGACTGGGTCTCCCCACCAACAGTGCTGGAATGGCCTAAGCCCCAGAAAGGAAACCTGGCTAATTTAAAAAACCCCAGAAAAGAGGTTAGACTCAAAAGGCCTAGAGACAGTGCTGAAGACCTTAGTAAGGGCAGAGGGTTTTGTTGATCTCTTTGGCTGCCCATGGAAGGCATTCATTCAGTTTTGATTGAGTGACTTAGTTGGAATACTGAGCCCCTGAAGGCTGGCCTAGCGAGGTTGACAACCTATAGAGGGTGCCAGGAGCAGAGAGAAAAAATATTGGAGTACCACACCTAGCTGATAGGCATTCGAGAGGTGAGTGTTCCCTGTCATAAGGGGACAAAAGGTTCCTTGCACACTCTATCCACCTTGCTAGGCCCATGCATAGTCTAACCCTACAGACGTAATAAACCCAGTGAAAGCTGTGTTTATAAGTTTAATTAAAATAAATGTTTGCCTATATACCCTGGGGAAAAGGTGTTTCTCATAGGGTGAGATTTTCAGAAGTTCTCAGTGTTGTCCTATCTCTGCTCCTATTAGTCAACTGGAGTCTTGCTACCCATAATATAAAAATGTTGTGTTCAGTACAGTGACAAAATTCTCTGTGGCAGTACTATTTCCATTTCTCTCCAGTATGCAAGAAACAACTAGAATTCCTAGCTTGCAATCTGTTCCACTAATATCAAAGCTGGTGTTCCCAGCCCTCAGGGCTTGTAGACATTTTAATTGCATTCATTTTGTAATTTCAAATGATGGTATTTTGTAAACATTTTTAATGTATCATCATTAATATGCTAAGGAAAGAAATCTATTTTTTGCCAGGAAAGAGGAAATAAATCTTCACTATCTCTTTGGTCCACTAGTTTACATTTAGAATATAACACCTTTTCTGAAAAGCTGTTGGAGACATATGCTCCCATTATTATCTCACAGTGATTTATCACTAACTCTAAAATAAACATTATATTCAAGTTACCTGCTTGCTACTGTCCTTACTATGCCAATTAAACTTGCTATCTCAAGAAGCCAGTCTACAAATAATGAAGTTATTTTGTTTCTATTCTATTTTTTTTTTTTTTTTTTTTTTTTGTCAAATTGTGCAAATGGGAGGTAGGGTGAGAGAGGGGATAACAACCAAAATTGCCTAGCCAAAGCCCTGTGCCAAGAAGGAAAAGAGAGCAAACTGCTAAAATCAAACTAACATTGAAATGTCCTTGATGGCTAGAGCTGGACAAAATTGGTTCAGTGAATAATAAATTCATTAGTAAAAATGCATTTTTCAGGGCACTGAAATTATTTGTGAATTTGGCCAATAATTTTGGAGGGGGGAATTCAGAATGGTTGGAATATTGTGTTTTGACATTTTCTAAACTAACCATTTTATATCCTGTTTCAGGCTGACATTTCAGTTTGAACTGACATTTTCTTTTGAAAATGTTTCAAAATGGCACTTGAAACATTTGCTCAGCCTGAAAGAAATTGTTTTGCTTTTTCATATGGGGGAGAGGGGACAAAAAAAAATCAGTTTTGGTTTGAAATGAACAGATTTTTTTTCAGTCACTAAACTGAAAAATCACTTATTTGCTCAGCTCTACTGGTGGCATGGTTTTGAACCAAAAATGTGTTCTAGGGGAAAATAATGACTGTCTAAGAGTAAGATCAGCTGCTGTATCTCTGGAAGCTTGGTAGACACTGGAACAGCCCAGGAAAATGGGGGGCAAAGGTATCTTCAAGTCACCTTCTTTGTACCCATGGGATTCTGGGCAGGGTGGGGGCTGGTGCCTCCATTGTGAAACTTGAAGCAGGCCTAGGTGCTGTTTTGTTACTGTAGCGCTGTCTATGGGTTGCTCTGCAACTCACTGTGGCCCAGAATCTCTAGCAGTTCTGTAAGATTGTATGGTTTATCAGGCATTAATTTAGGCCCTGATCCCTGCACCATTATAGCCAGTGGGAGTTTGCCATTGCCTAAGTTGAGTGGGACCATAACTGAGGCCTCATCAAGTGACAAGAGAGCCATGGCTCCATTTTATTACTGTGTTTGGACTTTGTGATGGCACAATGAAGCCCCTATCCTGATGGGGGCCATTGGGTGCTAAGGGCTGTACAAACCCACAATAAGTGACGGTCCCAAAAAATGTACAATGAACATGAAACAAGATTCAGCAAGTGAATGTACCAGAGTAGGGGAGGATGAGAGTATTGAAAATATGATTATGCAATTACATAGTGAGCTGTTGAATAACTTGGGGGTGCTGAAGGCTTTTAATCATCTTAGGGGGTTTTACCTCTACCTTGCAATTCCTCCCAGTGCCAAATTTTGCCAGTTAGCAACTAGCAGCACTGGGCATTCTGTAAAAGCTTCCTCAGTGTGAGTGGGGGTTGCGCCTCCCAAAACAGCAGTCCCTCAGTATCTTTGCTTCCTAAGTACAGGTTCTGGACTTATAAGTGGCCCTTGTGAGCCATTTATGAAGGACTAATGGTTGGGCTTTATTCAGAGCAAGGAGAAGAGGCCTTCTAACTTTTTTGCCTCACCTCAGGCCCCCAAGTAATGGTCACAATCTAGCCCTTCATTAGTGTGCTGTGTGCTCCTTCTGCTCCTTCTAGATCATTTCTGAAGTAAAATATGTTAGTATCTGTTTAATGAGACTCATCCTAGCAGATACCAGTCTCCCACTAAATGCATCACCTAAGCTGAGTACTTGGTTCTTTACCATAGCCCTTTGTTAGTAGTCTTTCAGACAGTGTAAGAATCCTGTAGCATAGCATAGCTAAAAGAAACTTGGCTTCCTTTTGGAGAAGCCATTTTAAGGTGCCAAAAAGGAAATGTCTTACACTGCATACAACCGGTACTAATAGAACTGGGGCTCTGACTTTCACTCAGATCATACAATGTCAAATGTGGCCTCCTGTATCTCTGAGCAAACTCTGAGCCAGACTTACTTAAAAATCAGTGGTGGCATACAACTCTTCATTAATTTCAATAGAGATTGCTGCCTAAAAACTGATGGTACAACATCACTCTGTTGTGAAGCATACACAAAGGTTATGTTTCCTACACCTATTGAAAAGTGGTGATATACAAATATTGTAATATGCAAAATCAGTAGCGTTACACTGTACACTTTTGCTCAGTAAAGATTTATTAATGTTATCTGATCCTAGAGCACTAGCTTTCTTTACTGTGAGAAAAGAAACCGTATCCTCTATGCTTACTGCCCTAAATGTTTTCTATTTTCTGATATCATCACCCTGTTCATTTTATCTGGCAGCTTGGTACCTTAAGATAGTCAATCAGTTAGATCAGAAAGCCACAGAGGTTTCTCAGGGTAAAATGCATATGGTCTCCTATAAGAGGAGATGAGGTTAAAAACAGTGTGTGGCACTGCAAGATGAGGTTTCAGGACTTTAAAATCCACTCTAATTATTCACCACACCAGGATGCTTCTGTCATCTCTTACCATGCAGACTAGCACTCAAAAAATACAAGTAACCCTCACTACCATACATAATTTGGCAGCTTAATTGGCAAGAGGAGTGTGAAAAGTAGGCTAGGAAAACCCTCTGAGACTTCTGGGGCATATATCAGTAGCTTCATCAAGGTAGCAATCCCCAGGTGATTAGAGACAGCAAATATTTCATCAGGAAAAATATAAAGGTGCTTCAACTATGAAACCTAGAGCAAATGACTATGGAACACGTGTTCTAAAGAGCCATTCATATCCTATGTATGTAAAGAAAAGTGGAAGAAAATGATTGATACTAATGACTCTGTGGGTTGGGTATTGTGCATATGAGAGCATCTTGCATTTGAGCAGAGGGTTAACTAAACTAGTCATTCAGTTGTAAGCCCTCAATTAGATTTCTTTAAAATAGGATTTTATGTATTTGTTTGTTTTTTGGTATAGTGAACCACATAGTATGCAGTTCTAGTATAGATCAAAATAGAAAAAATACTGATGTAGATTTTTATTTCATGGTCACTGAGTCTATTTAGATCTGTCAGGTTCATAAAAGCTCCCATTTATTGAATGGTTCGATTAAATTTACAGTAAGATATCATCAAGCGCCTTTTAAGTTAAAACAATGTAGCTTCCATTAGAAATGTTTCCAATGGTTTAAAATAAAAATACCTACGTTTAATTTTCTGACATGGAAAATAAAAGTAATTTGTCTTATTCTGTACCAAACAGTGTAGGAAAATCATAGAGATGAGTTCTCAGAGGTTTCAGGACAAAGGCTCAAAATCTGCCTTCCTGTTAGTCATCATCATTAAACCCATTGGGGCTGCATTAGTACACATTTGGGGCAAAATGTTGTTCTAAATATTTATTTTAACAAATCTACCTAATCTTACTAATTAATGTTTGTGTCCCACGTCAATGTGAGGGCAATGCTTTGTGAACTGAAATTTGAGATGTACTGATGAAAAGTGCTAGATAAGAGCTAGGTATTACTATTTTTATTATATCCTATTAACAATAGAGTGTTATCTGTCTCCCAGTTTCTGTAATACATTTTTGGATAACAACATGTTAAATTTTCAAATGAGCACCTTAGTGCTTTCTCCCATGCTGCCCCACACATATGGGAGGTGCTTCCCATATGTATCTGCAAAGCTACCTCATTATCCACCTTCAGATCCCTCCTTGAAATGGTCCTTTGCCATGACACCTACAAATAGCAAAGGTATGTTAAGCCCCCTTGAGACACATGGGAGCATCTCTTTCCTGGATCCTTTCTTTATATCCTAGTTATTTTCCAGGACTACTGTGATAGTAAGGGCCCAATCTTGAATCCAATAAATAAATAAAAAGCTCATGGGGATGGTTCAATTAGACAAGTCTGTCAGCCTATGCAAAGAGCATAACAGTTCTTAAAATAATTGCTGTACTGTATGTTAATTAGTCATTGTCACTGAATGACAGGTTTGGATTAGCAGACAGGTGCATGCAAAACCATATCTACAGTATTACATATGCACGAATTCTAGCATCTAACAATCTTATTTGCAATCTGCTAGTGAGATTAGAATTTAGTTAAACATCTTGAAGATGTACAAAATGGCTTGTAGGGGTATTTGCTCTTAAGTAATTGGCAGGAACTCCAGCTCATTAGAATAACCTATCAACTGACATGCCAAATGTGCTCTGTGTTGAGATGTTCAATAATCAACACCCAATTGTTTATTTTTTCACATCACTCAGCATGACAAATCAGTGATATTAGTCACATGGGTTAAGGCCAGTGCCAATCATTGTTTAAATCTCAGTTTAGCTGATTCTCTTTCAATCAATGAAATGCCTCCAAAATAGACTGATATTGCATAGAATAGAAATTCTTGAGCAATTCATGCAAACACACACAGAATATCACGTCCCCCATCACTCCCCCAGCAAAAAAAAAAAAAAAAAAAAAAGCCAAAAAAAAATGACATAAAGAGGAGATAACACTGTTTTTGTTTTAAGAACACAGAAATTGTCACTCTGGATCAGACCAGTGATCTGAAGCATCAGGTTTTATATCCCTTCCAAAATGTAGCTGGTTTTGATCCTTACAGTAACTCTGGATATTCTTGTTATCCATGTAAATGTCAAAGTGTTTTTTAAATCCTGCTAAACCCTTGGCTTCCATATCTCATGGCAATGAGTTTTACAGGTTAAATATGGAGGAGGGTTAAATTTGCCACCCTTCAATTTCACTGAATGTCCTTTTATTATTACACTATCAGAGTGGGTGCATAGAAATTCCTTATCTACCTTCTCCATAACATTTATTTTGTATATCTTTATATTCCCTTTCTAAAGTAAACAAACCCAATCTTTTCAATCTCTCATGTGAATTTATTAGTGCCCCTAATCATTTTCATCACCTTCATCAGCTGTTCTAAAAGCCCATTGCCTCCCACAGTTTGGCTAAACACTGTTGGAGTTGAAGTAACCAGAACTGAACCCAGGGTGTACCATTGATTTATATTATTTTCCATCCCATTCTTTATGCAGCAGGTCCTTTTTTTTGTTTTTTGTTTTGCTTTTTACTGCTGCTTCCTGTTGAGCAGAGGTCTTCAGTGAGCTGTTTGCACTGATGATGTCCAGATCCTTTTCCTGAACTTCTAGAACAAATTTAGAATCCAGTCAGGTGTATGAATAGCTAAAAATATTCCTTCCTGTATGCACTCCTTTGCATTTGTCAATGTTTAATTTTCATCTGCTTTCATGTTACCCTTTCACTTAGGTTGGTTAGATCCCTCTGAAGTTCCTCAGTCTTCTCCAGGATTTTCTAACCTGCAAATTTTACCATTTTATTGCTAAGACCCTTTCCCAGATCAATGATAAACAAACATGGTGGAACCTTGTCCCACCTCACTCTCTACCTTTAGCCATAATAAAAATTGAGCACATATTCCTATCCTCTCAACCATCTTCTGATCCATAACAGTGCTGGTCCTCTCTCTCCATGACTACATATATCCTTACTACCTCTTGTGAAGGACTTGCAATATTTTTTAAATGGCAATGGACTCAGTAAGTCTAATATTCACAGTTAAGGAATTACAAAAACAGGAAGCCAAATGATTAAATCCCACACTGTCGTAGTCGTACGAGTTCCGTAGGAGAGACCCTTGGGCTAAATCCTGAGATGTGCAGTGCATCTCTCACAATCGGTATGCTGGTGATACATACATACATTCTGTGCCCAGCGGGTCCTGTTCAGTATGTCAGCCTGGCGAGACCTGTGGACTAAGTGTATGAGAGTCGGTTTCAGCTGAATTTAGCTGAAATCAAGGTGGTGGTTTCAGGGAGGGATAGGTTATAATTTTTTTTGTTTTATTTTTCATAGTCTTAAAGAATTAGGGGGTAAGATCAGGTCTTCCTTGACCATTCTATGACAATTGAGAAAAAATGTGAGGTGAGGTAAAGCGGTGTTTCTGTTTCCTAAATAGAATCTTCCCCTCGTCTTTAGCCAGGATAACAGCACTGCAACCAGGGTCGTTATAATCTCTGGGCTTGGCTATGCAACCCGTTGCTTCAGAATCTTGGCAAAGCAACATTGTGGTTTACAGCTACTACAGAATGCAGCATGGTTTGCCTGCTGCAGTGAGCACTTTTGAACATATTACTCCACCCTTGCTCTCATTACCACTAGAGCAACAAATGAATTGAGGATATACTTTGCTGACATGTAAAGGCCTCCAATACCTGAGGGACATATGGTCTGTTGATTGTCCTTGCTGGGTACTGCACACGTTCTAACATAATCTCTTGGTGGCATCTCTTGAAGCCAGCAGTCAATTGTTAAATTTCAGTGGCAACCCAAATAATGTAGTATTCTAGTAGTAATGTAGTATTGGCTCCTAGTGGAGCTCTATCTTAGCCACTCCTTCCTTGTAGTATAAAATCACATGAATCATATAAAGTAAAAAAATACAGCAATTTTATTTCTAAGGTGCTTTGTTTGTCTGAATTGTAGTTTTACCTCTGTTTGGGTTTGTTTGTTTGGGTTTTTTTAATTGTGTATGTCAGTCTATGTTTTTGGGCAGGGCAGCTGATAATAAAAATAAATACTTAAATACTTAAAGTTTTTTAAATACTTATTACTGTATCATGAACACAGTTAAACTAAAAGGTAGAGTGAGGGACCCTCCTAAAGTGCATGAAGCTACATACAGTGGTTGCCCTTAAAATGTATATTTACTCAGTTACAACACAGTGGTATCTGAGATACCAGTTAGTCTAACTACAGGACATAACTAGCATCTTCTGTATGTTAGTGTTGTAAATATTTAGGGGGTTGCCTTGTTTTAAACACCACGCCTGTTCTGAGGTGGACAATGTAGCTTTTACTGTGTCTTGTTCAGGTTGGCCACTTGAACATCTAACTCTTCTTTAACTGCTCACTCTGGATAAGGGGCATCATTATATAACTGACATTTTCTCTTTGACTTGTGCTGATGACATCACAAAATATGACAGGATTCCCAGCAGCAAAAGAAATACTGCTCATCATTGTACAAATTAGCAAAGAGCAGGCAGCATCTGGAACAAGATGATAGGTTGCTGCTGCTGAAGATCAGAAGACCATTTCTCAGTCATCTAACACTGGGAGTCAGAAGTTAGTTCACCCAAGGTGTGCAGTTCTCTAAATAATGCAGAAGCAACTAGATAAAAATGTCTGACTCTCCTCATGTTGTAACAGTGTTAAAGCTATTGAAATGTCCTCATTTGCTAGCCATGACAGTCACTTTAAATATTTCCTGCTCTAGATCTAGGGGGGGAACTGACCATCAGCAATACTAGCCCTCTGTGTTGAATTTTTAATAGTGGCCTCTTTTAACATCTTTTCAATTCATTTTAATTCCTTCATCCAATGGTACTTGTATAGTAAGTACTATTATGCGGTCACTCTGTTTTATACTGATTTTTAAATCTCATTTAACATAGGAGAGGTCCACATCTGTGTATTTGAGCTGTATGATGGGTAGGCAACTAGTGGTTAGTTGGGAGCTTTGATTCCAGGGGTCCAGGGAGTTCAAGGTCACACTTGACTATCTGGGACCTAATTAGGATTGCCTGAGGGGGATTGGGTTTTGATGTCCTCCTCATTAAGGAAAGTTGCTTTTGGGGCTTGGGAAGATTTTTTTTTAATTTATTCTAGAGATCCTTAATTATGCCCTATTCATCATTGTTCTTAAGCATGTACCTAACTTTCCTTCAATGGGAGCATTCACATGTTTAAAGTTAAGCATGTGTTTAAGTACTTTGCTGAATTGGAGCCTCAAGTATTTTGATGACCACTGTACGGTGATTGAAATGGTTGAATGATATTCTAGGCTAGAGATATGGAAGACCACATGGAGATAAACACTTCCAGGGGCTTGTATAATCCCCTACTTATTGTGATGGGCATGAAACTAAAGGCAGAAGGAGGCTCTTCTGAGATAAGTGTTGTGCATTTGCCCTATAGGTTCCACTGATCTCCTCTTTGCTCTTGTCTTAAAAATATAGAGCATAGGCTGTCAAGAAGCTGACTCTTCATTTCATGCTGTTCTGTGCAAGATTAGTGGCTAATAAAGCTATTGCCCTCAGTGATCTGATCATGGATCATAGACATTGCTTGTGCAACCAAGACCTGATTGGAGGATGAAGCAAGACTTTTGTTAACGTGGCTATCTTGAGAGGGCTACACAATTCAGAAAGAGCTGAGAGGATTGAGGGTTGTGTAGTCATGTTGTTTGTTTTGATTTCAGGTGTGGGAATTACCACACTCCAAAAATTGACTTGTTGGTGCATATTCATTTTGCTTGCAAGTATTCAGGTGAGGTGTAACTCAGCAGAATCACTCCTAATTTAACATTAGAATTCTCAGCTATTCTGACAGATTTTATTCATCCTTAATTTGGAATCTCTTTGTTGAATTAAATGTCTTTGTGGTATGATGGCTCCTCTGAGTTAACCTGGGGCCATGACATCCATGAAATTGTGCAAGAAGCAGGGCCCCCACATGGGGGTGGGGTGGTGAAAGGATACACTTTACCAGGGCCTGGAGGCCTTGGGGTGCCTGGCCCAGGCTGCAACCCCCATTCCCATGAGGAAAAAATTGAGGCTAAATTGTAGATCGTGTCTGAGGATATTTATAGAAACTTATTTCCCTATATCTATGTATTTATTGTCCAGATCTTTTGAGATTTACTGGAGCCAATTAGAAGCAATTTTAGAGCAATCTCAAGCAACATTCTGAACAATGAGTTGCTGGGCCTGCTGGTGCAGCCCAGGCCCTTCTCTAGAATAGAGAGTGTGTGTTTGTGCAGTTAAACTAGGACTTGTAGTTTGAGACTGAGAGGCAGAGATTTGTGCTCCCCTTTGTGACATGGTCTATCACAACAAGATCAAGACCTACCAGTCCCAGAGTTCCTTGTGCATAGGCAGGAGTGAGGGATAGCTGGGGCAAAGCAAAGCACCATAGGACAGTGGGAGCCAGTGCTGCTGCTGCTTCTGGTAGGATTTGCAGGCCCAAAATATATGTGAGTAAGTGTCTACTTCAGTCACAGTCACACACCCCCCCCCCCCCCATACTGCCATGTCTGGTGGTGGCTATAAATACAAATCAGGCAGCCAGAAATGTAAGGAGGTAAAAGAAAGGGAACTAAAATAAGCTAAAGGACACCAATCTATCCTCCAGTTTTTCAAATCAAACAAGGCCTTTCTGAAGTCAGGCAATATACTAACTAGGGAAGCAGATGAATAAAATCAATATGTTGACAGGTTATAATACCTTTATAATGACCAAAAAGTTACAAAATAGTCAGCAAACTTGTAGGACTGGGTGTTATGTTAAACAAAAATAGCAAAGGGGGGCATTTTTCAGAAATGCAGAATATGTAACAGTAATTTCAGAATTCAAACTTTTTTCATGGCTCATGAGATTGTATGTATGGGATGAGGGATTGTGGTATGTGGGGGAGGGGCCTGTGTTACAAGTTTGTACTGGGCCCAAAAAATTATGCTTTGGCCTTGGCCAGGAGACTCCAAACTCAATGTCCATATATGGGCACACTCTGGATTTTGTTTCTGGATTGTAAACTTTATGGTGACAATACTTCATCATTGTCTGCCCATTACATTTATCAGTCTGAAATCAGGGTGCACTTTTGTACCTATTGTGGTGAGGCATCTATTCATTGTTCTACCCATTAAGATGTTTCTAAGGGTGAGGTGGTGGACCTTTCTGTCAATGGCCTCGTGTGACAGTATTTATGATTATACATCTTTGACCACTGATACATCAATTGCCAAACAACTTCTCTCCATACACCACCAGCAGTCATCTTGATACACAGATGACCTGTGACAAATGAAATAAATGGTGCCAAGGTTAGACCAGATATGGTGACTTCATTCCAGAGCAAGTCAATTGCAGAAAACTGGCAAGGCCTATTCTGTGGTGGTAATAAAGAGGTTTTCTTTTTTCTTCATAGTGACATTGCAATATTGTTGTGCGAGTACTGGGTACATTGGCAAGTCAGGGCTCCCATCACCTGGAAATTTGTGTTTCTCACTGTGAGTTGGGGAAGCTCCTCTTTTTAACGCCGATAAGGTGAAGGTGGTTCTTTGTTTGTTTGTTCCAAAAAACCCCAGTCAGGACAGAAAATCCATTGTGGCAGATCCTGCACAAACACATAAGACGTGATCTTGCCCCAGGGATTTTACAATCTAAGGGCCAGATTTTGATAGCTTTTCTAACACTGAATTGCACCTTATTCAGCAAGTAGCTTTACATGAACTACTCATTGGGTGTAAGGTACTATTCAGCATGAGTAACGGTATCAAATTCTGGCTCTGAGAACACTGATCAAAGCTAGATTAGAGTGGTAACTCCACATCATCTCTGGTTAAATTTCTACCAGTTTTAGTCACTGAGGCGCTGGTAAATTTCAGGATGCTTCCTGCATTCATGTGTGTTTCATGACTTGTAGAAACCAAGCACAGAGTTATTGGGTCATATTCTCTGTGTCCAAGAGTGGTGGTCACAGGATGTTGATTGTGGTTTCCAGATGCTCTGCCACCCTGCCCCTGCATAGATTAGTGACAGGGGCCCTACTAACTTTCATCACTGACATGCACTCTCCCAGAATAGGGCAAATTATCTGTTGGGTGTCTGACTGGTTTAAGGCCACTTTACTCAGCACAAAGTGGCCTTAGCAACCCAGAGAATCCAGCCCACTGAATTTGATTTTTTGGGGGGGTCAAATACTTAATGCCTTCCTAAGGGAATACAGGGTGACAGGTTCCCCCAAAGGAGCAGTCATTATGCTCAAGAAATCTATACCTCTATGGTTAAACCTTGTAATTAACTAATACATTGAGCTAAACTGCCAGCTAGATGTCTTTTGGAGTTGAAGTCACTATCTGTCTTCAGATTTTCACAATCCATGCCGGTTGGCTATTTACCCTGAGTAGTGTACAGAAATTGTCATGTTCTCATTGGCTGATTTCCTTGTAGTGGTGGGGTTCTTTTTTTTTGTTTTTTGTTTTTTGTTGTTTTGTTTTTTTTAAGATCTGTCTGCAGTTTTTTATACCTTTTTGCCCATGAGATTTTGCAGATTCTACTGCAGGCTGAAATGGGGACAATTGGTATTGCATCTGAATGAGTCAATTCCTTCCCTTCAGTGAGATCCCGGGATGTGGTGTTAGCCTGTGGGGTGGATGGACAGTTATCTTTCTTATATAGAGGTCCTCCGAGTTCAAATCTGGCATGTAGAACTGGGTCACTATTTCATTATAAATTAATGTAACTAATTGTGCCTCTTTCTGTTCACCAATTTCCACAAACAAATGGTGACACTTCCAGATTTATTAATCATTAATTTCTTCAGCAAATATTTATTACTTAGTAGATTGTTAATGAAAAACTCATTGGGCAAATTCTGAATGTGCACTGTTTAGCAACATAAATCAGAGGGCATTGGTTAGCTATGTAAGGGAAAAAACCAATGTAAATTCTGAATTACATTTTAAGTGTAAACTTCACAGTTAGAAATTCACATTGTTAATGGTTGGTTATGCAGTTCAAAATTTGCTTTTGGAGAATATTTGAGAATTGAAGCTTAGCACTGATGCTAGTAAAGCTGACATTAGAATATTTTCAGAAAGTGAACACAAAGGTTGAGGTTCCCAGCTTCATTCCAGATCCTTTCTATTTGCTGTTGAAGTCTGTGTCCAGATGTAACTTGCATAGTTGCTGCTTCTCCCCCTTAACTCCCAGACCCCAGGTTATCTAAATCACATTGTGTAGATCCCTCCAGTCCCCAAAGCATCCCAGCATCAGGGGAACAAAAATGAGGCTTTAAGCCACCTTAGTTCCCCCTTTCCCTGGGATGTGAGTTCTGTATTGTGCCTCTCAGAGGTACAAAATCTCACCCAAAAGAGAGAGAGAGACTCAGCTGAAGTGAACTCATTTAAAAATTCTAACCTACTTTTTTGCAGTATTCCCCTCGCTTCCCCAGCTCTGCATTCCCATTAAATATATGTAAATTCACAAAGGGAGAAGAGGTGGGCTGGGCTGCGCTGCATTGGCTAATGCTCTGTTCTACATCACTTTCATCTAGAAAGAATGGTAGGGATTGTGTCTTCCACTATGACTCAGAAGGTCTGCCAAGACTTTCAGTGATGTGTGTAATTTAGGGCAACTTTGGATCTTTGTTCCTGTAGTCACAGGTAGCTTTGGTGGCAATACACATGCATGCGGCAATTGTGGCTGCTTCTTTCCAAAGTGGACCTTGACTCTATTATTCATGCTTTTGTGACACCCCAATTAGATTAGTGTAATGCACGCAGCCCTCAGATGACTCAGAAGCTATAGCTATTGCCTAATAGGGTGGCCCACTAGCTTAGCAGCGTTAGCCACAGGAGTATTTTACATCAGTGTTCCAAGATCTGCTCTGGCTTTCTGTTTGCTTCTAGATGTAGCAGAAGGTGCTGACATTGGTCTATGAAGCATTGCTCAGTGTGAGACAACCACACCTGGGTAAACAGTGAACAGATAGAGCTATCTAACTGTTGAGACCAACTGTTGTGTACGAGAGAGGATTGGTCCAGGCTTCTTGGGGTTCAGACTTTATTGTACACAGTCACCTGCATTGCCAGCACTTAACAACAGATAACAACTCTGGAGCCTGATTCTCCCATCACAGTGCATGAGTAGCTCCCACTGATTTCAAACATGATGGTCTTTTATCTCCATTTTATTCAGGAAGCCGTCACATTGGGTCATTCTTATACGTCATTTGAGTTATACAACAAGTAAAGTAATATTGCAAATAGCTCTTGCACTAAGATAACACAACACTGTTTTATACTATTTATCACTCAACTAGAATAGGGTAAGTAGGAAAGAATAAAGTATTGCTTCTCAGCAGGCAAAGCCCTAGTCCCATTGAAGGGAATGGCCTTTGTCATTGGTTTCAATGGGAGCCGGAGGTAGCCCACAATTCGATAACTATCCCTTTCTTTATACTGGAGGTGCATGTCTTCTGACATACTAGTTGAATGTCTGTACTCACCAGTCCTTAGTAAGAACAGTCAATAGCTGTAATAAATGTCCTCACTGAACCTAATATGCTCAAGTTCCTTCATTTCTGTTAGAGGAAAAGGAACAAATAGTTAGAGATAACACCACATTTACACATTACATTTTGACATAACTCAAGTCAGGGCATTTTGGAAGGTTGGTTATAAGGCTTTTGCAATTATGTAGCTACTCCTAGAGAGAATACTTGACTCTGTTATGGATCCATGGAGGCTATTTACCTTTAGGATGAGACTATTTTTATACAAAACAAACTAGTAAAATCACCTTTTCCTATTCTGATTTGATTAGAGCAGCAAGAGTACCCTGAGCCATGGTGGCACACTGGGGATGACTGTTCATTATAGGACCCAGATGCCAACCTAGAGAAGATATACAATGCTTTCTGCTGCAGCATCTGGCTTTTTGGCAAACTCTACACGCTGTTGTATTGATGGCTCTGGATTTGCTCCTTAGTCTTTCAACCAGTTAGACTGCTGTGGCCTTGGGCAAAACTATAGCACCTTTTCCTCCAGAATACACAATTCCACCTTACCTACCACTGATCTTAAGTAAATAGCTCATTGCTATATATTAAAAAAAGAAGTAAATTCCCAGACTATTAATATAAAAAGGAGGACTGTAAATCTTTGCTGCTGACATGTTGACTTTTAGACTACCCGTAGATCACATATGTGTATTAAAAATTGGGATAACTCCCAACCTCTTCCTATGACCCAAGAGCACACTATCCCTGTAAACAAGAACAGGGCTCAAAGTGTTAACTCAATGTGCATACACATCTTTTCAAGCCCAATGGATTTAATCTAGTAGGATGTCAAAGTAAAACACATTTTAGCAGATAGCTTTATTATACATCAGTAAGGCAAGTTACAGTAAAGGGAATCACTATATTTTCATTCTACACCTTTCACCAAAGGCTTTTACAATGATATTAAATATTAACTCTGTATAGGTTTAATCCCAAAATGCAGCAGCAGCCTTAAGGTTAATAGTCTTTTTAATTAAAGGATAAGTCAGTTATTGAACACAGAAGCTAATCACAAAAGGATTACCACTGAAAATGAACATAGTCTGTGCAATTAGTCTGATAATTAAGATTTAAGTACTGGACAGAGATCAAAGTGCTTGTAATCTGCAATAAAGTTCCTAGAGTTGTAAGGATTTTCAAAACGTTAGCTTGTGCTTTATTGCACCTTCCATTTATTGTGTACCCATGATAGCAGCAAACACATTTTCCCAATGGATGTCAGCATGTATAACTGCAACAGCTGTTACTACATAAGCCTGGTGTTTCTCACAATATGATTACTCTGTCAACGACTACCATAAAAGGTGGCATCTGTATTCATCAAACAGAGTTATCAATAAATGTAAAGCCATACAACCATTAGAGATCTCCAAGGAAGAACAAATCCAACAGAAAAAATGTCAACTACTCTATTTAATTACTAAGATTGTTAATCAATAAAATACCTTCATAACTTTTAATTAAATTTTTATTTGAACTGGATGTTTAGAGAATCTGATTCTTTGTTTTCATTTTATTTAGCAGTTGCACTACTAAAGTACTAGTGGCATCTGTGAACTATCCTCCGGGGGACACTTCATGTCTGTAATTGCATTTTGTCACCTACAGAGGGTGTTAAGAATCCTTGTTAAAAATCAAGGAAATAGTTAAGAGACATCTCACTGTAGCCATTATTATAGTGCAAATTACCAGGTAAAGCAATCCAGAAGCTGTCAGGAAAGGTTAGTAAGAAAGAATGTCAGGAAATCAACCATTCAGCAATTCATCATGGCCCAACACTAGCTCTAAAATGAAACCTTTTTAAAAGGGATTGTTTTATGAAGTAAGAGACATTATCTTCTTTTACAGAAGTAGATAAAGATAACAATGGAAGTGGATCTCTTATGAAAGATATAAAGGCACAATGATGAAAAATGGTGATTGTTTTATCACACAAATTTGCAGGGAAGGTAAAAATGAGAGAGAATTTGTTAGAATTGGAAAGAGTTGGTGCTGTACGTTACCTGGATTTTATCTGAATTTGTCATATAGAGCCTGATCTTGCAGTCCTTGCTCAGGCAAAACTCACAGGATTTCTAATTCATTACTCCAGTCTCTACAGACTATGTAAGGCATTAGGATAACACACAAAAATTCTGTGACACATTTCCAATGTTTTTACATACAAAATACTGATTACAAAACATTCTTTACTCTATTGAGGAAAATTAACAGCTTATTATTGTTTGGCTCACTGGCAAATATTATCTGCCTCTTTCTTAGACTTAAAGGACTTGGCAAATTAGTAAATCCAATTTGATAATTTACACTCGATGATTCTTTTCCATAGCCCCTCTGTGGTTTCCTGAATAATATTCAGAACTAGGGAAAACAGATAATCCACAACAGGGGAGCTTACTACATCTTTTGATAATTTTTGAGGCTAAACATCCCATTATTTTTCAGATAGGATAGTGCCAACAAAGCTGAAAAGACAGAAAATGTGTTCATAATTCTCAGTAGCAGAAAAATGCTATTTAGAGCTGTTCGGTGGTTTTGGGGAGAACTAGGCATAATCTCATTGCTGGTGGAATGACACAGATACAGATACAGAAAATTTCAGACTAGGGTCACAGGGGCAGGTCAAAATCAGATCAGATTAATAGAGAGCAGAAGTCCTAAGCATCTGATGGCTGACCAGTGATCTAAGTGAAATGAGTGACCTGAGTAAAATGAATAACTACTTTCCTGGTGGACACTACAAAACCCACCACCAAATCTGACATTCTAATGGGTATCAGTAGGGAGGCAAAATATTGAGTAACCCTAGAGCTTGAGTTGCCAGAACTGGCTTTTCCAGAAAAGGACTGGGGTATATTTGCAGGGTTGTATAAGGACTGTTATAATGCTACTGTTCATGATCTAACTAACTTGGGGAAAGAAGACTTGGCATCTTCTATGAAGAATACAAGTTTTGGGTTGTGGGGTTTTTTTTTAAATGGTTCCCATTACATCAGCATCCCATGCCAGCCTAGTCATTGAAAAGCACTGGAGAGCAATCCTGGATTTCTAGGAAAACAACTTTCAGGAAGAGAACTAACCTGTTTGGAATCTAGGGCAAGAATAGTTCATAGAGGCCCATAGAGTTTTCCTAATTAATTCTGGTGGGTTGAGGTAGAGGGGAGAGAATGGAATAACAGAGGTAGAGGATGGGGGGAGAGCAGGCTTCCAAAGAGTACAAGAGGAAGAAATATAATAGAAGACCTATTCCCAGTCCAGTTACTGAGACAGTGCATCAGAATTAAAGACTCAAGAAGGGCTCAAGTATTTTACTTCAGGAAATGGTAAAAAGACAAAAACTAAGGCAAAATAGTTGCAATTAAGAAAACACTGTGAATCTATTGGGAATGTGCCCAACTTGCGCAAAGTTTCAATGTGCTCTTGAGCATGTTTTGAAAACAATCAACTTGATTCCCCTGATTCTGACATCTTGTGGGACAATTTTAAGAATAAAACACTGGCTA
Source organism: Emydura macquarii macquarii (assembly GCF_026122565.2). Taxonomy (NCBI): domain Eukaryota; kingdom Metazoa; phylum Chordata; order Testudines; family Chelidae; genus Emydura; species Emydura macquarii. Next base: position 72,832,448 of record NW_027131390.1, read on the forward strand.
CTGCCAAGGATGTCTTTGGAACAACAAAGAAGAAACAACCTGACTGGTTCGCTGCAGCTGAACATCTGCTGCTCCCCCTCATAGAAAAGAAAAAGCAATCTCGCCTAACTTTACTTCAACAACCAATAAGTCCAGAATTCTTAAGTTCAAAGAGACTAAGGCTACGGTCCAGAAAGCCACTAGAGAATGTGCCCAGAAGTACGGGCAAGACCAGTGCAAGAAGATTCAGCGCTGCTTTGAAAGAGGAGATCTTCATGGTACTGATGATGGAATCAAAGAGGCACTTGGTCCAATTTGTAAAAAGACTGCAAACCTGAAAGTGCTCTCCTTATTTAAGGGAACAGAGCAGACTGCAACAACTATCAAGGGATATCTCTGCTCAACATGGTCAGCAAGATGCTTGCAGGGGTCCTGATGAAACGACTTCAAGTCCTTGCTGAGGGAGTTTATCCTGACAGCCAGTGCGGGCTGAGAGCTGGATGCTCCAAAACTGACATGTCCTTCACACTGCGCTTGTTGCAAGAAAAAAGCTGTGAACAGGCACCTCTCTATGTAGCGTTCTTGACCTACAAAAGGCCTTTTACACAGTTAGCAGGAAAGGCAAATGCAAGATCCTGTTGAAAATTGGTTGTCCACAAAAAGTGCTCTCCCTATTTAAGGGGTTTCATGAGGGAAAGAAGGCAACTATCCAGTATGAAAATGAAACATTGTCTGAGCTTAGCATTGATACTGGCATGAAGCAAGGCTGCATCTTAGTGCCTACCGGCTTTGGCATCTTCTTCTCTATTCTTCTTAAGTGCACTTTTGGAAACAATCAATCTAGCATACTAATTGAATCGAGGGACGGACGGCAGCTTGTTTAACATCAGGCAATTTCAGAGGAAAAGATGTCACCCAACTCACTATTCGGTGATGACGTTGTGTTCATGTCTAATTCACCTGATGAATTACAGATCATGATGAATAAGTTCTCTGATGTCTGTATCAAGTTCAGCATCATAATTAATATTAAGAAAACAGTTGTCATGTCACCGGGGCACTAACGTCCTACCTAAAGTGTATGTCAATAATGAAGCTCGGAACAACGTGGATCACTTCTACTATCTTGGCTCAACTTTAACTAGCTCACTTAGCTTTGATGCAGAACTTGATGTGAGATTCGGCAAAGCCTCTGTCACCTTTGGCAAACTTACCTCCCATGTCTGGAACAACAAGCTGCTAACCCTGAATACAAAGGTGTCCATTTATCAGGCTATCAATACCCTCTTTTACAGCTGTGCAAGCTGAGTCACATACTCCAAATGGGAGAGGAGATTGAACAGCTTACACCTTCACTGTGTCAGAAAAATTCTTGGAGTCACTCAGGACCAATGGATCACTAACAATTAGATCCTTGAGAGAACCAGCCTACAGTCTATGCAAACTATGCTGGATGCTCACAGGCTTTGCTGGATGGGACACATGGAGCACAGGCCTCAAGATCGTCTGCTGAAGGTTGTGCTCTATGACCAATTCAAAAACTACCCACAAAACGGAGGAAGGCCAAAGGTCCCATACAGTGACAAGGTCAAACAGGATCTCAAGAAATTCAGCATTCCCACTGACAACTGGGAGAGCCCTGCCCACAACTGCTCAGTCTGGAGGAACCCGATCAAGACTGATGCAGTCATTGTGGAGAGTCATCAGAGAGCCCAGGCTGAGGCCCATAAGGTAAACCAGGAAGCAGAGTGTGCTCCAACCTCCAACTGGCAGCTGGACCTGTAGCCACTGTGGGGAAGGCCCTCTGCTCACGCGTTGGGCTCTTCTCCCACACTACTGCCAATCATCATTGACTGACTGACTTTGTTGTGTCTCCTTTCATCTGTCAAGATGTTGAATGGCCATATAATAGGTATGTAGATGCCCTGCAAAAGAACCAGAACAGGAATGAAAGGGAAAGGAAATCCAGAGTGTCATAGGAGGATCACAGGACAGTTTGAATACTCAGATTCACCAACTCCATACAATTGCAATGAAGAAATCCTCTTCATGTCACCCTAGTGCAGGAACCACATTGAACTTAAGGGGAAATATTTAGTTCACCGTGAAGGGCAAGAGGGAATTTAACACGACTTGCTAGAGATTTAAGTAAGGGTCTAATTCCCCACCCTTGTAATTTGGTGCCACTGCTGTCTTGCTGGCCTGATATCAATACCTTTCAGCTATATCTTCCATAATGAAGACTCACCAAAACGTTTTAATAAACAAACAAAGTATCTTCTTATCCTCTTTTCCTCAGTTCCCAAATAAATAACAAGAGATAAGAGCAAGTTCAAAGCTTGAAATAGCCACCCTTCATTAGTTAAACCACTAGCTGTTTTGCTTCCATTTGATATTGGATGAGAAATTACCAGTCACGCGACTACTGCTAAGTCATTTCTCAGAAACAAATTATAGAAACTAAGTAGCTTCTAAGATTTTTTTAAAATAATTCATTGCTCTTTATGATTAGTAGTAGAAAATTAATCAACTATCCAAAACTAAAATATTCCCCAACAAGTAAAATTATTTTCCATTTTCCATTTATTTGCATCTCTTCATATTATAGAGGCTTAACTGAATGCAGAGACAGTTGAACGTCGTATACTTATCAGCAAGGTTTAAAAAAAAACTTGATATTTCTGATGTTCAAACTATAGGAGGTTTAAAAATGGGGAATCTACTGAAAGCAGCTTTCTATTGATAAGAAATGGGATATATATACATGCATGTGCAACATTGGCATATTACCAAGACCTTGTGTTCATTTGCCATGTTGAGTGGCATATACCACTGAGTTGTAGAAATTGTGTATTACTATATGAATATAAAAATATCCCTTATGAAGAGATAATAGCATAAATCACTTTTACTATATGAATTTCAGGGATATATGGAAATCTAGTCAACCACCTTCAATACAGAACTTTTTTAAATTGTTCCCTAAATTATCTATACATATATTTTAATTCACGGAAGAACACATTAACAAAATGCTACTTCCATGACATTCTGGATGAGAATCTATCTTGTTGCAATGCTAAAAATTCTCAATCCATCAATTAAATGCAGATTCAGGGCACCATCTCATATTTCCTTGTCAAATAAATTATGTCTTACATCAAAGACCACACAGATTCCTACTTAACAAAACAGGGGAATGTCTGAATGCATCATAAATGTGAAATATGAAGGAGGACAAAATGAGACAGCCAATAAAATGGAAGATTTGTTAGTCAGCTAAAAAGTACCTTAGAAATGATGCTCCTGGCAACCAGAATTTGTGATTAAAGAAATATTCTTTAATCTGTCACTAACTTTTCCTGTAGATTGAGGTCCTATTATAATACCAAATGGCAAAAATCTTCAAAGAACAAAAAGATTATGCAAACAAAAATAGCAAATGAAAACAGGACATCAAATGTGTGTATTTCTAATCTGTATTTTGTTAGGAAAAATCTGTTTTATTTGTAAAATAAAGAAATTATAAAGGAAAAAAATTAAAGAAAAATATAAAGACACCATCCACCAGGGGGCTAAAGTAAGAAATACACATACTGTACCTCTAATCATGAAACACTGGCCTCCTTTTAAATGTTTATAGCCAGACTAATACTGTTCGTGAACCTTAATCCACCAGTGCACAACATCAGTTTTATACTAGTGTAATTTTGCTGAAATCAATGATGTTGTTTTGGCATAAAATTGATGTAATCTAACCAGGCTCATTATTTACAACTATTACCATTTATTGCTGGTGAAAGATCTCTGCTTTCTCAAAATGAGAAGTTTTACATGTCAGCCCAAGTTTCAGCAGTCAGGACTTCACTGGGAGACTTGAGTGTTCAGGGAATGCAGGACGGAGCCTCTCATCAGTATAAAATATTTTAAAAATTCCAAGGACTCCTTGCCTTCCCTATGTAGGGATGGTGTGAATTTAATAAAACATGCTAGAGGAGTTTTTTCCCTTACTAAAATTTTCTTCTGCTTCATTTTAACTTTCTGGTTCTGTTGGAAGATGTTTTCTGCTAGTTATCACTGGTCGAGTCCCCATTCTGTAAAAGGTAAACTGTCAGATATTAAACAAATCTGTACTTCACACTTTCCTCACCTGTTCATTTCCTCTCTCTTCTCTCGAGGTCTCTTGCCCAAACACACTGCTGATGTATGCTAGAAAATGCATATGCCATGACAATTCTAATGGTGATGCTCAAGGGATTAATAGACCCTGTGTTACTTTTTATGAAGTACAGGTTTAACATTACTACAATGTTGTTCTTTAAACATATGGGTGCTTAGCTGAACCAAAGTTGAAATCTGATTTTTTATTAATTTTTATTTTTTTTAGATTTCACCATCTCTAAATATGTTGTCTAGGATAGTGGCATACTTTCATTTGATACTGATTGATAAGCAGTAGCAATAGACTATATCTTTCTCTTTGTCTAGCAAACCCATTGGCCAGCATATTTAGATCCTGTTCTCCAGTGGTTGTGCAGAGAGGACAGGAAGGTACACTCTATCAGAGATAGAAAACAGTGTCTCTTTAAGAATAAGGCCTAATGGGAATCCTGGTTAGAATATAAACAACAGCCTTACAAAAAGGAGCCCAGCATGTGGTAGTGGCTTTGATAGAGGAAGGACCTTGTGGAACTGAAGGGATGCAAGTCCCAGCTGGAGAACCAATTTTTGTCTTTTGTTTTGAAATGGGGTGTTTTGGGTGTGTGAATCAATTAGAATTATTTTTTTAAAACAAAATCAATTGAGACAGCACATCTTAAACCAGGTGCTCTGTGTATCCTGCCAACCCCACATTACACCAAACTATTTAATAGTATGGTTGTCTTCTGAGGCAAGGGAAGCCTTTACTTAGATTGATGACTCAAGGATTAAGTCAGACAAGTAATTTAATCTAACTAAATCACTGAATACATGGTATCTACCATAGTGAGGATAGTTGGGCGCCCCAAACCCTATTTGGTGATTATTCTTGCCAATAATTTTGAACAATTAAATAAATATTAGTCCTACATCCTCTTAAATAGATTTTAAAGCCAGAAGAGATCATTCTGATCATCTAGTCTGTCCTCCTGCACAACACATACGATAGAATTTCACACAGTAATTCCTGCATCAAGCCCATAACTTCTCGTTAAATTACAGCAAAGACCATCTTGATTTAAAGTCTTCAAGTGAAGGATAATCCACCAGGTCCCTAGGTAAATTGTTCTAATAACTAATTCCCTCACAGTTAAAATTTGCACCTTATTTCCAGTCTGAATTTGTTTTTCTTCAGCTTTCAACCATTGGATCTCATTATACCTGAGTCTGCTCAGGTATCAAGGGTTCTCTAGTATTAGAAATCCTCTTCATCAGGTCAACTTTTAACCTTCTCTTAGATAAACTACATAGATTGAGCTTCTTTAAATCCTCTGTGCAAGACAGGTTTTCCAGACCTCAAATTATTCTTGTAATTCTTTTCTGAACCTTTCCCAGTTTGTCAACATCCTTTTTCAAGTAGAGGAACCAGAACTGGTCTTGTGTCCAGTATTCCAGTAATAGTTTCACTGTTGTATCCAGGGTTGTGCCATCTTCCTACTTCTGCTCAGTATTCATATTAGCTCATATTAGCTAATCATATTAGCTCTCTTAGGTGTGGCATCATATTGGAACCTCATGTTCAGGTGGTTATCCACTATGACCCCCTAAATCCTTATCAGTTACTGCTTTCCAGAGTAAAATCCTTCATCCTAATAACCCTGAGTGTGTTACTGAGGGATCCTCACTATCTTCTCCTGTTCTTCTTTCCATCCAAGAACTCTATCATCCTCCATACTGTCCACACAAATAAAAACCTCATGAAGAAAAAAACAAAACTGATTTTTTTTAAATTTCCAATCTATGATGAAATAAATGCCACTCATTATGACTCTTTAAAGCTATATCAGTAGATCTATCAGCATTTGCTGTAGTATCTTCTGGATGAAAAGATAAGATAAAAGGAAAGTCATGAGCAGGAAAAAAAACAATTCCACAGCATAATTAAGAATTATTTTCTCTGAAGGATCTTCCTCCCAAGAGAGCAACAGCACATGGCATGTTGCCTAGATGGATCAGCAAACACAGCGTAAACATATGCATGAACGTAAAAGAAAACATATATTGTATCAAAATGTAGTGTAGTGGGAGTGGCAAATATAAGGGTAGTTCATGATCTACTTATAATGGTTGATCAAATGACTCCATTTGCATGTGATCTTGTGAAATGGAGGTCTTTTTGTTTAGAAACCTGAATTTACAGTAATATATTCTAGGTTGCATTTAAAAAACAGGTGAATTAACAAATCTACTTTACCTATGGGGTCAAATGACAATGAAGTTCTTGGTACCTTTTGAATAAAGATCTATTACAGTAATTACTTCTGCCACTAATTCAATGTACATAATAGTTACATGAGTATCATTGAGCATTGCACATTGTCTTGTTGGATCAGCAAAGAGTATGCTACAGTAATCTGAGAAGGAGATTCACATCCTGGGATGCTTCATTGATATTTTCAAAGATAAACAAATGAAAATACTCCGGCACTGGAGAGGCAGGAATGCACTCTCATACACAGAACACCTGAAAACTGTACGGTATGTAACTTATGATTTTGTTTATGGTGTACTGCACCTGTACACTTCTGGGAGTCTTCTGTCTGCAGTTCAGTCAACTGCATCCTGTTACAAAGAAGAGATATACTGTGCTCTCTCACAGAGACTTCTGTTTTTGTTTCAAAATGGAAAGTAAAGCTAAAATCACTTAAACTCCCATATATACTATCAGTGTTTCTTTGTGTGTGAAAAATGTAACCCAAACCATGGCAGCCTTAGAAGAAGAGCTATACTGGGTCAGACCAAAGACCCAGTAGTTTTCTGACAGTGTCCGATGCCACATGTTTCAGAAGAAGAGAACAGAACAGGGCAATTTATCAAGTGATCCATCCCCTGTCGTCCAGTCCCAGCTTCTAGCAGTTGGAGGTTTAGGGACACCCAGAGCATGTGTTATATCCCTAACCATCTTGGCTAATAGCCATTGATGGACCTATCTCCATGAACTTACCTAATTCTCTTTTGAACATAGTTATAGTCACAACATTCCCTGGCAATGAGTTCCACAGGCTGACTGTGCATTGTGTGAAAAAATACTTCCTTCTGTTTGCTTTAAACCTGCTGCCTATTAATTTCATTGGGTGACCCCAGTTCATGTGTTATATGAAGGGTAAATAACACTTCCTTATTCACTTTCTCCATATCTTTCATGATTTTATAGATCTATATCATATTTCCCCCTTAGTCGACTCTTTTCCTGGATGAATAATCCCAGTTTTTTAAATCTCTCCTCATGGCAGCTGTTCCATACCTGTAATCATTTTGTTGCCTTTTCTGTACTTTTTCCAATTCTTTTTTTTTTTTTTCAGATGACATGATCAGAACTGCACTCAGTATTCAAGGAATGGGCATACCATGGATTTATATAGTGGCATTATGACACGTTTATCTTATCTATCCCTTTCCTAATGATTCCTAATATTGTTCGCATTTTTGACTGTTGCTCCACACTGGGCAGATGTTTCCAAAGAACTATCCACAATGACTCCAAGATCTCTTTCCCGAGTGGTAACAGCTAATTTGGATCCCATCATTTTGTATGTATAGTAGAGATTATGTTTTCCAATGTGCATTACTTTGCATTTATCACCAGTGAATTTCATCTGCCATTTTCTTGCCCAGTCACCTTCTGAGATCCCTTTATAACTCTCTTTGCAGTCTGCTTTGGACTCAACTATCTTGAGTAGTTCTGCATCATCTGCAAATTTTGTCACCTCACTGTTTACTCCTTTTCCAGATCATCTATAAAAATGATGAATAGCATTGGTCCTAGTACAAGTCCTTGGGGGATCCCCCTCTTTACCTAATTCCACTGTGAAAACTGACCATTTATTCCTACCCTTTGTTCCTATCTTTTAACCAGTTACTGATCCATGAAAGGACCTTCCCTCTTATCCCATGAGTCCTTGCTTTGCTGCAGGAGCAAACTCCCTCACCTTTCCCTTTAGTCAAAGGCTTTCTGAAAGACCAAGTACACTATTAAAAACTAGATATGCTCAAAAGAAAAGTCCATCTGTCAACTGCAAAAGAAATCAAAATGAGAAGGTTCCTTTCTATATCCCTCTTTCCTACACTGTATAAAACCAAATAAGGATGATATAACATATTTTATACAGCATCTCCAATATACAGCAGCTACTATTAAAAGCTTAACAGTTACCACCTGACTCTACCTACTTTTACAATAAAAATACACCTGTAATATAATTTATATGCACATGATCACACAAGGTGAAATCCTAGCCCCACTGAAGGCATTGCAAACTCCCATTGACTTCAATGGAGTCAGGATTTCACACATAGTGTATATATAAATACATATACATCCTCCACCCATGAAGCTGTTAGAGGGCTTATCTTCTTTTAAATATAGTAAATGTTGTACTAAACAGGTTGACAAATTCTCTATTGTTGAGCACTTTTTCACTGTATTTTATTTCCCTTTTGAAGTTTTATATACAGAACAATCACCCAAATTACACTTTTTAAAATTATCTACAATGCCATTGAGCAGGACTGGGAAGAATAGACACAAACAGTATCAGCTGGTCATTACAAATAAAAATATAATGGTAGGTATTTTTATTGACATGTACAAAAAAAACTTCTTACAAATTCAAAGTAATGAGTTTCTTATCCAAGCCTCACTGGCCTCAGAAAATTAGATAATTGTTCTGAGGGCAGAATTATATATATATATATATATATATTTATCAACAAATATCTGCTTGGTTGAGCCACTTTAGATTTATACTCCAAATAGCTGAACACTATTTAAATTAAATTTAAAGTAGAAATCAGGTGCTAGTGTGCTACTCCTCCCCAGCTACATGCTTCTTGACCTTGAACTTCAGAGCAGCAGCTATAGAAAACTGCCACTCTAGAAGGTACCACTTTGGGGGACAGTGGAAAAATTAAATAATCAAATCCATTATACTCAGTAGCTCCTTAGCAGTATATTGAAACCTGTTTCAAAAGGTGAATTATCTTATAGAAAATTAAATCTAGTTTATCTACAGTGATTTAACTTAAATTCATTCTCCTTTTAGAGATCTACCAGTCCCAGGTGTGTTTCCTATCTTAAATATAGGGGAATTCATATTTTAAGTGCAGCTACTATATGCTGAGTGTTAGGAACTGATTTCTAATACCATCAGTAGTATGATTACAAGGCAGAGGTTTTCAAACTCTCTTCCAGGGAGCACTTGCTGGTGGTCCACACCAAGCTGATTGGCTGCATGAAACCCAGCCTGCTTGCTTTTGAAATCCATAACAAAACTCTCACTTAATCAATTGGTGCAGGATCATGCCTAGGGTGTTGGCATCGTCTTCTGGTGTCCATGCTCTTCATTTTAAAAAGCAACCTGGATACCCATGAATTTAGATGGAAACAAAGAGGATCCAGTCTAGCTGTCCCCTCCCCCTCCCTTCCCCAGTAGTCATTTCTACATAAAGAAGGGAGGAGAGAAAACAAGGAGCTGTACTCAGAGACCAAAGTCACTAGCAGAACAGTTTAAAATAACCAAATACCTAATGTTCTTCCATGTAAGCAACTGTTATAGTTGCTGATGGTATGTGACTACCAATAAAAAGGTTTGTGTGCCCACCAGTGGAAGTGGAGCAGATCCAGGAGACAATCCTTCTATTACGGTGTAGGCTGCACTGTGAAAAGATAGTGGTGGTTAAGAACTGCATGTAAAGGACTGCACACAAGAAGATTTGACAAGATGTAATAAGTTCCATTGGTCCTGCAAACCTCAGGAGCAATGCTGCATATTCTTGAGCACCATCTAATGGGATCTTATCCTTAAATATCTATCTATCTATCTATCTATCTCCACTCCTGCTCCTATTTGTCCTCCCCTATTAGTCAGATTTAGCATTTATGTGACTTGTAAATTAAGAGTGATCCCTCTTTTAGATTAGTTTATCTGTACATGAAGTCCTGATGCAACCTGACTGGAGATTTATTTTCCATATAGTTAAAATATTACATTTCTCTAAACCTTTCCTTTTTTTTCAAAAAAGAAAATTAAACTGACATCCTTCGGGCTTGATTCTCTTTGAATTGGAAGGGGTAGGGGCAAGGTTAATTGTTAGCAGTTCTGTCTGTGTGTCATCTGCAACTGACCACTGGGTTCTTTCAGTCTGACACCCTTTTGGTGGTGGCATTCAGCACGCTGAGGCCAGAAAAAGGGTTTATTACCATTTAGTAGCTTTAATAAGGCAACAATACTTGCAACTCAGATGTGCAATGTCCACATTTTTGCCATACTCAGCCGCACAAAAAAAGTATCTCTTCCATTTTGTCTTCTTTTGCACCAGACTCTCTACACTTCATCTTATTCTAAAACTAGTTACTGGCATTTTAAAGACATCTACAAGATGCTGCCAGTGGTTACTTACTTAGAGCATCTCTAAAGGCAAAAGAATTGTGTATTCTCACTTCAATACATGCTGTTTCACAATTCCTACATTATAAGACACAGTGCAGCTGAATCTGTCTGCCTCAAACCAAGAATTATGAGTCTGTGAATTTGTTTCAGTAAATTAATCCTCCTCCTCTCTCCCCCGAACCTTTGTCCAAAATCCATACTAACCCACAAATCTTTCCTGAAGTTTGGAAAGATTTCAGTTAATATTTTAGTTTAGTTTTTGCACACCTCAGCATAGTGACTATATTTAAGCAATTATCAGCTGAACTGAACATGTCTCAGTACCTGAACATCTGCTGCACACAAAGCAAACAATCCCCAAAGTCCTGTCCCAACATGCACTTGGTTGACATGAAAGCCTAGGATGAATGGATGGATGGATTGATTATTTGGGGGCCATTTCTTCTATCCTTGTTCCAAAGTTCTGAGCAGAAAACTGGAGAGGTCCTCCCCAAGCTTCCCTGCACTTCCTCTTATAACTAGAAAGCTATTCCCATGCCATTTTTTACCAGACCAAACCCAGGAAGTACTAAAAATCTCATGTTGTGGAGGCACTTCAAGCCCAGAGATGTTCAGAAAAGCTTCCAGGTTAAGAATTTCAAAGCAGTGCAGTTAAATTTAGTTAAACTGAACTTTTGGATACCTATCTAAACCAAAGTGGATTGTAAAACTGTTTTGAGGTCTCTTCTTAGTGATAAGAACATAGCCTTTTATTTCTATATGACCTGCTTTTGCAGCTGACTTTTACTGTCCGCTACCCACGCTAGTTTATTAGTGGCTAGGCCTTGCTGCTGGCTAAATTGCAATTCTCAATCCCATGTGATTAATGATGACATGTTACACTAAAACTTTTATCAGAAAAATCAAATCCAAGTTTTATAATTTTTATTAACCTCATTTTTGTCCTTCTCGGTAATTCTCCTTGGGCCCTCCCCATATGCAGGCAGAGAAGGACAAAACTGACATAGAAGCAGGGTGATACTCTAGCATCCTCCTCTACCCTGAGAAGCCCCTTTATTGGAAACACATGTGGTCAGAACTCTGTGTGTTTGCAGGTCATCCTACAGGAAGGGGGCATGAAACTGGGAAGCCAACTACTCTCTCTGGTATGATTCCCTCAACCATTGGCGGATTTCTGAATAGTGATCTGTGTAGAAGTTATTGCTGGTTAGACTCACCCTGTTTGGCATTAGGAGGAGGAGGTGACAATCAGTTTCCAGAATGGGAGAGCCCATAGCAGGAAGGCTTGAGTGATCTTGCAGAAAGCGCAGCCATGAAATTCCCACTTTTGTTACGTTTTACTCTGAATGTTTCTTTTTCAAAGATAACAATCTTTTTTTTTTTTATCACAGTTGTTCCCTGAGATTTAGGGTTTGGGATATATCGCAGGGAGTTACAAAGTATCAGATGGTATGTCTTTGGGGCAGGGACCAGCTTTTCATTAAATGCATATATGATGTCATGGGCCCTGATCCCTGATAGGAACTGTGGCAGTACAAATATATTATCATCATGTGGTTCACCACATCAGATTTCGGAAGGCTTCAGCAGGAGCTATGCAAAAAATGACAACACAGAGTCAGGGTCGGATTATGGCTGGTTGTGAATAGGTGAACAAGAGGGGACAGGGCTGCAAAGGAGCCCATGGAGGCGGCAGCCACGCTCCTGGTCATTGCAACCCCGAGTGCAAGGACGGGGGGGTCGTATTAGTAACACCAGCAATGCAAGACACTCCAGTGTCCATCCCCACCCCCAACATGGGGTGGCAGATTGAAGCTTGTGGAAGAGGGGGGAACGGGGCATGCTTCTGAGCATGAGTTTAGTACTTGTGAAAGGTACCAGTTCACTGGCTTTTATCCAGATACCTCAGAGGGATATCATGGGCAGGAACAGTGCCACATTGCCCAACAAATATGCTTCAAGACTGGATCTTTCAGAAATGGGTTGAGGTTGGGATTGTCAAAGAAACCCAAGGCTGCATTGAATTTCAATTGAAGTTGGGTGCCTAACTCCCTAGGCTCTTTTGAAATCCCCACCTGAGATTATAGTACAGTTCCCATACCCATTCAGTCTTGATATCACCCAGAGACTGCAAGCAAGGCTACCTGCTGTGGTGATGGTGGTGTGATTATGGACACCAGTCCACTGGAAAATATGTTAAGACCAACTCACTGCAATATAGTCATCAATTAATATTAACTTTTGGTTAGGATGAATGTCTAAAATGCTCCTGTAGACTATTACCAATCCCCTGAGCTATTCATTTCCTCTGTGACTATATTTTTAACTAAAATATTCAAGTGACTCTGAATTTTCCCCACACTTAATTCTTGGGAAATTACCATCAAAAGTCCTACAATGTTAGCCAAATATAAGGCTATATGGATAAAGCATATCCCAAAGATTTTGTATATGATGCAGGGATAGAACATACATTTGACATATGAGTTAACTGCCACTGTCAAATCACAACATCGTTTTCTTATCCTGCTCAGTTATCTCCAACCTGACTTGTGTAGAATTGTCTCCAAGTACAAAACCAGATGTCTTTAAGGCCTTTCCTGAATATAAATATTTTAATGCTGAATCAGTCCCAGTATGTATGTTACTCCAGTTTTATAGCAGTGTTACTAAGCTGAAATCAATGGAGTTATAACAGTGTAAAATCTGAGTAACACAGTGGTGAATCCAGCCCATCATTTGTTGTAGGCCATTGTCCACAACAGACTGAGAGGACAACAGGCCACAAAACTAATAATAATTAGGACTCCTACCTGAGGTGAAAAGCTATTGCCTTATGGAACTATTTTCCAATCATCATCTTTCCAGCTGAGCTGGACTAGTGATGCTATAAACTGGCAATTAAAAGACTCAAGTTTAGAAATACATTCAAGCTTCCCAGGTCCCACAATGGCAAAGGTTAAGTGGATTATGTGGAGATAATTCACTCCACTCTAGGGGGAGGGTGCTGATTGCCTTGTTTGTTGGTTACCTCCCTCTTCCCACTTCACTTTCTGATACTTATTATAGTAGTGTCAACATTACAACTTTGTCAACAGTGAAGTGGGAAGAGGGGGGGAAAAAAACATAGAAAACCTTCCCAAGGGACATTGCAATTACGAACTGAGAGATTCCAGCACTGAATTATATTTATAGATTCTACCCTGATTGCAGCTCTGAAAAGGAGCCAGGAAGTCAGGAATTATTCTCATTTAACATTTTTTCATATTTCACCATTTCTACCAGTAATCTAGATCAACAAGTAAATAAATGGCAGTTTTTTCAAGGGGGGAACATTACTAAGAATGTTAATATTATATGACTAACTACTACACTACCACATTCAGTCTGAATAAGAACCACCCATTACACCTCTAGTTGTGTGGCAACACCTACGTAGTGTTTCCAATTAACTTTGTACGTTTTTAATCAGTGACAAATGCATTTTTTTAAATTCAATTTGCCTTTTATTGCAGCACCTATAAAATGCCTTGCAACATTCCGGAACTTTGTGAACGTTTTACTTGTTACTGACATAATGCAGCTGTCGGACCTACAACAAAGGCTAAGGTTTATGAGCAACCCGAATTAGGATGTAGGTTAAGCAATTAAAGTCCAAGAAGAGAAGAAAAGAAAAGATAACTCTCCAAAAACTACACTTGCCAATGTCCAAAAGTGTACTGCAGAGCATTCTGCACATAGGAACTGTAGAAATTAAAATGTTTAGAAATGCTAAGGAAACTACATTCTCTTTTTAACACCCTATGCCGAGAGAGTTAGGTAAGTGAAAAGGTCAAGCAGATTTCATTAATAAATCTACACTGCTATTTGTTTTCTTTTTAATCAGATTCAAATGCATCCTGTTAAAGAGCCAAGTGATTAGATCGTAAATCTGGATGTCCTTGAAGATGATGAAGGAAATGCTTATCTGTAAAACAATCATCACACTGCCAGTTCTTCATCTGCACATTTTTACAGGTGCTGAGAAAATGGTTTAATTTCAAATCACTTGCTAGATTTGCTGGGTATAAATAGAATACTTACAGGATTTCTAGTTAAAAGAACAGTTGATTCAATTGTGATATCTGGAAATAAGACATGTTTACTTTTCTATTTCTAAAATAGAGGTATTGAAGCAATCTAGTATGTTCAGAATAAATGGGAATTAATATTTCATTTTAGTGATATTTGACAATTCAATACATTGTGAGCCAACCTCTACTTTCATTTACATGCAACCCCATTGAACTCAACACTTCTGAGTTGAGTAGCATCACATAGATGTAATTGAGTATAAACTGGCTTTACTATACTTTTAAAAGTGTGAAGGGAATCTAATTTAAAACTATTAATTATAATTTAATTTGTAGAGATCATGATTCTGCAGGATTGGGACCAGCATATTTATTATTCTAACACTTTAAAGAAGGATATTATTTTAATTCCTGCTTTGCGTGTTCTGGATCATGCAGATGATTTGTCACTTACTCTGTTTGAATCCAGATCATGGATTTGGCTATGGTTACCACCAAACAGCAAATATTACTATTGCAGTGCTAAAAAGAAGTTGGGAAATAAATCTCCATTTGGATTTCTAGCCTTACTAAAACAATAAACTCTCAGATTTATAGACATTCTTACTATCAGAAGGAGATATGAGATATTTTGCATTGGATGAAACAAGTTTTGCAATTTCTGAGATGGCTGCTTGATTCTCTTTCTTTCACCTTAGCCTAATGTTTATTAAAATTAAATATTTTTATTTCTGTGGTGTTGATTAAATAATACCATAGACCTCGATAGAGTTGCCACACGCAATGGCTGAGCACTGGTATTTGTAAGATCAGAATCTAGTTCAGTGGGGACTGTTTCATTGACTTGAGTAGGAGCAGAACAGGCCCTATATCCCAAGACTGTACTGTATAGTTACTGTATAAGCCCTCAAACCTGCAAAGACGAGCATGTTTATAACTTTATGCTCTGTGAGTAATCCCACTGAAGTCAATGGAGGCGCTCATATGCATAAAGTTAAGCATTTGTATTTCACATTTTTATTTAATGTAATATATTTTCACGTCCTTTATTAGAGTCTTCTATAGCTGAAAAGAGACTATGAAAATTATAATAATTTTAATAGATTGGTTTTTTTAAAGGTATCATCCATATTTGTTCATTACAAATCATCATCGGTAGATTGACTTAATCCATAATTAAAACAGACATATCTACATTTTACTAGACACCATTTTCTTTAATTCAAGATTATAAACTTTACTGTTATTTGTTCTGTTGTAGATCCTGTGACCTCTTGCCCATAAACACAAATATTAACTTAAGAGGTCAGCAAGCCATTGGTGAACTGCATGCAGAGAAGATTAAAAGAAACAGTACAAAATCCTCTCCTGGGAAAGATCAAATGGCTAATGCAACCTAAACCACTACAGTTTAGCCCAGTGGGAGGGGAGGGGAATGGGACACCTCCGCTATAATTAACACCTTGTAGTTGCACTCTCCATTGCTTCAGACAGATTGTACTCCATTATGGGATTAAGAAAACACAAATTAGCAGTTGCTCAGTACTTTGAAACCTGAAATCAAAAGTAGCATCTTAATTAATACAAAGCAACTAACATTGTTAAGTGCTATGAAGTGGTCATGAAGGAATTCAGCACTCATGCAATAGCCCCATGATTTTCATATGCACGTGGTCAGCTGTAGGTCTGTTAAGCAATTAATTAAATATACAAACAAAACTCTATTTCTGCACTGATAGCTAATAATAAAGAGTCAAATCCTTCAGTCCTTACTCAGATAAAATTCACACTGGAGTGGGCTAGAACTGCATTGTTTACCCCAGAATTTGGAGCAAAAATCATTATCCATCTAATTGCCTTCTAATTGTTTGAAGCTTCCCCCTCTGTGTTCTTGAAATTATTTCTCCAACTCCTTGTCCTTAGGAGCTCATTACTTCAGTCAATGTCACAAAAAATAAAATAAGTTTTATTTATATGGACAACGTGGAGCACGTCCACTGAAGGAATTGTGGCGCCTTCTCTATTGATTTGGGGTGCTAGACAAATGTCTGGGAAATATAAAAGCTGAAAGGCTTGCAGAGATAGATACTGCTTTCCTGACTTGTCTTTCAGAGTTGACAGGAGTGTTGCTGGTATGTTCTGTACTGTGATCAGATATCCTTATGTAATATGGTCTGCTCCTTGCACCTCTACTCCATCCTGTACATTCATTTGTCATGGCACAGGTCAGTGTCTATCCCAGTGGTTCCCAACCCGTGGCCCACTTCTGGCCCACAGGGTCTTTCAAAGTGGCCCGCCACTGCCCTCCCGCTGACTGCAGAAGGGAGCTGCTGCCTAAGGACCCAGGCGGAGTGCGTTGCTGTGGGGCTACAAGACTGGTGCAGGTTCCTTGCTGCAGCCAAGGGGACCAGAGATCAGCACTCCCCTCTTACTGGCTGCAGCAGACACAAAGTGCTTTGCCTGGATCCCACTGATCTCCCCTCCCCCTGGCTGCAAAAGGGAACCACTGCCTAGGGACCCAGGTGGAGGGCACGGGGCTACAAGATGTGTGCATCACAAGATTCAGGTCCTCGCTGATGTGGGGGGGGGGGGGGAAATGAGGTGGGAGGAGCTGCTGGAGGAGACTGGTGGCCCTTCAGAGTTGTAAAAATTATATCTGTGACCCTCGAGCCAAAAAGGTTGGGAACCACTGGTATCCAGTTCTTTAGCCTGTTGGATAAAAAATCATGTTGCGTGACTAACCAGTGCGAATGTCATATGTTGCCACTACATTTATTTTGCCATTTACCATGTATGTATCCTGTTTAGGTTAATATCCTGCCATTGGACGAGGTGGACCAAGGCTCTGAGATGGCACAGAGCTTTCTCTCTCTCTCTATCAGGTGCTCGGCTGACTGGTTCTTGCTCACATAAGTCAGGGTTTAAACTGCCTGCCATATGGGGAAGTTGAGAAGAAATTTTCCCCCAGGACAGGCAGTGAACTTTGACAGGGGCGGGTCGCCTTCCTCTGCAGCGTGCGGGTCACTTGCCAGGATTATCTGGGTATATCACACTTAATCACTTCCCTGCTATTGCAGGGGCCTTGCGCATGGGTGCACCTTGTCCCTTCTGTTCTCTGCCTGTGGCACATAATAATCTAGACTCTTGTGGGCTGTAATACTTTGGTCTCATTTTCATTGGCTAGTGTGCGGGTGCTGCATGTTGTTGGCAGCCTATACAGGAGGTCAGAAAAGATAATCTGGCGGTCCTTTCTGACTTCTAGTGCACATTGCCATGCTGGTTAGATTGGAGGGGGCATTTGTTATATTGTTTGACATCAATATGTCAAAATCATAATAATCCATGTGGGATATGCCATGTCAGGAACTGTTAGAAAGGCTATAACGTGCTAAATAAGATGACGATGGTTATGTTCATGTGTTATATGTGAGATGGAAGTTATGGATATGGTTGATATATCTGTGTTTCAAACTATGCTGTATAAGACACACCCCAGACAGAGAGGTGGCAGGACAATAGCCCGCTTAATGGCCCATCAAAACCTTTACAGAAGCAAAGGGCCCAGGAAGAAACTAAAGGCATACCTGAAGAGTTACCAGGATTGGCCCATGTGCCTCTGGACTCCATTTTAGTTCTTGTAACATTCCACAAGGCAGCATGGCCAAGGCCAAAGGGTATATAAGGCCAAGCCACAGAATCCATTTTGTCTTTAATCCTGTTCAGCTACAGACTCAAACCTACCTCTGGATCATTTCATTTGCAACTGACCCGAAGGACTAAGACCCATCCAGGTATTGGATGTATACCAGAGGAACTGTACAAGCCTGCAAACTCCACAATTCTTCTAGAAACCTGACGTATATGGACTTTCAATCATTTGTATGTATCTGATTTGCTTTGACCCTTTAACATTTCTCTCATGGTTTGTTTCTTTCTTTTTACAATAAACCTTTAGTTTTAGTTACTAAAGGATTGGCTGACAGCATGGTATTTTGGGTAAGATCCAAACTTATATTGATCTGGTGCTGTGGCTGACCCTTTGGGGTCAGAGGGAACCTTTTTAGTAAAGAGCATAGAGTTTAAACAACTGGTCTCTTTACTGGACCTAGTGCTGATTGGGAGCCAGAGGCTGAAATGCAGTAAAGGGGGCTGCGTGTATTTGTGTACTGGCTTCTTGATAACCGGTTTGGGAATCAGAAGCCTAGTTTGTGGCTGGTTGGGAAGTCTGACTTCAGTGTCACCCACCAGTGTTGGGAGAATCTGCTCTCCTTTTACAGCCTGCCTTGACCTTGGCATTATCAGGTGGCTACCCTGGGCACGGGACAGGTCACACACATCAGGTTGTTATTTTGTTTATTTTTTTTAAGTAGGAGAAGAAATAAAATATAATCAGGGCCCCATGTATTGCATGATTCTGAGACAGTGGAATTTGTCAAGGAATTCTCCCTTTGCTGCAGAATTGTGCTGCAGAATCTTCAGCTTTTGTTTTTGGTTAAAAAAAAGAAAAAAAAACATGCTTCTTGCTCTTATGGTTGCAGAAAGCCTTGAAAACATGAACAGACTGTAAACCTGTACAGCCATGTCTTCCTGAGTTTCAATAACCCAAAGTGAAACTATGCTGCAGAAGCCATCTAGTGATGCTGAGAGATGCAAGTGTCCATCAAACTTCTGAAGTTTTTACAGTTTCGCTGGCAAGGTACTGTCGGATATACTTACTGAGGCTCAGCAGCTGGAGGAGTAATTCCTGTTCATAGGACTACATCCTGTGTTCAGTAACCTTTTCCAGTGGATCTTTACTGACTGCAGGGTGACAGTGTATCTGAGAGGAGAGTTTGGATCAAAGGCTGCAAAATTGCCCATTTCTTCCATCACTGAGATCACAAAGATGTGCAAATTTTTTTTCCAGCCCCTCCAGATTCAGTTCTCAGGAGAAACTGTTTTTGATAACATAAACTTGTTCTGAACAATTCCTCCTTCCACAGATAAGGTTAATGTTTTCCTTTAACTTGCTCTGTTATGCTTAGGGGTTGTATAATACAGATTAGTATTTTAGTGTTGCTTACCATATGTGTGTACAATTTTATGTAGGGAATGTGTGACTAAAACCTGAGCAATAAACTCTGTGTCTTCTCAGACAGAATTGTATTTGCACATTATATTTAGTCTGGTCGCTAAGTGGCACAGGTATTTATATATCATGACAAAATTTGGTGGAGCTACAGTATAGTCACATTTGCAATATTAAATAAAAATGTCTGAAAAGCTTCCTTTATGCCATGGCAAATTTACATAAATGAAAGAAAACAGTAAGTTCTGCTCGGTAATAGGTATAAATTCAAAGCAAAAAATAGTCAATTATTTGTAGTAACAAAGATCTTCTAAGGAATTAGCTTAGAACCAAAACACACACAATGGTCAGAAGGCAATATCCCATGACAGTGAAATTATCTATGGAAATAGCAATTCCTCTTCCGGAATGTAGACTGGAATGGCTTATAGATCCAACATTTTCCACCAGTAAAGGAACTGAAGGAGTCAAACACACAAGAATCTTGTTTTACTCACAGTAGTATTGCATCATCTGCCATTAACCACAAATGTATTTTAATCAGTGATAATAACAAGGAGCTATTTTAAGAACAATTAGTAATTGTTTCATTTCATTATGCAGTGGCAATAGAGGGCCACTCGCATATTTTATTAAGCCTTGTGAATTCTCTTTCCTTTCTGAAAATTAATTCCTTCCATATGCTTTAAATATTTGACGCCACCTGAAAATGAAAAAGAATAGAATGTGTTAAATATACCATTTATGTGTGATTCAAATGCTCTTTCATGGGGTGGGTACTAAATGACAAAGCACTTTGCAAACATGAATTAATGATGTTCAACACTCATCAGTTATTGTTATTCCCAGAAACATCACTTCTGGAGAATGGGAGAGGCAGGGAGTAATAACCCTAGAAATGAATTAGGCTAACAATTAAGAGGTACTGAAAGGATGGTAAACAAAAGACCTGACCCAGCTGTGCTGCTAATTTCCCACCACCTTTTGTTCAAAGATAACTGAGATGATGCTTGCCTAGTAGAAAAGAAGCCTCATTACTTCTACCCACACCACATTAGGCGTAAAGTACAGAATAAGCATCAGGCACAATCTTACAGTCCTTTCTCAGGCAAAATTGCCATTCAGAGAAAGGGCAGGTCTACACTGAAAATGCTGCATCAGTGCAGCGTCAGCGCTTAAGTGAAGATGCTCCTACGCCAACAGGACAGCTTCTGCCATCGGCGTAGTTAACCCACCTCTGCAAGAGGCGATAGTTATGTCAACAGGAGAAGTTCTCTCATCGACATAGTGCTGTCTACCCTAGGGGGTTAGGTCAGTATAACTATGTCGCTCAGGGGTGTAGATTTTTCACATTGCTGAGTGATGCAGTTATACCAATATAAGTCTGTAGTGTACACTTGGCCAAAGACTGAAGGTTTGAATCCTTTGCTTTCACCTATTACAGAGGTTCAGTTGGAAGCAAAGCCATTGATCAGATAAGCTGCAGAGAAAAATTCTGCTGATCTGGCTATGGAGGGATGGCTCGGCCCTTGAGGCCCCTACTTTACTGAAGCTGAAGAGCTGGCCTAAAAGAATTAACTTGATGCATATTGCTGAGTTCAGTGACTTCTGGCTGAGTAAAGACTAGAAGATTTGGCCAACAGTGTTTTATAATGAATATCGTTATAACAAAATTTTGCATTTCTATAGCACATTTCACAGGGGGCCTCCAAGCACCAGTTTATTATTGCAACACCCCTGTTAGGCAGACAAGCATTATCACCGTTTTATAGCTGGGTAAACTGGTGGCCAAAGTGGTTAACATGACATGCTCAATGTCATACAAAGAGGGAATAGACAAGCTGGGAGCTGAACCTAGAGAATTGGTTCCTTGTGCTCTAACCACTAGAAACATTTCCTTTTAAAGCATTATTGTGCTAATATAAATGATCTATTATATTCGTGGTTTGTGTTCTAGAATAACCTCTTACACAAGATCTGGAGAGTTTTTTTCTGGACGCAGCTATTGAATGTTGATGGATGATTTCAGGCCACTTTTGGGGTTTGTTTGGCCACTTCTTATTTTCCAGAAACTTCTCTGACAGTTCTTCTGTGTGTACCAGACTGCAAGTGAGACAGGAATTAAAAATATATATATATCCTGTGTAGCAAAAAATTGTTTTGCACTATGATAAACAAAGTAAGTGGCTAAAAATTGTCACAACTACCTAGCTATATTAATTAATCTTTCAAGGAGGAGATGACTGTAATAAGCACAACAGACATATAAATATAGAGAGAGACAAGGTGGTCCAATATATTTTACTGGGCCAACTTGTATTGGTGAAAGAGACAAGCTTGTGAGCTACACAGAGCTCTTCTTCAGATCTGGGAAAGGTACCCAGGGCTTGTCTTTATGTAAAGTGCAGGGCTGCCATCATCCTTTGATGAAGATGTTACAAAGCCAACGGGAGAGCTTCTCCCATCAGTGTAATTAATCTACGTCCCAGAGAGGCAGTAGCTATGTTGACAAAGGGCTGTCTACACGGGATTAAGTCAATATAATTACATTGCTCAGGATGTGGATTTTTCTCACCCCTGAGCAAAGTAGTTGTCCCAATATAGGTCGGTAGTATAGACTTAGCTCAGACTGTGATAGCTAAATACAAGGTGGAACAGATTGTTTAGCATAAGTGGTTAACGCATATTGTAAGGAACAGTTCAAAGTGAAGTGCCTGTTAACATCTTTGCAGTAATAGGACAAAAAAGGAGGGTTAGTGGATTACAGATTGTTTAATAAACTATAAATCCAGTATCGTTATTCAAACCATGACTTTTAGTGTCTAGAAAATTTATGAATTTAAGCTCTCAGGCTTGTCTTTTGAAGGTGTTATGCAGATTTCCTTTGAGGATGAGGACTGAGAGGTCAAATATGGAGTGAACATTTTGTGAAAAGCGTTCATCCACAGGTGATATAGTGTTTTTGTCCTTTATCACTTTTCTGTGTGTGTTCATTCCAGAGCATAGTGGTTGTCTGATTTCACCCACTTAGTTGTTGATGGGGCATTTAGTGCACTGGATGAGGTATAGGTCATGTTGTGATGGGCATGTGTAGGACCCGTGGATCTTGAAAAGTGTGTTTGGGGGGGGGTGGTATTGATCATCCTAGCAGTGGAGATAAGTCAACGGGTTTTGTATCTGTTGTTATGGCAGGGTCTGGTGCTGCTTTGAGTTGGTGGGTCTTGGCCTCGGGGGCACTTGCATCTGATGAGCTTGCTGAGTCTGGGGAGTTGTTTGAAAGGCCAGAAGAGGGGGTGCAGGAAAGACTTCTTTCAGGATGTGGTTCCCGTGAAATATGAGTAGTAACTGTTTGATGATACTATGATGCTGGTAAGCCAGATGCCACCTCTTGTCAAAACAGTAGGAGTCAGCTGAGCACTGACAAATTCATAGCTGGAAACCAGATCAGCTCTCCTATATGTTACTATTGTTCAAGATAAGTGTAAAACTTGTAAGGATGTATTTTAGACTCTATTAAAACACTTGTAAGTTGCTGCATGCATTGACTTGACTTTACTTGGAACATCTGTATTCCATGCTACAAGATAAAATACAAATTTGTTTTATAATTGTAAAAATGCCTGCTCTGAATCTGTGAACTCAGATAGGACGAGTGGCTCCACTGCCCATCCCGGAATCCTGGATGACTACCAAAATTAAGTGGGCCATTGTAGAACAAAGTCTTCGTTGATTGCTCCACCCACCTACGTAGAAGTACATGCAGAAGGCCTCCTCTCATCAGTTTGAATGCTGGAAGAGGAAAATAAAAATAACTAACATGAAGATTTTTCATTGGTTTGCTGTTTGAACTCTTACAAGGGTTGGAGCTAAGAAACAAAAGCGAGATCCCAAGAGTCAATCTGGGATTAGCCCTAAAAGACATTCAGTGCTAAGAAATTACTACATCTGCCACCTTTTGAAACCATAAATGGAATTCATTTATGTATATATGTTGCCTACTTTAACTCTGTCTCTCTCATTTCTTTTTCCTACTTAATAAATTCTTATTTAGTTTATTACAGGATTGGCTGCCAGAATTGTCTTCGGTGTGAAATCTAAGACACAAATTGATCTGGGGTAAGTGAATGGTCTCTTGGGACTGGGAACAATCTGAATATTTTGTGATTTTTGGTGTAAGTGATTATTGATCACTAAGTTCACCTTGCCTGGATGGCAAGTTAGACTGAACAACCTAAATGGACTGTTTGACTCCATGGTAAGACTCCAATAATGATCCAGGAGTTCACATTTGTTATTGGGTTAATGAAAACTAATTATAGACCATACCATCAATTTGGAATGTCTACCCTGCTTCTGACAACCTCTCTGAGTTAGCACTCACAGTCGTGAACCACTGCAGACAGCATGACAGAGACCTCATATTGGTTCCAGCATGGGATAGTAATGACAACTAGAGGAGTGCGATCATTTGTCCAGAGGATGAAAGTATCATCAATGTATCTCTGGTATATCATGGGGTTCATGGAGCATTTGTCTAGAAATTACATAAATATATAGCTGAACAACTTCTTCAAGGTACCTTCAGTATCCTCGTGACGGTAAGTTAATAAATATGAGCACAGTATATTAGAGTAAAACATTACTTTCCTGAAGATGGACTGTAAAGCAATATAGCTAATTGCCAAAGTTCAGGACTTTTTTTAAGGCTGTTACTGGGCAATGGCTGTGTAAAGACCACAGAATGTAATAGTTGTGTACACTATGCAGTGTTCATTTAGATAATTACCTCTATCAAATACAAATATCTACATTTTATATAATCTATATAAACTCACCAAAAAATTCCTACATTAACTTAAAGTTAAGTTTCCACCAGTACATTTTCACACAACACAAGCACTAAAAAGGAATTGAGAAGTTAAGGCAACATTCAGACCCAACCAAAACGCATTATTTGCCTGCTACTAAGATGGTAGTCACATCAGCACACTAGAACCTACTCTAACACGTTGACTTTCAGTTCACCAGTGCCAGGTACGCAAGATTCTGTGGTGTGGAAAGATTGCTGATAAAAAACTTGCTGGTGAAAGGAAATTATTAGTCTAGGAAAATGCTGACTTTTAAATACTATCTGAAAGCCAGTATGATATACTGGCCAACTGCAACAAAAGGTGACTAGTAAAACAAAGATCTTTTAAAATCCTAGACTGAAAAGTTAGATTTCTGTATTTGTGGAGTTTGTCTCACAGAACTGTGGTCTAAAGTGCACAATCAGAAACCGAATTATTAAACATATATGGAACATATGATCAGTTTACTGGATTATTGTCAATGGTTTGTGCCACCAGGTCTGATCTTATTCCAGATATTACTCATTAGTGGTATTTGTTTTTTCTCTAAATATGATGTTGCTCAATTAAATCATGGGGGGGATCACTTTGAAGAGTGCGGGAGTGCGTGACTATGAATAATGATAGAACCAAATCCTATTCTCAGATATTTTACTCAATTCCCATGGAAGTCAATGGCAGCTGGGGGAGAGAGGTGTCTGAGGACAGAATTTGATTGAAATGATTAGCGTGGACAGTGTGTCCTACAAATGCATAGTCTTAATGATTTGCCGTTTCATCCTTAGTGCTCCCCCTGCTGGTCGTGAAACATGAAAATAAAATTGCAAGTACCTTTATTTCGACTGGATTTTTGACTGAGTAATTCTAAAAGTCAGGTATGTGCCAAAGTGACTCAACTATGCCCAGTGAACGTTTAATATATTAGCTAATTCAATGATAAATATACTAAAATCTATGATTTTTTTTAAAAATTGTGCTATATTGTGTTTGATGTAAGCCCTCTCTGACAAAGTTAATGCAATGCAATTTATTTTCAAATGGCATCCAAGAATCACAAAATGTCTTTACAGAGAAGAAGAGAAGACTAGTGAGTGAATTCTTTAGAGAACTGCATACTGAAGCTCCTCGCATTTGCAGAAAGGGGAAGAAAGGAGGTAGAATGAAGGAAACTAGGAGGCCCGAACGTAAAATCAGTCATTTCAAAGCAATTATTGGATCAAATTCAGGACCTAGGCACTGCTAGGGGCGAGCAGGCATTAAAAACAGTGTGAACGTATGGCCCCATATCCTGCCCCCAGATTACTCACAAACAGGAGTAATCTGAGCAGCCATGCATGGGGATGTTTATGCCAAAAGATACAAACCAACCGCCGAGTCCTTGTCCCTTCTCAGCACATCCCATACCTCTAACATCACAGTGCCTATGGAACAGGGACCTGTGGAGCTTGAACTTCCTGTCTGCAAGTTTTTTGTTCTGCACCTATGCTCAGCTCAAGGGCTGAAATTCAGCCCATTGTCAAAGGTCTGTGCACCAAAGTTCTCTTTTGGTGTAAACTGATGCGGGGTCATATTACCTGTGCACTTAGCACACGTATGTAACTTCCACTGGTTGTTATGGAAGTTGCATGTGCGGATCAAAATGAAGGATTTGATCCTGAGTTTCTTATTTAGCACACAATTTGTAAATTTACAGATGCAGGAAAGCACATCCCAGCACAAGTTCTGTTTGTTTAGACAAAAACAAGGTTTGACTATCCCTACTGTTCACTATTGTCTGAACAGGAGAAGATACATGCCAACAGCCAGACATTTTAAATTAAATCAAGAGCAAACTTCTTTCTTCTTTTCTTATGAATAAGTGAGCAGCCTTTTAGGAAAGTGGAATGGTAGAGCTAAAACAAAAGGTTTGAGTCCACCTAATTATCCTAAATGAAATTGGTTTGTTGGTCTCACATCAGTGCATACGATGAAAGCACCCTGACTAAATGGATAGTCTCTACTCAAGATGAGTTTTGGACTGAGATTATATGCATATATACAAAACTAAATTACTTTTCACCCTAAGAGGTATTTATGGGTGTGATCTAGTAAGGTTAAAGAGGAGACCACATGTACACCTGCATGTGGATAGAGAGACCTTTAGACTGTGCTCCCACTAGCATTTTAATCTCTGCACTATTAATATTAAAATACAGCTTTTCAACAGATGGAAAAATAAATTCCAAAGACTTGTGTTTATTATGCTGAGACTCTTAACACAGAACAAAAAAAGTCAGAGTATTTTTAAAAGAGGAACAAAACAAAAGAGTGGCACAGTTCTAGCTTATTGCCCAGCTAAAACGAGGGGAGCAGAATTTCAATGAGAGTTCCAAAGAGGGAGTGCACTAGCCCATTTTCCCAGCTGTTACAGGAATGAATAATGTCTAGCATGTTTTGGGGTTACATACGTGATAGATAATAATCCAGGTCACATTTTCATATCATGAAGGCTATATCGATGATTTTCCCTATGTTCCAGAGTGCAGTATTTCTCACTGCAAAGTCAAGGCCACCAGATAAACCTGGGTTAGAATTAAAGTTCCCAAACTCCAGCCTGAGTATCATTACATTTAAAGACAACGAGAGATCTGTGGCACTTTAAAGACTAACAAATTTAATATTTGTAGACATAAGCTTTCGAGAGACTTAGCTCTCTTCTTCAGATGCAGTAATACAGAAAATAGTTAACACAGAGTTAAAAGCAGTTTAGAAAACTAGTTAGAGCCTAGTTTACTTGTTGTCCAATATATCATCATCATATCCTGAAATAAGATGATATTGTAGTGATATTTAGTTTGCTGCATTCAAGGTTGAGTCATTGCTTCCACTGCAAACTTTGTTTTTTCCAGAACGCTTATTTCTGTCAAACAATTAACAATTTCTGTCAAACAATTAACTGTCAAACAATCTGATTTTGGGGAAGGCTACACAGAGCAGAGCAGGCTTGTTAATGAGCTGCCTATTGTTTCTCTCTGTGTTGATGACCTTAATTCATACATCTGAAACCCTTTCTAGTTATTGGTGTTTCATGCCCTTTTAATTTTTTTTTTTTTTTTTTTTTTTTTTTTAATAGTTTGGTTCCTCCTTAGGCTTCACAATTAACTTGGCGGAGGAAATCCTACATGCCTCTTTTTACAGAACACGCCACAGATGAATGACTGAAAAATTTGCCTCTGTACTGACAAACTCAAGTACTTAAAATTTGGGTAGGCTATCCAAAACCGCCTAAGCAAATTTGAGTTTCAGTGAAAATTGGGTGCTCAGCTCCTCTGGGTGCTTTTGAAAATCCAACCCTTGGCTGACATGTAAAAAACATGATTTAATCATTTTAAACGTGTATCCTAAAACTAACATTTAATAGAGACAAATGGGTTCTTAAACTGCAAAACAACACCACATCTGACTTGGCCCCAGAATCCACAAAAGCCTGAGGCAATTTAGGGAGCTCTGTTCTAGGAATGGGAGGAGCCGGGTATTTTGGCACTGTGGGATATTTTTGAAGATAAACTTTGGGGGACAAAGCCATCTCTGCTTGTAACCCCCCTGAGTAACGGTCTCTGGTTAAAGTCAATGGAGTAAAATCAAGGGACTAATTCAGCTCCTGAGGTCAGCCATTGGACTTGTTTAGAGCCAGCTAACAAATCCCTGGGACACACTTTTACTGTGACTAGCATTTACATGTTTCCCTTTACAATGAATTTGCTGGAATGCCCATTAGTGGTTAGAAAACAGGTTCCAACTTATACTGTATCAACTTATATTGGAAAACATGGGATGTATGAAAAAAATCAAAAGGAACAGACATAGGTACGGGTTTCCCCACTGAGGAACAAACAGTTATATGTTGTCAACTAAAAGCAGGCCCAATCCTCAGTCCTTACTCAGGTAAAACAGACCAGAATGGCTTTTCAGACCTCCACACACCCAGCTGTGAAGGTGAATCCAGCACCCGAACCTACTCAGTACACAATGTCTTCACCTGCCATGCCCCAGAGACAGCTCCTGCCTTGTCCAGCCATGCTGCACAGCCTCCCACCAGCCCATGACCTGCTTTGCTAAACAGCACGCTGCCTGCACACACGCCAGGGTTTTTGTCCAAGGAGAAACTAACACTGAACCCTTTCTTAGGAGGAGGTAGAGAATTTGGTTTCCTAGTCAGGCATCTGATCCAAATTCCACATGGCTTTTGAAGTCTAATAATTAACGTTAGCATATCTTGGTCAATGACGGTTCTGCTAAATGACATGCCAGTTTAGAACACACACTGAATTCACTTTTTAACATGCTACATAAATATGGTTGGGGAAGACATTTGAAAAACGGATTATTTTTGCTTTGCATCAAAAATGCACAGTTCTTTAATGTTTGGGGTTTTTTTAGTGGTTCTTTGTGAGTTAGACAGATTCAGAGTATGTGAATTACTATTTATATTTTATTATATTTTATTTTATATTCATATTTTATATATTATGTTTATAATTATACCAATTATATTTGCTATACATCTCTTAAGTAGTCTTATCAGGTTTGTGTTTTTCAAGAAGAGCTTCCACATTAAAACAGAATGCAGATATCATGCTGATTAAATTGTTTCTTGCCTCTACAGATAGGTGGAGGTGTAATCTATCAAAGACACAGTAGCATGGAAATTGTACCTGCTAGTCCTACCTCCATTGGTATTTAAAGCCTCTTTTAGTATTATTGATTAAGAGATCATATTTTATTCAAATTAAGCTATTGGGGTTTCTTTGTCTTGCTTGAGAACTGCAACGAGTGCTATGATTGCAAAACAGGGCTACATAATTATTTTCCTGGAACAGCAGTAGCTCAGCTAACCCCAGCAGTGGCATTGTCTGAATATTCATACGAACATCACATGTAACTAAAAACGAAGTGTAAATTAGCTAACCGTCAATGAATGGACATCAAAAAATGCACAGCTGTGAGGGGGAGAAATGAAGAGGCCCCTGAAGGCCATGGAACCCAATCCTCAGCCCTGACACCGTCTCACTGCATTGCTCTGAAGAGTGCAAAGGGATAGTAAAACTTCCCTAAATGAGTAAATTAGGATTCTGCTTGTGTAGCTGGCCTTAACTCCCCCTTCCTGGCTTCTCCAGTGTAGGGAATGTGCTGGGGCAGGAAGGGAAGTATCTGGAGCACCCTGCATTTGATTATCCCTGGCCAGCATAACAACATTTAGGGGACTATTACAATCTCACATAATCTAGAGCAGCTTCTCAGGTTGCTCTAAATCTCTTCAAGGGATGAACTGGTTCTCAGCAGCCCCAGGCATCAGGTGACTTAAAGCATAATTCATCTGGACCTGAGAACTGGGCCTATCTTCCAACAAAAGGCTGATAAGGGAACAGGGGAAGAAAGGATGGTAAGGTACCCAATTCCCATTAGAAGTTGAACTTTGTTGCTGACTAGATGGAGTTAACTAGGATAATGGAGGCGAGGTTTCCCTTGTACAGACATGAACTTATAATGTCCCATACCTACACCCTATCTGTGTATAGATGAGAAGCTGTTTTTTAAATAGCAGCCTATTGTTATGTGTGTGCTGATGGAGAATACTTCCTGGTCCTTTTTTCTTTTTCCAATATTAAAATCTATTAATTATACATTTTCAAAAAATTATGTGGCTTTTCCATAAAAATAGTTTTTTCTTTGCATTTCATGATAGATGGATTCTAGCAATGTAAATATAACACATTTTACAACACCCAGATATGAAGATCATTTTTAATATTGAAAAACAAAACCTCTCACCCAGGAATTCTCACTGCTCTTGAAAACTATTAAACATACTCATGAGTCACATACTTAGCTTTCCTCAAGCTCAGAACTATAATATGAAGAAATTTTCTTCCGTTCTTTAGGGATTGTCTCTTGGAGCCTAGAGAAAATGATACCTATAGCTCCTGAAGGGTCAGTAGAGGACAATTCTTCAATTCCAATCCAGAACCTTGGCAAAGAAGAGCTTTCATAATTTTTACAGTGCTCATTATCTTTGGCTTTCTGCCTTCACAACTGGCATATACTACATCAAGTATATAAATGTTCTGTGTGAATTGTTACATATTCTCTGTACTTAGACCAATGTGGCACACGTGTGTTGGGAGACGATCCAGGGCATGTACCTCTATTGCCTTGTCTAAATATTTCCACCTGTGTAAAGTGGATCTAACCCATTTCCAAAATGGCATGGTAGTGTATTGCACCCACTTTGTACAGATGGGAATGAGTGCAAAGTGGCCTGGGTTTTCTGAGACACAGTCCCCTAATTTTTCAGTGTTGTGGTTTTAACCCCAGGACTCCATCCAAAGTTGTGCAGCTGAAACAAACTCCACTGAGCTTTTTGAAAACTTCATATGAATATATTTAAAATGTTGTTCATGTCAGATTGCCTGTGGAAAATATTCCTATTTATAAATCACATAAAGTGGGACCAAGTAGTTGGATAAATTGAAGGGCCCAATTTAACACTGTATTACTCCCGTTTTGCCCCTGTATGATGCCACTTAAATCTGTAAGTTGTTTAGCCACCTGCAGATTTCCATTAAGCAAGGAAATTGGTGACATTTTTAATATCTATGGAATACACTTTCTGGTACATGTTTTGGTGGCACAGGCATTTTTTTCTACAAGGTGGTTTTCTTTCTGTATTGCATGTGCAGTTTTTGTTATGTGTCTCAGTAGTGTTAGTAAGGACACTATATTCCAGGGCACTGAACTACCATACTTTTGCCTTCAGAACTAATTTATACACATCAATAGTTGAGAGCTATGTCTATAATGTGATAAAAGAAAAGAGTTTACAGAGAGATCTTTACAGCTCAGTAACCACATCTGTTTCTCTGCATTACAATCATTACAGTGTGTAGGTGCAATTTATCTCTTCTCCTTTTGGAAGATTCATGTTCTCTCCCACGAACTGGGCATCAGCCCAATCATCATGAACAGATAATGGTTGTGTCCAGATGAAGACTCAGCTCTCCAACACCTGCTAGCAGCCATCATCAGCAGAGGAAGCCTTAATCTGGTCTTCAGTTTGCATACAATCTTTAGCCATGTACGGAGCTAGGGCATGTTTCCCTGGCAGGGAAAATTTACCAGGAAAACAGCAAGAGTTCTGTGGCACCTTAAAGACTAACACATTTATTTGGGCATAAGCTTGCCTCCGACAAAGTGGGTTTCTGCCCACGAAAGCTTATGCCCAAATAAATGTGTTAATCTTTAAGGTGCCACAGAACTCTTGCTGTTTTGCTAAAAACAGACTAACACGGCTACCCCTCTGGAACTCATTGCCAGGAAAGGAGTTGTGAAGAGTACAGACAAATGTCGTGCAGCTGACGGGGATTTCAGGCCTCTTTGGGTAGATCTACACAGCCCGCAGCAACGAACCTCCCAGCCCGGGTCGACAGACTTAAAAGATAGCTATGTAGACAGCACTTTGTAATTGTGTCTCAGGCTCTGAAGCCCACTCCCCTCCCTAGGCTTCAGAGTGAGCTCCAGCCTGACTTGCAGCATCTACACAACTGTTTTGGTGTGATCGCATGCATCCTGCAAGCCTGAGTATGTTGACCCAGGCTGGAAGACTCACTGCTGCAGGCTGTGTAAATGTACTCTCAGACTTAGAGAGGTTTTATCAATTAACTCAGTGAAGTTGTGGCTTTTCTGCCATTTTAACCAAATGAACAAAGAGGAAGGAAGCTCTTGTGGTTAAAGCACTGGACTGGGACACAGGAGATATGGGATCAGTATCTCGTTCTGCTACAGACATGTTGAGTGACTCTGGGCAAGTCATTTAATCTATCTATGCCTCAGTTTCCATCTTCAAAATACCTTGTGTATTTAGACTGTAAATTCTTTGAGGCAGGGACTGTCTCTTATTATGTGTTTGTACAGCACTTAGCACAGTGCAACTCTAATCCCAATTCAGGCTTCCAGGTGTTACCTTAGTATAAACAAGAAGAAAAAGTCTGTGTCAGCATTCAGTGCCTCTGCTCTCTCTCTGCCTGGGCTTTACCCAAAGAGAATGTGTGAAAAAAGACTTAATGTGGAAAAATAGTCAAATGAACCTCAAAAAGTTTTGCTTTCAGTTCAAAGTTTGAGCAAAAATTTTTATTTAATTCTTAACCAGTTCTCCCATCTCTAATTAAGACTTAACTGAAAAACCATGGATGGAACAATTCCCTTTGTTTCCTTGCAAGACTGAAGGCTTGTCTGCACTGCAGCCTCCATGGTGATTGATACAGCGGGATGGATTGAACAGGTCAATTGCTGGGAGATGGGCTTAGTCAATGGGAGATGGGCTCTCTGGTCGACGCCATTAGTCTACCTCCCCAAAAACAGTAAGGCTGCATTGACAGGAGGGCGTGTCCCG
Organism: Emydura macquarii macquarii; assembly: GCF_026122565.2. Classification (NCBI taxonomy): domain Eukaryota; kingdom Metazoa; phylum Chordata; order Testudines; family Chelidae; genus Emydura; species Emydura macquarii. The sequence continues at coordinate 72,865,435 of NW_027131390.1, forward strand.
TCGACGCAGTGCCGTGAAGACTCATTGGTAGGTCAACATAAGTATGTTAATGGGAGATAGATATGCAAGCTACATAATGCAAGCTTGATTATCCCCCATCAACCCCAACTGACCGTGTAGACCAGCCATCACAGTTGGACAGTGGTCACAGTGAGCAGGAGTTCATAGGAGATGAGCTCCAAAGCACTTTTTTTCAGCAGGAAATGAGAGCCAGCACTTCTACTGTATTAAAAAAACCAAATGGAAACAACATAGAAATTACCATACCAATTCCGAGCTGTAATCCATCTAGTCCAGTAGCCAGCACCAAATGCTTCAGAAAAAGGCATAAGAAGCTCCCCCAAAACGCAGCTGTCGGATAATCTGCCTCCCTGTGAAAGTATCATCCTATTACTTAGTAGCAAGAGACAAAACCAAACAATTTTAATTTGAAGCCAGAGATCTGTGTTCTATTATTGGCTCTGCCACATACTTCCTGTGTAACTTTAAGGCAAGACATTTAGTGCCTGAGCCAACGCCCGCTGAAGTCAATGGGAATCTTTCCATTACTTCAACGGGAGCTGGATTGGGCCTTTATCCTCACAGTGTCCCATCTCCAACAATGGTATAAAATATTTTACCTATCCCACAGGGGTGTGGTATGGTTTAATTAATTTGCTTGGAAAGTGATTGGAAAGTCTCAGATGGAAGATGTGAAAGAAATATGCAAGTGTGAAATCTTACTGTAAGAGGCACTGCAAAGCAGTTAAAATTTAAAGCGTGTTCTTAAGCACCACTGAAGTCAAGTAAACACATGCTTAAGAGCTTTAGGTTCTGATTCAGTAAGGTACTTACACACATATACAAACTTAAGCATATGAGCAAGTCCACTGACTCCAATGGACTCGTGCTCAAGGTTATGCATGTGCGCAATGTGCTCAAGGTTATGTACCTTGCTGAAGGGTGGCCTTACAGATACTCATATGCTTAAGGTTAAGGACATGCTTACGTGTTTTGCTGAGTCAGGACTTAAAATCCTGATCGCTCATATTCTTTCTGACAATTTAGATGATACGTGTTCAAGACCAAGAAGTTCTAAAAGTCAGTCGTATTGATCATATGAAATATCACAGATGAGAATAGCAGTACACTCATAACATAAAACAAGCAAAAGACTAAGGCCAAATAGCCTATGATAATTTCCAGGAACCTTCCTCACCCAATAACCCACTACTTTTACATAGCATTGAAATCATGATATGAATGTGCATTTTGAAATAATTGTGTTGGTGGTCTCTTCATGCTTTCTGAACATCTAACAGTTAGCTAAGCAAACACACGTGACTGATTAAAAGAAGAAAGGGAACTATTTTTACAGGGCCATTAAACTTTAATTGCCATCTGGCAGGGAATGATTAGAAAAGATCAAAATTAAGGCAGTCAACACAAATACTGTGTGGATACCTCAGGGAATTGACATGGATGGAAGACGGTGGACTTGCGGCTATGTTATGAGACAGACATAGAAGGAAGTGGTGAACACATCCTTTATGGCCATTTCCCTAATGGTCACATTCATAGCGACAGGAGCAGAAAAAAGAAGAAATCAGAAACACCTGGGAATAATCAGACACTTACCACTGTCATAAAAAAGAAAGTTAAAGCATTATACAAGAGCCACACCATTTTTGTTTCTCCACAAGTCAGGAAGGAAATGTTTATTGTGGAGGTGTGTTGAACTTGGCAGGTAGTTAATATTCAAATTAGCCTTCTAGCTTTAAACTGGAATTTTAAAGGGGCTCTGTGCTATGTCTTTTAGATGAATGACCTTAGGGAACATGGACCTGTGGTTAATCTGACTGAACACTGGAGGTCACTATTTATACACACAAACAGTCATTCTGGAGGTATTAAAAATATTCTTCTTAGAACAATCCGGCCAAGACTTCTCCACGGTAGTTGAGAGCATCTTTAGTTGTCTGTATTCTTGATGTAGCAATCTCAGTGAGCCAGAGCAATGCCTCTGCATATGTATGCACAGGAGACCTCTCACAGTAGATCTTCTGCATTGGTGGAAGGGGTGCCGCCTATGGGGCCTGGTTCCCTGCCCTCTCTTCCTCCATCTGCTGCACTGCACTTTGTTCTGCACATACTGGGGATGAGGGGGGAGTACATGACAGACAAGTCAGGATCCCAAATCTGCACTGGTTGGATTTCTAGAGTGTAACCATATCATCTCCCTCTGTCTCGCCTTTGTGGCTGTTACTGAATAGCTACAACACATCCCTGCCACAAGAATTATAGTTCAAGAAGGAAGGGCAGTAATCCACGCAAAGCCGTTCATGCCTCTACTGAATTGTGGCAGAGATGTCCCTTTCCTTTGACTCCCCAGGAGCTATGGGATTGCCCCTTCAAACACCCCAACTCCACCCCCTTGAGAGGAAGCTTTGTATTAAACTTCATAACACCAATTTCAGAGAGGTTTTTGGTTGTTTTTGTTTTTTTGCCTCTCTGGTGCGAAGGGTAGCTGATCTCTGAGGCAAAACATAAACAAGAGTGCTGATGCTAGTCCAGAGAATGTATTTGTATAATTTCTTGCTTATGTTATCACAACATTGTTTTAAATACGGAACAGTTTTAAAAATCTATTTAGTTTCATTCACATTTTAGGGCTGGGGATTTTTTACATTTATTTAATTTGGTCAGTGAAACTAGATTTGCCAGTTTCTCTTTCTTTTGCTCAAACACAGTGCTTTTGTGTTTGAATTTTCAATATCACATGGAAAAAAATAATTGAATATGCTTTTAAAAGTTCATGAAATCTTGCAAGTTATATTAGATTTTGCATATACATGTTTATGTTAAAAAAAGAGAAAAAAGGTGATTAGGAAATTAAATAATTCTGATTTCCCCTTTGGCTTACTGCAATCAAGAGAAAAAAATTCACAAAAGTATAGCCACATGTTAGGTATACAGCATATTTGAAGACCAAAAACTAGTTTTAATTTAAGTGAAAGTGTAAGAGGAAGGTTACAAATTGACGATACTAGAAGCTGTCTTCTGCAGGGAATAATTCACTTCAACAGGGTTCAAGCATTGTTTGAATGTTGCTTTGGTTCAATGTTGCTTTTAATGGCTTGATTCTGTGAATCACTGAGCACCTCCTGCTGAATCCAGGAAGCTCTCAGTGGCATGCTGTAGGTACCGCCACTGGCACTGATTTCAATTTTACTGTCTTATAGACATCCCCCTCAGTGTGGCAATAGAGCTTGTGGATATTCAGTCCTTGTCTCTACCCAACCTTATTCCTTATGGGCTTGCAGTATCAGGTCATTGATCTGAAGGTTTAGCTGCTTCCTTCGTGCCTGTTCCTATTAGACGCTTAGCACCCACAGCCCCCAATGAAAAGTTTGATCTTGTCCCATTGAAATTAATTGTAAAATTTCCATTGAGTGCAACAGAAGCAGGGGCAGACCATGGAAAGGCAATAGGAACTGAAGGCATTTGGTATATTGTGGGCTGAGTTCTAAATGACTTATCATGGACTTCTATTTCTTCCTAAAAAACATTTGAAGCTATAAGGCCATGCTGGTAACTGCTTTATCCTACTACTCTGAAATTCATGGTCAGGTCGGACTTGTTTCAGCCTTTGGGGCTTTTAGGCTCTGATTCAGCTAAGCTCTTAGGATCAGATTTTTTTAAAAGTTATTCAGATGCCTAAAGTTGCAGATAAGCATCTACTGCAGTGGTCCCCAAACTTATGGGGTCACGCCCCCCTTACTTGGTCCACACCTTCACAGGAGCTGTAATCGGGAACCAAGGCCAGGAGCAGGGTCAAAGTTGTGGTCAGGGGCCCTGAGCAGAGCCAAGAGTCAGGACCCGAGCTGCAGCTGGGGCCAGGGTGGGGGTTGGAACTGCAACTGCAGGGCCTGGGGCTATGAATGAGGTTGGGAGCCAGAGCCAGGAATGGGGCCTGGGCCAGGGCCAGCCAGGAGATGGGCCCGGGGCCTGGGCACAGGTTGCCACCAGAAGCAGGGCCCGGGGCTGCAGCTGGAAGTCGAGGCTGGGGCTGCAGCCAAGAGGCAAGGCTGGAACAGAGATGGGGGAAGAGCAGGGATGGGTGGCACTTCTGCTCCACCCCCGAGGGTGCTGGCCCAAACCTCACTGCACCCCCCTGAGGGTTAGGGGATGCACCCCACAGTTTGGGGACCTTTGATCTACTGGGATGTTCAAGAGTGCTTAGGGCTGAGACCCTCAAAGGTATATAGAATCATAGAATCGTAAGACTAGAAGAGACCTCGAGAGGTCGTCTTGTTCAGTCCCCTGCACTCAAGGCAGGACCAAGCATTATCTAGACCATCCCTGACAGGTCGGTCAATCTGTCCAACTTGCTCTTAAAAATCTCCAATCATGGGGAGTCCACAACTTCCCTAAGCAATTTATTCCAGTGCTTAACTACCCTGACAGTTAGGAAGTTTTTCCTAATATCCAACCTAAACTGCAATTTAAGCCCATTGCCTCTTGTTCTATCCTCAGAGGTTAATGAGAACAATTTTTCTTCTTCCTCTTATAACAACCTTGTATGTACTTGAAAACTGTTATCATGTCTCCCCTCAGTCTTCTCTTCTCCAGACTAAACAAACCCAGTTTTTTCACTCTTCCCTCACAGGTCATGTTTTCTAGACATTTCATCATTTTTGTTGCTCTTCTCTGGACTTTCTCCAGTTTGTCCACATCTTTCCTGAAGTGTGGCACTCAGAACTGGAAACAATATTCTAGTTGAGGCCTAATCAGCATGGAATAGAGCAGAATAATTACTTCTTATGTCTTGCTTACAAAACTTCTGCTAATACATCTCAGAATGATGTTTGCTTTTTTTGCACATTGTTACACTGTTGACTCATATTTAGCTTGTGATACACTATGAACCCCAGATCCCTTTCTGCAGTACTCTTTCCTAGGTAGTCATTTCCTATTTTGTATGTGTGCAACTGATTGTTCCTTCCTAACTGGAGTACTTTGCATTTGTCCTTATTGAATTTCAGATCATTCCTCCAGTTTGTCCAGATCATTTTGAATTTTAATCCTATCCTCCAAAGCGCTTGCAACTCCTCCCAGCTTGGTATCATCCACAACCTTTATAAGTGTACTCTCTATGCCATTATCTTTAGGCACCTAACATTGAAATCTATAGGAGTTAGGTACCTAGGCACTTTTGAAAATCACAAAGCGCTTCTTTAGGCACCTAAATACCTTTAAAAATATGGCCTTTAAGCACATGCTTAACTTGAGTGAGACATAAGCACATCATGCTTACAGTTAAGCTTGCATTTAAATGCTTTGCTGAAACAGAGCACCAAATATGAATTGAAAATATATCTAGTGTTTTACAGATGTTTGGTTTCAGGTAGTGTACATATACTTGACCTTCTCCAGCACTATATTAATTTTAAAGTGCCCTGGAATCTAGACAACAGGCATGAAGACCCAAATTCTGACTGGAGTGTGCAGTTGATCATATCTAAAAATCAGTGGCCCTGAGGGGAACTGCATGGTTGGAAATAGTCTGCCCTGACACTAACCCGCGGAAACACTGCTCCACATAACCTTTTGCCTATGGCCACAAAGAGGCGCTGTAGAATTGGGATTAGTGATCAGGCAATGTGACACTCCTGTGTTAATTTAGCCACATCCTAAACTATTTCCAGCCCCATCCTATGCACATACTTCTGCTAACAGAAGTAATTTGGGCAGGAGGGCAGCTACAATATGGGTCCACATTAATGGTGCTTTATTTATATGCCAGCTGGGGGGGAGGGGGCAGGGAAGGGAATGGGTTATACGTTTCATGATTCTAGCCAGAATTTGGTCAGAGATGTTCTGCAAAGAGAGAAAATTGTATTGTCCTTTCTCCTCAAAATATATTACCGTCTCATGGCAATAGAGGTCCACCTGCCAAACAATGCAACACTGGTAAACTTCTGCAATTTGTTGCTTCAGCAGAAACCTATGAAGAATGCTCGGAGTATATAAAAGCCTATGACTGTCTCTTGTTAACAAGGTGCAGAGCTTTCCTTCTCCGCATGCAAAATTCCAAATACTGAGCCAGACTGCAAGAGAAATACAATAGACATTTGTTGATTTTATAAGGCCCACAAGCATCTACAGATATGATCCCATGTAATTAAGCATGTGGCCCTAAATGGGAATTATTTGCAAACAGCAGGATCTCCTGGCAGAAGTGATAAACACTTGCTGTGTTATGAAGGCTTCCCCTCTAAAACCATGTTTGGTTAGCACCTATGCCCTGTTGAAATTGGCACAGCAAATTCGGAGTGGGAACAATGCCAGCCTAGCAGATGGAAATGAATGTAGGCCTGCCAGAGAACCAGCATGTTCATCAAATTTGAATATTAGGGACAGATTCCCTTCCAAGAATGTAAAAATGGCAAGCTGTACAGAGCTTCTGTACCTTAGGTTAAAGGAATATGCCATCTCTTTTAAGTTACCATAGTGAATTCAGCTCTGAGGTCAGGTCTACACTTACCTGAAAATTCGGCAGCAGTCGACGGGAGTTATGCAAGCTACACAGAGTGACTTGCATAACTCCCGTCAACTTCTTAACTTCTGTTGTGCACAGCGTCTTCACTGCGCTGTGCTGACGGGAAATGCATACCCATCGACGCAGCACTACGCCACCTGAGGGGGTGGTTTTAGTGCGTCGACTTCTGGATCGATTCAGCAGGTCTTCACTGACTGCTCAATCGATCCAGAAAGTTCAATCAGTGTGTGTACATAGCCTCTAAGGAGCTTTGGGGATGTAACAAATACTTTGCACTTATTCAACAACATCCAGCCAATGATCTCAAAGCAGTTTGGAAATATCAGTGAAGTTAGCCTAATCACCGCCCTATGGCGCAAGTAAATATTAATTCGTTGTACGGATAAATAAACTGAGGCATAGCAGCATTAAGGGTCAGGCTGTGCCCACTTTGGAGGCTGTGATGTGGGACCGCACTGCCCCGGAGAAAGCTCTGGAGGGATTCTGTCTCAGAAAACACAATACTTCTCTCAGTTCCCTGCCATGAAGAGATGTGTATAGGCTGTATAATCCCGTTGAATGGTACAGACTGATTACCACTATGCAGATTTCCAGCTCCTCCTCACCCCTTTGAAGCACTTTACTCTCCAGAGACTATAGAAATTAAGGATCTTTATTTTCCCATGAGCGCAGGATAGCTATTTCCCCTGATCCTTGTACAGGAGGGTATGAAGGCTCTTTTCATCCTTCCAACCTCTTACCACCTACACTCTTGCTCTAAGTGACTTGCCTAAGGTCAAATAGGTCATCCATGGGAGAACTAGGAATAAAACCCAGGTCTCTTTACTCCCAGTCCTGTGCCTTCATCACAAGACAATATTGCCCTCTAAAAACTAAGAATCTGATGTCACAACTAGTTCTGTACAAAGGCCCACATTTTCCAAAGGGTCTAATAACCAGGAATGCCTCCATTTTAACCCACAAAATTCATGGACATGCTTGAAAATTTTGGTATAATTGTGGCCTAAAGTTTGGCCTCCTATATTGTTCTTTAGAATAAAGTTTTATAAGAGTGTGTACATAATCTGAAAATTATAAGAATTATTCCATTAATATTGTATTTCAGAATCCTTCAGATGTGCTTTTCAGCTGATGCTGTCAATTTAATTTAGGTCTGAACTTTAGGTTCTGTAAGAAAAGTATTAATATGAAAAAAAAAGTTGGTATGTTTGTTTTTTTCCATTTGAGTGAAATAACATTTACAGTTATTTAAACATTTTCCAGCAGTGTTGGGATCTTGGCCCGACAGTAGCATGCCCAGTGCATGTGAACCAAAAAGTGAAACTGGTTATAAACAACAGTAAAACTGATCAACCTCATGAGATGAGTGGAGTTCTAAAAGTAAACAAACACAATAAAGGAGAAAAGCTTTTTAAAGTCCTTTCAGTTTTAATACTCTAAAGTCATTATTGTACTAACACAGGCATAGACATCTATTTTAAATATACTGGATTTATGGATTTATTTCAATTCGGTTTGTTGTTTCTTATTTTATTGTGTGATACTTCACTTTTGTGAAAAAAACAGGGCTTTAGGTATGACTATTTATGGCCACTCAATATCTTGACAGATGAAAGGAAACACAACGAAGTCCGTCGGTCAGTGGTGCTTGGCAGTAGTGTGGAGAAGAGCCCAATGCGTGAGTGGAGGGCCTTCCCTACAGTGGCTACAGGTCCACGTGCCAGATGGAGGTTGGAGCACACTCTACTTCCAGGCCTGCCTACGGGCCTCAGCCTGGGCTCTCTGATGACTCTCCACGATGACTGCATCAGCCTTGATCCGGTTTCTCCAGACTGAGCAGTTGTGGGCAGGGCTTTCCTAGCTGTCAGTGGGAATGCTGAATTTCTTGAGACCCTGCTTGACCTTGTTCCTGTATTGGAACTTTGGCCTTCCTCTGTATTACAGGTGGTTCTTGAGTTGGCCATAGGGCACAACCTTCGGCAGATGATCTTGAGGACAGTGCTCCATGTGTCCCAGCCAGCAAAGCCTGTGAGCATCCAGCATGGTCTGCACAGAGTGTAGGCCGGTTCTCTCAAGGATCTCGTTGTTGGTGACCCATTCGCCCTGAATGACTCCGAAGATTTTTCTGACACAGCGAAGGTGGAAGCTGTTCAATCTCTGCTCCTGCTTGCAGTATGTGACCCAGCTTGCACAGCCATAAAGGAGGGTATTGAGGACACAAGCCTGGTAAATGGACACCTTTGTATTCAGGGTTAGCAGCTTGTTGTTCCAGACACATGAAGTAAGTTTGCCTAAGGTGACAGAGGCTTTGCTGAGTCTCACATCAAGTTCTGCATCAAGGCTAAGTGAGCTGGTTAAAGTTGAGCCAAGATAGCAGAAGTGATCCATGTTCTTTAGAGCTTCATTATTGACGTACACTTTAGGTGGGATGTTAGTGCCCTGTGCATGACAACTGTCTTCTTAATAATGATTACCATGCCAAACTTGATACATGCATCAAAGAACTTATTTATCATGATCTGCAATTCATCAGGTGAATTAGACATGAACGCAGCATCATCTGCGAAGAGCAGATTCCGAATAATGAGCCAGCTGGGTGACATGCCTTTTGCTCTGAAATTGCCTGATGTTAAACAAGCTGCCGTCCATTCCTCGATTCAATTAGTACGCCAGATTGATCATTTCCAAAAGTGCACTTAAGAAGAATAGAGAAGAAGATGCCAAAGCTGGTAGGCAGGCAGTAAGATGCAGCCTTGCTTCATGCCAGTATCAATGCTAAGCTCAGACAATATTTCATTTTCATACTGGATAGTTGCCTTCTTTCCCTCATGAAACTCCTTAAATAGGGAGAGCACTTTTTGTGGACAGCCAATTTTCAACAGGATCTTGTATTTGCTTTTCCTGCTAACAAAGGCCTTTAGTAGGTCAATGAATGCTACATAAAGTGGTGCCTGTTGTTCAAGCTTTTTTCTTGCAACAAGCGCAGTGTGAAGGACATATCAGTTGTGGAATGTCCAGCTCTGAACCTGCATTGGCTCTCAGGATAAACTCTCTCAGCAAGGACTTGGAGTCGTTTCAGCACGATCCTTGAAAGCACCTTGCTGACCACGCTGAGCAGAGATATCCCTTGGTAGTTGTTGCAGTCTGCTCTGTCTCCTTTATTTTTGTATAAAGTAATTATGTTTGCATCTTTCAAATCCTGGGGTAGGTGGCTTTCTTCCCAATAGGTGCAGAGAAGCGCATGGATGTCTCTTGCAAGCTTTCTTCCTCCTGCCTTTAGGGACTCTGGAGGTATCTGATCATTGCCTGCTGCTTTCCCTGGCGCAATCTCTTTGATAGCTTTCTCTACATCTTTGAGAGTTGGTGTTTGGTCCAGCTCCTGCATGGTTGGAAGCTGGGGAATGGCAGCTAAGGCAGTATCACAGAGAATGGCATCCTTTGAATAGAGTTCTTTGTAATGCTCAGTCCATTGGTCAAGTTGTTCTTGCCTGTCAGGCAGGATGGTACCATCTTTCGCTTTCAAGTTTGCAGTCTTTTTACAAATTGGATCAAGTGCCTCTTTGATTCCATCATAGGTACCACGAAGGTCCCCTCTTTCAAAGCAGGTCTGAGTCTTCTTGCACAGGTCTTGCTAGTACTTCTCGGCACATTCTCTGGTGGCTTTCTGGACTGCAGCCTTAGCCTCTTTGAACTTGAGCGTTCTGGACTTAGTTGGTTGTTGAAGTAAAATTAGGCGAGCTTGCTTCTTCTTTTCTATGAGTGACAGGAGCAGATGCTGCGAACCAGTCAGTTGTTTTTAATTTGTTGTTCCAAACACATCCTTGGCAGTCGCCAGTGTCTTATTCTTAAAATTGTCCCACCAGGTGTCAGAATCAAGGACTCAAGTTGATCATTTTAAGAAACACGCTCAAGTGCACATTGAAACTTTGCACACGTGTCAGAGTCCGTGTTAATAATGTTGAGGTGAAGATGGCCTTTTGGCTTTGCATGATGGATCTTTTTAAGATGTAATTGGAGATTGGCCCTGACAAGGGCATGGTCAATGTTGCAATCCGTGTTATGCATTGATTGAGCACGTGGTACATCGCGAATGTTTCTGCAGTGGATCAGGTTGAGGTCAAGCTGATGCCAGTGTCCGGAGTGGGGGAGCTTCCATGTGACCTTGCTGCTGCTGTCAGCAGAATAGGTATTTGAGACCATCAGCTCACAAGAGGCACAAAGCTCAAGGATATGCTGGCCATTTTCATTAAGGCTACCTGTGCCGTTTTGGCCAGTGATGTGTCCCCAATGCTCCCAGTCCTTACCCATACGGGCACTGAGATCACCGAGAACGACGAGTCTGTTCCTTATGGGGACATTCTTGATTATTTGTTCCTGGTGACACTAGAACCCATCTTTTTGCTGTTTGGAGTAGTCCTGTGTTGATCTGTAGATGGACAAAAAAAGTCAGGGTTCCCGCATTTGTATTCACATCCTGCCTCATGATCCTCTCATTAATAAATATCGGAGGGGTACATGCACTAAGGACAGACTTCTTGATAGCAAATCTGACACCTTGCATCCTTGGTTCATGTTCAGGTTTCCCAGACCGGCAGAAGTGGTAGTTTACTTCATCCAGTGATCCAGTTTCTGAAAGTCTTCCCTCACCAAGGACTGCAATATCACACCCAGTTGATGTAGTTCTCTATCAATTATGGCTGATTTCCGAAGTTCATGGTCTTTCAGTTCAAGTCTGGTTAACATAGAATGAGCATTCCAGCAAGCAATGATTAATTTAGAGCTAGGAAAGAAAAAGTTGGAAGGGAGGTTTTTTTTAGCCCATGTTTTCTAGGCCCTTCCCCAAATTGGGGCAAACAGGCCACCCCTAAACAGGGCTGCTTGAACATCTGAGCCGCTGCTGACATCTAGGTCCTTCCCCACCAGGAGGACAAGCGACCATCACTCACAGACCTTTGACGTGTACACCTAGGCAAAACAAAGAAGGGAGGGGTTGTGATAGGCCCTCCACCTTCTCTCTCAGCAGGGACTATAGAACGCCAATGGCAAAACAAAGGTCAAGACAATTGGTATAGGCCTGCTGCAACTTCTAGCTGGAACACCACTGTGAGTTGAAGGAAGCACCTGCCTTATCGTATCCACAACTGTGCCTTTTCTAAATGGGCGTGGTCCCAATAGTGTGGATACCATTGGCCAACAAGGTTCCGGCTCATCCGTTTTTCTGGGGACATTATCTTCACCCAGGGGGTTCCACTACCCCACCTTTGGGCACGTCCCAAGGGAAGATGGATTTATTTCCTGGTGCCTGTCACTCGCCACTGCATCGCCAGCTGCGCCATCCAGACATCTGGAGATGAATCCCGGAGGGACTTGCCAGACCATAGGTATGGCTAATGGCTAATATAACATAATGCCAGTAGACATGGGGTTCTCAAACTTTGTCGTGGCAAGTCTTCCTAAGCTAAGGAAAAAGAGCAATTGCAGCTCCCCATAGTTTACTAAGACAATAAAAAAACTGAAATCCCTATACATTGCAAGAATATAAGTAATGAAATAGAAGGGCTTTGATCAATATAATCAAAATAAGAGTCTGAGTGTCAAAAGTACTGATCTCACTTCATGAAGCCCCTTTCATGTCACCTCACAATTCGGTTCAACAAGAGAACTTATCACAACAGCTAAAATAAAATTGCACAAACATTTCAGGAAATCATCACCCACTGATGTGCAACACCTCCCCCATCTCTCAGAGGCCCATGAATCACCAGAGCAGGGCTCCCAGGGGATGGGCTCAGAGGCAGGGAGCAGTGCTCCTCTTTAGTACCAATGGCCTGACAGGCGGGGACAGCAGGGTCTGGGGCAGTGGATGGGGCAGTGCATGGCATGCACAGCTCCACAAGCTCTATGTAGATCCAGTGCGGCAGGAAGTTGATGAGGGTCCTGAGCTGGTAGCTGGGAGTAGCCACCGCTGTTGCAATCACTGGTGCCAGCCAAGGCAGGGCCAGCTGGCCACCAATCAAGACTATCTGGTTATGCTCTAGTTACACCAGTGCCAAGTGGGAGGCAGCATGTTATCCTGGGCAGGAACCATGTGGGGGCCCAGCTCCCCTGGGAGCTGACCCGGCCAGCCACAGGACTCTGCATCCCTGATGGCTCCTCCCTGGCACAAGTGGCCAAGCTCCAGCACTGGGGAATGGAAAGAAAGGTGGTGCCAAGAGCCTCCAAAAGCTCAGCGCCCATTTCACACAGGAGCTGCTAGGGGCACCAAACTGGAAACAAAGAGCTGTGGCAGACCAGAAAGAGAACCCTTCCGGCAACCCCATTTCACCCAGCCCTGCTGCCCAGCGCAGTGAATGGAACGGGTACTGCAAGGTAGGGATGCAGGCCATGGAGATGGAGGGAGCTGCTTGCCCTGGTGTCCACATCCAATGGGCCAGACCCCATCCTAGCACTGACCCCTTAGTGGAGCTCTGGATCCACTCTGGTTGCAGTGCAACACTAAAAGGCAGGCAATGGGCACCTCCCCTGGCACATGCCCCTGGCTGCCTAACCACCACAGGAGATGTTCTGGGATACAATCTTTGTGCTGCATGAAGCAGCTTCTCTGAGAAGCGCATACCTGTCGTCATCTACCTGTTAGGGTGACGTTTGTAAGGTTTTAATCATGTTGGAATTAGGTCAATGTTATCAATAGTTTTTGCACAGTTTTAGTCTTTGCTACACATAGGGAACGCTATGCTGTTTGTTATTGGTTATGTGATTGGCTGGCCTGTGATAGCAGGACACTGGACTCAGTGACCCCGAAGGGCCCTTCCAGCTTTATGCTCCTATCTTACTACAGTAAACGTCACCTATTTCTAGGACTCATGGCCATCAAACTACACCAATGGACTGTGTAGTGGCAGTGTGCTGCGATCTATGCTAGCAGGGCTCTGAATTCTGGAATACCTTCTGATCTGTACCAAGGAGAGCTACTGAGACTAAAGGAAAATGGATTTGAGAAAAATCTCCAGTTTAAGTGCTCTGGGGGTAAAAGTTTATGCAAAAGGGATTTTTCTTCCCCCTAGGAAAAGTGAACTACTTCAACGTCCAGCCATGAGACAACCCTCCTGTCTCCATCTACTTTCCTGCAAAGAACTTTATTTCTAGACCAGCCAGTCTCAGCAGTGTGAACATCTAGCAGAAGTTACATCCAGCTTTGCCATTTGCCAACAACCATTATGAGGTGTGGTGGCTGAGTGTGGTTAAAGTACTTGACTCCACTCCTGAAGGTTGTGGGTTCAAGTCTTGCTTAATCTCATGCTGAAAAGCACTTCTAGTTCACTCAGCTGGAAAACGGGTACCTGCTCTATCAGGAAAGGGCAGCTGAAGGTGGTTGGATGTGATGCTGGCCACATTGTTCCCCTGTGTACTGTTGGCTATGAATCTGATGTCCATTGGCTGGATGAGCCATTGGTTAAGGGGGATTTTGACTAAGTGATATGAAAAACAATCTCTCCCATTGTGGTCCCTATATCGCTGCTACATCAAGGAAAGCTACCTAGTAACATGTTGTTGGGTTCACCTCCTTATTTCTAGCTGTGCTTTTTTAAAAAATGCATTTAAAATAAAAAAGGCATGTCCCAGAGCTAAAGAAGAGCTTGAGAGCTTGTCTCTCTCACCAACAGAAGTTAGTCCAATAAAAGATATTACTGTATCCACATTGTCTTTCTAATATCCGGGGACCAACATGGTTACAACAACACTGCATATTAAAAAGGCTGTTTGCAGTGTTGTAGCCATGTTGGTCCCAGGATAGGAAGAAGAGCTCTGTGTAACTTGAAAACTTGTCTCTTTCAGCACAGAAGTTGGTCCAATAAAAGGTATTAACCATCTCACCTCGTCTCTCTCTCAAAAAAGTTAGCATACTAAATATGTGTGAATGGGAGGGATGGTAGTCCAAAACACAGACTCTGTATTAAAATGTGGTCCAATGCTGTGGAAAGGTTGAGACTCCTTGACTTTGTAAATCAATACCAATGGATATCCTGCCCAGCAAGCACATCATAGAGCTGAAGGCCAAGTTACATAGCCAGAGCGCTAACCCTTGAGTGATAGTGCCACTTAGCACTTATATAATGCTTTACATTTTAAAGCACTTTGGAAACATTGGGCCAGAGCGTCAGATGCTCTTTAATTCAGTTCCAGGCCCAGGGCTCATTCCACCACTGAAAGCTTATTGGAGTGCATAGGTGCTTGTGTTCGCCCCACACAAACCTGGAGCTGGTTAATGTGGGCCAGAAGGGGCCAATTAACTGTATATGCCGCACTTGGAAGGGAGCCAGGGCTTCATAAGGCATAATTGCAGACAAAGCCCAGTGGGGGAGAAACTGGGCTAGGATTATAAAGCTGGAAAGTAAGAGCAGGTAGAGGCTATAGGGAAGGGTCCTGCAGTCACTCTCTAGAGGGAAAGAGAGATGGTAAGGGACAAGGAGCAAATCCAAGGAGAAAGTAAGCCCAGGGAACTTCCCCTGAACTAGGGAGTTTGGCAAGAGGCCAAGAGGGGTCCAGTAGCCATGGGGAGCAGAGGAGGCTCTGGTAGTAAGCCTGGAGATAGACCAAGAGATAGAAAGGTGGGGTAGGAAGGAGCCCAGGGAAACAGTAGCAGGGATTGAGACTGAGCAGATCTGGATTGCTAGTCAGAGGCTCTCTGGGCTGGAATCTGGAGTTGCAGGCAGGCCTGGGTTCCCCTACCAACATAGGTAAGTGGCACAGGACCAAGAGGTGGAATGGAAGACTGTGTGAGGTGGCATCCCAGCCACTTGTCTGGTGGGACTTTGATACCCTGGAAGGATGGACTGACCAGAGGGCCAAGTCATGAAAAGGGAGAACTTTGAGCTGCAAAGAAAGAGAGGGACCCCAGTGTGAGCAAGTTATGACACAGGTTCCATGAAGACTGAAAGCTAATTCCCAGACCTGGCCACCAGAAGGCACAGCACAGTGAGTGGGAGCCCTTTACAGGGCTCCAGCTGGACTTCTTTTCAAAACACAGTCTTCAAAATACAGTGAAAATGGGAGTGATTGGACTTTACTTGTGGTCAGCCCTCTGATGAGAGGTGAATTTCACCTTTGAATAGATCTTGATCTCAGGTGCTATCATCCCACTGCCTTTCAGAAGCATTAAGCAGAAAACTTTTGATTTATACTTTGAACAACAGGATTTTACCTGAATATGCATCTATGATGTATTCTGTATCAAACATCCTTTAGGCATTCAAACTCACAGATTATTAATAATACATTTTATCTTGAATTAAGAATTTTTCTGACATATGGTGCAAAGCACTCAGTGGAGTTGAATGAACAGATATGTCAATAACATTGTACCTCTTTGGATTCTTTAGCAGCCATTGAAGTACAGCTATATCGGGAGGGGAAACCAGCTGATGATTTTTACTGCTTCTACATGACTGTTCACAATGACTGTGACCAGTTTGCTTGTTACCAGCTTTCTGGAGGGTAAAGTGACTGGAAATCCAGGGACAAAAAAAAGATCTCTGAACAAAATCACTAGAAAAAAGTGCCAGTTCAATGCAGTGGAACTGTTCAATGCTGCCAGGTCCATGCTGCATCTCTGCGGGGTTTTATGTACTATAATAATTACAATCTGACTCTTATCAATGTATATTCATTTCAGGGCTACTGTGGGCACCCCAGTCAGGAAGGGGTTAAAGAGCTTCCCTGAGCACAATCAGCCTCAACCCAGTGGACATGTGAGGCTTGTCAAGCCTGAGATAGGCAGATCCTTAAAAGGAAGGATCCCTGCTCAGTCCAGTGTGGCACTCTGAAGGAACAGGATTGCAGCTCCAATATCCTTGCCCCTGGACTAGGGGGTGCTGATTGGGGAAACAGCTTGAGAGCCATGGTTGCCAGGCCCTCTCAGAAAGGAGAAGGGGTGGGTCCTTCCCCTCTACCCCCCCTTTGGCTTCTCATAGGTGTAGGACTCTGCTTTTTGGGGGTTGCAGAAGCATGTTGTCTCTTTGTCCGGCCTGTTTGAACTCAACTCACAAAGGGGCAGATGTCTTGAACAGCACAGCTGGAGGGCTGGGCCCTGAACTCTGAAACAGAAGCAGTGCCCAGCCTTTCCCCAAGTGGCCATTAGAGAGAGAGAACCTACTAGAGCTGGAAGCAAGAATATTCTGAGTATGTCTACATAGGGTTGGTGATCTATGATGTACCTGGAAAACTGGAAGAGATGATTCCAATAATAGGTTTTAGGAAATCTGAGATAAAATTCATGGTGGTTTAGGCTATTCCAGTTTTCTGTGGTGGGGCAGATTTTTAATGGAAAACTCAGTGCACACTTTTAGAATGTATTGCATGTTCGCGCACTAATGCACTTTTTTTAGGTCCTATTGGAAATTCATCCACTAGAAGACAGTGTGAGCCTATGAGAACTCCTTTTACAAAAGTCTTTTTGAATTAAACTTGAACATGTCCCAGAGGTACATAACTGCTACTCTGACTCCTCCTAAAAGCAACAGCTGAGACACACATAAAATATAATATCAGCTGTTATGTCTTAACAGGGACTAAAAGCAACATTTAACAAGTGTTGTGTAATGGTAGGTTTTGATGTTGTTAAGATCAAACAGTTTGTGAATGTGTTTTTGAAAAACATTCTAGAATGAGTATCATGACATCAACTGCACAATACTCATGAGACTTTAGCAAGGTTTTTCTCACAGATGAAAAAACATGGTGTGTGAGAACAAAGAGCACAATCTGAGTATAGAGGAGACATGAGCTCAACTGAGAAAGATAAAAGTTTTAAGACAAATATAAAATGCACCTCTGGGTTGCTAATAAGTAGACTTCAGGCTTGTATTAGAAGTCTATGAATGGGTCTTAAATTTACCTGCTGCTTTTAACATAGAGGGTCAGCAGTAATCTGAGACTCAAATTCTCCACAGCCAAGACTCTCTCAATGATTACATTAGTATTGCATGGTATTAGAGTTCCATGTTATCCAGCCTTCAGTATAAGCTGAGTTACATAAAGTGATATAAGAAAGCACTGAGTGGATCCTTTGTTGCCAGCCTAAACTGAGTATTCTCACTAAGAAAGCCACGTAAAATGATAGAAGTACTAAACATATGATTCCAAAATTGGTAGTGACAGGTGTGTTTGAGGCTTATTATTGACAGAATGATATCTAGTACTTCTAATGGGCTAATGGATTCTGATATCCAAGTGAAAATCTAGTTAAAGGATAATAATAGGAGACAGGAAGTGTGGTTTAGAGGTTAAGGCAGAGTACTCAGAATGAAGAGATTTGGGTAGTGTTCCCAGTTTTGCCATGGAACTCCTTATATGAAATTGGGCAAGTCACTTATCCCCTCAATTTCCCTATATCTAAAATTTAGCTATCTGCCTGCAAGAGATATTGGGAAATTTAATTCACTGATATTTGTAAAGTGCCTTGAGATCCTTAGAATGAAAATTGCTGAACATAAGTACAATGTATTAGTTTATCACTACAATGACAGACAATTTAATGCATAGCACTTTCAAGGCTCTCTGATATGCTACTGTTGTTAAAAGAAACAAAGGACAGGCTCCTGTGCTGCACATAGAGGAAGAATGGCACAGATAGGGTTGGTCACTGCTGTAATTTGGAGCAGCCAGGAGTTGTTCTAAATTAGAGTGCCCTCCCCCTTGTCTATGGACTGCTCTGCAGCTCGCAGCAGCGGGCAGTCTGGAGTGTCAGAAGCAGCTAGCCCATGCCACCACTCACATCACCATAGCTTCACTGCTATTTTTAGTGCATTAGCTCCATCAAAGCTAGCACATGTAATCTGCCCAACCTGGAAATTACACCTCCACCTGCAATGGAGGTGGATAGGGGAACTCTCCTCCTGCCTCTGACATATTCCCTTCATTCTCCCAGCAGGGCCCCTGTGGCTGTGTTATGCAGTGTCTGCACTTGGGGAATCCTGCCCTGGCTGGCTCATGTTCTTATTTTGCTGCCACCATAGCAGTCTGCAGGGGCTGTAGTAGAGGGGAGAATCCCACCCAATAAGATGGATGGATCTAAGATACCTGGGGTCAAATTCTTGCTGGTGTGTTACTACACCTTGTAATGGAATAACATCAGGATGAATTTGGCCCCCTATTTCTAGAGTGTGTTTGGAAGATTCCAGATTCAAAAATTGTGCTTGAAACTAAGTCCTGAAATCAGTATTTGTTTCTGCCAGCTCAAACCAACAGATTCAATATTTCCACTGGAGATCATTAAACAATATATGATGTCTTCAAATAGTAATGGTGGGCCTGATCCTTGCACTCCAAAACACCGACCAAGTGCAGGATTGATCCCTAATTTACAAGTGCAACACTTAGGGCCCAATTCTGCCCTCGGACTGAAATTCATTCCCATGCATTGGGCCAGCACAAGGCCAATGCACAACTTCAGTTCCACTTAAGCCCTATTGTGGCTCAATGCTGGGTTGTGCTGTGCATATCTGTGCGTGACACATTCACTCTCTGCTCTGTGATCCTTTGCAGAAATTTGCTGAGATGATCATATCCATTTTGTGCCTGAAAGTCTGGAGTCCCAGGTTTCCTGGAAGCAGGGTGCATGCCACAGATCTCTCACTGACTCCAGTCTGGCTTCCCTCTGTGTGCATGGGCCCTTACTTGAAAATGGTTCATTCATTGCTTCAGTTTCAATAACCACTTCATAAGACGTATTTTGAATCATTTGTGTGAAAGTATTGAAGCTTGCATTAAAGAGATGCCACCAAGACACTGGCTTTATATTGATTCACACTCTTGGAGAGAATTTTATCAGTATGCTGTTGTATTAATAGTTTGAAAAATTCTGATTGGTTTACACAGGTTTTGTTGTTGTTTGTATAGAATCTCTCTTAGTGCATGTTTATGGCTATGCCATGTTAGAGATCTGTCCATTAACATCTCAGTCACCTAAAATGGATTTAGGGTTCATAATGGGAAGAGCAAAGAGAAAGAAGACAGATATCCTGCTACACCTTTTCCTTGGATCCAATCATGGGTGCTGGAACTAGAGGTGCTGCCGCACCCCCTGACTTGAACTGGTTTACATCATATACAGGGTTCAATGGCTCCCAGCAACCTATACAAATTGTTCCAGCAACCTTTGGATCCAATGCATTCCCTTTGCCCTGCTCCATTATTGCTGCTCTGAGCTAAAGCAGCCTGAACTAGACCCTGCCAGCTGTGGGGATTACGGTGCAAAGCAGAAAAATAGCATGTAGCCACCTTTGCCACCCATATTGGCTCAGTTGGACCCAAAGATCAGGGCTAAGAACTTCAGATGAAGGGCAGATAAGCAACATCATTCCATTACTGTACAGCTAATGAAAGTACACTGGATCTTGATTTTTTTTTTGTAGGGCGTTTTTCTAGTTGCTGACATTGAGCCTGTCTCACCTTTGCAGTACAACAAATATCAACAATATTCCATGTGAATTTAAAGGAGGATGTGACCAGCAGCTCACTCCTTAGACATAAAAGAGGACAATTGCAAGTACAGCCTCAAAAAGTGAGAGGAGTAGGATAAAGAAATATGTATAATGAAACAAGCCACATGTCCACAGTGGACTACTATGATGTCAAGAAAGGCAGAGAAACATTTCCCATTATGCTGACAGTAAGGGCTTGTCTACAGAAGGGTTTTGAACTGGTTCAAGCTGAATTATTCTGCTTGTAAAATGCTAATCTACACATGATGCAATGCATCATAGTGCATTAACTTCACACTTACCGCCAACTCTGGAGTCCTCATGCAAAGTGGATTTTGCTAAGAATTGAATTACTTCAGTCAGTTGTTCACATGTGCATGCAACAGCTGCCTCCAATGGCTTTCCCACACCACTTTGTAGTCGGCCATTACTAACCTGTCTGTTTACCTGTATGCCCTCTTCTGCTCTGATGTCAATGTCCCAGAAAGATGCTGCTCCTGTTTAAAAGCTGGCACAGAGCCAGATTATGCCTATTTTCTCCTGGCTTTAAGTGTATCAACTCTCTTGTGATACTACGACAATTCTACACCACAAACCCAGCACGCCTTATGTTGCAGCTTGGAGCCATACTGAGACCCTGAATCTCCCCACCATTTAGGGAGAAGTGTCAGTGCAAGAAGTTCTTGTAACTAGCCACCATAATAAAGACCTGTTAGTGGAAACTGAAAAGCAGGTATCTATGAGGGGGCATACTGGGTTGCCTACCAGTAGCAGACAAAGAGCAAGGAGCTCAGGACAGCCTACATCAAAATGAGGGATGCAAGGAAAACATTGGGCAGGAGAGGTGTGAACTGCCTCTTTTATGTAGAACTGGACAGGATTTTGCATAATTATACAACTACCCACCAGAGACAGTTTGTGGATCCTGCTCACAGCTCCACAACCTCCACCCGAAAATAATGCGTGACACTCATCAGAGAAGAGCTGTCCCCTCAGAGCTAGGATCTGTTTGGGATTCAGGACTCTGACACAAGCCAAGTTGAAAGTCAACTGAATTCCAGTCCCAGCCAGCACCTGAGGCCAGGACCAAAGAAAAAGATCCTCTTGAGAGAACTTCAGCATGTAAGTACCTATCTTTACAATTTATTATTATTTATTATTGCTTTAGCTATGCTAGCTTCTGTTCTAGATGCCCCAGGGTTGCAGCCATTTTTCATGAATGTTTACACGAGGTATAAATACATACTGTATGCCCAGTACAGGTACAAAATGTACTGCTCCCTACTGAGACATAAATGCCCTGCAAAACACAGTCTACCATACAATCATTGCTGGACCTTGTCAGTTTTCCCTTGCACTTTTTCCATGTCTGAAGGGGAGATAAAGCAGAATTTAAGACTGAGAAATTGCACGGTTTTGAGTCTCTCATTATAGGGGATAGCCGTGTGGTTCTTTTCTCCAGTCTAGCTTGCAAGTTCCTTCCATTCCTGCAACACTTCAGGAGGGACCATTTTGGTGAATAACTTAACAGCGTATCTTGCTGTTCTGCCCTTTGCATTTTTTAATAAAGCCATTCTCTGCCTCCTAGTCTCTTGCCTCAGTGTAACTGCAAAGCTGGGCCATTCTGGAAACATAATTCCACTCCTCCAGCACAGTGGCAAGGCAAAACAGCATATACTTATACACACAAAAATCCCAATGCACCCAGTACCTTCCCTATATGCGCCCCACTTAACCTCTCTGAGGTGCCCCTAAGAAAGGGAAAAATCTCAGGGAGTTAAAATCACAAGTACATATTAAAGAAAAGCTATCATGGCCTATCTAAAAAATGAACACTATCCCCCCCTTTGTTTGGAGTTTTTTGCATACCCCGCATAGCTACAGCACCTGCAATGGCCAGACCATCAAGCACAGGGCTTTTATCAGTGGCAGAGTGCCTGGCCAACTTTAGGGGGCAGAAAAGGAAGACTTAGGATGAGATTTTTCAGAACTATCCCAGAGTCCCTTAAAAA
The DNA here is from genome assembly GCF_026122565.2 of Emydura macquarii macquarii. Taxonomy (NCBI): domain Eukaryota; kingdom Metazoa; phylum Chordata; order Testudines; family Chelidae; genus Emydura; species Emydura macquarii. The sequence continues at coordinate 72,887,469 of NW_027131390.1, forward strand.
AAATCCAAAATTGAATGAGAGCTAGAGGCAGTATCTGAGGACCCGGAGAGAGAAAGGAAAAGAATTCTCAAAAAAGATTGTGGCAGTGGCTTAGGACAGCATGAGAGTCACCAGGGAAAGAAAGCATTGCCATAGTCAGAGTGCATGGAAAAGGGCAGGGAGATGCAGAAGCAGCTCATGGAGGCTACATTAAGCCAAAATACACTGCTTCATTGCATGCTTCTGCTGGGACAGCATGCATTGCAGCCCTGTGCACTGGGATCCAGCCATGTTCTTCAGCACCTAGTCAATACAAGCTACTGGGACCACAAGCAACTCCTCCCTGCTGTACCTGCACAGACATTCCCCTCACACAGCCCACCTCTGGGCATGGAGAATATTTTCAGCTGGGAGCCCAGCACTTTTAAGCCCTCCAACACCCGACAAGTTTGAGCCATGCTATTCCACCCCCACTAGCCCTGCAGACAAGAGGAAAAGCAAAGGCCTCACCTCTGACTTGAACCCACCCAACTTTAACCCTCCTCTCCCAGTGTTCTGCCCTGCGCTGCACTTTCAGTTTTGGCTGCACTATTGTATATTAATGGCTTTTCCACAGCTGGGGTCGGTAGCTTGATTTGTTACATTTGTTTTCAAGTAACAATTGTTTTAATATTTGTTCAATTAAAACTTTATTTTTGATTTGTTACATTGCTGTGTGTTGTCTCATAATAAAAACTGTTTAAAATTCATCTGTTATAACTAATCACTGAACTGAAGTCAGAAATCCCTTTACGTAAAGGTGAAATAATTCATGGAGTTTAAATAAAGTATATAGGCCAGGTTCCATTTCCACCATTCATAGACTATACTACACAGCTCACAATGAACCCATCCCTCCCCTTCTTCTCCACAGGCTAACAGCTGGATGTACAGCTGCACATTTTCAAGCATGAGTCAAAATAAGAACAATGGGCATACCTAATATTCTTCTGGGGGGGGGGGTTCGTTTTCTATGGGACACCTTGCTGACTGCACCTCTGCCTCCTACCCATCATTAAGAGTTTCTCCTTTGGTCTCACAAATATTGTGCAGAATACATGATACTATAATGGTGGGCTTTTTTTTTCTCTGCTGCTTCCAACCTATTCCACAAACAGCACCCTATCCCTATCAAACAGCCAAATGCAAACTCAACTACCATTCTGTAACTCCTGACTCATAATTAAAACGTTCCTTCCTTCTGTCCATGCAACCTGTGAATGGCTTCATTTAACCAGGGAAGCAGGAGGTAAGCTGGGACTCCCAGAATAACTGGAGAAATCTCACACCATTAATGTCCATAGTGTTTCTGGGGGCAAACAGTCCTCTCTCCATTAATGCAAACAAAGCTGAGTTATGAAAGATAACAGCTTGGCTCCTTCTGGACCATTCTGCATTTATGTTTGTAATCTTGCCATGGCGGTCAACCAGCTCTGGGAGCACCATTGAGAAATACCCCTTTCTGTTTATAAATTCTGCACCCTGGTGTGTTTGGGGAGGAGAGGGGCAAATGATAGGCACATGGGTTCCATCAATGATCCCAATACAGTTTGGGAACCCCATGCTTGCAATTTTCCTGAGCATTACCCAGCTTTATAACTTGGTACCTTTTCCATGGCATGACACACCTGCATGACAATGGCCCTAACAGTGGATTTCCCCATGCCAAATTGGTTGGTCATTAAATGGTAGCATTCTGCAGTGGCCAGCTTTCAGATGTCAGTAGCAACCTGCTTCTTCACAAGCACGGGGCAAGTGCACGTTGGTACGCTGATGTTGCAGCTCCAGGGTCAGTTCAGCCCATATCTCAAGAAAGGTAGCCCTTCCCATCCTGAAATTCTCTTGCCACTGCTGGTCATTCCAGGTCTACAGAACTATCCTTTCTCACCAATCCATGTTGTTTCCCAAGCCCAGAAATGGTACTGTGTTGTGTGCAGCTGATCCAGGAACAGCTCCTCTAATACCAATTGCTCAGTGTCCTCTCTTCTTCCTTCCCCGATACCATTTCCACCATCACTGAATCTCCTCCTGCTACTGGAGAAGCTGCCACTGCTGCCATATTATACATGCAGCAAGCAATCTCCAAAGCCAAATGTGTCCAACTGTGGGTACTGAAATACATCCCAAGCAGCCGCTGTGTATGCACAGCTATAACCATAGTGGAGAAGAGCATTGTTGGGTCCAGGCTAGCTGACAGCAATTCAAAAATGGTGCTAGCTTCTAAACAGGGGGTGGAGACATGAGATTTTTCAAAAATTTGTAGTCACCTAGCTTCCCACAATTCACAGCAAAAAGAATCCCAAGATGCTCACTGTTGTGTAGTGAAGCAAAGGACAATGGTATATCCTCCAAAACCACAACATCCTCAGGTATAACACGCTGCCGCCATCTGTATACACAAGGCAAGCTGAAAAGTGGAACAGGCATTCCAAGTGCATGCTATTGGTGCAGCTGGCATACAGTGCTATACCAGACATGCCACAAAAAGCTCCATATTATGCCCCACGTGTCAACAAGCCCTAAATCTCAATCTGATGCCTTCATTGAAGACCTGGGAATAAAAAGTCCATCATTGAGTATAACATGCACTCTCTTTTGCTCCCTGGCTCTTTCTGTATGTACATCAGTGGTGAGAATTGTTAATAGCAAATAAAATATTTCAGGATTTTCCAAAACATTTTGTAATTTGGATTACAGACGGTGAAACGTGCATTGGGAACTGATTACTTATATAGTATTTCTTATTGGTTTACGCAAAATTTGAAATGTTCTGAAAACAGTGTTTTTCTATTTGGCAGCATTAGTAGAGAACACTAACATGTCAAGCTGAAAACTGTTATCCCCAAAAACCTAAGCTAAAGAAACCTCATAAAGCTATTAAACACTAGACATGGAAATCATTATGACACTGAAGAAGGATAACTAATGCCCCCAGCTTTATAATTATATTCTTGATGTGACTATATTTGTCTCAAAAGGAATTTTACTTACGAATGAGACTTGATCCTGCAAACCCTGTCTCAAGTGAGTGCTGCCATTGACAAGTAACATAAGTAGGGATTTGCCAGTGCAGGCCCACAGTTCTGCTGCACTTGGTTCAAATCTTGTAATGAGCTCTGCAGGGACAGCCCCCTTGTGCCTGCAGGGGGTCTCATTGATTTCAGTGGGGCTCTTCATACAGGCAGGGGTTCACTCATGCAGAGCTCACTGCAGGACCAAGGTCTTACTGCTAACAACAACTCCAGAACACTCTTCTTCCACAATGCTAAGCTACATTAGTAAAAATGTCACTACTTAACTATTTAGAAAAGCAAACAAAAGCTTTAAAACAGAACCTTCCTCTGGGTCTCCTGGAGTGTTTTGTTTGATTTGTGTTGTTTGACCTTTTATAATTCAAAATGATTGGGGGAAGTGATTATTTTTCTATCTTGTACAGTGATGGGTATACTAATGTCAATTACAAAATAATTAATTCATAGCTTAATAGATTTTATAGCCAGAAGGGACCATTAGATCTAGTCTGACCTCTTATATAACATAGGTCATTGAATTTCACCTAGTGCTCCCTGTCTGAGCTCAATAACTCACGTCTGACTAATGTATATCTTCCAGTAAGGTATCCTGTCTTAATTTGAAGACAAGAGGTGGGGAACTCACCACTTACCTTAATGGTTAATTGCTTTCACTGTTAAAAAATGGTACCTTATTTCTAATTTAAACTTGTCAGGCTTTAACTTCCAGCCATTGTTTCTTGCTGTGCCTTTCTCCACTAAAGAGCCCTTACTACCTGGTATTTTCTCTCCAGAATGATACCTATACATTGTAGACAAGTCATCTCTCAATCTTTTCTGTAAGCTAAACAGATCAAGCTCTTTGTCTTTCACTAGAAGCTCTTTTTTCCAGGCCTTGGTTCATTTGTGTGGTTCTTTTCTGCATCCTCTCCAATTTTTCAGTATCCTTTTTTTAAATGCAGATACCAGAACTGAATGCAGTATTCTGCTATTGGTCTCACTAATGTGGTGTAGAGAGGTCAAATCATTTCCCTACTCCTGTTTATATATCCAAAGGTTACATTAGCCCCTTTGACCCCAGCATTGCATTGGGCACTTATGCTGAGCTGCTTGTCCACTATGACTCTTAAATTTTTTTCAGTGTCATTGCTGTCCAGGATACAGTCCCTCATTCTGCATTCTTGGCCTGCATTCTTTGTTCCTAGATTATCATAGTTAAGTACTAACAAACAAGGGTGCAATTTTTTTTCTTGGATGTCTTAGTTCTGGTCTTTGTGCATTTATGTTTTCTTGCATTAGTGTTTTAACTAGAGTAACAACTTTTCCATTATTTTAAGGGATGCCCTTTATTTGAGATGCAATTACCCACATCCAGTATCAAGTCAATACACTCTCATCCTGCATTTCAACAACAATCATGCAACGACTAAACACTGTCCTGTTGGGCTATGGATAAAACATTGTGGGGAGCTGTCCCACAAGAATAACCTTTGTGCTTCCTTGGGAGCGTTTTCACTAAGACAGTGAGTGAGCGCAAAAACGGAGTCAACACTTTTGGACCAGCCAAAGGGGCCGTAGCTCCACGAGTTGTGAAAGCAGCGGGAACAGGCGCGTGCTCACTGAAGATGATTTCGCCAACTAAGCACCAAGGGCCTAGACTCTCGTGCCCCGGAGGCAGCCACGATGAGCCGGGCAGGCTGCCCACGGGCAGAGCACCTGGCAGCGGCTCTTCCGGGCAGGGACTTCCTCCCACGCTGGCTTTGGCGCCTGGCCCTGCTTGCTTGGCCCTCAGGGCCGCCCGGCCCCTCAAAGGGATTCCGGAGCTGCAGAGCCGGGCGCTCCGGCAGCGAGCCGAGCGCGGGGAGAGAGCGAGACGCGGAGCCCCGAGGCTGGGCGTGTGCGCGGCTGGTCGGTCAGCTGAAGGGGACGCCACCGCGCGCGCGCGCCGGGGCAGGAGGGAGCGGAGGAGGGGCTGCGCTTGACGCGGCTCCCTACGTACCGCCCGGGCCGCCCCCCACGGCGGGGCCAATGAAGTTGCTACAAAGTGACCTTGGGGCGCAGCGTTTCCCTTCCGCCTCCCCCAGCATCCGGGCGCTCCTCGCCCCCGCCGCGCCTGCGCACCGCGTCCCATTCAGTCCGCTCCGCTCTGCTGCTCGCTCGTCTGACCTCTGCTGCTGCAGACGGTAAGTGGGGGGAGCCGGGAGCCGCGGCCCGCCCCACCTGCCCCGGCCCGCCCCACCTGCCCCGGCCCTAACCGCTCTTGCTCTCTCCGCAGAGAGGCGGATTCCAGCGCCGAGGAGGCCCCGGGGACACCGCGCCAGCCCGCAGCAGCCCTCTGCCATGTTCGCCTGCCTGAAGCTCGTCTCCTCGCCGGCCCTGGTGAGTGCCGACGGCTGCGCTGGGAAGCGGCTCGGGCCGGGCTGCGGGACGCCCCTGGATCCCTCGGGCAGCCCCCTCCTTCCTGGCTGCTGGCTTCAGGTCCGGGGCGCGGCAGCCCCAGGGCTTCCCCAGAAATCGAGGTGCAACGAGGGAGCTGCCGCCGCCGCCTGGCTCCAGCCCCTTGCTGTAGATCAAGCCCCCAGGCCCGTCTCGTGTCTGCAGCATGGAGCCTCGCGGGAGCTAGACGTCGCTCGTGAGGCCTGGCCGCCGCTCAGCCCCTTCCTGTAGGTCAAACTCCGCCGCTGTGCAGGAGCTAGACTCGTCTCCGCCGCTCCCCGCCCCTGCTGGGGGATCCCCCTGCTGCCGAACGTCTGAGGGCGCCCTCTGCTCCGCGTTATGCCACGGACACGCTTCCTCCGTCCGCCGGCCCGGTATGGGCTGGGTGCGAGTCGGCGTCATCTTAGAGCGCTGGGAGCCCAAGGGCACCAACAGGCCGCACGGGAGAGAGGATTCATTCATTCCTGGCTTGCTAGATTTAGTTCCGGCAGTTGGCTCTCAAAATGTACCAGTTGCTCCTTACAGAGCAGCTAAGGATTTTTAGATGCGTGGTAGTGGATTTTTATTACAGCTGCAAAACTCAAGTGCCTACTTTATTTTTCCTAACTAAAACGTGAGGGCAGTTCCCCTTTCAAAATTAGATCGGAATTATTCTTGCAGCCCACTGTATTTCGCTGTTCAAGGACAGCATGATGATCTCACAAATGAGCAAGTGGGAAACACTTTTTTAATGATATAAACAAATGGCTAGCAATTTAAGTAGCATCAGGTTACAAAAATAGGCAGTATCTTGCTTTCATTTCAATTTCTAAAATGTGGTGTCATTTCCCTCTTGTTTGTATTGCTATTAGCTATATCACACTTAAAACATTACTTGCTTTCAATATTACAGTGCTGTTTAGAGAGTGCTCCAAATAATAGATTAGCATGAATCTGAGGACATGGACGGTAAAAGAACCCATTGCAGAAAAAGGAGGCTGTGATTTAGGGAATCAGGTGACAAAATGGAAGCTTTCTTCTTACCTTGCATTGATATTGACAATCTGCAATGTCCACTGTCTTAATATTAAGATGAAAGACTAGTGAAGTCCTTGGTCTTACAAAAATCACTATTAAAAGTCAGTGCAGTTATGTCAAAGTGTGGTTGTGGTCAAATGTCATTTTGTTTTCTCTTACAGATCCGTGGAGGATCAAGAGTCTTGTACAGACCAATTTCTGCATCAGTGTTGTCTAGGCCAGAAGTCAGGACTGGAGAGGTATCTTATAAACTAAACTCTGTAGCTTCCTAAACTATCTGGTGAGCCCAAGTGTTCTCATCCTAGTTTTCAAATGTACTTTACTAATTAAATATTGACAGTATGACAGATTCATAAAGGGTCATCCAATACATTTTGTTGCACCTTGCATTTTTTCCCATCAATGCTACAGTCCTTTATGTTCAGCAAGTAACAAAGAAATCTGAACGTCTAGTCATAGATGCTAGTTAATTCTTTAACCACTCTGGCTTACAGTGTTTGTAATAGAATAACTCAAAACTTCAAAATAGCTATGGAAGTTCTCAGTTTCTCTCTGTATTTAAATGTTTTTCATGTTTGCTTCTTAGGGAAACTCAACACTTAATGGGGCCCAGAATGCTGTCTTCCAAGTAGCACTTAGAGAGTTCCAAACTAGTGCTATCAGCAGGGACATTGACACTGCTGCCAAATTTATTGGTGCTGGTGCTGCCACAGTAGGAGTGGCAGGTTCTGGTGCTGGTATTGGAACCGTTTTTGGTAGTCTAATCATTGGTTATGCCAGGTAATCCATCTCTTTTATTATATCACTTAAGTTGCATGCAGATCTATTTAATGATATGCTTGAAGATATATATTGGTAGCAAAGTCTTGATAAACTTCCACTAAAAAAGTCAGTGTGTGGACTTGAAATAGATCCCCCAGAACATGTTAAGCTCTTGGCTAGATGGAATATTACATAATAATCACTAATGCTGAATTTCTTTAAGATTACAACTAGAGATAAATCAGTGTTTCATGTTCAATTCTTCAGTGTCAGGTTCAACTCTGAGACTCCAAAACCTATCCTAGACTGAATATAACTAAGAACACTTTGTAGCGGACAATCCTAAATTAACAGAGGGACAAACTGGATGGTGGATGTTAATATTTAGCTTGAGATTCTGTGCCCCTTTTAACCCAATTCTTAAGAAGTAAGATTCTTACTTCAGCCCTGTAATCAGTCATTTACTTAATGTTGTGCTAAATGCAAGATTATAGAGCCACTGCAGTAACTACCTCCATGGCAACCAACTGATATCCGACAAGTGATTCCACTGTTGGCACTGGAGAAGGGGAAACTCATTTAAAGAAAGAGAGATTTTAGTTATCTGTGTTAAATAGGGGAAACAAAATTATCATTTGTTTAATTCCATGCAGTAGTATCTCAAATCTTACTAATGACAGCAATGGGCACAGGCATGAAATGACTTAACTAGCTATAGAGTTGCTGCTTTCTCTTCCTCCCTGCCCAGCCTATTTCCCCCCCCTCCCCTCTCTAATATTTAGTTAAACCTTAACTTGTTTCCATTTGTGAACTCTCTTGCTAAGAGTTACCTCTTGGCACTAAAAGCCTGATTTTACTTCTCATTCAGGAAAAAAAAATATGTTTCTAACCAAACTAATTACACTTTATATCTTGGAGCTACAAAAAATGACAGTTTCAAACTGCCATTTGTGCTGTTTTTGCTTTTTGGGGGGATGGCAGGCAGGCAAATGTTGCAAGGTACTGGTCCATAATTACTTTCTGTTCTATTCCTTCCTCCTGCACTTCCTTGGGGATACTCAGTTGCATTTTTGTAACAATAAGGGGACTGACAAAACCATTTAAGGCAGAGACATAGTTGAGTATTTTAGGTTATCTGTAATCCACCTAAATGTTACAAGGGCATTCAGAATAATTGTAGATGCACAACAAACTCAGACCCCTAGGAATGTTCAGTTATGTGCGTTACACACCAGCAGTATTGACCAGGGAAATCTTAGGTTGGTAGGTAACTACTGCACATGAACTCTCTCCACGTTGAGAGATCTGTCTACAAAGACTTTTTGGTTTTGTACTTGTATAGACAGGGCCTTCATATTTGTAATCTTGTGCTTGTGTAAAATAGAGTATAATATACAATGTACACAATTTAAATCCAGTGTTAACTCAGATGTCATGATTATATTTTAAGCTCTGTTAATAGTTATGTGGGTTTACTATGTGTTTTCCCTGTTTATAGCAGGGAATCTGTAGCATGAAAGTAATTCAGATTCTTAACTGGCTCTGTCAGATGCATCAAATTAAATTTGCATAATCTTTTAATCTGTATGTATATAAAACAATCTTATACCTGCACGCTCTTTTTTAGAAATCCCTCTCTGAAGCAGCAGCTGTTCTCATATGCTATCCTGGGATTTGCCCTGTCTGAAGCTATGGGTCTCTTTTGTCTGATGGTTGCTTTCTTGATCCTATTTGCAATGTGAAGAGATCTGCTGCTTGTAATGTTGGCATTAGTAAACTACCAATGAAACTGTATGTATTTTACTGGGGCTCCCAAAACGTTGGAGTCGTGGAAATGAACATTATTTCCAAAGTCGTTTAATTAAAGATAATAACTTTAACTGTCTGGCTGTGGCCTTCATTCATCATTTATTTATTTATTTGAACACTTTGTTTATTGAATGTGATTTTTTGGGAGGGAGAGGGGGAGGGGGCATTAGTTAATAAACTGTAAATGGGGCCTATATTGACCTGTGGTCATCATAAATTTCTCCTAATCCCAGTGAATTCACATGGAGTACAGGACCCTGAAACTATAACTTTGAACAGAACTACATGAAGTTTGAAATGCACATCAAAGGCTTTCTGTACATAGTCACTGCATATGTCATGTAAATTTTGATGCATTTGTCACCTCTGACTTCCTAGTTAAAGAACCCTAAAATAGCCTGTCTAAGGCTATTAGTGACCATAGGTAAATTAAATACTAATGACTTTTGAAATAACATTCAGAACCAAATTAAACTGTTAGACCGTCTACTAAAACCATTTTGTTTCCTGTTCCTATGTTCAATTCTAATATCAAGTTCAGAAGTGTGTTTTATAGGATCTTTCATCCAAGGATCTAAATGCTCCTCAAAATAGTAATTCTGTTACTTTTAAAAAGGCTACAGTCTTTCAAGAGCCCCTTGGGTCCAGAAGCTTGGCCTGTTTCAAACCTCATAAAAGTGGTTCTGCAGTCCTCACTTTCCCGTATACAAATCTTAGCTAGTCTTGACCAGTGTCTCAGCCTCTTTAAATATCTGTTTACAAACCAACTGGATCAGAGTTGACTGTATGTAGGAAACGTAAAATGCCAAGGTGTGAGTTGTTAAAGCAGGATCACTACAGAATAAGCAATGTTAATAGGATGACTAGCTTTCCTTATCTAAACCACAGTGACCAGAAGCTGTCAAATTTGTAGAAGTGAACATCTGTCTGGATTATCGTAAAAGATCACTCTCAAACTACACATATTCTTGGTGGCGGTGGCAAAGTGTGGTGCTAACTTAATGTATATACTTGCTAGCTAACTGCTGAACCCAAAAGCATATTAGGTAGCAACACATTGCTAAAGGCTTGGATGATCACAACTGCTCATTCTAACCTCCCAGCAAGAAAACATCACTAATGTTCATCTTAAACTCAGTTCCTACAATGTCTACCTATTACAGTCGCAAGTAATTTAAAATGGAATCACTTGCTGTTTTGTAGTGTTTACTGCCAGCCCAGTATGTTCCATTATTCCCTGTATTTAGTCAGTTGTCTTATTGCTGAAAAAAAATGTAAACATCAAGCAGGAAGCAGAAAATTCTGACACTGAGAGCCTATTGCTTAAATATTTATGATATAATAAAAAATTACTGCGGTAGCTATAAGTTGACCTAATGGAGGTCAGCTCACGTTTTTAGTGTAGACATACTCTTACTGTTGAGTGTATAGTAACTGCTTAAAATACACAGAAAGGGGGTGTTACCTACACATGACTTAACAGATTAATATAAATAAGCCTATTAAGTCACTATCTTCTGCAAGCTCCAAGAGGCTTGGGGAGGGGATGATATGGAAGTTTTAGGTGACAACACCAACCTTCACCCCTTAAGGTGAATCTTAGGTGCCCTGATGAGCAAATGTATCTGTGATGGCCTCTCCCAAGCTTTGCATGGTTTGGGGATGGTGGTAAAGAGGCCAAACAGTCTCTGTAGGCTACTGATCTCTTTCCTCTCTGATGTAACCTTCTGCTGGGATATAGGAACCAGCTATTGTCTGAAGCTGCCAACAAGCCAAATTTTTTTTTTTTTTTTTTTTTTTTTTTTGTAAAATCTAGTATGGCAACTTTAAAATAAATTAATTGTTCTGCTTATTCTCTAGATATGCATTTTTGCCATTTGTAGTGTGATAATGACTAGGGGGCCCATTGTGGTTCAGAAATCCATGGTGTTAGGCATTGTACAAACATATAACAAAAAGACATTCGAATAATTTTTGAGATTCTTGGATATGTCACAATTTACATACGCAACTGATCTCAAATCTGAAAAAAAAAATCCTACCTTTCCCATGAAGATAATCTACCAATTTGAGACCAATATTCCATTGTGTTTGGTTTATAGTGGGGTGGAGGTGCAAAATTCAGGTTATAATGGAAGCCTGAGTGCAACTTTAAAAGGACACTGTGGTCCAGCTGATATTTTTTTAACAGACTTTTTTTTATTAGAAAAAAAGGCCTTGAAAAAATATGACCTTAAGAGGGTGTTTTTAACAAAGGGTTTGCTTAATTAATATTTGTATTGTAGTAGCTACAAGTCTCAGTCATGAATTAGGATCTCATTATGGTAGGCACTCTACATGCAGAAAAAAACCAGTCCTGGCTCTGCTGTTTATATTTAGAAGGGTCTTTTTGGTGGACCTATATGCAACATTATCAAAGATGCCTGCCAATACTCCTCCTGCAGCTCCTACTCTTTCATCTATGTACATGTCTGCTTGTAGCCTCTTCAGTTACAATGTGTAGCTTACCTGGTAAATACTCTTGCAAAGCTTTGTGGTGACAGTGTGCTGTCAACCAAACAGAGAAACTGAGGCCTTGTCTACATTACAAAGATAAGTCAACCTATGTTAGGTCCACTTACAGCAACCTCATTCATTACTGCAGTGGCTGATGTGCACATTACCCTCCTTGGATCCATGGTGTGCGTACTCACCGGGAGCACTTCCACCATCCTAAGAAGGGCAGTGGGGGGATCTGAGCTGTGAAATTGAAAAGAGAGTCCTGGGAGCTGGTGGAGAAGCTGGCCGGGGCTTCTCCCCTCCCGGTTCCCTGCTGGGAGCAGGATCCAGCTACCAGGGCTTCTTGCCCCCTCCTGGGGTCCAGCCACTCAGCACTCCAGGGGAGGAGAGGACAGTTGGGCTTCAGCTGCCTGGCTTTCTTGTCAATTTCATGGCTCCAGCAGAGCTGTGAAATTGACAAGAATGACAGCCAACCCAGGTTGTAAGGAATAAGCACTACCCCTCTTGTTGAGATGGTTTTATTATGTCTGCATAACGGGAGTTACGTCGGCAGAAATGCATTTAGGTGTGTACACCTCAACTGTTTCGTCAACAAAAGCTGACTTTTGTCAACAAAATTCTGTAGTGCAGATCAGCCCTGACTATAAACTAATTAGGCCTTGTCTACACTAGCCCTTATGCCAGCAAAACTTCTGCCGCGCAGGGGTGTGAAAAAAACACACCGCTGAGCAACATAAGTTTTGCCGGCATAAGCGCTTGTGGGGATAGTGCTATGTCAGCGGGAAATGGTCTCTCGCTGATATAGCTACCGCCCCCTCATTTAGGTGGTTTTATTAGGTTGGGGGAGAGCTCTCGCTTTCTAACATAACACAGCTACACAAGCACTTATGTTGGCAAAATTTATGTCGCTCCAGGGTGTGTGGTTTTTTTTCACACCCCTGCCTGACAAAAGTTTTGCAGGCATAAGTGTTCGTGTGGACAAGGCCTTCGAAAGAGAAGGTTGGGGAAGTAATATCTTTTACTGGCCCAGGCCCTGCTGGTGAAAGACAAGCTTTTGAGCTTATTGAGAGTTCTTTTTCAGGTCTGGGAAAGGTACTCAGAATGTCACAGCTAAATACAAGGTGGAACAGCTTGTGTAGCATAAGGAGTTAACACATTGTAATAGACAACTCAAGGTGAAATGGGAAATTAACACTGCCACAGTAATAGGACAAAAAAGGATGGTTAGTGGGTTATAGATTGTTTTAATGAGCCATAAATTCAGTGTCTTTACTTAGAGTCCATGATTTTTAGTCTAACAAAGTTCTCTGTTTAAGCTCCAAGGCTTGTATTTTGAAGGTGTTATGAAGATTTCCTTTGAAGTTGAGAACTGAGAGATCAGATAATTGACTAACTGACAAACTGGGGAAAAAAATCAAACATTTTATTCTTTAACCTCAGAGGAATTTTAGGTGCTACATTTGTATTTATTACAGTTAAATTTTTCAAATAGAAATATGATTTGAGTTGACGTTGTCTAATCCATTATGGAGTGTTTACTGCCATTTAATGATCAACATGACTCAGCTGCTGCAATGTGAAGGATAGATGTGATTTTTGCATTGAATTGAGGTGTTTCTTTAGGTATAATTCAAATAAACGTTTATATAACTGAAGAAAACCATTTAAATTTATAGCAGTGTTTGTTTAAGGATATAAATGTTATAGTTCAAAGAGCAGACTTGTAAATGAAGATCCTATTGTTTTCCCATTGCATTTTAGGAATTGTAGTCTGAAAGAAATTTCATTGCCGTGTTAACCATGTCACTCTCACTAATGTTAATTGGATCCAGATGTCCAAAGTATACTTAACTTTGTCCTGGTGATAATGCTATTTTGTTATATGTATACTTTGCATTGCAAGTAACTTTTATTACATTTAATAAACATATAAATCTCATGGTTGCAATTTAAAGATCTAGAATTCTGGTATTATTCAGCACTGTTGTTTAGAAATAGGCAATGCTTAAATTACATAACATTTTTCCTGCTTCATTTCTTACCATCAGCCACAAAGATGTTTTTAATCCTATAGCTGCTGGGATTTTCTAATAAAAATGCAAAATGTTTTAGCTAATATTTTATTTAGAGGGACATTGTCAACTTAAAATCACACTTTTTGAAATTAGAATTGCTAGTATATACAAGAATTACCTAAGAATCTAATAAATGAAAGATTAGAAGAGATATATTTTTATAATTTTCAGTTTAATTTATGCATTTAATAGCATTTTGTGTATAATCATTTTCACTTGTTTTCCCCTTTCTAGTCCATTTTCCAGATTGTAGGTTTTTTTGTACAGTAACATTGGCAGGGCAAAGCATTTTTTGTAATAGGAAAGTATTGTTGCAAAGCTACAAATTGTCAGGTATTCAAGGTCAAGTGTTGTTTCCTAAAATACTTTTATTTTTTTATTTTTTTTAACTTTGAAGCTATTTCAAAAGATCAGTGTCCTTTAAACTTTGGCTAAGTGCACTGCATATTTGCTAATAGTATTTAAGGTGTGCAAACTGCATTTATTGTTCTGCCTTCAGTGTTTTGAGATATAGGTACTCAATATAATTCTTACTGTAGAATTTGCTTTTATAGAACCCTTTATGCTCAATGTATTATAACTTAAAATGGTAGATTCTGGCAGTATAGTGATTACAGATAAAGTAGTGGCAGGCATTTTGTACTCAAATAGCTCATATTCAGCATAAGACATACTGCTTCTGACAGTGGAGTTCTCTCAAAAGTGTTAAGATTTTTAAATTGCCTACTACAATAGACAACCACTAGTCCAAGTCTGATCTGTAGGAATTGAGTGTTCAGCTAGCATGAAGCTAGTGTTAGCACTGGCTGTGAGACATAGACTTTTCCTTCACTGCAGTCTAATTTCAGGTGGATGTCACAAGTGAGTAAAGCAAGACCACACTGCACAACAGTAGTTGAGTTCCACACACCTGCTGTCACATTCTGCATCAGCACTGGTGCTGTATCCAGTGATGAAATGCAAAGATTTCTGGGTCACACAGTTACAACTCACTGCACTGCTTTCACAGGATGATATGTGACAGCTTATCTGACCCCTATAGGGATTGATGACAGAAATGGTCTAGGCCCACAAAATTGCCAAGACCCAAGCTGGTGTGCTGTTACTTCCTTATGCTGTAAAGCATGGATCTTGCTTGTCTTAACAACTGGGACTGACAGCTGCTGTTTTTTATGGAGACAGTAATTCTTTGGCGTTCCTTTGCGGAAGCTGTCCAAAGAGATGGTGGAGGTGGCGTTTTTCCCAGGGAAGACAGTGGCTTGCTGTTACAAACATGAGGCGAAAAGGCCACCACTATACAGATATGGCGGCATGGACCCAGCAAATGCTTTCTTTCCTGGCAGACATCCCCACGCACACTATGCAGACCACTGCTTCTGGATCAGGGCCACAAGTACATAGTGGTGGGACTACATTGTGCATTCAGGGTGCTGTGCAAAGCACTCACCCTAGCTCTTGTATGCCAGAAGGCACAAGTGAGAGAGGAAGTAATGGTTTGGAAGCATGTTGCTATTATCCTGTGGAAATTAGCAACCTTGGATTGTTTCACATCTGTCAATAATAAGTTTGGGATTGGTTCAATCGTCATAAAGATCTGACAGGCACTTATTACTCTACTGTAACAAATGGTAGTACAAATGGGAAATATTCCTCCCTAAAATGCAGGGTTTGAATGGATGGAGTTTCTAAACTGTGCAGGTACTGTTAATGCCACACATGGATGGAGTTTCTAAACTGTGCAGGTGCTGTTAATGCCACACATGGTCCCATCCTATACTCACCATCTAGAGCAAGTGAGTACCTTTATCAGGAAAGAATATTACTTCATTATGCAGGGCCTTGTGGACCATCATAGACATCTACATAGGATGCCCTGGCACATGCCCTGATGCTAGGGCGTTCTGGAGGTCTGGTCTAATTCTGCCTGGGCTAGCTGGTACTTTATTTCCTCCTAGCCACACAATCATCTATGGGGTATTTGTGATCACTGATTTTAGCTGATCTAGCCTACCCTCTACTATAATAGCTGATGAAGGCTTATCCCAATTTCTGCCAAATGGGCAGGAGTCTGTACCACTAAACACTGAGCAGGTGCAGGATGGTGGTGAAATATGCCTTTGGTGACTGAAGACAAGATGGTGCTGCTCATGGAGTTGGTTGGACTGTACAGTGTATAATGTCATACATCTGATTGGGGTGTGATGTATGCTTCATAACATGTACAGGGATAAGAAGGAATATTTTGGGCAGCATAGATTGAAGACATCCAGAGTTTGAAGTCTGCTTATAGACAACCAAGTAGTGTACTTCTTCATGGTGGTGCAGGGTTCATTACAGCAGAATGTCATAAGGCATGCTTTATGCACCCCTAAGATGCATGTAATACACTGAGCCTGGTGCAAAGTACCGTAGGAAAAGGGGAAGAATGCAGCAGCTACTGCTAATGGTATGCAGTTCTCTGTCTCTCCCACACCCAGACTTGTATATATGCTGGAAGACATGGTGCAATGGAAATTAAGTGATGGACTGAGCAGGTGATTTGGACAGGAGAGCTTTGAATTGACTTGCTCATGATCCCCAAAAGTCTCTCTCACATCCCTTTGAAATGCCTTGGCTTGCTCCCTGTTCTACCTATAATGGCAAAGATACTGTACTAACATCTCCTTTTCAGCCTGAGGGCTCTTCCACACTACTGTGCTCACTGGAGTCTGTTTTACCAAAGAGATCCTGTGATTTAGGGCTGAGGTCTTCTCTAGGCTGGCTGTTCATAACCAAGGGAGTGGCTTCTGTGTCTTTGCAGACATATAAGTTCCAAGTCTGCACCCATCCTGACTTCACAAATGAGTTTAGGCTGAAATGGGAACTTGCTGCTGTCTCTCCTGTTTTGTCTGTTCTTGCATCCTGTTCCTTCCTCCCCCTGAGCTTTCTGGGCCAATTAGAGACTAGGGAGAGGCAGGGAACTGCTTGACTAGCCTTGGGGCCCACAGTTCTCTGATCACATTTACTCAACCAGTACTGCAAGCCATGTGGCGCTAGCAACCAGTAGCTGGTACATTTTAAACTATACCTTGGGTCCAATATAGCTCCTCAGAAATTGATGCTATGTGAGAAATAGTGTGAGTGGCACAGTTGGAAAGTACAAGATCTACATTGCCCCTACTATAAGCCCTTCAAAACCCACGTACAATCAAGATTTATTTTACATTTATAAAAAGCTCCTACATATATACTATGTCCTTTATCCCCCATGATCTCAAAGTACTTTATAAAGTTCAAAAGTTGTTTGCAGTGTTGCTGTAGTTGTGGTAGTCCCAGGATATTAGCGACTAGGTGGCTGAGGATTTAATAGCTTTTATTGGAGCAACTTTTGTTGCTGACACCCTTGTAAACTCAAAAGCTTGTCTCTATCTCTGCTTTAGGACAGTGAGTGAAGAATGCTACATTTAATTGAAACTTCAGGGGAAATGTAGCAAGACAACGTATAATTAATTACTTGGGATGCAATTTGGTTGTGACACTCAAGCTAACAATACTTATGCAGATGTATAATTTAGTTGTTATTATTAATTTGTATTACTGTAGCCCCTGAGAGAGCCAGTCATGGACCAGGACCCCATTCTGCAGTTAGGCATTGCACAAAGAACAAAATGATGGTCCCTGCCCCAAAGACAATCTAAATTACATTACCACAAGAGTCAGGATGTCAGTTTTAAAGTACAGTTTCTTCAGCTGAGCAAGACCTCCCACATCATCTTGAGTACACACCCAGAGTGGTGCTGGAGCAATGTTTATGTGGGGGTGAAGGGGTGTTGCTGAGAGTTATTGAACAAAGATGTAAACCCTGTACATAATGGAAGCCAGGGAGTGTGACGGCCCCCCCGGTTCCAGCAGCGATGTACACCCAGAGAAGAGCAACGCTCTGGCACTCATTAACTAAGCGAAGGATCTCTCTGAAGTCACCTTCCAGACGCTTGACACCAAGAGCTCGGCTTAGCTTACACCCAGCTACGGTCTTCCCCAACCTACTGTACTCCGCGTAACGCACCACTTCCGGCCCCACGGACACGGCCCGGGCCCCACCCTCCAAGCCAATCAGAGGCCTTCTCTGTGCCTCCGCCAGCAGCACCCCGTGGATCACGTGATCCCTTCTCCTTACTGCCGCGGGAAGGGAGATGTGTCAGTGAGTTATCGCGAGAAGAGACGGAAGCCTGTGGGGGACCTGGTCTTTAATGTGCGGTTCAGGCGGCTCGGGTCTGCCCTGGGTGAGTTTGTAAACAGAGCGCGGCGAAGGGAGCTGGGCTGCGCCTCCGTCGCGTGCAGCGAGCGTTTTGCTCGGCGGTGACGCCTCTCGCGGGCGGGTGAAGGGGGCGGCGCGGCCCGGGCTAGGTGGAGGTGCCCGGGAGGCACTAACATGGCGCCGCCGCTCTCTACAGGGACCCCCTCCCCCACCGCGGCCTGGGGCCCCCGCCGCTTGTAGAGCCGCGGGGCTCGGGCCGGAGCCAGCGCGGAGAAGACCGTTACCCGCCCCCGAGGTAGGCTGGTCCTTGCCCCAGGGAGGGGGCTGGAGAGCAGAGCGAGGCTCCTGCCCCAGAAGCGGGCAGCCCTGCCCCGATAGATACAGCCGGCTCCCATCCCGTCCCCGGGGGCGGAGTGGCTGCTCTCCCCGCTCAGGGGTGCAGCGAGGCCTGCCCCCGTCCTTGCTGTTGGGGTGGCCGAGCCTGAGGAAGCGGGGAGGCCTCTCTTCGCTTGTGTCTGCCTGAAGGTTGGGAGGGAGGCGGAGGAAGAGGGGAGACCCCAGGTGCCTCTCAGCAGCTGCCGGCGAGGGCGGGCAGAGCTGCCCTGCTGCAGAGGGGCGGGCTGTCGCTGTGCCCCTGAGTGTGGATGAGCCTGCGTGGCCTGTGTCTGTTTCCAGCCTGGCCCTGGCGGTCTGCTTGGGCCCATCACCATTGTGACTGGTGAGTGGGAGTGTTGCCAATTGTGCACGTTTTCTGTGGGGTCCTCTCAATAGCTGTAATCTCTTATCTATTTGTGGCCCCCCCCCCCCCCCCCCGAAGACCTTTTATGTGAGGTGGAATTGGTGCCCAGACATTCAGAGCATGATGTTTATACTCCAGGGCTTGCAAAGCCATTCTTCCCTTTCACTGGTGCTGTGCTCTGTTGCCTCAGGAGGATTACCTTTGCTAATTGGAGGTAGGGACTACATGTGCTGCCACACCCCCTCCTGCCACCTATTTATTTTACATTGCAACCTCTTGTCTTTCCCACACTTACAAAAATTATTCTGGCCTGGCAAATAAATTCAGTTAGAATACTTGCGTCTCACCTATATTCTGGTTGTCTTTTTTTCCTTTCCCCTCCATCCATCCCTCAAATAAATTGTTTGCTTTTTTCTAAAATAAATACATTTTGATCTCTGTTTGACTCCACAATTAATGGATTTTTGGGCTCCCCCTACCACCTTTAACTAGTAAATTCTAGGATGTCCACTTCTCCAAATAAATGAATTATGGGCTTTTTGTTTTCTCCGCTCCACCCCCTTTAGCAAAATCTTTGTTCAAATCTCCTCTGTACCTCAGTCAATGAATCCTGGATTTTACTCCTTCTATTGCCCCAAGCTATCTCTGAGTGCAAAAATTTAGAAGGACTAAAACCAACAAAAATAGCCATTGATGTGGGTACTGAGAATATCCACAGTTATATTAGATATAAATTATTATGCTTTAGAGCAGTGGTTTTCAACCTGTGCTTTGCAGACACCTGGAGGTCTGCACCTCCATTTGAAATACTTTGGGGTCTGCAGATGACAAAAGGATGAAAATCATTGCTTTAGAGTATAAAACAGCCACTAGCAGATGGGATGAGGAAAGAAATCCCCTATGGGCAGATTATGAACTCCTGCATTTGATAGTTATAAAATAGAAGATTAGGGTTGGAAGGGACTTTAGGAGGTCATCTAATCCAACCCCCTGCTCAAAGCGGGACCAACACCAACTAAATCATCCCAGCCAGGGCTTTGTCAAGCCTCACCTTAAAAACCTCTAAGGATGGAGATTTCACCACCTCCTTAGGTAACCCATTCCAGTGCTTCCCACCTTCCTAGTGAAAAAGTTTTTCCTAATATCCAACCTAGACCTCCCCCCACTGCAACTTGAGACCATTGCTCCTTGTTCTGTCATCTGCTGCCACTGAGAACAGCCCAGCTCCATCTTCCCTCGAACCCCCTTTCAGGTAGTTGAAGGCTGCTATCCGATCCCCCTCTCACTCGTGTCTTCTGCAGATTAAACAAGCCTAGTTCCCTCAGCCTCTTCTCATAAGTCATGTGCTTCAGCTCCCTAATAATTTTTGTTGCCCTCTGGACTCTCTAATTTGTCCATATCCTTTCTGTAGTTGGTGGGCCAAAACTGGACACAGTACTCCAAATGTGGCCTCACCGTGCCGAATAGAGGGGAATAATCACTTCCCTCGATCTGCTGGCAGTGCTCCTACTAATGCAGCCCAATATGCCGTTAGCCTTGTTGGTAATAAGGGCACGCTGTTGACTCATATCCAGCTTCTTGTCCACTGTAACCCCTAAGTCCTTTTCTGCCAAACTGCTGCCTAGCCTGACACTCCCCAGTCTGTAGCAGCACATGGGATTCTTCTGTCCTAAGTGCAGGACTCTGTACTTGTCCTTGTTGAATCTCATCAGATTTTTTTGGCCCAATCCTCCAATTTGTCTTGAATTTTTCTTTGACGTATCTGGTAGTGGCTTTTATTAGAGGCCCCAGTACTGCAAATGCTTTTGCATATGCTTAACTTTATTACTGGTAATAGCCCCATTGATTTCAAGCAAGTGTTTGCAGAATTGGGGCCAGAGAGAGGATACTGGATTAGGTAGAAAACTGCTCTCACCTGATAGTTAAAACTCTTACTAAAACACCATTGTGAAAATAACACTTAGCATTTATATAGCATATTCTGGATTCTCAGTGTCCCATTGCAATGAGTGATGTTTAAAAAACAAAACAAAACAAAAACTTTACTAGGGTTCCTTTTTACATTAAAGGTTTCTGATAGAAATTTAAATTAAAAATAATAAAACATTTTTGGGACAGGGGGTTGGGCAACTTATTTATTTATTACCAGTTCATATTTGGGAAGTTAAAGTTGTAAATTAATACTTTGTCATTGCACACTCTATATCTTTATCCTTACTTGGAGGTTAGTAAGCCTAATTTTGTTGATACAGTTGTATTCTTATTACATGGAATTTTTGTAGTGGATTGATTCTGCCATATATGCTGCTTTCTACACAGTAATTTTGTCTTATTTGATTTATTAAATATTTTGGTTTCTCTGCTGCTCCCATACCTGTATAACCTAATTTATTTGTTTATGTATAGGATATATCCAGATAATACTGTATTCCATTAACTTTAGACATTCAGCCATGTTTCAGATGTGCCTATTATGTCAAGGTCTTCCATTTTTAGCAATTCTTGTTAATCTTTGTTTTTTCTTTGTTTAAGCTTCTTGTCTGTGGATATTTGTGACCAAAAATAAAAGACATGCCAATCTTTAACTCTGAGCTGATATACCTATTGCTTTTCTGGGATTTTATCCGATTTCAACCTGATGCTCCTCCATTTTTAAAAAACGTTTATCCGATCCCCACTTAAAAAGAACCTATTGAAGACTTTCATAGTAACAAGCATAATATGGCTCAGTATTAAATAGTAATACTTACTGGAGTCATCAAGTGGCGCAAATGAGCTAGCTTCTATAACTGCGTGATCTTATTACTGTTACTCATCCTCTCTTCAAACAATCCCTTATTGCTTGTTACACTCTCACTTGTTACATCTTGTCTTAAATTAGACTATAAGCCCTTGTGAGCAGTTTGCTTTCCCACACATTTGTACACCTAGCACAAAGAGTCTCTGCTCCTTATTGGAGATTTTGGATGTTACTGCAGTACATATAATAAATGAAGACAATTTTATATAGCACCAAATGTGGACTCTTAGTATTAATAGGACACTGTTAGCCTACCAATCACACTTCTATCTGAAAAGTTCCATAGGGTTAACCATATTAGTCTGTATACAGCAAAAACAACGAGAGTCCTGTAGCACTTTAAAGACTAACAAATTTAGTTTCTGCAGGCATAAGCTTTCGTGGGCTGCAACCCAGTAGTTGCATCTGACAGAGTGGGTTGCACCCACGAAAGCTTATGCCTGCAGAAATTAAATTTGTTAGTCTTTAAAGTGCTACAGGACTCTCGTTGTTTTTACTTCTATCTGAAATATCTTTACTGGTGTTACAAGAAACACCTATGATTACTATAATTAAAATGTTACTACTATAAAGAGATAAGAAAAAAATTCTTATCGTCAAAACTCTTGAGCTTTCCCTAATTTTTCACATAACAATAATGGATGGACACTTTAAAAAAATCTGATTGTAAAGCTGCAAAAACTGGCAGAAGGACTTAAAGGACTTTTAATTCATTTTAAAAAATGACGGTTTCAAATCGTCATTGTCCCCATAGTTAACAAAAGTCCATATTTGAATAAATGGAAAACATAGTACAAAAAGGAGGTGGTATCCGAAAGACAATTATAAGTAGAAAAACTGTGACTTTTAGGCTACAAGTGTTACAGCAACACAACTGCAGCTGCATTGCTGTAGCACTTCAGTTAGGTACTTACTGCAACATCAGGAGGGGTTCTGCCATCATTGTAGATAATCTGCCTCCCTGAGGGGTGGTAACTAAATTGACTGAAGAATTCTTCCATCAACCTAGTGCTGCTTACTTGCAACTCACAGGAATGTGGATTTTTCACACCCCTGAAAAAGACGTAGCTTTCCAGAATAGACCAGTCCATAGACACTTGCTATCGTGACAGAAGGGATCTTTCCATTTCTGTACTAAATCCACCCCATCGAGAGGCGATAGCTATGTTGATGGAACAATAGTGGTTTAAGCCAGGGCTTAAAGACATCTTGCAGCAATGTAGCTTGGTCAACAAGTTTTAGATGTAGAATCATAGAACCACGGAATAGAAAGGGACTGCAAGGGTCATGTAGTCTAACCCCCTGCCAAAATGCAGGATTGTTGTGTCTAAATCATCCAAGACAGATGGCTATCCAACCTCTTTTTGAAAATCTCCAGTGAAGGCGCTTCCATGACCTCCATGGACAGTTTGTTCCATTGTCCTATTGTTCTTACAGTTAGAAAGTTTTGGCTTTAATTTAGTCCAAGTTGTATAGGACCCTTATATCTGCAGGTAAATGAAGACAAGTTTCACAAAATAAAGTGTGTTCAAAATGGTTTGTTCTATTACTTTGGTAAAGACCCTTCTAAAATCTACTATTTTGAGTAATAGAAATCTCTTACCAGTGAAACTTCATGACAAATATTCAGAATGATGATTTGTATCAAATTCATAGCTATATGATACAGTTTGAAACAATGTAGAAATAAACAGGTTTTCTGGCTTTATTAATAAAGTTGAAACAATAAAAATGACCTACCATTATTGTAGTGAAAGAAGATAAGACTTTTTTCATTTTTGATTAATTTGGATTTCAATGGGAAATATTAAGATTTAAGAATCCAGGCACGTGAATTCAGAAGATACTATTAATTTTTTTCTAAGTTAATTATGATTTATTCTGCAAATGTCTGGGAGAACTAAAATTTTATTTTTGTGAAACTGTAAGTAATCTTTGTTTCCACTAATTATATAGTCTATCATAAGATGTTGTCAAAGTGATTGTAGAAGCTTCAGGAACGGTAGAGACAGGAATGTTTAGAACAGGAATGTTTCTAAGGACATGCAATGCACTTTAAATAAATACATTCATATTCTTTTCTAAACTTATTTTTATATCCTGTCACCCAAACTCACATTTGCTTACTTGTTTGATCCTTTCCTGTATTCCTATCAGTATTTGTAATTTGACGCTTTCATGTTCCTATTAAAAAAAAACAACCAACACAACAAATAAAAAATTAAGTCTTGAATATTGCCTGGGGTGTTTACCCTTCTGCTAGCCTTTCACATAGGGAAATGTAGCCTTTATTCCAGCTCTATCCTTGTCTCATCATGTCATACCTTCCTTGTTTCTCTGCACATACCCCATTCCTTAGTTAGGTTTGCCAACAGTGTTGGGCTGTAAATGAGATCTTCTTGCTCCAGGTCACTTAACAGTCTGGACAGATGGGTTTCCTTCTGCTTTTTGGACATGGCAGGCAATGTGACAAATCACCAGACAGAATCACCAGATTCAAATTTTTTTCTTACTGTCCAGCTGCACTCCTTCGATATGCTCTCTCCCCTACTTTTCTCTGTTTATCTTTTGCCTCAGCTAGAGGCTGGCACCTTCGGCACCTCATGGAGCAGTTAGCCATTCAGATGGGCAAAAATGCTGTGTGGCTATTTGTGCTTAGATTTCTTCATGATGCTGCAGTTGTTACATCCCCTCATGCTCTTCCTCAAGACCCACTGGAGCAAGCCCAGTTTTAAGTAGTCTTGCCAGAGCAAACAGAATGGCCTCTTACAGCAAGGCAATAGTGGTAGCAGCAAAGTAGGAGGCTCAGCTCTGTCTTCAGATAGTGAGTCCACTCTTTGTACAGCTCCTGTCTGGGCAGTCAGTGTCAGGAGTTCAAGTGCCAGTTTCCACTCTCATATCAAAGGCGACAGCGTGTGCTGCATATTCTCCTGAACTGTGTTCTGAGGGCCTCTCTCCCTTTATCACTGTCTCTTTATGACAAGTGGTCCTTCAAAGTGGAGCTCATCCTGCTAATGTGAAGTCCTACAGGCTTCAGTCCCCAAGCCTCCATCCTCCTCTGCAGGGACAGAACATTTATTTAGAAGATCAACTTGAGGGACATTGAAGTACCACAGAAGCTGTCATTTAAGTACCCCTCCACCCTATGCAAAAGCCTCAGGGCAATATACTGGAGCATATCTTGTGCTAAGGAAAGCACAAGAGCTGGCTTGTGAAGAGTGTAGCTGGGTGGGAGAATAATTCTTGGAAGCCAGTAATAATTACTCTGCCTAGCAAGTTTGGACATCAGATGAAAACCCATCGGTCCAGACTGTCAAATGCTTTGTCACAAAAGGTTGACTTACTGGCACGGAAAAATCTCTTTGAGTTTTAAACACTTTGAACCCTTCCTTTTCAATTCTGTTTCAATTCCTATGGTGGTGGAATACAAGAAGTCTATAAAATAATGCATTTACCCACTTTTTTGCTGAGGATAGGTTTTCCCGTAAATGTGAAGCAGTAAATATACTTCATTTTGTTTCAGCTTTCCTCTTGTGTTCTAGGAATCTGAGAGAAGCTGTTCCAGCCCCTCCAGGTCAGTGCAACTATGACTTTTTCTTTAAACTACAAATTTTAATTTGTTTTATTTTTCATTATTTATTAATTAGTTTAATTTGGGAGACTTTCCATCTACCAACTTCTGTACTTAAGTGAAAGGTGGAACTTGCAAAAATGCTCAAAATCGTCCCAGCTCTCCTCCCCTAGAAATAATGGTATAATTTCCATTAACCTCAATGGGAACTAAGATTAGGCCAGTGTGGATTGCTTTTTAAAATCGCACCCAGAAAATATAAAAGTGTAGCAACTGAGCTAGCTTTTATAACTCTGTTCCTCGTTTTGATTTGTATTGTTTCGTTTTGACTCTAGAAGAAGACTCTGCTTTTCACTTCAGATAGTTTTAATCTGGTAAACAAAAAAACGGAACCCTTCTTTTCTTTCTCCTTTGCCCCTTTACACCATCCAAACTAACATCTCCCATGTAAAGGTTGAAACAGAAGAAAAATTAACACCAAAACTTAAAGTAAATATTTTAAATAAATATTCTTTTCTGTGTTCAGTTTTTTACTCTTGTAGTCTGCATCACTGCTTATCTTATTGTCACAATAGCTTAAACAGATATTTTGTTACATTTTTATTCTTATATGAGAAAAGACATTGTAAGAAAACAAAAATCAGGAATTAAATGATCAAACATGCCTTTTTTATTTTTAGATGACCATTCTTCCTTGCCTGCTCTGGCTTACCTATCCAATATTTATTTTAATGGTAGAACAACAAATATTTAAGGATACGGTTTCATGCCTTTTCAAATCCAAGAGATCTGCATTATACATTTTTAATTAAAATAATTTAGGGTAATTTTTCTGTGTTTATAAACAAAGTCATGAATTAATAACAGCAGTGCAGACCCAGTGGGCTACTAGCAGTCACCAAAGCATGTAATATGTTTTGCTGCTGTTTAGGTATCCTAATGGCTCAAAGAAATGTCCAGTTTCCTCATTTAAAAATAGTGTTTGCTTTTACATTTTCCGTGTATCATCATTCTCAGTTATGGGCTATCACCCATCCACCCATAGTGGTGGGAAAGAAGAGAACAAGAGAGACAAATGGATTTTCAAGTAATGTGCAGAAAATTAAATTAAATTAAAAATCTAAAATGTAAAAACATCAAATACAGTATAGTAAGTAATCTGATTAATGACCACTCCACTTCCATTTACACCCTTTCCTTTTTAAGAAGTTTTGAGAGAGACTGTTTGGGCTTGATGATTATGCTTTGCATTCATATAGAATGTCATTATATTATTTGTATTACCGTAGTGCCTAGGAATCCTAGTTATGTCAAAATAACTTAATCTTGATTAATTAATGTTTATAAAGTATTAGCCTTTTGCTTGCAGGACAGGTGTACTGAGCTTGTTCATTGATGCAAAGAAATTTGTACTGTAGTTAAAAGGCCCAAGAAGACCCACACTATATCTACTATCATTACTGTAGGTTCTGTATGTCATAAATTGTTAATCATTTCAGTGTTCCTTGTAGATGAGATGCACTGTTGCACTCATGACTCTCTAAAGCGTCACCTATTTTGATAATGAAAACCTGTCAGAGAAACTAGTTTAAAACAGTTTGCCTGGCCAGTTGGATTCTGTACAAGCTTTTAAAAACACGTTTCTAGACTTGAAAGGTGAAAATTTCTAGAGAAATGTTTTTTACATGCTTACTCTATTATGATTCTCCATATTGATCAGACAAGCCATGTTATTCTTGAACTGCCATTGTGGATTGGGCTTGTGTCTCATGCTAAATTATGTTGAATTTTGTAGGGAGGCACTCTGTACAGTTAAGGCAAATGACAGATGGGTAAATATGACCTTTAAACACTTTTATTTTCTTATGTACAATTTGGGTGAAGTTACTTTGCTGTACACCATTTAAAGATGTTGCTATGGTCAGCGAAATGGGAGGAAAGTGAGATCTTTTTCCTCCAAGACTAATCAATATCCAACCAATGGCCAGTCTATTTTTGGGGAAATAATTATGCAAGTGGTATTGATCAAGGTCACCTGTTCTGGCTGCCTAACATTGACTGGGTTCTTTAGTTTGCTTCTGTTAGATGTATAAATAATACCAGGAATGCTGGGCTGGCTCACAAGTACCTATCAAGGAAACAACTTCCTTTTTCCCCATTTCTGCTTGCTGTATCTCAAACAAATTATTTTGGTATCTGAAGGTCAACTGTGTTGCTTCTATACTTCTCTCTCTGTGTAGGACTAACATCAAAGCAAACACATGAAGACCAGTGATACCAATAGACAGACAGGTAGAACTACATAAACCAAATTACTTATGATAACATGGCTGAAAGAGGCTCCAAAAGATACAAAATACAGCTTCTAACATAATCTTTGTGGGTCCATTACCCTCCTCCTGTTTCACTGCTTCAAGGTCAAGCTCTTTGTCCTCACCTCCCAGAACCTTCAGAATTCTGCCCTATCTACGTGCTTTCGCTTGTCTCTCATCACATTAGCAGAACAGAGAAGCTATGTTTAAAAATGCTGGTCTTGTTTACCCATTTGTCAGCTTCTCATATACAGTAGAACCTCAGGGTTACAAACCTCCGGATTACAAACTAACCGGTCACCCACACACCATGTTTGGAACCAGAAGTGCACAATCAGGCAGCCGCAGAGTCGAAGAACAAAAAAAAAAAAGCAAATACAGTTCAGTACTTTGTTAAATGTAAACTACTAAAAAACAAAAGGGAAAGTTTAAAAAAAAAAGATTTAACAAGGTAAGGAAAGTGTTTCTGTGCTCGATTCGTTTAAATTAAGATGGTTAAAAGCAGCATTTTTGTTCTGCATAGTAAAGTTTCAAAGTTGTATTAAATCAATGGTCAGTTGTAAACTTTTGAAACAATAACAATGTTCAGAGTTATGAACGTTTCAGAATTAGGAGCAGCCTCTATTCCCGAGATGTTTGTAATTCTGAGGTTCTGCTGTAAAAATGACACTGAACCTTCTTCCATGCTGCCTCTTATGTGTGGAACCCATTCCTTGAGCTGATCCCATAAGGCCACAAATCTCTCAAGTCCCAATTCTGCCATGACACTTAAATCAGTGATTAATTTTGTCTCATTTGAAGGGCAGATGAGGATAGTTGGCACTTACTGTACAATAAAATATCTGCAAATATATGTATGTACATCAAAATTATATATATTTGATTCTGTATCCCTCTCCTTCCACCCATGATATCCCACTTGTAATCGTAGACTGTAAGATCCTTGGAGCAGGGACTATAAATTACTATGTGTCTTTGTGCTGCTAGCATTAGGGGGACACAATCCTAGAAGAGGCCTTTGGGCACTACTGTAATACAAATGTTCAGTTACATTTTTAAAAATTATATTTAGAGAACTTTAAGGTTGCACAGTCAAAGTTTAGGAAATGCCAGAACTAAGGTTGGTTGTGCAACCTTAATTCAGCCCCCTTGTGCATATTTGTTATAATACAGTGTTCAACTATCTGATCACATTGTTTTTCCATAGAAAAACAGCCTTATTCAAAGCACAGGATGACTGGTGCTCTGGAGATGAACCAAGGTTGTGCAGTGAATGAGCCTATTGCTTATAGGATCCCTACCTCATTTCTTGCATAAGTTGGAAAGAATGTAGTGAATGAAGCAGGGAACTACAGGAAGAGAGAGAATGAATTTCTGGTTAAGGCAGTTGAATGCTACTCTGGGATTGGATTCTATCACTGCCACAGGATTTCTGTATGATGCACAGCAACTCTCATAAGCCACACTTTTCACTATTTGTGTGTTCCTCATTGTTTGGCTTCCTCTTAACACCAGGGGCCTGATTTTCAGTTGTTGTAATTGGGGTTTTTTTTTGTTTGTTTTTAAAAAAGCAAATTGAAAAAACAGAAATTTAATCATGGAACCATATTGAATGCCAGATGGGTGGTCTGCAGGAAATTTTACATCTGCATCAGAGACCACTACCACTAGAGCTGAGAGAGTAACTGGTAACAGTAGTAGTATGTTGTGATTCTCTGTGGAGTGGCCACTAGATCAGGTTAAGACACACTTTGAGTGGGTTTCAAAGCTTCTTCCTGGCTAGCAGAGGAATGTTGAGATTCAATAACCCTGCATTCTATTCCAGGGTCAGGATGGGTGTGTATTCTCATGGTTTTCTTTACGCCATACTCCATTCATTCAAATCATGTTGCTTTCTCCTTCTGTATTGTGCTTGGGCTGGGGCAACAGCAGGGGAGCATTGAGATTGCAAGAGAGATGATCTGTCTCTGTTCCAGCCCCTGGCAATTGGGAGAAGCAATTGCATGGAACAGCCTGCTCAGCCCCCTCGCTCTAGTGCGTGATCCGTGCAGTTGGAAAACAGGATGGAGTTGGAAAACAGGGATGGAGCATGCTTAGTAGAAGTAGAATATTTGGTGAATTTAGCTGCCAAGGTCTAGCAAGGCTCTCTGGCACATGTGGAAATGGTGATTTTCAGAGGCTTCTTTCTGACCAAAGCTGGGTAAAGTCTTATTTTTTAAACCTAAAGATTTCAAAGCTTGTCAAAATAGTTTTCCAGGTCTTAATTGGCAGCCCATTACAGCATGATGACTCTCACTCACGAAACTACCTTAGGCTATTTCCTGCAATAAAGTAATGTTAACAGAGGCCAGATTAGCTTTGACCTTTGTCCAGTGCATAGTTACTTCAATAAAACATATTTATTTTTCTTTCAGTGCAGAGAGTCAAACCATTTAAATTTTGGTTCATTTTGGGTTTATCAATATTTCCTGACTCTCTGGTTCAGACACCAGCTTAGAATGATGGTTCAGTAACTGGTTCAACTGCTTTGAACCAGTTCAGATACATTTCCTGCAGATTGTCTCACATTCTTATGCTTGCATGCTTATGCTTGCTTAACAAAGGAATATTTATTATTGTATTCCTCAGGAACTTTCTCAGCAGAATTTCAAAAAAGTTTTGTCTGTAGAAATGTATTACATTTTCAAACTGAGCTGAGTTAGGATGAATCGCAAGTCACATAATACCCATACAATGTCCTCTGTTATCAAGGACATACCTGAGGGACTAGGTAGAAGGAGCCTCATTTTGGGGTTCAGAGTGATTAGCAGTTGGGCCAGCCAGAGCAATGTACTGTATTTAGTTGGCTCTATGTGTTTAAGCCAGTCATTTCAAAGACTTTAATGCAACTCAAAACATTCCAACATTCTTGTAAGATTAAAAATGAAGGGGAAAGTTATTAAGTACTTAGGTTTTAAATAAGAAATGCCCCCCCAAAAAAGTGGCAAAGGAAAACATCAAACCTTAGGTTTTTTCTACTAAATTTTTTTTTGTCTATATTAAACAATAAGATTCACTATGATGGGACTGCAAATGTTTTTAAAAAAGTTATAATCAAGCAATGGGCAATAATTGTGTCCTGGAAAAAAAAACAAAAAACCTTCCATGATCTAGTGGACAGATGGTAGAAGTTCTAGGCACAGCCAGTCAGGGCTGTGAGATGACAATGGGGTTATTATTAGTCAGAGAAGAACTGATACAGAACCTCTCCCTCTTCACATTGAACTCCCTTCCCTTACGTCCTCTTTTCAGACCCCTCAGTCTCTTTGTCCCTTCTTTAAGTGGTCCACCTTAGCATAACATAACTTAACTTATCCTGTGCAGAGTGACTAGTGGAGTGGCAGCAGGAAGGAACTTCAGCGCCAGGGAAACAAAGCCAGGAACAGAGCAGAAGAGCAATAGAGCCTTGCAGCCTCAACTCAAAACATAGGTCCTGTGTTCCACACCAGTCCTGCCACACCGACCGTGTCTGAAACCGAAGTTACTGGCCTCTAGCTCTCACCAGCAAACAGGAGGAGAGAGGAGATGGTGAGGAGGAACAAGAGGTGTTCTGGGAGTTGTAGTTCCCTTCTGTGTGGAGTCCTCTACCTGGGCATAATAGACAGGAGAATTACCAATCCCTGAATCCTTCGCTTACTCTCCTCCCTCACCCCTCATCTCCAGTGGCTTCCTGGAAGTATAGTCTCTGCTTCTCTTTCTTCAGGGTTGGAGCAGAAGGAGACTCTTCCTCAGTTTTATAAAAAGACCCTTTCAACCTCCTGATTATTTAACTTGTCTTGAGCTGGTTACTGGTTTTTGTGTTTTTGGATTTGGTTCCCCTTTGGGGTCAATGTGACTCCAGAGGTTTTCAGTTCAGTGGTCAGTTCTAGTTCACTCAAAAATTTCTCTGAACCAGTTTTTGGGTTCAGTTCAACTCCCTGTTTCAAAGGGATTGATGTGATCAGGAATTAAATATTGTAAAAAATAAAGGATTATTTCTTTCTCAAATCAATAGATTTAAGTCAGATAACTGTCTATGTGCTATTTTACATTGTCCTAATCTTTTACCAAAAGGGGAAATAGGCAGATAGCAAAACATTTGATATTTAAATCCTAGGATAGAAGAAAGGCTTATTTGAAGCAAGCTAGATCTGCTAGAGCCTTTTTGACTGATACTGTACTATTTCCTCTGATATAGAGTTAGCTTGCCCCGTTGAAGATCAAAGCAAGGTGTACTGACACGGTGGACAGATAAAGGGGTAATTGTGCCCCTTCCACATTCCCCATCATGATTGTCTTCAGACTTTTGGAAATCCTAAAGGCTACAGAGCACCTTCAACTATCTCCAATATAGAAATTGTCTACCAGTGCCCCTTGGAGAGAGATTCAGCGACATTTAGTTAATTCATTTCAAGGGCTAACTGAGACTAGCCCATATTAGATTTGAAACTGAACCAAGAAAAAAATTTCTGAATGGAGTACAGCAGAACTGGGATGATATTCTCTCTGGGTAGACTTTCAAGCATCCATTGAAATTCAAGATGACTCCATATTCCAATATAATTTTGATGATGCAGTTTAGTCATATTCATTTTTGTGCCCTGCCAGTTGCCTGTGTTCCTGTAAGTCTTTATAAAAGTGATTGTTAATCCATATCAACAGTCTGCTTAACAGTTCAGCAAATATTGAATTCCTTCAGAAACCTAAGTCAAGTCATGAACTCTTTGAAGGGAACAGCAGAACAATTTCAGTCCCTGGTTTGTCTTGGCAGTTTCTGATCTGTCAACCTTTCCCTCAGCAGTCAATGTCAGTGATTCTTAAGTGTCTCTTCTTGGATTAATCTCTCCTTTGCTCCTGATCTGAGGTAGTCAAAGTCCTCTCCTGTTGAATGTGTGTAGTAGAATCAACACTTTGTAACCTCTTCCACTCTATATCTTTGCTGCTTCTCCAGTGTAGTGCTCATGGCTAGAGTCACAAGTTCGCCTTTGTCCTGTCTATAGTAGCCAAAAGATCTATCCAGTGCTGCTTGTGAGAAAAAATTAGTAAAGGAGAGTGGGTAGATATTTGTCTTTTGGAACAAGTCTGTCAGCAGTGGATAATCAAAGACATACATCAGTGACAAATATCAGTTTACTGGATCTATCTGGGGACACTTGAGCTGTCTCATGTCTAAAGGTTAGTGATGTTTTAGAGAAAATACACATTCAATGAAAATTTAGGCATTTCCAAAAGTCTCATGGCCTTTCATGTCCAAACTATTGGGAGAGAAGCAGAGTGATCTGTGCATACCACATTCTGTTGTTAAAGATGCCATTGCTTACTTCATCTAGCAAAGCAGCAGTTGGAACCACCACTCATTGGAGCTGTCTAAAGATGCTTTTTCAATGGTGTTTCTCCTAAATTTCTAAATCTATTTCTTATTGGGGTTAAAGAAATTTATGGGCTGGGAGTATTTGTCAGTTCTTAGTTCATCAAGCAATTTGGTTGCTTCGTTTCCTTATCTTCTATCTCTGAATGTTAAAATGGGGTGGCCCTCTACTGACCAGTTGCACCCACAAATACTGTCCAGTACCTATACTGTTCTTAGTTACCTAGAGAAGGAGGCTCTGTTTATGGAAGGCTTTTTATTTATTTATGTATTTATTTATTTTTGATCCACTGGTCTGAAGAAATACAGTT
This sequence comes from Emydura macquarii macquarii, assembly GCF_026122565.2. Taxonomy (NCBI): domain Eukaryota; kingdom Metazoa; phylum Chordata; order Testudines; family Chelidae; genus Emydura; species Emydura macquarii. Next base: position 72,920,452 of record NW_027131390.1, read on the forward strand.
GCATTTTCTTTCACCATCCCTCTCTTCTGGCTTCCTCATTACATATTTTAAAAAAATCTGTCTCTGCATCTCTGATGAACCAATTCAGAACTATCTTTTAAGTAGATGTTACTGTTCTTTGGTACCAGTATACTTGCAGGGATCCAGGTAAGAGAAATTTTGTTAGAAACAGTCTGAATTTTTTTGGTTTTCTTTTTAGTAACATTCCTGTATTTTTGTTCTGGCTTTTTTCCCCACCCCTTTGAGATTTTAGATTAATTAAAGAGCTGTTTTTTCTCTTTTCATACAGTGTGTTCATGTAAATATAGACAATAGTAAAACTCCTGTGGTAGAGGAACACTCAAGTAAGACAAGGCAATGACAAAGCAGCTAAGCAAATTCTTTGCATTGGTCTACACTGCAAAGGATGTGGGGGAGATACCCACATCAGAACTCTATTTTTTGGGTGAAAACTCTGAAGTACTGTCCCAAATTGATATGTTAATAAAAGAGTTTTTAGAACAAATTGATAGATTAAACAGTAATAAGTCACCAAGACCAGATGTTATTCACACAAGAGTTCTGAAGGGCTTCAAATATGAAATTACAGAACTACTAACTCTGGTATTTAACCTATCTCTCAAAACAGCCACAGTACCAGAAGACTGGAAGTTAGCTAATGTAATGCTAATTTTTTAAAAGGGCTCTACAAGAGATTCGGGCAATTACAGGCTGGTACACCCAACTTTAGTACCGGGCAGATTGGTAGAAATTATAGTAAACAACAGAACCGTCATATATAGATAAACATGATTTGTTGGAGAAGAGTCACTATGGCTTTTGCAAAGGGAAGTCATGCCTATCAGAATTCTTTTCGAGAGTCAACAAGCATGTAGATAGAAGTGATCCAGTTGATATAGTGTGCTTGGAATTTCAGAAAGCCTTTGATGAAGTACCTCATCAAAGGCACGTAAGGAAACAGGGCTTATCTACATTTATAGTGCTGCAGCAGCTATATCACTTAGTGAAGAAGCTACCTGTGCTGACAGGAGAACTTCTCCCATTGGCGTGGGTATTCCATCTCCCCAAGAGGTGGTAGCTATGTTGACAGGAGAAGCCATGAACATAGTACTGTCTACACTGGGAGTTATGTCAGTATAACTGCATCACTCAGGTGTGATTTTTTTCACATCCCTGAGTGATGTAGTTATACCAGCACAAGTTTGTAGCATAGAACAGGGCTAAGTAGTCATAGGATAAAAGGAAAGGTCCTCTCATGAATCAGTAACTGGTTAAAAGATAGGAAGCAAAAGGTAGGAATAAACTGTTGGTTTTCACAGTGGAGACAGCAAGAGAGGGTCCCCCAAGGATCTGTACTGGAACCTGTCCTGTTCAACGTATTCATAAATGATCTGGGAAAAGGAGTAAACAATGAGCTGGAAATACTTGCAGATTATACAAAATTATTCAAGATAGTTAAGTCCAAAGCAGGCTGTGAAGAGTTGAGTGATCTCGCAAAACTGGGTTACTTGGTGACAAAATGATCCCAACTATACATAAACTATGATAGGTTTTAAATTAGCAGTTACCACAAACTATGAATGGTTCTCTGAAAACTTCCATTCAATGGACAGCAGTGGTCAAAAAGGCTAACAGTATGTTAGGAACTATTAGGAAAGGGATACAAAATAGGACAGAAAATACTATAATGCTACTACATAAATCTATTATGCATCCACACCTTGAATACAGTTCTGGACACCATAGCTCAGAAAGGGTATAGTGGAACTGAAAAAAGTTCAGAGAAGGATAACAAAGATGATCAAATGTCTGGAACAGCTTCCATACAGGGAGAGACTAAAAAGATTAGATTTGTTCCATTTAGAATAGAGATGACTAACAGGGATATGATAGAGATCTGTACAATCATGAATGGTATGGAAAAAGTGAATAGGGAAGTGTTATTTACCCTTTCCCACAATACAAAAACCAGGGGTTACCCAATGAAATTATTAGGCAGCAGGTTTAATACAAACAAGAGGAAGTTCTTTCTCAAACAACACATTCATTGCCATGGGAAGTTGTGATGGACAAAAGTATAATTTGGTTAAAAAAAGAACTGGATAAATTAATGGAGGATAGGTCCATCCATGGCTATTAGTATGGTCAGGGGTGCAACCCCTTGCTTGAACTGATCCTAAACCTCAGACTACCCATAGCCAGGAGTTGAAGACAGCGGAAGGTCACTGTATAGCTGACTTGTTCCGTACTGTCCCCTTCAAGTTCCAGGACTGGCCACTGTCGGAGACAGGATAGCGGGCAAGATGGACAATAGTCTGACCCAGCATGGAAGCCCTTTATGTTATGTCCTGTAACGTAAGAAAAATTACAATCTATTTTCATTTTCCAACTTTTGGCAGAAAAGAAGCTTAATAATTCAAAGTCCATGTAGTAGGGAAATAGATTATTTCACCCTATCCTGTGAAAAAGTTAATTGTAAAAATACCTTGTTTAGTTCCATAGGAAAGTAAAATTAGCTATTAGGGAGGAAATCAACCTTTTAAAAGTTTACTCATCAATGAAATGAAAAGCTGTGGGTAGTCAGTGCATAAATGGAGTGCCTTGTGAACAGGTTGAGTCTTTTAATTTGTAATAAATTCTTAAGCCTATCTAGCTATTGAAATAGCATGATGTTTCTGTCTTGGAGGATTTTCTTGCTTTTATATAGATCTTATTTGTAGAAATGATTTAGTATGTGAATCCACATTTACTCCATTCCAGTAATTTTTGAGTTGTGCGTATGAGAGCAACCCACCAAATCCCGTCCCCCCTCCCCCTTAAACTTTTCAAACCCTAAATTATGTGTTTTTTCTAAGCCCCAACTAAGAAGCACACTTTTGCACAAGCAAAGTTATGATTCAGATCCAAGAGTCTATATCTTTACTGATTTAACTGAAATGTCACTTAAGTAATACTAAGCAATTCTTTAGATTCCTTTAGATGCCTTTGCATTTCATGATCTATATAATCATGCATGTATGAAACTGTATTACATTGAAAAATAGTAGTTCTGAGAAGGAAGGCTGTATTATGGAGAGTTAAACTCAATTATATGCACAAATAGCAAGAATTCTATGCAATACAAACTTGATTCAGGTAATGAATATTATATAATTTATCCAGAGAAATTACAGGGCAATAACTGCATTTTGTTTATTTAGCATGCACCATAATTGTTTTCTTTTGATTACAGTTCATTGCCATGAAAAGGAGAATGTGATAAACTGCTCACCTTATGAAATTTGGCTTACATGTGAAATCTGCCAGGTATAGACACTTGTGTGTGTGTGTCTCTGTCTGCTTGTTTAGAACATTGCTAACTAATGTAACATTAGGAGCTACTGCTGACTTCATATAAATATAAAAGTCTGTAGGTAAATATTTTTATTATAGTATTTCTGAAGTGGTATTGAAATATATATTTTTGTAAATATTATTTTTTTAAAAGGGCATCTTGGCTGTGGAGATGTGCATAGGCATCTCTAATCTTCTGACTTGGCTTTAAAGGTAGATCATGAGAAAATCGGGAAATGAGATGTTTTCCATGGCTTATTGGTGCTGTGTATGTCTCTCTTTGGATGTTATATGCTATATTAATTTTTTTTTGTATTTGTATAAACCAGGCATATGTGATATATTTTTATTCCAATTATAAAAGCTGCCTCAGTGATATCTTGTGAAATGTGCTTCACAGGTGGGAAGGGACGATGGGATGGATCACTTGATGGTTACCTATTCTATTCATTCCCTCTGAAGCACCTGGCATTGGCCACTGTTGGAAGACAGGATACTGGGCTAGATGCACCATTGGTCTGACCCAGTATGGCCGTTCTTATTTTCTAATTATGTACTGCATACAATTTTTTATTATTTGTCTTTCAAACAAATGCATGCTCAAAATCTGCTGGGTGTACCTATTTGGATTTGTGTATCTACCTCACGGGACTTGGATAACATACCCGCAAAGCTATATGTACTGAAATATTACTCCATTGACTATCAAATACTTAGATAGCTCATTGGGGTCAGAAGAGGGGTGAGGTGGTTCTTGCTAGTGCAATACTAAAATCTTTAGTAATTCTCCCAACGCTGGGCTTTGGAGGTTGATGTATTGGTAACTTCTTGCAATTACTTTAAATATTTTGAAATGTCTTTTTTTTTAATCATTTCTACGTAGGTAGCACAAAGACCTGTGGAATATGAGTGATGACAAACCCTTTTTATGCACTGCCCCTGGATGTGGCCAGGTAATAGGATGCTTTGAATCTATTAATGTTGGTCAAGTAGAAAAAAACAGGTAAATGTATTTTATGTTAGATTGAAGAATAGAAATATTTCTTAATGACAGATGCTGGAAAAGTAACTGCATGCTGTAATTATTTTGTAAAGCTGGTGACAGCAAGAAATTCTAGTAATTTTTTAAAAAACATTTTTATTAAAAAATACTGTCCACAGAAGGATAGATTCTTTAAAAAATAAAAACAAAAGGAAAAACTCCCACAAGTGTCATATTTGTCAGAAAAACACCCTTCTTAATTTTGCATTTGTAATTTTCTAAAGGAAAGCAAATAATGCATTAATTTTCATAATACTGATTACAATCTTTACTCTCTAGAAAGAATTAGCAGAAAAACAAGCGCAGTATAAAGTATAATACAGCTCCAATATTGATGAAGTCTGTGGAAGTCAAGTGATAGCAGGGAGCTTGTATAGTGAAGCCTGGGGGCATACTTTTAAATTTCAGAAAACATCTCAATTTCTCCCAGTGCATTATAAAATCAAGTACTAGACTACTGGTTCTACCATGCTTCAAGAAGGAGGCCTTCCTCTTGATTGGCCAGTTTGAGAAAAAAGCCCTTACAAATGGGCTGTACAAGGAACTGAAATCCCATTCTGCTCTTGCACTTTTCCAAATTTCCCTTCCATTTTGAGTTGAAGCATAACTTTTTTTTAAAAGGCTCCAGAGGCGTACCTGACAATTACCGGTCAGTAAGCCTAACTAGGCAAACTGGATGAAACTATAGTAAAGAACAGAATTATCAGACACAAAGATGAATACACATATTTTTGGGGAAGAGTCAACACGGCTTTTGTAAAAGGGAAATCATACCTCACTATTCTATTAGAGTTCTTTGAGGGTGTCATCAAGAGCAAGAATGATCTGCTCAATATAGTGTTCTTGGACTTTCAGAAAGTCTTTGACAATGTCCCTCACTAGTCTTTAAAGCAAAGTAAGGAGTCATGGGATAAGAGGGAAGGTCCTCTCAAGGATGAGTAACTGGTTAAAAGACAGGTAACAAAGGATAGGAATACATGGTCAACTTTCACAGTGGAGAGAGGTAAATACAGAGGTCTCACAAGGCTAAGTGCTGGAACCAGTGCTGTTCAACATACTCATAAATGATCTGGAAAAAGGAGTGAATAAGTGAGGCTGCAAAATTTGCAAACAATACAAAATTACTTAAGATAGTTAAGTTCAAAGTAGACTGCTTTGGACTTACAAAGGGATCTCTCAAAACCATGTGACTGAGCAAGAAAACGGCAAATTAAATTCAATATTGATAAACGCAAAGTAATACACATTGGAAAAAATAATTCCAACTACACTGTGAAAAAGTCAGGCCGGATGGCTACAAGAGGGTGCTAGAAGGCCGGTATGGGAGCCCCAGAATGTTAAAGGCCCTTTTCCCTACAAGCTGGGAGGAGATTACCTTGGGCTAATTAGAGACACCAGAGCCCAATGGCAGCTCCAGGCCCATTAAAACCCCACCTCTGGTAGAGAGAACAGGGGAAGAGACACAAGCTGTTAGAGAAGGCTTGTGACAGCAGGGAGGCAGACCTCTCTAACCCCAGAAGACAGTGCTTCTCCCCACAGGGGGAACAACCAAAACTGAGCATCAGCCTGGGGGAAGGACTGACAACCCCCACCCTCCAAGCCACACCACCACGACGCTAGCCCCATTGAGGGGGGCAGGGAAAGGTATTCTCCCCGGGTCTGGATTTATAGACTTACCTTCCCCTCCCCCCAGGTGTCGGAGAGGTATTCCTTGGGTCCAAGGTCCACCCCGAATGCTGTAAGATGGAAGTGTTCAGGGGAGAAGCTAAAAGACTTCTCTAGGGTGGGGCAGATTTACCTCAGGCTCATTTTGCCAAAGGAGGGAGCCCTAATTCGGCAGGACTGAGGAGGTGCTTTGCCACAATACATATATAATGATGAGTTCCAAATTAGTTGTTATCACTCAAGAAAGAGATCTTGTAATCATCTGAGGATAGATCTCTGAAAACTTTCTCAGCATGCAGTGGCAGTCAAAAAAGCTAACAATGTTAGGAACCATTAGGAAAGTGATAGATAATAAGACCGAAAATATCATAATGCCCCTATATAAATCCATAGTATGCCATGCTCACATCTTGAATACAGTGCAGTTCTGATCACCATACCTCCAAAAAAAAAAAAAAAAAAAGCTGTATTAGCATTGGAAAAGGTGCAACGAAGGACAGCAAAAATAATGAGTAGTATGAAACAGTTTGTGCAAAGAAAAATTAAAAAGACTGGCACTGTTCAGCTTAGAAAAGAGACAGCTAAGGGGAGGATATGGTAAAGAGCTGTAAAATCATGAATGTTGTGGAGAAGGTGAAGTATACATAACACAAGAACTGGTGGGGGGGGGGGGTCACCCAATTAAATTAATAGGCAGCAGGTTTAAAACAAACATAAATAAGTTCATCTTCACATAAGGCACAGTCAACCTGTGGAACTGATTGCCAGCAGATGTGAAGACCAAAAGTATAACTGGGTTCAAAAAAGAATTAGACAAGTTCATGATGGATGGATTCATCAATGACTATTAGCCAAGATGGTTAGGGACACAACCCCATGCTCTGGGAGTCCCTAACCCTCTGACTTCCAGAAGCTGGCAGTGGCTGACAGGAGATGGATCACTCGATAATTGCCCTGTTCTGTTCATCCCCTAAGAGCTAGATACACCATTGGTCTGACCCAGTATGGCCATTCTTATGTTCTTATAACTTGAGGCCTTCATGCCTTCTCAACTCATATCAGGATTGGAAAGGGGTACTATATTTTGTTCTAAGTTACTAATCTTGTTTTTCTTCCCTTCTATATTGCTATGATCCAGTTTGTATGGTTTTAAGTAATACTTAAGGTTTTCTTGATGCTAACAGTAACCAAATATTCACTTCTATTTTATCTACTCACAATTTTCTCAGTATTCACTGCGAACTTGCAAATGGTCCTTACTGCAGGGTTTAGTAAGGAAGACATATATAGGCTTCAGGGGGAGGTGTCAGGATGTCAGTCTCCCAGTCTGGGTCAGTTTGTAGTTGGAGAGGTAACTTATACTACGTAATTAAGCACACACTAACTGTAAGGGACAGCCAGGGCTTGACAGTTAGATGGACACAACTCTCATAAGAGCGTTAAAGTTAACGTTACACATCACATGTGGGCAGCCTGTGGTTTGGTCCCCCTGAGCAGACTGTGAAGACCTTTTCATTGTTACCTATTCTTATGATGATTAAGTCCGGGTATTTAATCTGGTCAGAAAACGTGACTACCCATAGCTGTACAGGTTCTCCACATATAGATGAGTGTAATTTTCCTGTGTGTTAAATAATATTGAAGCTAATTAGCCATTTTCCTTTAAGTTTGTCTTCTGTTTTTCTTACTATGTACTAATAATGTTCAAGTTATGCTTACTCTGTAAGGAAAAGTCATTGAATTCTTATAGACAGTGGGTTTTGGTTTGTGTGAGGTTTTTTTTGTTTTGGGGGTTTTGCACAATAGTTGTGCTAATCACTTTAGGTGGTATGCCTCTATCTTAGTTTTTTAGAAGCAAAAAGCTTTATTTTAATACATCTCTAAGGTTTGTTCTTAGCCCTATACAATACCATTTGTGTGGCAGTGCCTAAGTACTGAGTGATAACATTAACTCTAAATTTGATTTCTTGTCAGTTTGTCAAACTCTGATCATCATTTCAACATTGAATTTTGTATTTAATTTCTGATCATAACGTTTATAATCCAAAGATTCAAGAAAGTGAAAGTTTTTTTATTTTTTTAAATGGAATTTAGAAAATTACATTCAAGAGTTCAGCATATCTTTATTTTTGAAGGAATGCTATGGTTTATATTTAAAATAAATCAAAACTAATTGTAATCTGAAACGTTCTTTCAAGTAGTTTCTTTTTAGCTATTGGGGCTGCATGCCATGGAGTTAGAGACTGAGATTAGAGAAAACTCAATTATGTGGTAGGTGTCAGAAGTAATTTATGAGATCTGAATTATATAAAAAATGGCAAACATTTTCTGAAGTATATAGTAGTGTAGAGATCAATGAGAATTACGGTTTTTGTCACCATGGTAAATGCTGTAACTTCATATATGCTCAATGAGCAGGTAAAATATATGCTCATTAGCGCAGTACAATAAAAGGAAAACCACCCTGCACTCTGCCTTGCTCTAGGAGTGCCAGAGGTCCCTCATTTTCATGAATACTGAAATATTGACCAAATTTAAATAAAAATAGATTTAAGGGACATAGTACATTTAAAAATAAAATTTGTCTGAATATTTTTACCTGTTACAAGAATTATTGAGGATTGCTGTAATTGAAAGGGAGTAGAGGAAAGTATTTTTGTGCATTTGACAATACAGTTACATTGTTTCACAATTTCCTCTATAAAATTGATCAGTTTCCAATGGTTTGTTAGGATATTTTACTTTTTTTTTTTAAAAGTAATGTAGAGTGGGGCTTAGGGACAGGTACACTATAATACCTGAAAGTACTTCTAGCTAATTTAAAACAACAAACAAAAATCTGTCTAGAACTCAAGTTGATAGCATCACTTTAAGAATTTAATTGTAAAAATTCAGTGATTTAAAAAATCCATGTTAACTGAGAAAATGATTAATCTTATAATAAACTAAATGCCCAAAAACGTCATTAGCCTAGAGCTGTTTGCCTTTATCTGTCTTGTGCCCTTTCAGAATGTGGAGAGTGGCTAACTTAAACCTCTGAAAACCTGGAGTGCAGAGTGAAGGATACATTCCCTCCCAACAATGCAATCTTAACTGTACTTTCACTGGAGCTGGCAGTAGGGTGGTGCAAAGGTTAACAAACTATCAATGGAAGAAGAGGATTCTCCATCTCTTGATGTCTTCAGATCAAGATTGGATTATTTTCTGGAAGATGCTTTAGTCAAACACAAGGTATTAGGCTCAATGCAGCAGGCACTAGATGGAATTCCCTGGCCTGTGTTATACAGAAGGTCAGAATCTGTGATCTAATGGTCCTTTCTGGCCTTAAAATCTGAGTCTACAGTAGGTAGATATGAGGAAGGACTAAGAATGTTCCATTATTTGCATTAAATTCCATAGATTGAATTCCAGCATTTATCTGAATGGACTCCAACTATATTCACTGTTATAGGTGTACTTGTTTTGAATGGTAGAGGGATTAATTGAAACAGCTTTGCAGAGCTTTGACTGTGATATAAAGAGAGGTGTGTGTGTACCTTGAGGGATCAAGTATGCTTCATATCAGCACTGAATTTTGTAGGTTGTCAGTAGAGGGGCACCAGTTATCTTGTCATGAAGATAGGGTGTGAGGGATAAGTAAAGGTAATGTCTCAGAACAAATCCTTAGGGCAAGTCTGGGGTGGCGTGTGTGGAGTAAACTCAGTGTTTGAGGGATGTCAAGGGATAAGTAGGTAGTTTCCTAGACCTGACCTAAACCCCAGGTTTGCCTTGGAAAAGAGAAGGTTCTAGACTTTGTCCTACTTTGCTCATATGCTCTGTTCCCAAGTGTTCTGTAGCATCTATGCAGGTAGAATGCTAAAAAGTGTGTAAATAGTATGTGGGGCATCACTCAAAAAGGAGGGACTTAAGGTTGTATTGCAGGGGTGGCATGTACCTTAATTTTGTATTTCTTGGTTTTCAGAGGTTTAAATTTAGCCACTCTCCACATTCTGCAAGGGCACAAAGCATGACTAACATTAACTCTGCCTTAATGAAGTTTTGATGCATTTAATTTCCTTTGACTTTTTTTTTTTTTTTTTAAATATCTCAGCGTGCTCATGTACCAAGCCCAGCTATCCACCTTCATTGCCCCTGTCTCCTTGGCAGTGTTTACCCCAGCCACAGAATACATTGGCCCTTGCATCATCTCCCTATCTCCTGTCTCTCTGCCTGCCTGGCACAGCTCGGTTCTTTCTCCTCAGCCCTCTTGTCCACGAAGAAGCAGGCATTAGCATGGGACATGCAGTTTGAGAAACTGGGGAAAGGCTACAACAACAGTGCAGGGACTAACATAGAGTTGGTGGGGGACATTTTTTGAAGAGAGGGGTGGGGTCATGAGAGGAAGGATGATTCAGTGGTTAGGACCAAGGATTCGGGAGACCTGGTTTTAATTCCCTGCTTCACCATCAACTTCCAGTGTGGCCTTTGTCAAATCATTTGATCTTTCTCTGTCTCAGTTCCCCATCTGTAAAGTGGGGGTGAGAGCACTTCCCTACTTCACAGAGGTATTGTGAATGTAAATACGTGAAAGATTGAGGCACTCAGATACTACAGTGATAGGGGCCATGTAAGTACTTATAATTGATTTTAATATTGATTGATGTGGGTGTTTTGGGGGGACAGAGCTGAAGCCACCCCAGTATCATCCACTGCACAGCTCTGACTCCCCTTACACCTCACTCTTTCCTATACTATTCCAACACGCCCCACTGCTCCAACCTCCATATTCCTCCCAGCTGCTCAGACTCTCCTGCTACTGCTCTGACACTGCTCCGTCTCCTCCAACATTCCCACCATTATGCCTGCTTCTTTGAGCCCCTTTCACACAAGTACCAGCTCCACCCTTCACCTTGGCACTCCATGCATTTGGTGAGCTTGAAGGGGCTATAGGAAGATGGAAAGGTAATGGGGCTATGAGGATTCCATGTATCGGCTGAAACAAGGTGGAGATGGAGTCCCTACCCCAAATATGGGCCTAGTCATCCATCTTCAGCAGAGGGTCCAGATCCTGGCTCACACGTGGTGGGGCAGGGACTCGGACCTCTCCCTGAAGGGCAGGACTCCCCCCACCCTCAATCTTGGCTTACCTGCAGGGTGGGAGGGACGGGATAAGATCCCCCTCTGAGAGGTGGGAGCTCCCAGGTACCAGTTTGCACTCCAGCCCCTAGCTGTTGCATTGAGAGCTGGGGCTGTGAATAAGAGGCATCTTCCTTTACCCCCTCTACTACCACTACCTAGCCTGGGCTGGACTAGGAGAACAGGGGAGGGGAGAATGTGGGACAAACCAGTATTTGAATGATCGTTGGAGTGTTGACCCTTCACTAACTGCCAGAATACAGCCCTAAGGGGCAAATCCCCCACTCTGCCCTCCCAATCCCACAATTCCTGCACTGCTCCAACCCCTCCATTCTCCTGCACTGCTCTGACACTCTGCCCCCAATATTTCCTAGATGTGTCCCAACACAGTTATAAGAATTTGAAAAAATTATGAAAAGCTCATGCAAGTGCACTGTGTACTAAGAATCCCCTGACCAAATGACACATTGACTTGCTATCCTTTTGATCACACTCTGTTCCACTGATTATGAAACAGGCAAAGACTGATTAGTTACTCTATCTAGTGGTCTTTCATCTTCCCTCTATTTAATTAATGGTCATTTTCTGGACAATACTTTTAAAGTAAAATCAGAATCTACATGTGGATTTTAGAGCACTCTAAAATATTGCTCTTAAACCAGAAACATTGGTTTTGGCAAAACTTCCAAAAGTAGCCCTTACAGAATGCAGGCACAGAGCAAAGAATATGCACAATGCATGTTCTCCGAAAGCTCCAGTGGTAGGGCCTGAATTCAAAATGGATGGGTGCAGTTCAGGTACAATGAACACAGCATGTTTCCTGGAGCCATCCAGTTATTGTGACAGTAGCCTGCCTGGCACTCTTGCTGCACATGTGCATTTCAATTTCTTTGGCTGTTGGCTCATCAGTTTTGGCATAAGCCATTCTGGAGATTTAAACTCTAATGTTAGTAACTTTTTCAGTATTTCTTCCCCAAAGGGCACAGTGGGTGCCATGTGCTAGCTAAATTAAATGTTGAGTGAATGAGATCTGTGTGTGACTGTTGGAGCTACGGTGAGAGTCTCAGTTGTGTGTGGGGGGAGGGAAAATAACCAAGTGATTCTGTAAAAAGTTGTTTTTAGAGGGGGCTGTATCTCTGGGCCCTTCTTGCTCAAATGACTCCAATATGGATAATTAACCCTACCCTACGTTCCCATGAGGCACAGCAAAGACGATCCAAGTAGGCATGTGGATTTTAGTGCACTCACAATGGTCAACATTTAAGCAGAAAGCCATGTTCAGCCTTAGCTGTGGCAGAGAACCAGCTCTTCTGTAATTGCAAAAACCATGGAAGTTACTCTGCTCAAAGACAATACATATTTATAATATTCCCTTTGTGTCAAAATGTATCTTGGCTTTTTGATGACTGTAGTGTTCTTCACAGTATCAAAAAGTAATTTTATTTTATGTTTACTTTCATTGACTCGTAGTATTATTATTTAATTATTGTGGACAGTCTTTATCAGTATTGTATATATATATTTTAGTTAACTTTTTCTGATCATTTGGTGAATATTGTATCTAGCATTAACAAGAACAGATGTGTATCTGTTTAAAGAAATCAACTGAAATTTTAGTGATGATGGTTTTACATGCTGTGAAAATGACTTTCCATATAATTATATTCACTTTGGTCAAATTCAAAGTTTTAACTGTACTTTAAAACTTTTTGCCACAGCGTTTTACCAACGAGGATCATTTGGCTGTCCATAAACATAAACATGAGATGACACTGAAATTTGGTCCAGCTCGTAATGACAGTGTCATTGTGGCTGGTTAGTATATACTTTTATTAATAGCTTATCCATCTTTCTCCTGGAATGTGCACAAATTTTGTTTTTTCTGTACATGATATAACTTCTTTAGACTGATGAAAGAAAATATCAAAGAATTCCTTTATGATATAGGTTTGCAACATGTATTCATTATCCATTACATTTCTATCTTTTGTTGCCTTTGTTCACATATGTATATAGACTAAATACAGAATTAATTGTCAATATTGCAGTAGTTGATTAACCTATGTAGAAGTTCATACAAAAAGCACATACTGTATAACCTTTTATATCTAACCATCTGACATTAAAACACTTTCCCAAGGTCTTTGTTGCCTTTATAGTTTACATGTATGTTAAAATAAAGGTTTTTTCTAAAAATACTACACATTTTACAGACTTCAGTTGTCTCAAGAAAAAATCAATAGTGTAAATGTTCTAAAGTAAATAGACAAAATTAAAAGAAAGACTTATATCCTTTATAACAGTCCAAATCAAACTACTTTTACAATATCTGAAATCAGACTTTCACCTCTGAATCTGTTTGCCTTTCTTGGTCAGTCAGAATCTTATTTCCTTATTGTTTTATTTTTTTAAAAAGAACAGTCTCCCAAAAAGTTTCTCTCTAAATTTTATTAAGTCTATGGCTCTTATAGACCCAGATAATCATTAATGGACCATTAAACTGTAATATTGTGAAACAAGCTCCTCTTGAACTTCTTGGGGATAGTGCATGTAACTACGCCATGGATATAGTCAAATCATTTTCCAGTGGTGGAGCAGTCTAATTTAATTGCGCATATGCAGTAGCTCCTCCTTCAACTTTCTGTGTTCCCAAGTTGCTAATTTATTAGGAGTGGCAGACAAATGGCATTCAGCTACAGTTTAAAAAAAAAAAAAAAACTGGCAGACTTTTTAAAACAATATATGCTATCTGCAGTATGTGCGGTTTGCGGAAGGGGGTGGGAAGAGGGAAAGCATCTATCAGGTAATCAGGTGAGTGGCTGTGAAAGAATGGGAGAGTTCTTTATCTGCCTTCCCAAGCACACTACAGTACTTCCATGATCTTCACCCACTATTATACATGAACTCTCTTTGAAATTAGTGGAATCTTGTGTAGTGTTATTTCCTATATTTATAATACATATTGTACAATAAAACAGTTTGTTTTAATCTGACAATGCATAAATTCTATGTGAAATGAATGGGAATTTCCATACTATGCAAAATATAAATTTACAGTTAGTACAGAAGTCATTCACACAGTAGTCAATGGAAGTGCTGTGATTCTAATTTTACTGTGCAAAGACCTTTTAAATCAAAAAGGTTTGGCATACTATCTCACCACACTTTGCATGCAACTTACAAATGGCACAGCATCTGAATTACAAAAGCAGTAGTCATTGTTCACAATAAAAGACTAAATATAAAACAGGTCCACAATTCCATGATTGCCACTTTTCCTTGGATTTGAATTGCAGGCTCTCACACAGGAGCATCTTTCATTGCTGTTTGAAAATAAAGCTGCTTCTTCGAGTGCTTGCTCATGTCCATTCAGAATTAGGTGTGTATGCGCTGCATGCACCGGTGCCAGAAATTTTTCCCCTAGTGGTATCCGTAGGGCTGGCTCTAGTGCTCTCTGGAGTGGCGTGCATATGCACTTGTATATAGGGCACTGCTGGCCTCTCTCCCTCTCAGTTCCTTCTTACTGCCCGTAATGGTGCTATAACACGCTCTTGCTCCTAAAAGCTACAGTATTCCTAGTGGTTCTTTGTTTTACATAGTGTACATAGTTGTTTCAGAGTTTATCATCTAGTAGTTAGTGGTTGATTAGTTAGTAGTTTACCCAGGGTTGGGGCATGCCCCGGTCCCCGGATTTTAAACTCTGCACTTTGTGCAAGAAGCCTGTGCTGTTGAGCGACTCACACCAGAGCTGTTTGAAGTGTCTGAGGGAAGCCCACCTTCACAAGAAGTGTAAGATCTGCACAGGGTTTCGCCTTTGAACCAAGAAGGACGGGGACATTAGACTCAAGGCCCTTCTCTGGAGTTGGCACCTGCACAGCACCATTCAACATTGCCAGCACCGAAAAAGGGAAAGGCGCATGCCGAGAAGGAGCCGAAGTCAGCTAAGAAGAGCTCGGGCACCGTGAGGAAAGCTGATTCGGCCCTGAGAACACCTCTGCCTGCGAGGGCGTCGAACCTGACTCCGGTACCACCGCCAACTCCTGGGAGTGGTAGAGGCCCGTGCCATTTACTGGTCCCTTCAACACCTGAGGCCTTTCAGGCAATGAAGGACCTGTTGACCCTGCCGGTGCCACTTACATCACAGAAGGGTAGGGCAGGGCACCGAAGCTCAGATACCCAGGCCAGTGGTCACTCGAAAGGGAAGCCAGCGCTGGTTCCACCACAGCCTCTTCCTTCCTCGCCGGTTTCACAGCGGTCTCCAGAATCTTGGCACCGCTCCCTGGAACTGCATCAGCATGGGTTGGGATAGAGTCTTTGGTCACCTGGGGCCAGGTGCTGGTCACTGGACATCAGTACCAATCTGAAGAATGCCAGCATCGATCTCCGGAATGCCATCACTCCCCAAGCCCCCGGCACCGCTTCAGCCCCCGTGGGGAATCTCCAGAACCCCAGCACCGCAAAAGTCCCTATAAGAAGCCTAAGGACATGACATGATTAAGGCATGAACAGTGCTCGGGCTCTTGGCACCACTCCCCATCACCGGAGCCCAGACACTTAAGCAGCGTGCAGAGAAGCACACGGTGTCAGTGCCCCCTTGGTCACCAGCTTTTAGCTCCTCGGAGTCCCCGCCAAAAGGGGTAAGCCCCTAAGCAACCCACTGGGTTTCCCATGCTGCCGCAGATCAGCGGTTGGCCGCAAGGACAATGGCCAGCTCCCTGGCAGTACTGGAACTCATGGGGGTTCCCTCAGGCCGCGATGCCATACGCTCAGTCGTCTGCGAGCACCTCGGTACCACAGTCACGTAAGGGCCTGGCCGTGACACTGGAGGCAGCTATCGGGTCAGACCGGGAAGACGCTCTTTCGGCCAGCCTCTCTGTAACCAACCTGACCAGGGAAGAAGATCCGGCTCCCCCTTAGATTCCTGCCTCCTCATCCTCCTCGCCAGATGAGGCTATTGCGGGCCCCTCTCATGCTGCCCCACTGGATGATTACAGGGCGCACCAAGACCTGTGAAAGCAGGTAGCAGCCAACTTGGGCCTCAAAATAGAGGAATTTTCTGAGCCAGTGGATGAACTCTTTGGAGTCCTGGCATCTGCATCTCCCTCCAGAGTAGCCCTCCCAGTGCATGATGGGGTGCTGAAGCTCGCCAGAGTATTGTGGCAGACCCCGGCCTCCCTGCCCCCCACTTCTAAGCGGGTGGAGAAGAAATATGTGCCCACCAAGGGATTTGAATACTTATACACACACCTATCCCTGGGTTTGCTAGTCATGGCGGCAGCTAACAAGCGTGACAGGCAGGGACAAATGAGCTCAACACCCAAGAATAAAGAGGCCAAAAATTAGATTTATGTGGTTGCAAGTTGTAGTGAACAGTGAGCCTGAGCTCTGGCGGATCGTCTGAGCAGAACCTTTTGCTCTCACCACAAGTGGTCCCTCCACCAGAAGGTAGCTGACAGCATTTTCCAGAGGTGAGGAACTCCCCAAGTAGACCTATTTGCTACCAGGAAGAAAAGGAAGTGTGCTCAATACTGCTCCCTCCTGGGGTTGGAGGACGCCTCCCTGTTGGACACTTTTCTCCTGTCATGGGCGAGGGGTCTATTGTACGCTTTTCCCCGATACCTCTCATACACAGAGTCCTCATGAAGATCAAGCGGGACAGAGTACAGGTCATCCTGATAGCCCTGGCATAGCCCAGGCAGCATTGGTTTGGGATGCTGTCAGAACTCTCGATGGCCAGGCCATGGTCACTCCCGCTGAGACCAGACCTTCTATCTCAAGACCGAAGTTGGCTGCTGCACCCAGATCCGATCACTCTGCGCCTGACAGCGTGGATGCTTCATGGTTGAGCAGGGATGAGCGCCACTGCTCGGTCCAAGTTCAGAGGATCCTGTTGGAGAGCAGGAAACAGTCTATGAAGGCATCTTATTTAGCCAAATGGAAATGCTTCACCTGCTGGGCGATGGCTCAAAGTGTCTCGCCAACAAAATCCCCTATTCAGATGATCCTGGATTATCCGCTTCATCTGAAGTAGGAGGGCTTGGCCTTCTCATCTATTAAGGTGCACCTGCTGGCAATTTCGGCCTTTCACCCTCTAATCCAAGGCAGGTCAGTTTTCTCCCACAGGATGGCATCCAGATTCCTCAAGGGCCTGAAGAGACCTTTTCCACTGATACGAGACCTGGTCCTCAGTGGGATCTAAACCTCGTCTTCTCAAGACTTATGGCACCGCCATTTGAGCCGTTAGCTTCTTTTTATCCATCCATCCTTCCATCCTGGAAGTGGCATTCCTGGTGGCGATCACCTCAGCAGAGAAGGGTCTTGGAGTTAAAAGCCCTGACCTCAGAGCCACCATACACGTTTTTTTTTCCAAGGACAAGGTGCAGTTTCGTCCTCACCCATCCTTTTTGCCGAAGGTTGTTTCCCACTTCCATGTCAATCAGGACATATTCCAAAGCCCCATAAGTTCAATGAGGAGAGGTGTCTTCACTCTTTCAGTGTGAGGAGTGCATTGGCTTTTTACATCGACAGGACCAGGCTCTTCCGCCACTCCACGCAGCTCTTCATTGCTATCACTGATCAGATGAAGAGATGTCCGTGTCGTCTCAACGGATCTCCTCTTGGATTATAGCTTGTATTCAGACCCGCTATGAGCAAGCAGGAGTCGCCCCTGGATTCCTGTCCATCCACTCCACAAGGGCACAGGTGTCTTCAGCGGCCTTCCTGGCACGTGTGCCTACTCAAGACATCTGTAGAGCCGCTGTGTGGTCCTTGATACACACGTTTACGTCCCACTATGTCATCATGCAGCAAGTGTGGGACGATGCTGGGTTTGGCAGAGTGGTGCTGCAATCATGTCTATGAACTCCTGCCCGCCTCCAGAGGCAGTGCTGGTAAGTCACCTAATTCTACATAGACATGAGCAAGCACTCGAAGAAGAAAGAATGGTTACTTACCTCGTAACTGTTGCTTTTTGAGATATGTTGCTCATGTGCATTCCACAACCCACCCTCTTTCCCCTCTCTTGGAGTTCCAGCAAGAAGGAACTGAGAGGGAGGGGGGACCAACAGCGCCCTATATATGAGCACATATGTATACCACTGCAGAGGGCACTAGAGCTGGCCCTATGGATATCACTAGCGCAAAAATTTCCAGCACTGGTGCATGTGGCACGAACACAGAACCTAATTCTGAATGGCCATGAGCAACACATCTTGAAGAACCACAGTTACAAGGTAAGTAACGGTTCTTTCTTTCTTAAAAGATCCTCTCTACTAGCCCAGGTACTTAAGAATACTTCATTTCAGTCAATAGATGGAGACAGAGCTCAGACATTTGATTACATCTTCCACTGTATCTGTATCATAAGGAACTTGCTGGTCTACAAACCTCAGTTCTGTATCTCCAGCAGGTGGAGCAACAGAACCACATCTGGCTGGCCTGAATGAAAGAGTAAAAAAGAGTGTGTCTTTGTAAGCATAGAAGACTTGTTGGCCACATGCCATATCTCTTTCCAGCCTTATCACTGGAGTTTGGAATGAGAGAGTCTTTCTAATTACCAAAACTTCAAGTAAATGCCACCTTCCAAAAGTTAACAGTTATTAATGTAAATACCATATTTTAATCTGATTTTCTTTATGTATGTAACCATTCAAGCCTCCATTGTAGCCTGCTACTTATCAACATGTATATGAAAGTGGGAAGTGACGAGGTAAGAGAGAACGCCACTCAACAGAACAACAAGTCTAATGAAAGCCTTCCCTCTGATAGCAATCTGTGCTGAGCCAGTCGTGTGTATTGTTGGGTTTACACCTATTAATTTGTACCAGCGCATAGCAAAGTGTGCCCCTGTCAAGGTGGGAACTAGCATTCATCCATATTTGTAAAGTTTATTTATAGCGTGTATTAAAAATAACTCTAAGATCTAAGAAAATTGGCCCAGTATCTTTTTAATCATTTAAATATTTTCAGCTATAACAGCTCTCTCCAACATAGATGGAAGCAAAACCCACATTATGAAATAACTGACAGCTAAGTTGTTTAATAAGCTGTTTTTTCAAAAAAAACTAGCACAGAACTATCCCAAACTATTATTTTTCCACACACTTAGTAAAAATATCTAAAATGATTTGAATTAAATTTTCAGAAAGTTTTGAAGAGTTATATGCCCACATCCATTGCAAAACAAATGAGTTTGTTAATCTTAAGCAATAATGGTTTTAGATAGAATGGGCTGCAAGCCTCTATAATTAAAAGGTTAATTGGATCTTAAATTTGTTTTTAAATAATGTTAAAGAAGGGACCTTAAACTGTAGTACAAACTTTATTTTAACTAGGTAGTTGTTTGCTTTAGTGTTAACTTTAGGATAAATAACAAAAGTAATTAAGACTAGTTGGGCATTGGTGGTATTTTCATATTTTTATTTTGAAAATAGTAATAATGTTCTTACTAAATGGTATTTTGAAAGAGAAAAAAACGTATGTTTCATTTCATTTCAGATCAGACACCCACACCAACTAGATTCTTGAAGAACTGTGAAGAAGTGGGTTTATTCAATGAGCTCGCAAGTCCTTTTGAAAATGAATTCAAAAAGGCTTCAGAAGATGACATTAAAAAAGTACGTTGGCAATACTGGGCTTTGAAGTTACTGCATACAATTTTTTTGTTTTGGTCTGGAAGTATTAGTGTACTGTGAGATTTGTTTGTTTTAATAAAGCAGAGGAGCGATGTTATGTGGAATTTATGCTTTAAACAAATCAATGTTCTCATTATTTTGTTTTTCAATTTTGAAATGTACCAGTCATCAGCATATAAATGCACATATATATTGTGTGGAGAGAATACAAATTTAGGCCCCAGTCCTACAAAGACTAATACACCTGCTTCATTTCACACAATGTGGTTTTAATTGGCTTTAATCTTGTCTTTTAATTATTTAAAGGCCTGATCCACAGCCTTTTAAAGTGAATGGACACCTTTCTATTGACTTCAGTGGGCTTTTGATGAGGCCCTAAATGAGCAAATGGTTCTAAAAAGAACCCAATTCTTACAAGAGGAAAAAACAAATACAAATAAAAATCAGATGGAAGAAATAACACACATTAATTGTTTAGCAGGTATACAGATTAGACAACACTTTAACAATATACACATTATTTTAACAACTGAATATTAGTGATGAGTTTATACAGTAGTAATCAAAATCAACAGCTAAAAGTGAAGTATGGTTTGAGACCAGATTTTATCATTTTAACTTCAGTTGAAGTGAGGTTTAAATCCCTTTGACAGACAAATCCTATTTGAAAGACAAATGTTGGTCACAACCAAAACCACCACACTTATTCTTATTGTGTAAATTGAATTTTTATGGAAAACTTGAATGTCATGGTGTCTTTCATTGCTGAATTTCTTCCTGTTTATAAATGACTTTGAGCCCAAGCCTGCAAACACCTACCAATGTGAAAAACTTTACTCATATAAATATAGATTACATCTCTAGTTTTCCTTGTCTCTGTGGAGATAGCAGAGGCACAGGGAATATAACAGAATCTTACTCATCTCTAAGAAAATCTGTCACCTGCCATTTTCTTTGTGCCCCAATGCAACTCCAAATGATGACTCCCATTGATACGCTCCCACTGTCTCACGTCACTATATGTAGCACTATTAAGCCTGTAAGTACTTGTAGGAGGTTTCCAGAGCATTTCTGTGCCATCTCCAAAGGCTACAGGGATCAAAGAACCTTTAAAACTTCTTTTCAGTTTCTTCGACACTGCTGTTCTTCTTTGCAGCTGACCTTCATGTCTTAGGGAGGGATATTGTACTATGATCTCCCTGAGTGATTCCTAAGGGCAGCGATCAAAGGAGAGTGCAGTTAAGTGGGAATATCATGTGAGAGGATTTACCTAGCCGCATTTTCTGGTTTTCAGAAGTTTTAGTTTCTGGCTTTTAACTTCCATGTTCTGGAAGAGTATAGGGAGAAGGGGCACCCCTAAACAATTTTATCTTCCTTTAATAAAGTTTGGATGTGTCTTGAATGAACCAGGTGGAGGAAAGTAATGGAAGGTAAAATCTTTCTGAGAGGAATTATTTTCATCTAAGGTATTTTGGCAAATGGGCTAGGTTGCAATATGTAAGTCAGTGGCTGAATACTCTGGACTTTACTACTGGTACTGTTTAAAAAATACTTTTAAATGATCCTAGATGTAATCCTCGTGCCCTTTTAAAATTGTTGTCAGATTTTAGTAATGTGAAGTCATTTAAGCAATTAAACTAAATTAAATTAAAAAATTTTTTTCCCATTCTCTCATTTTAAAAAATTTTCTTTGTCTCTCTGAATAATTATTCAATATATTTGTTTGAAAACTTTTTGTCCATTGTGGCTTTTTGGAAATGAGGTTATGATGCCACAATTGTGATTATAATAATTTGCTTGGTAACAATAAGATTCAATAAGCATCACATTGTGACTTCATGATGTGAGTTCAAAATAAAGTAGAAGTTAGGTTGTGATGAAGAGTTGTTATTCAGAACAAATCTGCAGTCACACTAAAGAAGAGACAGAAAATTACTGGCAAAGAAAAATGAGTCTTGTGTGTTTCTTGAGGGTTTTTTTAAAGTTTTGCTGTAGGTTGAGATTTTCTCCTTAGACATCCATATATTTTGAGATTTAAAGTGCTTTCAAAGTTTAAACTTTATTCTTAGCAATGTAATTTAAAGTTTTAGCATTTTATGGGGTAAAGTGGTATTGTGATTTTTAGCTACTTTGAGAATTCTCCATTACAAGTTGCTTATGATTGAATCGAAAATGTAATCAATTACAG
The DNA here is from genome assembly GCF_026122565.2 of Emydura macquarii macquarii. Taxonomy (NCBI): domain Eukaryota; kingdom Metazoa; phylum Chordata; order Testudines; family Chelidae; genus Emydura; species Emydura macquarii. Next base: position 72,942,428 of record NW_027131390.1, read on the forward strand.
GCAAGGAACCCAATACAGTGATTACAAGGGCCACATAAATAGTCACATAATTTTCCTCTTTCTCAAGTTGTTACATAAATCAGTATGGCCAGCTGTAGCATTCAGAGTAGTACAGGAGAGCAGGCCATGCAGAAGCCCTAACGGGGGGAAGAGGGGAGGGAGGAGAGCAGGGAGGGGAACAGAAGGAGTGGCTTTCTGGAGAAGATGACTATCTTGTGAAGTAGAGTACCTTAGGACCTCTGCTTGCCAGACTCTGTTCCCAGCTGTGAACTTTCTAAGGTTTTCAGGAAATTCTACAGAATTTACAGGGGTCAGCCTGTATTTTGGCTGGCCTGGGGACTTGAAAGGAGAGGAACAATGCAGCTGCGCAGTCATGCGGAAATGGAAATGATGGGGTTGCTTAATGAGCTGGCTCTGCTTTAGATGGCCTGTGCTCCTCCAGAACAGAGCTGCTACTCAATAGGACTGATACCTTCCTCAGGTATCTTGTTCTTGCGTATTTGAATTTATGAGTGGCTAATAAGTTTATTTGCATGTTTACTCTTCTAGATGCCTCTAGATCTATCTCCTCTTGCAACACCAATCATAAGAAATAAAACTGAAGAGCCTTCAGTTGTGGAGACAACTCATCAGGATAGTCCTTTACCTCATCCAGAGTCCACTACCAGTGATGAAAAGGTCAGGAGCTTATTTTTCTGGATTCAAAACATTTTTATAAAAAGCATTTACAACAACATATTTAGTTTTGCATATTTTTACTGGGACTACTTTGATCTAATTGTTGATTGTACAATGATGGTCGTCATATTACTGACTCAGTAATACACTCTGAAAGCTAAGCTGTTAAGAGGAAAGGGTTTTTTTAATCAGACAGTTTAAAATTGTTTAGTTTTTGTTAAAACACATTAACACTAACTTAATATTATTTTGAATCTGAAGTCTTTTTGTAACAGATTCAAAAGCCTCAACCCTTCAGTTAAAATTTGCTTACAATAAGCATCTCTTATATTTCTCACTGGTCCTCTATCAAATTCAGGAGAGACCAGATTTAAAATTCCTGATATTTCTTTTAGCCTTAGTCCCACCTATATGGGTTTGGCTCTTTGAGTCCTTCTCCATTCCAGTGTGTCTTGAAGTAGGTCCTTGGAAACGCCAAAGCTAATTACATCTTTTTGTATAACATCCATCCATCTAGTTTTGGGTCTTCAAGCCCGTCTCCTATCTTCCACGTCTAAGTTTAACACCCTGTTTCCTATATATTCTTCCAGTCTTGGGTATGTGAAAATAAACCATCTAAGTCTGGATTCCCTCAGCTTTTCTGTAATTGGTACCACCTTCACACTTCCCCAAATTGTTCTTTCCAAACATGGTACATCTTTGTAACTCCAAGCATCCATCTTAATACATTAACTTCCACTGTATTCAGTTACTGCTCCTTGCTCTTTCTCATTGTCCAGCATTCAAAGCCATACAAAAATGCAGGCCTAATTACCATATTGTAGATGTCACTTTTCAATTTGATAGGCACAGGACAGGAGGGATCCTGGCACGGCCTCTCAGCTCCCTTGGGGAGCACAAGTGCAGGCTTGACTCCACCCTCCCCCCCCCCCCCCCTTCCCTGCAGTTACCTGCCACGCCCGCCTCTCCCGCTCCAGCCTTGCAGCCCAGCGCTGTCTCAGACAGGGGTGGCCTCACCCCCCAGCCTGGGAGGGGAAGAGGTGGGCGGGCTGGCCAGCCCTTCCCAACGCACGGGGGTGGGGGGCAGGAGCGGGAGCAACCGCCTTTCAGCCAGCGCCCCGCACTTACCTGCGGCTCCAGCCCGGTGCCGACTCGGATGGGGTGGCCTCACCCCCCAGCCTGGGGGGAAAAGGGAGGGCGCCAGGCCAGCCCTTCTCAATGGTTGGGGGGCGCTGGAGGGGGCAACCTGGCACCCCCCTACAGGTTGACGCCTGGTGGTCTATCCCTTACCCGCACCTCCCTGCTTGGTACACCACTGGATAGGCATTCACCTATCGCAGATCACTCCCCTTGCTTTTCTCCATTTAGTCCATTCTTTTCCTGTTTTATAAGAAAAACAACTTTTTTTTTAAAGGGCTGCCTTTATACATCATAAATAGGGCTGCAGATTTGTCAGTTGTTTTTTTTTTTTTTAATAAAAAATCATGGAGTGGTCATGGTAAATTTAGTAAAAGTCACAAGTTTAGTGACTGCTCTCTGATTTTTGTTGATAAATGCCCTGACAGATGAGAGTACTGACCACCCGCACCCTCCGTCCCTGGCCTGGGTAATATGATTGTGGTTGTACAAATAACCACATAGTTTATTTTTTAATTTTTTCACCAAAATAGCATATACATTCACAAAGTCCATTTTCCCTCTATCAGCCTGACATTTTGCCTGCCTTCTTAGGTTCTGCTTGTCCCACTCCCCTCCCTCCCTCCCCCCCAAGGGGAAATTAATATTTTTCTTTGTTGGCTATTACACTTCTGACATTAAAAAAAACATTGTGAGGCAGGCAGAAGGGATATCTTTCATGATTCAGGGCATCAAGGATGAGCATGTGACTTGACCCACCAGACCTTCTTTTGCAGGTAGGTGGGCAAAGCAGCTGAAGCAGTTGCACTCTCTTGGGCAAAGGAGACTTACAAGAGGAATTTGCTGCCATCTGGTGCTTGTAAACTGCTCAGGATCATGGCTCCACTCTTGTAGCACTTATGAGCTCTTCATGGCAGTCATGTTCTCCTTTTGCACAGCTCCTAAACTTCATCTGAACAAGGTGGTTTCCCACAATGAAATGTTTTACCCCCTTTTGCAAAAGTTGGAAGAACTGATGCGCCACGCAACAAATCCAGGTTGTGTTTAGCTCTTCGGTGAGGAGCAAGTTTCAAAGCTGAATGTCTCTTAATTGAAAAAGCCCTCTGCCAACCTATTTCTATTTAAACTAGAATGCTCCTAGTTTGACAACTTCTGAATTCAAAAGCCACCATGGAGAGAGAAGTAGTCTTTAGGGCAGCCAGGTCCCCAACTATTCAGGGCATTATCAGTCAAAATCTACAACATAAGCTTCATTCAGAAATCAGATGGAAGCCAGTGTAGCCTATAGGGTACAGGTGTAATATGCTCCCTATGTAACATGTGAAATACCATTTAATAAGTGGGCAGCCGAAGTCTTCACTAACTGAATTTTTTTCATAGTCTTAAAGTATAGTCCTGAGTACAGCAACAATCAAATCTCAAGGTGATAAAGGCATAGGTAACTGGAAAGGCCTGCATCCAAAAGGAAAGATAAAAGCCAAGTCCAAATAAAGTGCCCTGCTGCTGCTACTGGTATGCACCTTGAACAGCAACTGATGATCTAACAAACAGTAGGCATGCTTCCTTGGTTGGTGGAAATAATAATCTCTTCCCCCAGACCGCAAACATCACTTTTATCTGATCTTGATTTGAGTCTCAGCGAGCTGGTTCTCATCCTAGCCCTGTCCTGTTTTGGATAAACTGCCCAGTTCAGAGAATGTTTTCATTTTATGGTTCATTTATATTATATTTCAATACAATTAAAGGTTATTGAATTCTGTAATAATGAACATTGCCATATAATTTCCAGTTTGCTGCATGATGCAGTGCTGTCTCATTAATTTGGGTGTGGGGTAGATGCCATGTACAGTAGGTAAAATGTACAGCACATTATTCAGGATCCCGTATTGTTAAAGGAAATCCTGGTTTTATTAACTTCTGTGAAGTACTTTGGGGTCTTCAGATGGAAGATATGTATAGGCATGCTAAATAATTGTTTAATATTTTCATTGAATCCTAATTGATGGACAGGCTCAGGATTATGACAGTCACATCTTCTGTCAGTCAGTTCTGTTTATTACTTGCCTGGCTTACAAGCAAAGGGATCTATCTTCTGTGCTCAAATTTTCTATTAAGACTCAATCAAGACATAGGTGAGCATATTTCTAGGCACCTTGAAAGACTGTGAAAGGACCGTAGAATCTTGTGAGTATTTTTCACTAGGTAGATTCCAAATTAAATAAGAAAAATTAGTTTTGAAAAAAGGAGTAACAAATGTAGATAGTTTTTTGGTTCTTACTGGTTCCAATGGCCTTTTGTTTCAGCTTTTATGTAAACCTAAAAGAAATATACAGCAAAGAGAAATATAAGTGAATGTCAGGACATGCTGAAAAGGTCTGTTTACCAAGAACTGATGCAACCGGTAGTATAACGTTGATTCTCAATCTCCTTTCCCTTGTATCTGTTGGACTTACTAATATAAAACCTGACAGCATAGTGGAGCAGTATGTCTCATAGCTCAGCAGACTGGTCTTGAATTTGTCCTAAAATTGTGATGAACAGATGCATTTCTTGATTTTGTTTGTCACAACTTTAATGATTGAGCCTATATTTTTGATGAACTTATTCAGTTTTTTAAAACAGCATAATTCATTCCATTCCAGCAGTTTGTAATGTGTAAATGTTATAAAGATCGCTGATTTGTTTCTGTAATCTATATTCACAGCACAATCTATATTGATGGTCTTTAATTGCAATGGTGAATTTTCATTTTTCCCATAGGAAGTGTCACTGCAGCAGACTGCACAGCCTACGTCAACAATAGTTCGTCCAGCATCATTGCAGGTTCCTAATGTATTGCTAACAAGTTCTGACTCAAGTGTTATTATTCAGCAGGCAATACCATCACCAACTTCTAGCACTGTCATTACCCAGGCTCCATCCTCCAATAGGCCAATAGTGTAAGTTGTATGTGATAGCAAAATATTTAATTACAGATTTCTAAAAAGATTTTGTCTGGTTTACAAGGTACTTTTGATTGCTTTTTCTGCAATTTAATAAACAGTCCAGCCTCCAGCCCCATATTCTCCAACAGTACAGTGAGTATACATTATAACTCTGACACAATTATGTCAAACAGAATTGCTGTTAAATGTACAGAATGTGGATATTATTGATACTTTGTTAAAATGGCAAATTGTTTAAGCAGTATTAAGTTTGGGCAGAGTTAAACCAAAATTAATAACGTATCAAGCTTTGTAATAAGAATTGTGAGTATCTTTCACTTCTGCTGTGTATTCATGTCCTTTTAAAATATTTTCTCCTCTTTGTTTTTCTCAGACCAGTACCAGGTCCTTTTCCTCTGCTGTTACATCTTCCTAATGGACAAACCATGCCTGTTGCTATTCCTGCCTCAATCACAAATTCTAATGTTCATGTCCCAGCTGCAGTTCCAGTAAGTTTACACATGACACATTATACATTCTTAATTTTAAAATGAAGCAGACTTGCAAAAATGCTAGTTTTTTTTGTTTTTGTTTTTTTTTATTTCAAATACTGAAATTTAGAAAAAGATTTTTGGACTTGATTTACTGTTGTGGGATACATATTTTTGGCTACTCTTGTTTTGTGCTCTGAATACCACTTAGTAGTAGTATATATTTATCATTTCACATATTACTTAAATGGTTAGAAATATTTTAATTACCATGAAAAGGTAAAAAGCTACTGTTTTAGAACTTAATTTTACAAAATTTGATAGAATTTGTTTTAGTTCTAGTGGGCAATGCAATCATATAATTTGTATTATGCTGGCATACTCAAAGATTGTTTTTCATTTTTACAACTTTCCTGGTCAGCTTGTTAGACCTGTCACCATGGTGCCTAGTATCCCAGGAATCCCAGGGCCCTCCTCCCCACAGCCAGTGCAGTCAGAGGCTAAATTGGTAAGTTAGAATTCCATTGATCTTCAAGAAGGTCAAAATCTGAAAAAATGTTATAAATTATTAATAATTAGGTCTTACTACAGATGTAGTTGTTTGATCTATTAATTGTTATCATGCTGTATAAATGTTATTTTCTACAGACTTTGATCTTACAGAAAACAAGCTTTGTGCTAGAATCTAAGTGCTGAAAAATGAGAGCTATCAGTGTGTTTTGGCTTTATGGTAATTTCAGATTCTAGTATCATTGTTAGCACCAAGACTAAAACACATTTCTGAATTTAGCAGTGGCAGTGAAATAGAAGTAGACGATTTTTAACTGCAAACTCAGTCTTGCTCCTCATGGTGATGGCTAGGAGTATATGCGGCTTTAGGAGGAGGAGGAGACACAAGCTTAATATCATTTCAGTGGTGAACCTTGCCTGCTAATAGAAGAAGAATTGAAGAACTACAGAGGTAAGCCCATACCAAAAGGTGTGAGGCTTCTTAGCAGAAAAGACTGTAGGAATAAAAAACAGGCTGTTCATAACAACACACATGTCCTCATATTCCAAGCTGTTTATGGTCTCTTCTTTCAGGCATGCAACCTGATAGGGTTTAATGACCAACGTCACTAAACAGACATTGGTATGATGTACACAAAAAGTTGGTCTGTTTAGATGACCTGGAACAGGGATCAGGCAGAAGATGATTAAAAGGGTAAAGAAAAAAAATCACTTATGTAAATGTACATTAACAGGATCGTAATAATTATAGTATAAATTTTAATTAATCACTTCAAATAAAAATGTATATCTTCTGCAATTTGTTAGCTAGTTCCTTCAATGCTTTTTTACCTAACTTTTCTTCATTCCTTCTGTTCTTGTAAAATGGAATGGGAAATATATGAAAGAAAAATTAAATAAATCACACACACACACACACACACACACACACACACACACACACACACACACACACACACACACACACACACACACACACACACACACACACACACACACACACACACACACACACACACACACACACACACCCCCCGTATGCATCCATAGGATATCTCCACAAACAGAATCTGTCTTGTAGATTATGTGCATTTAACTTAGAGTAGTGTTGTGTTATCCCTGACACTCATTTATTTCTATTTAAAAATTAAGAGAAGAATCAGTAACAGCAAGTAGTTACAAATATTATGTGTAAATGTGAAGAGGTAGGGGGATTTAGGGGTGATGGCACCCTACTAGGGTGCTTTTACGGCAGGAGCGGGAACGGGCAGCCCAGTTGCTGCAGCTGGAGGAGCCATTCTGAGACTGTACACAGCTGGCAGGAGAGGATGATGGACAGCATAAGATATGAATCCTCTTAAAATCCTTTATTAATGTGGGCAGAAGGCTGGGCAGGCCTCAGTCATTGAACTTCCTTTTTTGGCCCCCACCACAAACCCTAATTCACTCAGTAGTGAGGAAGGGTGCAGCAGTACCCTCCGAGATGGGCAAGGATCCTTTCCACACCAAATATCTGTCTTGTGAGATGAGGCTGCTGGGCGCATACAATCCCTTTCCCCAAAATGATACAACCATTCTGAGGAGTACGCTGGTCCCCAGTGGACTCTGAGGGGAACTGCCTGCTGCAGTCACAGTTACTCTCCCATCTCTGCTCCCTTTTGTGAGCTGGCTTTTGAAGCTCTGCAAGAGCGAGGGAGGACAGTACTAAGGACTTTTTCTGCTCAGTCCGCTCTCTCATCCTTCAGGGGAATTGAAAAAAGAAGTCCTTCATTTTCAGAATCAGGAAAAAATTAATTGTAACTGCCTTCTGAGAGAATGTGTTTATCTTAATTCTGGGAAAAGATGAATATCAGAAATGGGGATCAGATAAGAACAAGAATTCTATTTCCTCACCTGGCATATTCCACTGGGTCAAAAGACTCCTGCTCACAGAATTTTGCTATGTGGAATCTATTAGAACTTCAAGACTAGAGCTCCAAATTTTTGTTTAGTTGGACAAGAAATTAGGCTTTTAAGAATAAGAATAAATCATGCAGTAATATGTTTTATGAAGCTTTATATGTGAAAAAATACAAGTGGTAAAAGTTTTTGATTTCATATAGGAAAAAGCAATCACACAGAGAGAAGGCACAAAAACAGCATAAAGAAGAACAGAGATTGCAAGACTTAAAATTTAACAATCTCATTAGTTTTCTCATTAAAATTTAGCTAATTCGTGCACTTCAGTGATTGCTTATCTTCTTTAAATGGGATGTTAAAAGCATACTCACCATATTTCTTCCTTCCTTTCTTGTCTCTGTGAATAAAGAATGAGCAGAATATATCAGAATTGTGTATATTTGTTTTGACCATTTGCTTTATAAAGAGTATAGTCACAAAAACAAAAAATTCTTATTTCTATTAAAGTAGAAAGAACTGAACAAGAAAGTTAATATTCACAGAAAAATTTCTCCAACAAAAAATTACATGTTCTTAAGTGTTAGCTTATCTGATAGAAAGTATTGTGGACAGGCACCCTGGGTTGCCAATTTTTTTAAATTCCATTTGATTTTCAAAATGTAAATCTTTATTTGCAGCCCCAATTCTGTCCTTCTAGTATATTTCTTACATATAAAAACATGTTAAATATGAAACTGCTAGAATGCAGTGCAGGTTACGTTTCAAATTCTGCAAATGTGATTAAATTTACTTTTATCATTTGTGGTGGTATCTGTTAAACCAGCAGAAGGCTTAGAATATGTAATTATTTTTGGTCTCATTAATGTTTCCTTGACAAACACAGTTGATGAAAATACCTTTAAAAAACAAATTCTGTGCTCTGGTTTTCAATAAAAATTCGCAGGATTAGCTAGATACTAGTAATATATGTTAAACACTGTTTCTGTATGTATCTATTGTGTATTTCTCTTAGTCTGTCACTATGGTTAATAGCTAGAAGACAAGGAAGCAGAATTTTTTAATTCATTTGGAACTCTTTTATTGATATTGCAAGAGATAGCTTGGTCACATGTAATCATATTTCATGGCTGTGGATTTTTCACATATTACACATGGGGAATGTAATATAAATGTATACTTTACATAATTGCTAAAACAACTGGTTGTCCAGCTTGCTAAAACAACTGGCTACCTAACATCAAAACTGTCTACTGAATATATAACATTCAGTGTGACAATAAATAGACTGCTGAACTAGGAATGATGTCTTGACAATTGGTAACTGGCTTGGAGGGCTGTTACCTCTGGCTGTTGCTTTTAACTGCCATTGGTTAAACTTTTGTCTTCTATAATGCAAAAAATGCAATTTTTAATCTTTAATATAGTATTTTGCATATTTTACTGTATGTTATGTATAAAACGATATTATTGTAAGGCACTTATTGTTAAGACGTTCTGACTATTCCAGAGATTCAGGATGAAGTAATTGATGTGGTGTTTGAGGTCCTAACATCAGTGCTGGAAATAGGGATGCTGGGAGTGTGGGAGCACTCCCTGGTTTGCAGTGGTTTCCATCATATACAGGGTTTACAGTTTGGTTCAATGTCTCTCAGCACCCCCAGTATACAAATTGTTCCACTACCCTGGGATCTAACCTTTTCTTTGACAAGACACATGACAACTTGCCCAGACTGAGGCAGCCATAGTCATATCCAGGTCTCTGTGTCACTTAACCATGTTCATAAGTTCCTGCAGTGATGACCTAACTTTTTGCCCCTGAGCAAGACTAGCACTGTCATTCCCACCAGAGAAACATCTTCCGCCATCTTCAGTAGACGAGGGAGCATAATGAACATAGTAACATTTAAGGTACAACAGCAAAGTATCCTGATGTGAAAGAAATAGTGAGCAGCCAATACGGCTGCATCAGGAGCATTTTAATGATCTGAAAAACTAAAAGGTGACCTTAGCAATTGTCCATACAGTTGCTAAGGATGAGTACAAAAGAATAGCATAAGCATGTAGGGACAAAATGAGGCAAAGGGACAAAATGAGTGACACCCTAGCAAGAGACATAAACATCAGTAAGAAGAGATTCTGTAAATACATTAAGAGCAAGAGAAATATAAAGGAAAGTGTAAGTCCACTATTTAGCAAGGAAGCAGAGATGATAACATCAAGAAATTCTGAAATGTTTAATGCCCTTTTTGCATCAGTCTTACCTAAAAAGGTGAATTGTGACCAGATAATACAATTAGTGTTAATAATAAGTGGGAAAGATCACAGTCCAGAATCGGGAAAGAACAGATTCAAGAATATTTAGATAAGATGGATGTTTTCAATCTCTGAGGCCTGCTGAAATTCACCGTAGGGTATTTAAGAAACTAGCTGACGCAATCTCAGAACCATTAGCAATTATCTTCAAGAACTCATGGAAGATGGGTGAGATCCCAGAGGATTACAGAAGGGCAAACATAGTACCTACCCTTAAAATGGGGAGCAAAGAGGGTCTGGGAAAATGTTGACCAGTCAGTCTAACTTTGATACCTGGAAAAATACTGGAACAAATTATTAATCAGTTTGTACAGTACATAGAGGATAATAGGGCGATAAAGAATAGTCAACGTGGATTTGTCAAGAACAGATTATCCTAAACCAACATACTTTCCTTCTTTGACAGAGTTACTGGCCTAGTGGATAGGGGAAAAGCATGTGATCTATCATGATTTTCATAAGGTTTTTGGCACTGTTCCGGATGACATTTTCATAAGTAAAATAGGGAAATGTGGCCTAGATGAAAATAACTATAAGGTGAGTGCACGACCAGTTGAAAGATCATATTCAGAGTAGTTATCAATGATTCGCTGTCAAACTGGACGGATGTCTAGTAGGGTGTGTTGTATTAAGTTAGATGGAATAAATGGGCCCAAAGTGTCAAAGATGTTAACGTAAGTGTCCAACATCAAACAATGCTATCTCCTGCTGTCTCAGGGGATAGCAGGAGTAGCAGTCATGATGGTGGCATGCACTGCTTCCCCTTCTCTCATCTTTTAGTCAGCTATTGTCACAGTAGCCAGCTTTTTCCCTCCACAAGTCTCTCTTTGAGTACTACAAAAGGAAGTGACAGGCAGAATAGCCAATCCCCTTATTATTTTGTCCACTAATTATGCCTAATTTTGACACACAATTTTGACTACATGACCTCTTGAGGTCCCTTCCAGCCCTATGATTTCATATTCTTATGGTTAACAGAAATGACATCCATTTGCTACAAGCTTCCTTGACTTCTCTAATATTCTTCATGGGGAAGGATGACATGGTTATAGCAATGTAGTTGAAGTCAACTTTAAATGTGTGTTAGGCACCTACTCTCTTAGGTGCTTCTGAAAATCCCATTCTTGCTCTGTTTTCCCATCTGTACAGGGGGAAATAGAATATTAGATGGGTGTTGGATGCATAATTCATTACCATTTGACTCGAACCTAGCATACTTTTTTAGAGTGACCCAGAGGATAGAACCACTGCAAATTTTGATAAATACCTATTTGTTTCCTTATGGGTTATATATAGCAAAGCTGCTCACTCAAAATCATGTAAAACACTATTTGTTGTGATAATCATAAGAGTGAGCTTCACTGAAATAAATGGGAAAAAAAATTCAAACCTCAGTTGTTAAAAATAATCCGTCAGCAAAGATACTCTTTGATAATGGATATAAGTCACGGTTAAAATTTCATCTTGGCTTTCCTAGAAGACACAAATCCCGTGGTCATTGGCGATAGGATAGCTAATCCATCTCACATGCCAAATATGGCCTTCACTCATGCATGGATCTGAAGAATGTCCTTCTGCCCATTTTTTACATTCTAAATGTGAGCAGCTCCTGAAGTCTTACTTCAGTTTTTAAATCTGCTCTCTAGTGACATTTCAAAGCGTTACCAACCTGGAGATGCTCAACTTAATTTTCAGATTTGCCTGTCATTTGGTTGGTTGCACTGTATTCCACTTCCACATGTGTTTGAGTCTCCCTGCAATGCTTGGATTGCACATCTTTAAATGTTTACTTAATTACAACCTTCTTTTCAATTTGACTTGAAAGAATGCGTATGTGGTCTTTGAAGATGTATCAGTGAGATGACGGTGCTAACATTCTGGAGAAAGTTTATCCTTATAGGGTATTTTACTTCTGATGTTTTTCCCCTGTGCAATCAAATTTCATGCCAGTATTAATTTAACAACACAAATGTGCAAGCTCAACTGCATATTAACTTTTTAAATGCATAATTTAAATCATTGGATTTTTATTTTGTTTTCCATTTTGTATGGCTTTTATTTTGATGCCATCGCCAATCTGGGCATGTCAGACTCCTTCAGGGTGGCACAGTCTTGGCCTTTCATGGGAAGAGAACTTTGAGGCTGTCACTGCCATACCCATGTTCAGTCTTCTTTGCTGCTGTGTTCTGTCCTGTAGTTTGCACTACCACTGCCTGCCACCTCAATGGCTGTAAGCAGCCTATAGGGAGGGACATTACTGTGAACACAAGTGCCTTGGGTGGGGATAAAGAGAGAATAACAGGAGCAAGAAAACAAGATAAAGCATCAAAATAAACCAGAAAATATATATATATAGAAGAAAAAAGAACAGGGATAAAAATTCCAGGAGAGAAAGAAAATAGGAAAACAGTTAGATAGCTCTGATCTTTTTGTTGCGAAGGGCTCTCCATTAAGACAGTGTTAAAACTATACCGTATAATGTACAACAGAGTGTATACTTAAATGCTGAAGCATTATGATATGAAATTAGTAAGGTGTGTTGCATTTAAGTTTCTGCATACAATATTAAATTTAGGTAGATGAAACAGGCATTCTAAAATAATGTAGTTCTTTTGGATTGGATGTTCATGTACACAGAGTTAGCTTGCATTAAACTCTGGGCTAATGTGATTTTGAATATTCTTGGATCACCCGCTGTTTGCAGGAGGGTGGGAAGTGTTGCCTGGCATTAGGTATCAGTTGCTCATATTCCTTTGAAAATATTTTGTTAGCTTTTAATAGGAATGGTGATTCATAGATTCCAAGGCCAGAAGGGATCCTGTGATTTTTCTAGTCTGATCTCTCCTATGTAACACAACCCATAGAACTTCCCCAGTTCCTGGAGCATATCTTTTCAAAAAACATCCCATCTTGATTTAGAAATGGTCAGTGATGGAGAATCCATCATGACCCCTGGTAAATTATTCTAATAGTTAATTACTTTTTTATGAATGTATACCTTATTTCCAGTCTGAATTTGACTGGCTTCAACTTCTAGCCACTAGATCATATTACACCTCTCTCTGCCACATTGAAGAGTCCATTTTTAAATATTTGTTCCCCATGTTGTTACTTATACTGTAATCAAGTCACCCCTTCACATTCCCTCAGTTAAGCTAAATAGGCATGTTTGCTTAACCTTTAATTATCCTTGTGGCTCTTCTCTGAACCGTTTCCAACTTACCTGCATCCTTCTTGAATTGTGGGTACCAGAACTGGACACAGTATTTCAGCAGCGGTTGCACCAGTGCCAAATGTAGAGGTAAAATAACCTCTCTATCCTGCTTGAGATTCCCGTTTATGCATCCCAGGAGTGCATTCACTCAAATGGTCACAGCATCACATTGAGAGCTCTAGGAGTCTTATATGAAGATCAGCTTTACAGATCATGTATAAAGTGTGCCACATGTACTAATTGTGGATTTTCACACACAAATGCTCAGTGTCCACTGTTATACAGAAATCTCTTAAGATCACACACACACAAGTAAAACCACACATGCAGATTGATTTTTGTGGTGTTTTTGTGGTGTCTAGAACATAGTTACAGTAGGTGATGTGAAAAAATACATTATATCCTATTGTAAAAAAGAGCTAAGTTATTTCAGAATTGGGTCTTTGATTTTGTCTGAGAGAAAATCTGAAATTCCAGATATCAGTATGTATGTAAATAAATAAATACATGGATTACTTCAAGCTGTGTAGCATGTTTGTCGTTAACATGCAGTTTGAGGATGTAGACAAAACACATTGGGGAAAACATTCTGAGTGAATCATGAAGTTTCCTAAGAAAGCAAATTAAAAATCTTTGTTTAAACAAAGTTCTACTCTCAGGAACCCTTCATATAAAGCCTTTTGTGACAAACTGAGAAATATCTTGAACACAGTGGGGAACAAGTAGGCTTTTTCTGCAGGGGGTTTCTACTGAGAGCTGACAGAGGGCAGCTTGGCAAATGTTCAGAAACCTACATTAACTTGGTTGAGCCCGGCATGAGACCTTGTGTTCAGCAGAATTCTTCTGACCTGCCTCTCTGCATGCCGAGCTAATCAGCAAACACCTAATGAGCCTACTCTAAAGAAACAGACCCTTTCCCAACCTAGTTCATTTTCATACATTCTCTGGGGGTGGAGAGACAAGACTTCACGAGGACTGATGATGCTGCAAAGACCACAATAATGATAATTAACTTGCTGAATTTAGAAGATTATGCTGTTAATTAGTTGCAAAATAAAGATAAGTAATAGAGCAGCAGATGGTAGGATAACACCCAGGAGAAGGAGGGTTATTACTCTGATGAGCTTTTGTGACAGATATGAAATATGGATCTGACTTTTTCATAAATTGTTTCTAGAGAATATTATCTTGTTTCTGTGAGCTGTTGATGGAGGGATCTATTCCTACCAAATTTTGACAAATGTAATAAGGATTTCTTTTCAAGGGTACACATGCATAATAAAATTTCACTTAAAATGTTAAAATCAGATTTTTATTCTGCCTGCAATAATTTAACCTTGCTTGAATAAGCATCTAGATTATGAATAGCCATTGTTATTTCTTCACATACAATACTACAAATATATCTTCAGAATAAATCTTTAATATATGTGGTAATGTATCTGATTTTTAAAACTAAAATCCATAATATTTTGGGTGACTACCCCACTATTCAGTTGAAATACGATGTCCACAGATATACCACATGCAAGTATTGGAATACTTATCTGATATTCAAAACTAGTATTAAAAATAAAATTGCTAGAGACGATCCTCCTGATTAAACTCCATTCTTCTGAAATATCTAAAGCTATTCCCTTACTGGTTTTTTAATGTTTCACGTATTTGTAGATAACTTTCACCTACAATAAATACATTATTTGTGTTTCTTGTATTCTTCTCTCAATCTTTTCAGTGCCTAAAACAGAGAATTGTTTTGTATTCCTATTTCTGTGGTAAATCTCTATTTTGTTTGAACTATATAACTAATTTTCAGATGGAGTTTATTTACTATTAAATGTGAAAAATGTGTGTTTAACTAAATAACCTTAGCATTATATACAAAAGTTAAGTTTCCAAAACATTATTAGTGTGCCCATTTACAAGTCCTGTGTGTCTGATGGTATGTATACATTTCACAGCATAGGCAATAATATTATGTTACACATTTAATTGGAAAAATTTCAATAGAAAATATGCACGTGCACTCTGGCAGAGTTAATGTTGCTGTTGGAACCTTACATTTGAATTTCCTTTGATTTTAACTTTGCAAACTTAATGTGAGAGGTTTTTGTATTTAATTCAGTAGAATCATTGCAGTTAGGAGATTTTAAAAAATGGAGTTGGATGGATGTATACCACAAAATTTTTCCTGCAAATATTATTTTAAAAGAATTTACTCTGCCTATCTTCTCACCTCTTTGCATTTTCTTTGTTACTGATCTAGCAAATGGGTGTACTAGCCAAGGGTGTTCACTGAACCAGCCAACTTTAACCAAATATTACAGCATATTTGCATGGAATGAATTTTTAATTTGTAATGGTGAGCATTTGCATCAGAAAACTGATTGAAAGCTGGAATAGAAACATAACATCTAAATTGTGTCTAATGAATACTGTCCTAGTTGTAACTATATAGTACTTAAAATGAACTGCTTATCAACAAGCTATAGTTCAAGAATTATTTGAAGTTATTCAGATGATAATTAAAAATAATAAACACATTTGAGAAAAATCTGTCTTTGCAGACAGTTTATGAAGAGAAAATGAGCTGAATTTTGTCATATTACTATTAAATATTTGTCTATCTCTAGAAATAGAAAAGACATATTAGATTATCCAGTCCATTTTCCTGACAGTTTTGGAAACTTACCATTAAACTGCCACTAGCCTATCTGTACTTTCAGAATAAGGGGGGAAATGGTCCTCATTGGACATTACAGTTTAGTAAGGTGAATTGACTGAACAAAGGATAAACCTTTGCTCCTGCACTTGTTTGACTGGAGACAGTTGATGGTAAGGCTTGAGGTTTTATTTATTTATTTTTGCAAAGCTGTGTCTACAGTAGTAGAAAAATTAACTTTTTTTTAATGAGAGTTTAGAATTTGCAGACTATTATAGAATGCAGTAAAAATTCCTGGCACATGTCTGGAATTTTCTTTCATGTTGGGTATTAGAATTGACTTTTTAGTTTGACAGGAGGGTGGGACAAGTTACTTTCTTCCTCACGCAAATTGTTCTAGCAACTCCTGTGTCCCTGCCAGAGCTGCACAGTCAGACAAAGCTGGGAAAATGTGCAATGTAAAAAAACGGGCAGAGCTTCATTGGCACTGCTTTTTAAATATTATGCACAAAAAACAAAATTAAAAGAATGTTAATGTTGCAAAGTCAAGCACTCAAAGGTTAGGAAATGCTATGATTAAGGTTCCCTATGCAACCTTAATTTGGTCACCTTACATGTATGCATTATGATGTTGGCCAGCATTCTGTAAAAAGGTCATAAAAGAGCGAGGGGGGCAAACTCCAAGTCACTGAAGTCTTAGTCTAGTTAGTGCTTTAAACACAAGAGAACATCCTTCCTGTTCTTTGTAACCCTCTGTATCATAACACACAAAGCTAGTCAAAAGTCAGAATTTCTGTTTCATGGGAAATTCCAAAATTCTGGAAGGGGGGAAGAATCATTCAATTTCAGAATGAAAAATAGAATATTTTTAAATGCCCCGCAAAAGGAACAACATTTTGGGTTTGATTTGGCAAAACCCTGCTTCACTGGAAAATTCCTGGACAACTCTAATAACACATATGCACAAGGGGGCCAAATTAAGGTTGTATTTCCTAAATTATTAATTACTGACTTTTTAACCCTTAAAATTCTGGTGAGTCATTTGTTAGCTTCTTTAAAAAGCCAATTGAAAAAAATTCTGTCAGGTGCACCCATATTGATCCACTGCATGTTTATCACCAGAAACCCAGGACTTCTAAAGAGATAGCACACACCTCAACCACTTAGTTAAGATTTATGCACACTGTTATAAAAGTGCCCATACAATACTCTAAGCGCCCTTAATATTTTATGTAAGAATACACTTGAGTTAAAGCAATAACTAGGCTGTTATCCTCTATGTGGACAAGTCACTACTACAGATACAATGTCAGTGGCTTGCACAACTACTTGCAAGGCAGCAGAGTAGTGTTGGGAGTTAGGAGTTCTGGATTCTATTCAGGCAACTGTAGTCTAACCAAGCACCACAGCTAAACACGCAGATTTGGCATAACTTGTGAAAAGCAACTGATGTGACATGCTATATTAGAGTCTTGGGTTCTGTTCTCAGCACTGACAGAAGTGATTCTGTTCCAGATGTTACTTTAATTGTAAAATGGATTAAGATGCTTTCCTGCCTCCTAAAGTAGGGGAGAGGTATGAGTCCTTGCTTAACAATAATGGTGTTGAAGTTCACAGAATTAACACCAGTCAGTCAAAGAGCTGAGACTAGAACACTGTCTCCTCCTGACTCCCAGCCCAATAAACCTTCTCTTAGGCCAATAGGGTGGATGCCTGCCACTGCCTCCTCTCTTCAGACATCTAGCTTTGTGTCTACTGTTTCGGGGCTGAGGGCATGCTTAGTGCAGTTGGTATATAGGGAGTTCTGTGGAACTGGGGTATACCAGTTCAGAATGGAGTATTTGGAGACTTTAGCAGCAAGCCTCCAACAACCTCTGCTGAACATGTGCAGATCTGGATAGACTTCTCTGGGAACAGCAAAAGGCGCCTCTCTAATACCAGGACTATCCTTGTTGCCAAATTTCAAGTTTATGCTCCAATGCATGGAGGTGCCCAGAGCTCTTCAAAGAAATTGCTGGAAAGAGAAATTTATCATAGGGGAAAATAGTTTTGTCAATCTTCATTCTCATATTTAGCAAACCTTTTTTCTGAAACTTTCCAAAAAATTCAGTCTGAGTTAGAGAAAGAGAGCATGGAAAATTCTAGCCCAAACAATTAAAGTTAGACAAAATTTATAAGCAACTGAAAACAAGGACTTATAATGGAAAGTGCTAACCTTAACAATAGGCATAACTGCCAGTTTTGCCTGTAATATCTTATACTCCGAGTAGTCTCCAGGTATTGTAGAGCTGAATGTGAATTTTAGGCTATTTAAATACAAATATCTCAATTCAGTGCCATGTAAGATTTGGGTTTTGGCTAAGCATCTACAATTTTGGATGCTTATCAAGACCTGTAGAGGCATTCATGAGAGTCCCCATTTGTCCCCACAACTTCCCTTAGGTAAAGCCATGTTGGAAAGCAAACCGTGGTCATAATCTTGTTGGGTAGTGAGGAGGCTTATAGTCAGAGAAGTATGGCAAGCCCATTTTCCACTGTTCTTCCTAGTATCTTCGGGGGCTTCCGGGGGTGAGAAGCAGGGAATGCTTCTGCCTTACTCATCAATATCTCTGCATTTTGCCTTTATTGAATTAATGACCTCTTTTCTTGTGCACTTTTGGCTATGGTACACAGGAGAGCTGAATGTACACTGTAAGCCTGGTGGCACTCAAAAGAGGATAATAAATATTGATTTTTTTTCTTGTATGTTTGTGCAGAAGATAGCAATGTGCAATAATAAAGATTATTCAAGGGAGTTGTGAATTTGTATTCATTTTAGACTGTCATATAATAAAAAATCTTTGTTAATCTCTTGTAAAAGTATACTAATCTAATTTTTAATAAAATTGATAGTTTTAAGTACAATACTGCTTGCTGGAAAGAAGCATCCTCATACAAAGTTTATATTCCGGGAAATTGTTTAATAACACTGAATAAAATCTTATTGTGAAAAATAAAAACAGCTCTTAAAATAGCCATTGAAGATACCTAAATCTGTCCTTATACCACATAGGTATACAAGCTTGTTGTAAACAGAATGCGTTAACTTTAGTTGAAAATCTGCTGTAATTCTAATTCATTTCAGTAAAGGTCAGGTTTATAGTGAAAGTATAGCTTTTATTTTCAAGTAGCATTAAACTTCATTATCAAATAGACTAGTACAATCAATAAGATCAGCTTTAAAATATAGCACATAGTTTATATATTAAATCATCCGTGGCTCTTGAAATAGTTGTATATAGATAGTTTGTAGTTACTATTTTTTGCGATTGCTTAATAAATAAGCTAATATAAAAGCTTTTGTAAACCATTTTTGTTGAAAATATTTAGCCCACGCATAGCATTTTTACCTTTCACATTACTATGTAAACATTAGTTAACTTTCATATCTGAGTTAAAAGATGTCAGTTGTTTAATGCATCATCAAAATGTCATCTTAGAGCAAAGAATATGATTCAAAACAAGATATAAACCCACCAGAAGTTTTTTAATTCGGTTTTGAAAGAAATTTCCTGTGTCTGGGTTTATTGTCCCTGTGTATTTATCCATGCTTGTTTCTTTATCACACTGTCCACTCCACTCCATCAGTGATACTAGCACCAACCACTGTTTGTTCAATTCTCCCACACTGTTCTTTGCATTTCTTCCATGTGATGTTGTGTGTGTGGAAGGCCTTTCCTAAGTTTGTCCATAAAGCCATTACCCTTTAACTTCTTCATATTCCTTTTCAACATTCATTTCTATCGGGATGACTGCAAGCAATTTTCAACTATTAATGGCTAGCAGAAGGCTCGTTAGACTGTTGAAATTTAAAAAAAAAACTTTTATCCTTCTGCACCCATTGTATGTTTCTTTCCTTAAAGTGTGAGTTCATTGTGTATGTTTAGAAAGCAGCTAGCAATATATCGGTGCTACTGCAATAGCTATTATTTAAATGTAAGTTACCATCACAGTATCTTCCATTAAGAAAAATGTGAAGGAATATTTTCTTTCTTTACTTTCAGAGGTTGAAAGCTGCCTTGACCCAGCAGCATCCTCAGGTCACAAATGGAGATACTGCCAAGGGGCATGCTAGTGGATTGATTAGGACTCAGTCAGAGGAAGCCCGACCACAGTCATTACAACAGCCTGCTACATCAACTACAGAAACACCGGTATGACAACAAAGTCAAGATCTATTTCTAACTCCTTTTTTTGTTATGTAAAAATCTCTGATCCTCATTCCTTTATTTTATATATTGAAAATAAGATTCTGAGGTGTGTCCTGAATCAATACTGGTTTGGGGGGGAGAGAGGGAGGGTGGTTTTATGTACTGTTTGGTACACTGAAGCTAAGGCCACCTGATTTCTGTAGCACACTGGGTTAGTGTGGTATTGTATTAATTTCATGTTAAATGTCATAAATATTTCCCAATCATTTCAGGTTCCTGCCTAAGGTACCATTTACTTGAAAGAGCTATTATTAACTGATATAAAAATGAGGCCCTCAGATGCATAATTTAGTTAGTGTACTGTGCTCTCCTGGGAGTTGTGAAAATGGTGATGGTGGGAGAGCTAGTTGGGATGATAAGCGGGAATAGGATGAAAATGGGTGGGAACAAAGAGTCAGATTGGGAAGGGGAATAGATGTGCAGTTAGGAGTTGGGGAGAGATCTGGTCCCCTTGATTATAGGAAAAGGATTCAGAAGCTCCAATTCTTACCTCAAAGGGTTGCTGTTGATCTGCTTTCATCTGGTCAGAGAAGCCTGGGAAGGTCTGGGAAGGTTTTTTAGTAGCACAGTAAAAACAGAACCACACCCACCTTTTGTGGGGGAGAAAGAGACAAACATGCAGGAAGTAACCCTATTGAATATATTTCAGGTGGTAACTTCCTTTTTTAGGTTAGTCTACACTTGGAAAATGACATTTTTGTGGACAGTGGTTGTCAGAAATTGGTCCCTGTGGCTGTTTAATAATTGTTTCTTTCCCATGGTGTCTTTAAAATCAGATTACCTGTATCTCTCTCCTTCCTGTCTGTTTTCCCAGCTGTAGAATTTCTGCCAATTGAAAAACTGGCATGAAATACCTATCCTCAGATATCATTGCTCCAGTGTTGACAAACTCTAGCTATTAGAGTTAGACCTTCAAAGAAAAGATGTATAGAATGTCTCTTCTCTGTTACCTGGGGATACTTCATGGCTCTGTAGCACAAGGCTGGAACCTTCTCACATGATAGTGGATCTCTTGAACAGTAACATCATACGTTAGTCTTTTTAAGGATCCACAGAATAAAGGCCTGAACATCGATTCCCTTTAGGATTTATACAGGAATTGGTAGGGCCTTAAGAACCAAACTAGAGTATTCTTCTGAGGATTTCCTTTTAGAGGTCTGGTGGTGGTTGGTTTTTCAGGGCTTCTGAGAAACTAAAGCAAAGACTTTCATAGTATAGTTGCATGGGATTTCAGCTTTGTCATGAAAATCTTCTCAGGGATTTGAAAAGAGCCTCTGTGGAGTGTTTTAGGAAGATTTCTGACCATAATGCTGTTTTAATAATGGCCATCTGCTGAGCCAGAAAATTGAGGATGAAGCTCCCTCTTTTGTACAGATATCCTTACCAGTTCTTTCATCATAACAAGATAGTAACTAAGGGCCAAAATTGTAAAGGATTCTTAACCTTCTCTCTTTTTGTGCCTGCAACTAGTAGCAGGCTTATTAATTGGAGGTGAATGCGCTGTCAGTGCAATCTACTGTAAGATTCGGATGTTACAAATTTTGGTCACAAAATTTGTTTAGTGCAAAAAGAGACCATTTAAAAAAGTCTGGCTGTGTGTTCTTGATTTCTTTTCAACAGATAATTTCTCCTTTTGACTTGGGATCAGGAAGTTGTTCTCCCCTTGTTCTGTCAGGTCTGATGAAACTGACTGAAGAACAACAACATACTTTCATACTTTTTTTGTGAAGTGCCAAAAAAGTCATAACAGCTTTTAAGGTTTAGATTTGTTGGCCAAGACTTTCAAAAATGGATGTGTAAATTCACATTTAAGCTTCTAAATAAGTGGCCTGATTTTCAAAAGTGCTGAGCAACCACTGACAGCAATGGGAGTTGCTAGGCACTCAGCACTTTTGAAAATCAAGCCACACTGAACTTCCAACATCCTTTTTAGAAAATCTTGTCCCCTACTGGTTTTGAGGCTAGGTTAAGCAAGTGTATGCTGCCCAGGGTAAAGAGACTCTTCTTACTGAGTCTATCCACGAGAGCAATGGTTACCTCTTGGATTGAGACTGTGTAAGTTTGCCACATCAGTGACTTTCTGTGCTTTTTCTGTTGTTAATTGTGATGTGACAGTCTCTGTAGATGCTGCCCTGAGAAGACAGATCATTTTTTTCAGTCAGTCAAACTTTTTCTTCTGGTATATATAATCTGGTGAATAAGTACTAGTGTGAAAGTTCTCAGAGTCTAATCCAAGGGTGGCCAAACTGCAGCTCACGAGCCACATGCGGATCTTTTACAAAGTGCGGCTTGCGTAGCTTCCCCTCCCCCCCATGATCCCACCCATTCTCCACCTACCAGAATGTGGGGGAGGGAGCGCGGAGCTTCTGCCCTGCAGCAAGGTGATGGGACTTAGGGTTTCTGCCCAGTGGGGAGGGGGATCTCGGGGCACACCTGTGGGGCTCAGAGCTTCAGCAGGAGCAAGGCTGGAGCCCCAAGCTCCAGCAGACACCTCCTGCAGTGCTGAAGCCCTGAGACCCTCCCTCTCCCAGAGCTGAAGCCCCTATCCCCACCACCCCGCCACCGCAGGGCTGAATTCCCAAGCCCCAGCAGGTGCACCCTAGCTCTTGAAATTCTGAAGATTGTTGTATGCAGCTCGAAGGGTCAGTAAGTTTGGCCACCCCTGATCTAATCAGTATGGGGAAATACTTACAAATGGTCAATTCTTAACTGTAATTTTACTTCTCAAAGTCCCTTTATACCAGTCTAGATTTCATACCATGAGCTGTTGGAGTTAAGATTGGTACTCTGATTTTTATTTTAAATTAATAGATTTTATTTTTATTTATTGATTTCTTTGATGTATTTAGCATGCAGAGTCAGCCAGGTCCCTTTAGGAGGAGAGTTAATTCAAGGAGCAGTTTTATCCTCCCTATCAGCTGATAAGACTTGAAGATCCAAGGTTGTATAGCTGTAATGCAGTAGTCCTTCTATTAGGAACTATATTCTGCCCATGTAGGGGATGGACTGTATGATCTAATAGGATATTTTCATTTTAACTACTTTGATCCTATCCATGTCTGGGCTGGCATAGAGGGACTTGGAAAAGCCAAAGTAACAGGTAAGAAATTACTCTTCTAAGGATCAGTAAATACCAGTGCTTAGTCCATGCTCCCTTAGTCCATGCTTTGTGACAAGCAGTTACATGTTGGGCAAATATTACACAACATCCAAAGTATATTTAAGTTTTAGGATGCTAAGTGTTTGGAAAACACCAGAAGCAGAAACTATATGAAGTTATTACTTGATAAATTTTACAAAGTCATTTTTAGTTAAAGGGTTTTTTAAAAGTTAAAAAGTCTTCCTGTAACTTTAAAATGGGCAAAAGAATGTTTGAAAAAAATTCTAAAAAGTTATTGCTTCCAGGCTTACTTGTGTATGCCAAATGTCAGAATGGAGTGAATTTTTGCAGCAAGATTACAAATCTGAAAACTAGAGGTCATGGTTAAAATACTGACAGAACATTAAATGTAGTACAGTAGTGAGCAGTGAAAAGCATTAGTCAGTATTCATAGAATTAAGATGTATATTTAATGTTTCCTTTAGTTGAAAGCTATATTGAATATTAGACCACAAATTGTTGATACTTTCCTATCTAAAGATATGTACATTTATACATGTATATCAAACCCTTACATTTCAGTTCTATGTTGTGTTACACTGAACTATGACAGTGTTCTTGTTTCCTTCAGGCTTCCCCAACTCAGCCCACACCACAAACCCAAAATACAGGAGGTCGTCGAAGAAGAGCAGCAAATGAAGATCCTGATGAAAAAAGAAGGAAGTTTCTAGAGCGAAACCGTGCTGCTGCTTCAAGGTGTCGACAAAAAAGAAAAGTGTGGGTGCAGTCATTGGAAAAGAAAGCAGAAGACTTGAGCTCATTAAATGGTCAATTACAGGTATTTTCTTTTTTGATTACAAGCAAAATGTAAACAGTTCTTTGAATTTTCAATTAGCAATCCTGGGGTCATGGAGCACAAACTTGGTATAGGATCTACAATATGAATAGCTTTCTAAAATGCAATTGAATTCAGAACAGACATAATCAGTATTAAAATGCACATATCATAGTTATAATGAGAATGAGACTATGCAGCTTCTAAGATGTGTGAAATTTGGGATCTCGCCTTACTTGGCCTTTGTCCCATTTTAAGTAACTTTAGGGTTGTGACACAAACCAACAAGAGCAAGTCCATGTTGAAGTGAAGTCTCATTGGCAAAATATTAGCCTTAATTTAAAAATGTCTTGCTTTTATCAATTTGGGTCACAACCTGAGTTACTTAACTTCAGATTTTTGTTTTAATTTTCTTTGTATTTTTTAACTGTAGTTTTTTTTCTTTAAAGTGAATGTAGTGCTCGTGAAAGGTGCCAGATTGACAGCACTGGAAACTGAAGGCCTCTATTTGTCCACAGAACAGGTACAGCACAGGCAGTGGCAGTGCGAATTTCACCACACTGCCCTACCAGTGTGCCTCAACCCTATTTTTGAGGGACCGTATGGTATGAGAGGGTTATCCAGTATCTATTCCCAGTCAGCTCTTAGTGCCTTTGCTGAGACTGCCAAGAATGTGCCAATTAATGCCAAGTTGTGATGTGGACCCCCCACCCAAGTGTAGTGAACTGAAACCACCAATTCATCTCATTTAGACAATAGAACAGACAATTGGTGGTACTGGCATTTTGCTATCAGTCTGGGCCTGAGGTCTGTATCAGTCAACTTGAGCCAGCCAAGCCCCTTTAATAGGAGTTTAAACAAAAGTGTTTTTTTTAAAAACCAAAAAACACTTTAGAAGTGTATAAGAATTAATACAATAGACAATGAATGTTTCCTTGTAAGATCATATGGTAAATAAAAAAAAAAAAAGCTATCTTTTAATGGAAGATTGTCATAAATATAATATGATAGAGAATAACACAAAAATCACAGTAACATTAATATTCAGGAACCATGAAGTGAATATACAGAAAACTTAGGGTCTGATCCTTGCTGGTATAAATTAGTGCAGGGTGACTGAAGTCAGTGGAGCTTCACTGACTTACACCAACAGGATCTGGTTCTAAGTTTCCTGACATCCCCATTTTTAAGTGAAACTTAGAAGCAATATATAATAAGATCGATGTACTTATGCCACACTGTCCTTCCACATTGTCCTGAAAACAGTTGGATGCAAAACTAGAGAAAGAATAGCAAAGAGCAAGAAAGAATAAATTTTCAAACATCCATTCTTTATTCTTTGTCCTGAGGAGTGGGCAGGCATGTGAGCTCAATGCTGCAACATGTTGAACACCCTCAGCTCCTCGTCCACAGGGTTCTTCAACATGTCCGAAGATCCTGGCCCATTATGCAAATGAGATTTAAGTCTGGGTGAAGGACATAAAGCTGTCCCCCAAATTTTCAAGAAAAGCTGCATTATATCTAAGGTTAAGGTTTTGTCATGGTGATTTTTAGGAAAAGTCAGGGACCAGGTCACGGGTAATAAACAAAAATTCACAGAAGCCTGTGCCACTCCAGGGCTGAAGCGGAAAATGTCATGGCGGTCTCTGAAAGTCACGGAATCCATGATTTCTGTGACTTCTGAGACATAATCTTATCCTTAATAATATCTCAGTATTGGTGGAATTCCTTTCAAATACAATACATAGTGTCTCCCTATACTCTATCACTGCTCTGTAAACATTTTTCTAAGAGTAGTGGAGTAATAGTTCCGACTTCAGAGTATTATAATACAACAATGCAAGGAACATATATGCACGAGAGTTAATTAACATAAAAAATGGATGGGCGTAGGCTTATAAAGGGTAATATTGATAGAATTTTTAAAATACATAGGGCTTCTTCAGTGCAATCTATTAGCTCCAGCCATCATTTTATTAACATTTATAGGGGTTGTGAAAATGACTTGTGCATATCCCACTAATTATCAGATGTACTAAATGAAACCTTTTGAAGAGTACTGAAGAAATTAGAATGTATGCAATAATTACTGGCCAGAATTCCTCTTCGAGTGCTTGCACATGTCCAGTCCACGGTAGGTGTGTGCACACCTCGAGCATAGTTGCCAGTAATTTTTCCCTTAGTGGTACCTGTCCAGGTGGCTTGGGCGCCCTCTGGTGTTATGCGCTCATAGTGTGAGTATAAAAGGCCAAACTGACCCTGCACTCCCTCAATTCGTTCTTAGCGTCTGTGACAGTCACTGGAGCTGTTTTCTTTGCTGTGGCAAGCATTCTCAGTGGTTTTCATTTTTCTGATACTTGTGTATAGTTAGTAGTTGTAAATAGTTAATTAGTCTGTTAGTACAGTTTATTTTTCTCTGTCAGTTAGTGGAGTTTCATCTGTAACTGGTGCCTACGCATGCCTTTGTCATCGGGCTCCAAGCCTGTTTCTCCTGCAACAAAGCTATGCCTCTGAGTGATCCGCAGTCTACTTGCTTGAAATGCTTGGGTGAGGCTCATGCTGGGCATTGCTGTGAGATTTGCATGGACTTTAAACCCCATACAAAGAAGGACCAGGAACCCAGGATAAAGTTCCTGCTTGTGGAGGTGGCGCTGAGACCTTCCTCAGAGCCGAATCAGGTGGACTCTATCTCGGCATCAGTGAGGAGCGCTCCTCCCACCGTGTGAGAGTCCCAGAACCATTCACCATCCCTGGTGCCGAGGAAGAGGCATAAGAAGCAGCCAGTCGAGAGGAGATGTTCCCCAACACCAAAGGGGCAGGCACAGGGAGCAGAGTTAAGTGTGACCTAAATAAGGCCACTCCTCTGCCTTGCCATCACGGCAGTCAGTACCATTGACTCCAATCCTTATGCTGGCACCACTGAATCTGATACCGGATGAACTGTCATTACCCGAGGGACATCATGGTACCAACACTATTGCAGTGCCGTCCATGCCAGAGGCATTTGCTGCTGCCAGGGACCTGCTAGCATTTTCAGTACCCATGTCACCAGCAATACAGGAGTCGGTGATATTGGGACGGGCAGGAGAGAACATGTAGCCACCAGTTACCATCCGATACCAGGCCCATAGTACCATCTAAGGGGAAACTGACCATCCTAGCCTCAACGTAGACTTCCCCACCTCAGTACTGATCTCTGGCACCAGTGGGAACCGCTCCTCCGTGGTCGCCAGACAGACTCCTCAACTTCAGAGTCAGAGGTTGGATCATACTTCTCACACAAGGAGTTGACCCCGCCACTCCTCCAGTCATCCCTGCTGTGCCGTGGATCCCAGCACAGGAGTGCCATCAAGTGCTTGGCCTAGTGGTCACTGGAGGCCTATGCTGATGCAGTGGCCCTTTTGGAACCCCTGGGGGTTTCTCCCAATCCCGGGACCCCACTCAAGGCGCTCCTGTTCAGTGACTTCCAAGAAAAGGGCTCCGCCAACCCATTGGCTTTCCATTCAGGTTGCTAATCAGTCCTTTTTTTCACAGGAGATTTCTATCTGTTTCCTCAAAAGGCCTAGAAAGACTGCAACCCCACGTGTGAGAACCCATCCCTGCATGGGACCTACACCTGGTATTATCAAAACTTATGGACTCTGCATTTGAACTGTTGACAGCGTGTCCCTTGATATACCTTTCTTGGAAGGTGGCTCTCTTAGCAGTCGTTACTTCAGCTAGAAGGGTCTTGGAGATTCACACTCTCATGTCAGAATCTCTGTACACAGTCTTCTTGAAGGATAAGGTGCAACTATGTTCTCCCCTAGCTTCCTCCCAAAGGTGATTTCCCATTTTCATAGCAGTCAGGCAATCTTCCTGCCAGTTTTCTACCCAAAACCACATGCAAATAGGGAAGAACAGCAGTTTCACTCTTTCAACATGAGACATGCCCTAACGTTCTAGATAGAAAGGACCAAACCATTTTGTAAATCTGCCCAATTGTTTGTAGCGGTAGCTGACAGGATGAAAGGTCTCCCCATCTCTGCTCAGAGAATTTCATCTTGGATCACATCATGTATTCACAACACATACCATCTCCTGTGTAACTGCATGGGAGTCACGTACAGTGGAATGGACATGTGCCAGCACTCGAAGAAGGAAAAACAGTTACTAACCTTTCTGTAACTCTTGTTGTTTGAGTGGTTGTTCATGTCCATTCCATGCTAGGTGTGCGTGCACCACGTGCACAGTTGCCAGAGATTTTTTCCTCGGTATCTGCGAGTCCGGCTCTAGCACCCTCTGGAGCCCCGCACGTATGCACCAATATAAGGGGTGCTGCCATCACCGCCCTCTCAGTTCTTTCTTACGACCCGTGACAGTTGCTGGAATGATCTTTCTTGCTGCTGCAAGACTTTTCACCCAGTGGTTTGGACTTTCTATTTGTATAGTTATTATAGTTAGTATACATAGTTCTTAGTTAGATCTAGTGTATCTAGATAGTAGCGCTAGTAGTTGCCCTTGTTGTCAAGGGACTTTTCACCCCAGGGGCTGGGCATGCCTCAGTCCCCAGGTTTCAAACCATGTTCTTTGTGCAATAAGCCAATGCCAGTGAGTGACCCTTACTGTGGCTGTCTAAAGTGCCTGAGGGAGTTTCACGATAAAGCGAAGTGCCAGATCTGCAGGGATTTCAGACCTTGCACACGAAAAGATAGAGATATTCGCTAAAGGCCATTCTCCTGAAGGCAGCCCTCAGCTCTGACTTGGCACAAAGCACCTCGACATCTGTGTGGAGCATTCCCGGGCACTGTGCTCTTCCCGGCACCGCTCTCCATCCCTGGTGCCAAGGAAAAGGCATAAGAAACAATGCACCAAGAGAGGGTCTTCTCTGGTGCAGAATAGGGACAAGTGGGGATCAACAGGCATAGCGAGACCCACATCAGGCCACTTGTCCTCCAAGCCTCTGATGGCTCCGCCAACTCCACCTAGAGCACTGAGTCTGGTATGTGACCCACCACTGATTCATGGGAACAGCCGCAGTGTCAGGCATCTGCTGGCCCCTTTGATCCTGGAGGCTTTCCAGGCGGCAAAGGACCTGCCGTCCTTCCCAATCCCACCAATCCCTCAAAGTCCCTCATCAGCCAAGGTGACCAGGGACAAAAAGGAATAAGGTGTGGTGAGCTCCACCACGGCACTGTCTGGGGCAAGTCCTCCATGGTCTCGATGCAGAAGTCACTGGCCCATCATTGGTCCCTGAGCACCACCAGGAGGTGGAAGCGGTCATGGTAGTGCACCACCATGATCTCCAGGGAAAGAATCATTGTTGGAGTCAGAAGAGGAATCCTTTGCTCCTCCCAGAACCTACCAACCTATACATCTGACTTCAGTACCAGCCCTAATGCCAGCACCGGGCCACTGGCCAATGCAGTGGCAGTACTGGAATCCTTAGGAGTTTCCCCTGGTACCGGGCCCCCTATTACGCCACTCATACTCTTTGGTGTCAGAAAGGCAGGTTACCACCTCTTCCCATCCAGCACCAGACCCCAACTCCAGTATCAACCCCAGTGCTGACATCCAGGAAATGGCCCCAATGGATGTGGTGGTGGTAGAGGAGGAGGGAGCCCCATCCCCAGCACAGACCTCATCATCATCATCCCTGGACAAGGTGGTCGTAGGCCTAGTAACATGCTCCCACAAGACGACTTCAGGGCCTACGAGCAGCTCCTGAAAAGGGTCTCAGCAAACTTAGGCATGAAAGTTGAGGGCTTAAGGAGTCAATACACAGCCTGATTGACATTCTGGCTGCAGTGGTTGCCTCAAGCGTGGCTTTACCCGTTAATGAAACGGTGATGGGGCTGGTCAGGACACCATGCAGACTCCTTCTTCTCTGGCTGCCACCTCACAAAGGGCAGAGAAGAAATACTATGTCCCAGTCAGCAGGTTTGAATACCTTTACTCGCATCCTCACCCGGGTTCCTGGTAGTGTCAGCAGCAAATGAGCTGGACAGATAGGGGCAACAGAGTGCCACCCCCATAAATAAAGAGGCCAAGAGACTGGACTTGTTTGGTTGTAAGGTTTATTCAACGGGCGGCCTCCTGTCATGTATAACCTGGGACAATTGGGTACTGAGCATGGTAACAGTGGGTTACACCCTCCAATTTTCATTCACCCCTCCCTCCTACCCTACACCCCCATCCTTCTTCAGGGACCCTTCTCACAAGCAGCTTCTTGCCCAGGACATGCAAGCCCTCCTACATGTGGGGGCCATAGAGGAAGTTCCTCAAGACTTGAGAGGGAAGGGGTTTTATTCCTAATATTCCCTAATCCCAAAGGCCAAGGTCTACTGCCCATCCTGGACTTGCGTCGCCTTAACAAATATCTGAAGAAACATGTTCCGCATGGTCTCCCTGGCCTCCATCATTCCCTTCCTGGATCCAGGAGACTGGTACACAACCCTTGGCTTAAAGGACATGTATTTTCACATTTCTATCTCCTGTGGTCACAGAAGATTCCTCAGTTTTGTAGTGGATCAACACCATTACCAATTCATTGCTCTTCCCCTCAGCCTATCGGCAACCCCTTGAGTCACAAAGTATATGACAGTGGTAGCAGCCTTTTTCAGATGTCGAGTTGTGCAAGTCTACCCATACCTCAATGATTGGCTGATCAAAGGCCAGTTGCAGGCTCAGGTGCAGAACAGCATCAATATGGTTCAAGCCACCTTCCAGGCGCTGGGGCTATTGATTAACAAGCAGAAGTCAACTGTGTTCCTGGTTCAGAGAATAGAGTTCATTGGGAAAGTGCTCGATATGACCCAGGCCAAAGCCTCCCTGCCGGAAGCCTGTTTCCAGGTTATGCCTGACCTGATTTCCAGGGTCACAACCTACCCACTAACGACTGCTCGGGTCTGCCTCAAATTGTTGAGTCACATAGCAGCATGTACCTAAGTGGTGCGGTATGCAAGGCTATGCCTCAGACTCCTACAGAAGTGGCTGGCATCAGTCTACTCCTTGAGCAGTCACCATTGGACTTGATATGATTCTGGCTCTGGTCCTCGCTTCGCTGACCTGGTGAAGAGACCCCGGCTCTGAAATGAAAGGGTTACCCTTTGTCGCCCTTCATCTGTCAGTAACCTTAATCTCTGATGCGTCAGAATTGCAGTGGGGAGTCCACCTTGAAAGTCTCAGGACTCTGGATGTCTGGGCCCAGTAAGAACTCTCCCTGCATATAAACAGGGAACTCAAGGCAATACACTTGGCTTGCTAGGTGTTTCTTTCCCAGATCTCCAGCAAACTGGTGCAGGTCTTGATGGATAACACCACATCAGTGTTTTACATCAACAAACAGGGAGAACAATCTTCAGCCCTGAGCCAGGAAGCCCTCTGTCTGTGGCACTTCTGCATGAAACACACCATTCATCTCAACGCATCGTATTTCCTGGGAACCCAAAATGCACTGGCGGATCATCTCAGCAGATCCTTTTCCTCTCACCAGAAGTGGTTTCTTCACCCGGAGGTCACCAGAGTTATCTTCCAGAAGTGGAGGTTTCCCCAGCTGGACCTATTCGCCACCAGACAGAACAGGAAATGCCACCAGTTATGTTCATTGCACAGGTGCAGCATGGGCTCTCTCTTCAATGCCTTCCTGCCCTCATGGGCAGACCGCCTTCTGTATGTCTTCCCACTGATCCCTTTGGTTCACAAGTACATTTTAAAAATCAAACGGGACAAGGCAAAGGCTATCCTGTTAGCTCCAGCTTGGCCACGCCAGCATTGGTTCGTTATGCTTTTGGACCTCTCAGTAGCAGCTCCACTTGCACTCCCACCCCTCCCGAACTTGATTTCACAAGTTGTTGTTTCACCCAAACCAAACCTTCTTGCACCTGACAGCATGGTTTTGCTGCATGTCTGAACCCTGACGAGCAGGCCTGCTTGGAACAGGTTCAACAAGTCTTGCTAGGTAGCAGAAAGCCTTCCACCTGGGCTACCTACTTAGCAAAGTGGAAACATTTCATTTGTTGAGCCTCCGAACGGAATCTCTCTCCATCCCAGTCTTCTCTGCAATCTATCTTGGACTATCTGCTGCATCTGAAACATCAAGGTCTGGCCCTCTCATCTATAAAAGTTCTCTTGGCAGCCATCTCAGCCTCCCACCTCCCAGTGCACGGCAGATCAGTGTTCTCCCACAAGATGATGGTCAGGTTTCTCAACTGGCTGGAAGACTCTACCCTGAAATTTGCAATCCAGTCCCCCCATGGGACTTAAACCTGGTCCTGTCGAAGCTCATGGCACCTCCCTTCGAGCAGTTAGCATCATGCCCCATGCTGCTTCTCTCCTGGAAGGTTGCCTTCCTGGTAACGATCACCTCGGCCAGAAAGGTCTCTGAAATCAAATCCCTGATGTCAGAACCCCCTTATATGGTATTCTTCAAGGACAAGGTCCAGCTGCGCTCTTCTCTGACCTTCTTACCAAAGATGGTGTTGCAATTCCACAACAACCAGGATGTTTTTCTTCTTGTCATCTTTCCAAAACCTCACCAGACTGCTGAGGAACATCAGCTTCAGACACTGGATATTAGGCAGGCCCTCACCTTCTATGCTGAGAGAACTAGGCCCTTCCACAAGTCCACGCAACTTTTTGTAGCAGTAGCAGAAAGAATGTGAGGGCTACCTGTGTCATTCCAAAGAATCTCATCCTGGATAACCTCCTGTATCCAAGTTTGCTACGAACAGGCAAAGATTCCACCTCCAGCCATTGTGACCGCTCATTCCATGAGAGCCCAGGCTTTGTCTGCAGCGTTCCTTGCACAGGTGCCAATCCAGGACATCTGCAGAGCTGCAACACAGTCGTTGGTTCATACCTTCACGTCCCATTATGCCATCACCCAACAGGTCTGTGATGATGCCAGTTTCGGGAAAGCAGTGTTGCAGTCAGCATGACCATGAACCCCGAGCCCTCCTCTGGGGTGCTGCTTGTGAAACACCTAGCATGGAATGGACATGAGCAAGCACTTGAAGAAGAAAAACAGTTACTAACCTTTCATAACTGTTGTTCTTCAAGATGTGTTGCTCATGTCCATTCCATGACCCACCCTCCTATCCCTCTGTCAGAGTTACCGGCAAGAAGGAACTGAGAGGATGCAGGGCCAGTGGCACTCCTTTTTCTGGCGCCTATGTGCGCATCTCCAGAGGGTGTTAGAGCTGGCCCTGCAGATACCACTGAGGGAAAAATCTCCAGCAACAGTTCACGCAGCACACACACACCTAGCATGGAATGGACTTGAGCAGCACATCTCGAAGAACAACAGTTACAGAAGGTTAGTAATCATTTTTTCTTTGAGATGTGTTGCACATATCCATTCCATGACCCGCCCTCCTACTCCTCTACATCGGAGTTGACTGGAAAGAAGGCACTGTGAGAGGGCATAGGGTTATTAGTGCGCGGTACTAAGGGGCACCCAATCCGCCCCAATGGATATCACCAAGGGAAAAATTTCCAGCAACAGTGCTTGGGGTGCACTCACACCTACAGTGGAGTGGACATGTACAACATCTTGAAAAACAACAGTTACAGAAGGTAAGTAATCGTTTTTTCTTAGTCAAACCTATTTTCAAGTTACACTAATTCACAAACTTAAATCCATAAATCTCTATATTTTTTCATGTTCCTATACCTTAAAACAACTTAAATAAGATATTGTTAGCAATTTATTAATGACTTAGACTTGAGAAAGTGCCAGATGTCTGCCTGCAGCAAATATTTATGGTGTAATTTAAAACTTTTCATTAAAAATTATACACTGTATTTTAGCCACTTCTTTAATGTCAATTTTAATGCTTTATAGTTAGGGCCATACCAAATTCACGGCCATGAAAAACGCGTCACGGACCATGAAATCTGGTCTCCCCCATGAAATCTGGTCTTTTGAATACTTCTACCCACAGATTTCACGGGGGTGAACAGCATTTCTCAAACTGGGGGTCCCAACACAAAAGGGGGTCTCAAGGCTATTGTAGGAGGGTAATGGTACTGCCATCCTTACTTCTGTGCTGCCGTCAGTGGCAATGCTGCTTTCAGAGCTGGGCGCCTGGACAGCAGCCGCCACTGTCTGGCCATCCAAATTTGAAGGCAGCGCAGCCAACAGCAGCACAGAAGTAAGAGTGGCAATACCACTATCCCCTATAATAGCCAACTCCCTTTTGGGCTGGGACCCCCACGGTTACAACACCATGAAATTTCAGATTTAAATATCTGAAACTGTGAAATTTAAGATTTTAAAAATCCTATGACTGAAATTTACCATAATGGACCGTGAATTTGGTAGGGCCCTATTTATAGTGCTCTTGGTACTCTTCTGCTTTTCATTAACTGTAAAAGGAATTCTGTTTTTGCTGTACTCAGCATTTATGTTCATAATTCTGTTTTATAGATATATCCTAAAGTTATAGCAATTCTTCAGATAGTTTAGTAAAAGTAATATAGTTGGCTTCTATCTGTATTTAAATTAGCTATTGCACCATAAATGTTTGTATCTGTTAAAAAGGACTGGACAGCCATAGGGAGAAAACAATTAATTGGTAAACATTTGCTGGACTTCACAAATCTGCTTCTAAAAAGAAGCTAACATTTTTTGTAATTCCCCACTGCTTGTATTTGCATTAGTCTGGCTTGTCACATGTTGTAGGCAGTAGAAGTAAGTCTTGAGACAAATGGGGAATCCAACCAGGTCACAAGTGAGGTAAAATTTTGTGTTCACTTTGCAGTATCAGCCTAAAAGGCCCAAACACTTACACACATAGGTGACGTTATTTGTGTTAGTGATCCCATTGACATGAATGGGATTATACTAACATGAGTAAACTCACTCAGGTGACTATTCTGTATCTTTTATCTGTTTGCACTATTAGGCCTGTATCTATGCCTAAAGATTTTCTTCATTAAAAATACAGGAGTAAGCTTTTGGCTTCCAGACTGTCAAGAGTTAACCCAATAGTACTGAATTCAGGGGAAAGAAATTTCTTACTGACTGCCAATAGCAAAACCGTTAACTGTGAAGAACAGAATGACTTGTAAAGAAAATTGAATGTCAAAGAAATAATTAAACTGTACTTTATGTGAAAACATTAATCAATCCTGCATTTCCATAATAGTTCTTCACTTGACAGCCTGGCACAGCTGATCAGCATAGTGGGCAGTAATGACCCATGATTACTTACGTTCTGTTTAATAGTAAATGTAATAAGTTTGGAGCTTTGCCTTAGCATAGTTTTACAGACTACATGCTAGTGTTTAATAGTTCATATTTTGTTTAATACCTAAATGCCCTGCTCAGCTGAATTTTACTGTTGACATCATTAAGCTATTTCTAAAAATAGACTGATTTCATAAACGCAGTTTTTGTCCAATAATTCAGTACAATTGACAATCTTTTCTTTCAACAAAGTTAATAAGTAGTTGTCCTAAATTTACAGTGTCCTAAATCTACAGTGTTGTGTTGTGTAAATTTT
Organism: Emydura macquarii macquarii; assembly: GCF_026122565.2. NCBI lineage: Eukaryota > Metazoa > Chordata > Testudines > Chelidae > Emydura > Emydura macquarii. Next base: position 72,977,927 of record NW_027131390.1, read on the forward strand.
TAAAGGGTTTTTACAATGAAGATATTAAACAATACATATAGAAATAGGAAGATGAGAATGGATATTCTTTTTGATGTAGTTTTTACATGAGACATATTTTACTGTATGTTTTCTGTTAGTTTTCCATTAAAGCAATTCTATACACATAAGATCTACTTTGACCTTTCTCGGTGCTGTTCAAGTGTAGGATAGTATCCTACCTACTTCTTAAGTTAAATGGTTGTGTATAATTCCCATTGCTACCCTTCATTTTCTTGGTTTTAAATTATGCTATTCTATTTTATTGTATATGTAGAGCAAATGTCTGTTAATTGCATCACCTCAATAATGCTAAATATTTTCAGATAGACGGGCAAAGTCTCCTCTTTATTACAAGGGCTATGTCTACACTGATAGCAGCAAAGTTGCCGCCATCACATTGACTTATCTGGATCGACTGAGCGGTCAGTGAAGACCCGCTCAGCTGATCCAGAAGTCAATGTACTAAAACCACCTCCTCAAGTGGCATAGCGCTGCATCGACGGGAACAGGTTCCCATCGATGCAGTGCAGTGAAGACGGCGCACAGAAGAGAAGCACAGAAGTCGATGGGAGTTACACAAGTTCTTTGCGTACTTTGCATAACTCCCGTCGACTGCCGCCAAATCACCAAGGTAAGTGTAGACCAAGCCAAGGTCTTCTACATCAGTTGTTGCACACGTTCAATCTTTTAAAGCTTGCATTCTGCTTGCTTTTGTGGACTTCTTTCTCAGTCAATATATTTCCTTGGTTAAGGATCTCAAGCGTTATATATAATTCTAAGTTTTGCCTTTGTGCCTTACAGAAATATTGCAGAATACTGTATTCCTGTAACAATAAAAGATACCCTGGGTTTTTTTTACAACAGCTACTTGAGCAATAGGCAGAATTGCTATATGGACTGCTGAGTATCTGTCATTAGTAACCAGCCAGTGGTGGTGCACCACAATACTCCATAGTTAGCCAGTTCATGGGTCCCATATAGACATGTGGCTCAGAAGCCCTAAAGATGGGGAATTGCAAGCCACCCAGGCTTCTCTCTGGCATACGTTCATTAGTGTTGCTTTTTTCTGGGGGGGTGGCCTGTCTTACAGAGAGGGTCATACGTTGTAGATCCCAGTTGAACCAGTTATTAAGAGTCAGTGTCTAACTGTTGGCCAAAGGGACCGCAAGTGTGGAAAGAGTCCTTTTCTTCCCATGAAGTGCTTGCTGCACTTGCTTACTCACCCAACTTTGTGTAGGGGTTCCTTTAGGATGATCCATCCACTTTCACTATAATGAATGGCTCCCTCTTTATGGTGGCTTTGACAGACATGCATCACAATTATTGCCTAGCCCCCAATTCCCTTAGGAAACAAAAAGGCTTAATCCATTCCATGGAGTATATACAAATACATGTAATCTGGACCTATTATCCTTGGCTCCAACTCATAACAGGCAGGTATAGGGGAGAAATTCATATTTTGAATCTCATACACAGCATTGAGGATTGGAGGCAGAAAGAAGGTTGGGGTTTTTTGGGTGGGGAAATACAGATATTCTGGAACAAGCTTTGAGGAATCTAATAGAGACTCATGTTTTTTGCCACAAATTTTCTTACTGGTAGTATTTTTGAAATCTCTGAATTTAGAAAAATAATATTTCCTCATTATTTCTTTGCTCAAGATGTATTTTATACTTATTTGCATCTAACCAAATATTTGTCCGTGTACTTAGCTTGTTGATGTTGCCTTGGTATCTGAATACATTAGTAAGGTGACAGCTCACCTGCCCAGTGCCAAGAATCTAAATTATCTCATTTTTATTACACCAATTTAAGTATTCTGTCTTTGTTTTCCTTCCATTTTTCCTGTTTTCTGTAAAGAAGACTATTTATGAACACTTAGGGGAAGAAACCTCAACACAGAGCAAAAAAGTGCCAGGGAATTCTAATTGGGAAGATAGAGGTTGGGTCTAGATTACACTCAATCTTGATTTCATTGCCTGCCAAAACTGGTTTCTAGTATTAATATCCAGATGACTGCCCTTACTCAAATTTGTGTGTCATTAGTCCTTACGCTGCATACAATGTAAGTACTTGCATATACACTATGGTACATTTAAGAATGATTAATTTCATAGTCTCATATGATTTTGATGAAAGTAACTTCAAATGCAGTGTATCTGTTAGCACTAAACACTGATAAATTTATAGTATATGCTATTGTTTGCTGGTGGCTTCTTTGAGTCACCTCGCTTATTAATAATGATTCTGGTTTTCGTTAGATACCTCCACCGCTTTTAAAATTTGACATACAAACATCTGACATTTCATCTTTCACTTTTGTGTCTGCTTACGTATAAGGGATTTGAATTTCCATATTTTTATTAGAAAAAATAAAAATGTTTAAAAATAACTACATGGGATTGGTCCACAAAATACTTTTTCAACCATTATCTTTTTAAAACATTCTGGAGTTATTTATGCAGATAATTACCCACCTCATCTTATGTCTCCCATTAGTGTATGGAATTGTTCAGAATTAATTTTCATAAAAATTAAAGAGACACAGGAACAGGAAAAAGCAAAAGAACACAATCTAATGTAGGCCGAAAATGCAACATCTTTTAAAATTGCAGTATCTTGTTCAGAATATCCTCTGGAGTCAAGGTGTCCCTCTTCGGAAAGGAGATCCAAACTATTAAGATATAAAGATAGTGTATATAAAAAAAAAAGAAACGAAAAACCTAATATTTACATAGGATGTACTGAGAGAAGTAAAAATAAGTTTACAATCTTGAGTTTTCTCTGCTGCTTCTTCCGCAGCATTAAATTAGCATACCCTATTCTCTGAACTATTGAGATATCTTTTATGCCAACTCAGTTTACAAAAACGTATTTACTAGAGCTAGTAAGGAAAAATTTCACAAACTTTTTTTTTGGTGAGAATTTGCTGACTCATTAAAATGAAAGCATTCCACCACACAATGTCGATTTTGATGAAATTCCACTAGAAACTAGGTAGGTTTCTGATGGAACTCTGTAAAATAAGTTTTGAAACTTGCTTGGTTTCCTGCCAACTCATTTGTTCATCCGTCTGGGCTTCCAGACTCATGGCTCCTCAGCAGCCTGCCTGGCTTGCTGACGAGGAACATAAGTCCCAGCACTATAGCTTCCAGGGCCCCAGTTCCAAGGCAGCTTGCCATGTGGAGTGCCCCAAAGTCAGGACTCGTAGAACTGGGCAAAAAAACAGTAATTCCATTTCCATAAATATTTGCAATTTTGAGGGTTTGTCACAAATCAGAACAAAATGCAATTTAGAAATCTTGAAGTTCTCTGCCCAGCTCTGTTTACTTTCAGTGTAGCTGAACAAGCAATGTTGGGTGAAATAGTATGACCAAGTAAAAAAGAAATACCTGGTAAGTTGCTAAGAGTATGAGAACGGGTAAACTTAGGGGTTTTAAAAGAAAAAAATTAACCCTTTGAAATAAAATATTTTTAATAATAATATTCGTTTGTAGAATTACATTTGTTTAGTGCAAGGTAATGCAAACTATTAGTCTGTTCTCAGCTCAATTTTATTTCTTTAGCTTTTGTTCTTTTTAGTTCCAATTCAGTTCTTCTCAAAACCATAGTGTTTATTTCCAACCTCCAGGCTAATATATACCATATTTACATAATTTTATTGTTCAAGGACCTCTTTCAGGTTTAATTTTCTTCCTTTTTCCTTTATTTCACTCTTTTAATGACTTTAGTAACACATTAATAAACTGAATAGTGTTATGTCAAATTTTGTAAACTACTGTGAGAACTCTTTGATGTGTATATTTGTACAAAGGATTTTTGATGTAAAAATTAACCCATCGACACTTGTATTGAAAATACTTTTTGAAAAGCTATGGGAGCAACAAATATTGACAGGTAACTTAATGTTTTGTAGACAACTTAGTGTTGTTTGAGATGTTTTGTATTTATTTTAAATAAAAATGATTACATCTAAAATGTCATGCTGTTCTTAGCTTTGATTCTTGTCTAATATAGGAATACCCAGCACTTATCGCACTCTTCATCAGTGGATCTCAAGACAAAGGAGGGCCAATGTCATTATCCCTATTTTACAGATGGGGAAATGTAGGCATGAAGAGGTGAAATGATTTGCCCAAGGTCATCCAGCAGGCTAGTAACAGTGCCAGGAATAGAATCCAGTTATTCTGAGTCTTAGTCTAGTGCTCTATCTGCTAGGTTACACTGGGTCCAAGTGATATTAGCTGACATACTCCTGTCTTCCACATCATTATAAATTCTTCTCTGCTACAGTGTGTTTATGCTCATTCTCATTACTTGATTCTTGCATACTGATTGTTTCCTGTTAATGACTGTAAAAAATAAAATAAATCTACAAATTGATAGATTGCTATATTTCTTATCATTCAAGTTAAATTTTGTAGAGAGGTTCTCTTTTATAGAGTCTAAATGTGTTCACACAAAAATTCATTCCACACTCACTGAGGATTTTGGTGATTATAATGTATGTTAAGACAACCCATAAAATCATCCAGAAGAGTCTTAGAACAGTCTGATCCTGTGAATGAGACTATGTGTAGAACCTGCAGTCTACTAACTACAACATGTAATACAATAAATATAATGGCATTTATTATAAAAAAAATATTTTTACAAGTAATATCTACAATTAATATTAAAGTGTTCTAAAGTCAAAAATAGATATTTTTGCAGTCTGCAGCCATGGAAATGTGTACTGTATTTTATTTACCCTTAAATGAACATCCCCAAGATCTTGTAAAATTTAAGATTGTTAATACTTACCTCTGAAATGCATGTAGTCTGAGCCTGGTAAAGTGCATAACTTTCTTCTCCTTTAGAATGAAGTCACCCTGCTGAGAAATGAAGTGGCACAGCTGAAACAGCTTCTTCTGGCTCATAAAGATTGCCCTGTAACCGCCATGCAGAAGAAATCTGGCTATCAGAGTGAGTAATGTTCCATTACCTATAGCCTTAGGCTGCATCAGTGAAATACTGCCAGAGTGAACTGAGCGACCATTAAAAATGAGAAGTGCAGTTATAATCTTTAACATTAAATATATAAAATTCTGCAAGCTTATTGCAAGACAGAAATAAATATATGATATTTTGAAAGTACTTCTCTAAATGCTTTCAATTTAAAAAAATGTAGATTATCTGAAGTTTAAAGATGGATGGTTGTTCTGTAATAAGTGTATACAGTAATTAATACTAAAGGACTGTAAACTGCAATAGCTGCTTCTAGTATATACAATTGAAGTATTGACGGTATATAGTGAGCAATCTCTGTAATGCATTATCTTAGGTAAGATGAAAGGTCCTTCTTTCTTCCATTTCGTAATGAGATTTCAGTGGAGGGTAGGATAACAGCTGTCCTTATTTAATAGCACATCCAGGATCAGTCAACCCATTAAAATAATCAGATGCAGGTTCTTGGTTCTTACTGTGTCCGTCCCCTACCTAGGTTGTTTTGACTTAAAATAACTGTTGTTTGTCATAAGAGTCTAAGATGTTTGAATTTTTGAAGTAGGATTCTAATAGTGAAGGATTTACTGAGAATTCACAAGTTAAAGTGAAATTAGTAAAAATGTAAAATTTTAAGGAAATGAAGTTGTTCACTTAATTTTTCACTTTTTTAGCATTTTAGAGTTTAATTGTGCTTTACTTACTTGTAACTTCTTTTTTTGGATATGATGCACAGAGCTAGAACCAGCTGCTTCTGTAGAATAAATGACCAATTTTGTCCATTGTACACAAATTCGTAACAAATAACTGAGCTGGGAATGCATTAGGCAACATTCATAATATATAACCCACAGCTTTCATTTTTATGATTTAGTGATATTTCAGGATATTTGTAAATGTGAAGATTGTTTCTGCCATATGTAGCCACTTCATTTTAATTTGCCAGTGTCAGTAATTCAGGAGAATAAAGGAACATTTTGTATTGCATGCAAACAGTTCCTCAGGTGCTTGCGATAAAACTTAATGGCCACCATCTTTACTTGTAGTCATTGTAAGCAGTTTCATCAGAATGGGCAATATTTTTTAATTTAAAAGATTCAGGAGATTTAGCAACTCTCTGTTGCCATATATATTTAGAACACTGATTTTGTCGGTTTTGAGCTTATAAATCTTAGTCCTTTGATCTCCAGTCATTTTGACAGGATGGAAAATAGCATCTTGGAGTAAATTGGAACCATATAGAAGTATGTTTGGGATTTATATGAACAGTGATTGCTGCAGGGATGAGGCCTTTATGGCTCCCATCTGACAGAACAACATAATTTCATATAGAAGCTACTAGGGGATAGCATTATGCATGGATGGTTTTCCTAAGCAAACTAGGTTTCTTGAATTTTGATAGTTTGAAAATACATCTGTTTCTCTGGATTTGCATGAGAAATTATTAAACTTATGCATTTTTTAAATGGACTGGCAGATAATTACATATTAAGGATTTCTTCATTAAAATACTAGACTAAATGTTTAGTAATATTGTTGATCTTCATACCTTGAAAAAATGCTACTGTATTTCTAAATCACTTTCTAAATCATTTTCATTATAAAAGATAAAATAAAACTAACTACTAAATAGAACAGAGAGTGTAAAGGTGCTAAAATACCTATAATTGAGAAAAGGAACTACATTTTAGAAGAATTATAAAAAGATGTTCAGATGGGAAGGTGGAGGCATAGTTCACTTAGTATTTTTGTAAAGCATTTGATACAATGCCACACAAAATAATGATCTACAGGATTAGTGTAATGAGTAATATGGTATGGGGCTGAGCTGGATATGTAAGTGGATAAAGAATGCATTTGTACACCAAACCCTTGTCTCACACTGTATAAGTGTTTATGTCCAAAGCACTTCACAATATTTCTGAGAGAATTAAATAATATCTTAATTTAACAGATATTGGCATAACACACACATAGATTAAGTGACTTGTACAAGACTCCATGATGAGTCATAGGAAGTACCAATTAAAATGGTTTTAGTTAATGTTTGCGATTGTAGTGTGGATAGAAAATAACTTCAAATCTTTTTTAAAAATTTACGAAGTTATGCTTTATCTACATCAGCAGCTTGACCATGTTAGCTGAACTTTTTAAAAAGCGTTAAATAGTTTCTTAACATCTTGTGTGGTATAGAAGAGGCCAAAGAGGCAGAATTAGAATGTCCCTGTAGTGCAAGGTATTGTGTGCTGCTGAGACACAGTTAATTTATATCCTGCAGACATGGCTTTAACAATTCAGTCCAAAATTTAATGGGGTTTCACTTAAAATGGCACAAACGATCAATGGCATTGCAGGATTTTTTTACACTTATTTATGTATTCCTTAAAAGATCTTTTGAACAACTTGTGCTTCACATGGATTAAAAAGCACAAGTACTAAGGTCCCTCTTTCTCGCTAGCATTTTCCAGTTACTTTAAATAAATACCCTTCCCCTGCTTCAAGGGGAAGCCTCTAAGAGATGAAAATGACTAAAAAACCAGAAAAGGCAAAAAGAAAAGTGATTACATTTCATTAGGCTGTCTGGATGACACCCTGGGGCAATGTAAGAGTTATCAGCCAAGTATAAATTCATGTCCTTCCCAAGCAGATATGTACTGGTCAGTTGTTCAGGAAACTTCTTGAACAAACCCTTAAAGACTTAAACAAAAATTAAAAATTTTGTTTATGTGTAAGCTACAAGAGACACCTAAATCCTATGTTTTCTATCCATAGTCCTATCTCAGACCAAATTTAAGGAACATGCTGGTCCACGGCCTATATAGTCTCTTAGACTTCTTGCTGTGGTGGAAAATGAGGGAGAATGATAAGTCATGAAGGGGCACAGGGTAGTTGGAGAGTTCTAGGGGTGAGAACATTACTCCTATTTGTTTATAAAGATTCAGTAAGCTTCCAGGTTGATAGCCCCTATTTTTTATCATCCAGCCATCATTAAATCAGCAATTTTTGGATTCCTGTTCTAGTTAATTGTAAAGAAACAGTTGGGGGGTCTAGCCATTATATAATTATACCGGTCCATTGTCTGCAAATTATTCAGGATAAGTCAACCCTTTCAGTGATTTAGCCACAATGCCACAACCCCCCCCCCCATCCCCTTCCCCCCAGAGAATTTTCTGGCTTCTGTAGACTTGCCTAGATGTTGACCTACATATTCCCATAGTCCCCATGCACCAATAGTATCTGCTTTTATCTCTGGAGACTTCATCTTCAGTATTTCACTCTCCACTTGACCCAGTCTGTTCTGTGCATTTGCACCAAGCTTATACACGCTGTCACGGCTGTGTGAATAACTGATTTTTTCAGTTTGCTGGCATTTCCAGAAAAAAAATCAGCAAACCAAAAATTTGAGAAAAAAATTGTTTGGAAAGAACAAAATGTTTCATTGGACCCAAAACATTTCATTTCACTTTTGAGCTTTATCTTTTTTAAATAAAATTGAAGGACATCTAAAACAAAGTCATTTCAAATAGAAAAATCACAATTTTCATTTAGAAAATATGAAAATGTTGAATTTTTTTAAGGTTTTTTTTTCAACCAAAATAATTTGGCAAAACTGACACATTTAGTAAATGTTTTGATTAACCCAAAATTCCAGTTTTGGTTGAGAAAGTTGAACCACTTCTAGTAACAGCACACCTGTGGAAGAAAGTATTTGCAATATTTTCCCATTTGGATGACTGACTAGCAATACTTTTTAGTATACCCAGAAAACATTCTCCCATACTTTGAAGAGTTGTTGTGAATTTCTTCAAAATACCATACTTCCAACACAATCTAGGCTGTGGTAGCCTGCTTCCAAAGTGAGTGGGCAGAGCCCACCTGTCTGAAGAAGACAATCAAAATGAAGCAAGACATAAAGGAGTTGTGAATTCACCAGGATTGCTTATGTGGTAAATTTCTCTGCTTTTCAGCATTTCAGTGCACCAATCACAAGTTAAGCCCCCTACGCCTGTGTCCAATTGTGGACCCTGCAGTTTTTCCTGATTTTTAGTTGGAACCCATCAAGACCATTGAGTTTGGACAAATTTATTCTATCAGCCACCCTGTCATGGTGGCTTCCAGATTCAACTATTATACATTTGGGCTTCCTGACACTCGCCCTGATAGCTTGACACATAAAAGGTTAATTGTTCCATAGGCAGGTGTGTCAGAATGCAATTCTAACTTTTTTACACTCTAGAAAACCTTCTGTCTCCATTTCCTACTTCAGATTTAGGAAAAAGGTTTTCTTTGGTGTCAAGTGGTTCTTTAAGTGCACTGTATTTCCACTGAGTAGAATTTTTTGCTCTTCAAAAGGAACTTTTTAATTCCAGCCTTTAACTGCCTGAAATGCCATGCCTCTAAACTTGAGGCTATCAGGAACAGGTTGAAAGCTACCTTATGGGGCAGTATCCCATTTCCAAATATTCTTTGTAGCCTTGGTTTGGATAAAACTTCATTTGGGCCCAGAGTTACCATTTTTTTTAATCTTAAATGAGTATTAAGTCTGAGTGTTAAGTAGAGATTGTAACATATGTGTAAGCGTCCCCTTTCAACCTTTGTTTTCTGAAAATGTCTGAACCAAATGCTTTTATTTCTGGTTGCCATAGTATGCTTATTTGCTCATTGACATTAATTAGCTTCTTTTTCTTACTGGCCTTTATATAGTTTTTCATACGGGTAAATTTTTATACCCGTTTTCTTCCATTGCATAAATGCTCTCCCAGTGTTCACTAAACCCAGAAAATTGTATTCTCCTCTCTTTGCCCTATTCCTTCCAGTAAAATTATTGTGTGCATTCTTTTCAGGAATTAAATTAAAGAGGAATATATGTTTTTGGAAGGAGGGTGTGAAACAAAGGAAGCAGCTCCCTCCTTGTCTGCTAAAAGCAGAGGAAGAGCTCTACTTGCTGGCCCTTGGAAGGTCCACCAGAGTTTCCCTTTCTTTCTGGCTGGTGATATGAAGGACTCACCAGGCGGGTGATTCTGAAGTGTGAACAGCAGAAGGAACTGATGCATAGGCTGAGAAGTTTCTGGGACTTTCAGTGTTTTCTGTCAATGGGTGGAGCAGCAACAGCAGCACCTGAGAGAGGAAGATGATGTCTCAGCTAGGAGTCCCCATTGTACATCCTCTTCTCTATGTATGCCCCATCCACTATCTCCTCATTCTTGAAAAGGAAAGGAGGAGACACTTCATAAGTCTCTTGTTTTTTCATAAATTTTTTTTTTTAAATGCAGGAAACTGCATTGAAGTTTCCATTATTTTTCAGGGACAAACCTCTTAACCTCTTTGCGTCTCCATTTTTATTTGGTTTTACATCAATGCAGGTTCATATCCTTCTGGCAATGGGGTAGGGAATACCAAGAATGTGACCATTACTGAGACGAGCACGCCGAATGAATGAATGAATGAATGAATGAACGAACTCTTTCCCTCCCTGCTCCCCACCTTGGGTGGCTAAGGCCCTGTTTAGGGACTTGAAATGGCTTCAAAAGCTGTTCTTCTCATCTCCTTTTTCTTCTTCTTGCTGCATTCCATTGCCATGTGAACTTTAGATGTATAACAGCCACTAGTCAGTGAGCTCCCTCTCCTTTCTTGATATAATTTATGACTCCAATGTTTGAAGGATCCATTTGAAAAAAAATAACACATTTTTGTAGACTTTGTTCCTAAGTGAATAGGAATTTGGTAGCAGTCTGTTCCAAAGGACCAGCACTACACTCTTGGAATAGATTCATTCCATAAACACCATAAAAACACCATAATAGAGACTCAAACTAAATGTCTATCCCAAATTAAAAAAAAAAAAAAAAAAAAAAAAAAAGGTAAGATGACCCAAAAAATGCCACCATGGCTAAACAGTGGAGTAAAAAACTGTGATAACAAGCAAAAAGGCATCCTTTAAACTGGAAGTCAAATCCTACCAAGGAAAATAGGAAGGCGCATAAACACTGGCAAGTCAAGCGTAAAAGTATAATATGACAGGTCAAGAAAGAATTTGAAGAGCAGCTAGTTAAGGGCACAAAAACTAACATTAACGTATTTTTTAAAAACATCAGAAGCAGAAAGCCTGCCAAAGAGTCAGTAGGACCAATGGATGATCAAGACACTAAAGGAGCACTCAAGGAATACATGCCTGTTGTGGAGAAGCTAAATAAATTCTTTGCATCGTTCTTCACTGCAGAGGGTATGGGGAAGATCCCTATATTCAAGTAATTCTTTTTAGGTGACAAAAAATGAGGAAATGTCGTAGATTAAGGTGTCAGTAGAGGAGTTTTTGGAACAACTTGATAAATTAAAACAGTAATAAGTCACCAGGACTGAATGATATTCACCCAAGAGTTCTGAAGGAACTCAAATATGAAATTACAGAACTACTAAATCTGGTATGCAACCTATTGCTTAAATCAGCCTCTGTACCAGATGACTAGAGAATAGCGAATGTGAGGCCAATTTTTTTAAAAAGGCTCCAGAAGTGATACCGGCAATCACAGGCCAGTAAGCCTAACTTAAGTGCAGGTAATTGGTTGAAACTATGGTATGGAACAAAATGATCAGACACATAGATGAACACGATATGTTGATGGAAAAGTCAACATGGCTTTTGTAAAGGGAAATCATGCCTCACCAATCTACTAGATAAGGGTGATTCAGTTGACATAGTGCACTTGGACTTTCAGAAAGCCTTTGACAAGTTCCCTCACCAAAGACTCTTGAGCAAACTAAGTTGTCATGGGATAAGAGAGTAGCTCCCTTCATGGATCAGTAACTGGTTAAAAGATATGAAAAAAGGGTAGGAATTAACAGTCAGTTTTCACAATAGAGAGAGGTTAATAGCAGTGTCCCCCTATGGATCTGTACAGGGACCTCTGCTTTTCAACATATTCATAAATGATCTGGAAAAAGGGGTAAATATGAGGTGGCAAATAATACAAAATAATATTTGTGCAGATAATACAAAATTACTCAGATAGTTAAATCCAGAGATAACTGCGAAGAGTTAAAAGGATCTCACTAAACTGGGTGACTGGGTGAGAAAATGGCAGATGAAATTCAGTGTCAAATTCGAAGGAAAGCACTTTGGAAAACATAATCCCAATTGTACATTCAAACTTATGGAGTCTAAACTAGGTGTTATTACTCAAAAAAGAGATCCAGAAGTCATCATGGATAGTTTCCTGAAAACATCTGTGCAATGTGCAGTGGCAGTCAAAAAAGCTAACAATGTTAGAAACTACTAGGAAGGTGACAAATAATAAAACAGAAAATATCATAATGCCTCTATTTAAATCCATAGTATGCTTACAGCTTAAATACTGTATGCAATTCCAATCGCCCTAACTCAAAAAAGATATATTAGTATTGAAAAAGATGCTGAGAAGGACAACAAAAATTAAGAGTATGGTACAGCTTCCACATGAGGAAGGATTAAAAAGACTGGACTAATGGGGCATATGATAGAGGTCTATAAAATCATGAATGAACAGCTTTTGGAGAAAGTGAATAGGGAAGTGTTATTTATCCCCTGCACATAACACAAGAACTAAGGGTCATCTGCTGAAATTAGTAGGCAGCAGGTTTAAAACAAACAGAAGGAAATACCTACTGCATACAACACACAGTCAATCTGTGAAACTCATTGCCATGGGATGTTGTGAAGGCCAAAAGAATAACTAGGTTTAAAAAAAAATTAGCTAAGTTAATTGAGTATAGGTCCATCAATGGCTATTACCCAGGCACATTCTCTGGGTGTACTGAAACCTCTGTCTCCCAGAAGCTAGGACTGGACAACAGGGGGTCACTTGAAATTGCCCTGTTCTGTTCATTCTCTCTGAATCATTTGGCACTGGCTGCTGTCAGAGACAGGATACTGGGCTATATGGACCTTTGGTGAGCCCCAGTATAGCCATTCTTACACTCTTATATGAGTTAACATTTCTCTGGAATAGATTTGCAGGGCTTCAATCTTGCCTACTGGCATGTTTGTATAACTTTACTTTGCTTCTACTGAAGCAAGATTGTGTAAAACTGTTATCTTCTGTCTCTGAAATTAATCCCTTCTTAGTGTGAATATAGGACTATTACAAAGATCTCATTTATGTTGTGGAGTTGACTTGCTCATCAGTTAATTTTCATTCCTGTAACTGATATTTCTGAGTGTAAAAACCTCAGCCCACAATAATTTACCTTCAAGAGTCTTTTTGTTGTCCTTGCTGAGTGTTCGTTCTTAGTTATTATCAAAAACTGGTATATCCTTCCTTGGACAGTGTTTGTTTTGTCTTTGGCATTCTTTTTAGTTTTGGATTCAGTTTTTCTATGCATATCCTATTCAATAAAAAAATCTGTATTTTGATTGCATTGTTGTAGAATGGAGGTCTTTTCCTCCTTAACATCTAACCAGGTGTCTGTCTCCATTTCTCCCAAAGTAAATGGGAGTTGCCACAGGAGACTTGAGCAACACTCTAGGAAGCTAGGGTTGGTACCAAAAAAATCTTTCAGTTAAATTAATCATTCACACCTTCCATTTTTATATGAGCAAAACCCTATTAAGTTGTGAACTGAGATTATTTTATCTGAAGGGATACCCCTTACAGGTAAAAATCTTATTTCCTCAATTTATTACTTGACAATGCCTATTCAATAATCTGGCTAATCAAAAATAGAGATTATACACTGACACTGGTGAGAAGAAGAGACTTGATAAAACTCAGGAATTTTTTAAAACACTAATTCATTTACCAGTTATCACCTATTAAAAAAAATAAAAGTTTGATACCTAAACATTGTTTTCATCTAAATATATATGTTTATGAATTAATCTATTAAGTGGATTTCACTTCTCATATTGGCTTTCTTCCCTCCTAAAATGCCTTATATTTATATACTTTCTAAGTATTGTGTGGTAAAACATAACTGATGCATTTATTGAAAGAATAATTCCTGTTAAATCATGCATCTGTATTTTTTTTAAAAAAACCTAAATTTGCACAGCAAAAAATGTTTTAGTTTTTTAATACTTAGGTTTTGTGATCAGAAGAAAACATGGACAGGAATGTTTGGGTAATTCACTTGAGTATTTCATTGAGTCAACTAACAAAGAAGTTCTTGGATGTCTGCTCATTTTTAAAGACTTGTATGTCATGCATTAATTATTTAACTCTTATTGGCAGGTATTTAAGTGCTAAGCAAAATGAATTGAATTTCACCCTGTTGAAAGAAGGAAGATTTTTCATATTGAAAACCTTATTGTCCAACTGAGCAATAACAATTTACTGTATTACAGAGAGAGTGATTTTCATAAACATTATTAATTATCAAACTGAGAATGATTCTCTTCCTGAATTACTAGTCAAACGCAGTATCTTGGTTTTTTAAAAAAATCTGAATCCAATTAATTCACATAACTATAGAACAGCTGGAGGCATTTAGACTATAAATATTGTTATTCTCATGTGTGTGCATCATTAGAATCTGGTGTTATAATCATCAGTTGCTGCACTATATGGAAAATCAACTAGAATTAACTGTGGTTTTAAATATGTGGGAATAATTATTTGAAAATACACCTGTCATAAATATTCTAACATGCTATCTTGGTTTTTATTTATAGAAAAATACAAACCCAGTTACCTGTTCATCTTTATACAGTTGTTTATTTATTTATTTATTTAATATAAAGCAATTATAATAAAAATAAAATTTTGATAAATGTCTTTATATATGTGTTATTAATTGTGATTATATACAATTGTGATCTTATTGTTATCTGAAAATTGTTTTTAAGCATATTTTAGAAAAACCAGCAAGTAAATATTTTTTTTCTTTAGCTGCAGATAAAGATGACAGTTCTGAAGACATTTCAGTGCCAAATAGTCCACATACAGAAGCTATTCAGCATAGTTCCGTGAGCACTTCCAATGGAGTAAGTTCAACCTCCAAGGCAGAAGCCGTAGCCACGTCAGTTCTCACCCAGATGGCGGACCAGAGTACAGAGCCAGTGCTTTCACAGATTGTTATGGCTCCTCCTTCCCAGTCACAGCCTTCAGGAAGTTGATTAAAAACTTGCACTGCGACAATTTCTTAGATATACGTTTGTGACTTTAAAGGGAAATCAAGACTAGTCTCCATCTAAAAGAAATATGTAGCTTAAAATTATTCATTTTTAAAATTTAAATTTAAATTTGGCTTTAAAGATTGGCAAATCAAGAGGAGACTGAACAGCAGTTTCTAGTCTCTTTGCAGAAGATCGATTCTTTTTTTAATTTTTAGATTTACTAGTTATTTTCTGTGTTTAATGTGTAAAATGTGTGTACAGTACAATGTGGTTTATTTCACTTTTAATTTGATATTATTTCAACCAACACTGGGGTGAATTATTAAAGCTCATCCCCAAGACTGTGATAGTAATATTGTTATGTGACATTTTATACCAAAGTTCTGCATAGTCCCTATTGACTTTGTAATGTTAGCAAGGTCATAAAGCACTAGGCAAGAGAAAAAGACAGTAACAGTAAATTTGCTTTTAGTCTTTTTGCCTTTTTATTGTTTTGCACATTATGAGAGGAAGAACAGTGGGAGAAAATGTTTGCTTTATATCATGTGTAGCATTTTGTTTGGCTTGTTAACTGTTTTGGTTGGTTGGGGTTTTTTTTAATTGTTAAACAGGGCCAGTATGATGTAGGACAATACAGTACTTTTATGCACATACCTAAATTAGATGAGGGTCATTGCTAACTAGATTTTCTTTAAAAGCTGATCCCAATTTTTTCAATACTTTAATTTTAAAGGAGAAGCTTTATTTCTGTTGTCAAAACAATGTTCTGCAACTACGCTATGTTGCTAGGCTAGTAGAAAACAGTAAACAGATGTTGTACAATACAGGGTTATCAAATATGGAATAATTTTCCTAGCTAGCTTCATACTTTGCAGATTTTTGAATCACAAACTAAGGAGTTTACTCATACACAAGTATGGATGCCAGAAAAGCCTAAAAAACCTTTGTTAAACAACACTTTTTTTCTTCTTCTTTGTCATTGTTATGTATTTGCAAGCTAACTTGTACTTAATTCTTGTGTAAGCACTGTCATCTTTTAGTAGCAAAATTTTTGATACCTTTCTTGTGGAAAAATCAGTATCTACCATATCTTGGAAACAATGTAATTATAATGTGGTGTGTGTGTATGCGTGTGTGTGTGAGAATGGTTCAGTAGTTTATGCCAGCAATCTTTGCTTGAATGTTTAAAGATGCCTTCAATGTGATGCTGGCTGATAGATTGCAGTTTAAAAATGTTATTTACTGTGCGAACTTGGATAACTAACATTCCATGAAGTAAGTTTGTTTCTGATGAGAAGATTGTAGGTACACTTTTTCTCATTATCCAATCATTTGTAGGATATTGAGTTTTTTAAATGTGCCATTATCTATTTGGATTTCTGTACTCATGTTCAAAACACAGTACAATATTTTACAATAGATTACATTTGAGAAAAAAGTAGATGTGTGCTTTCAGGTCAGAAAACTTTGTATAATAGCAAAAGAGAATACACAGTAGCAACTTCTGGCAGTAAGACAGGATTCCATTATGTATATAACAAAGATTTAATGCATTTATAATGGGTTGTGTAATTCATTTTCTCTTCCTTCTCCATGCTACACTGTTTTAAATCTCAGTGCCATCAAATTTCTTATGAGATTCGGTTTTAAGTCTATGAAATGTAATTGGTAATGCAGAGGAAGAACATAATTTGTATAATATACAACCATACTATAATCAAAACTGGACAAAGAAATATCTGATTATGTGTATATCATTTCAGTGCTGTAAGTATGAAAATAATAGGAATTCTAAATATTTTGAATTTTAAAAACAAGCAAGTAATTGAGTTGATAAATCCATGTTTAAATACTTTTTCTTTACCGGTTTCATGAGGGGGTTCAATTTACTGAAAAATTCCACAATGGTAAAATATACCATAAGTCTTGCTAGAAAGGAATTGATCTCAAAGGCACAAAATGTGAATTATGCAAGAAAGCTATACAATTACTACTTTTCATTGTAATTTTGGTGGATTAGATAAAACCTCATTGGTTACATTATCATTCATTCTCCTAAACACTAAGGCATTTTTATCTTATTTATGCAAGTGACATTTTTTTAATAAAACTGTTGTGCCTGTAAAATAAATCTACATAAGTGTGAGGAGACATGTAAACATTTAACAAATTCATCAATGGGGTTTGGAAAAGAACCATAATAAACCTGTCTGTGTTCAGTAAATAGAGAAAACAGTTATTAGTTTGTTCAACCATGAATTCCGTTTTGAGACATATGTCACACTAGTTCTGTACTTAGCATTTGGAGGCTTTACATTTGATATGTTTCACAAACTGTACTGTTTTGTTTTATGTGCAGTTTGCATGAGTAAATCATCAATGAGAATAATCTTTAAATTATGTTCCTATTTTAATGACATTACAACTGTTCTAAAAAGCAGTAGTGTACCCAGACTTCTCTCTCTGTTACTGTTGTGGTTATTAGCTTTTATGTGGAATTCATCACCACAGTATCAATGTAACATTATATAAATGTAGAAGACCCACCCCTGTCTTCTAGAGAATGAATCCAATTCCATTCTTCTACCCTTGGATTCAAATCACTTTGTTTTCAGAAATTAGGTTTACATCATTTAGTTCCAGGAGCAGAAGATGGCCATCAGAAAGGTGTCTTGCAACTTGACCTGTAGGTCACTGATGTGGTTCAACCTGATTTCTGGTGGCAGTGAGTTCCATAGCAGAATTTAACATGTTTTTATTTATCTCTCAGCCAATAATCTATAAAGTTACAAAAGTAATGTAAACCCATAGCTAACTCTTATAATCCCTTAATAAACACTGTAGCTATGTAGAAAATAGAGGTGGGAAAATACTATAAAGATTGAGCATTCAATCAAATTTAAAAATGAATTGTGCCCCTTTTGTGTTTGGTTTTTCAGAACATTTGAGTTGGTTAAGATTTACTCTCACAAAAGCTTGTGGAAAGCACATTACAAGCTTACATGCTCACACTCAGATTGGTGCATTCTGTATGGTCTCCCCTTAAAGTATCAAGGAGACATGGTTCCCAAAACCTCTCCACAGAACTCTGATACAGAAGCAGTAAAACAAGGCAAACAGGAACTTGACTGCATCCTTCTCAGCTAGACTTGCACAAACAATTATTTTGTGTAACTGTTTGTTTAAATTCTGCACATAGTCATTAAATCTTACAGAAGTTTAATATAGGAAAATTGCCTCAAACAAGGCCTACGGGATAAAGAAAGGAAAATGTAACATTTTACTATTCTTGCTTTTCTCCCTGAGACATTCAAATGCCCTTTGTCTTCATCAAATTCCCTTCCTGATTATAGGATTATGTTCACCACCTCAGGAAAGAGAAACAAAACCATCAGTTTTATGTGACAAATCACTACTCACCTCCACTGTTCAAATATTGAATGTTGGGTCAGAGCTGAGTAAATAATTAATTTTTCAGTTCTGGGGGCGGTGGGGTGGGGAGGAAAATCAGTGTGGTTTGAACTGAAACTGAATTTATTTGGTTTTTCTTGTAGTAACAAAAAAATGAAACGATTTCATTCAACCCAAAACAAAATTTGTTCAATTTTTTTGGGTATCTAACCATTTTGTAATTAGCTAAATTTCTTTACAAAATGAATTGTGAAATAAGTCCAAAAGTTTCATTTCAAAATAGTTGAAACCCAGTCATAACATTTAGTGTCAAAATGGCTGAAACAGTTTAGACTTTTTAAAAAATTATTTTCCATTTCTTTTTCAGCTGTTGATTTTCAGTATGTCTTTGTACACCAGGGAAGTTCTAGAAGACAGGAAGAAAGTTAATGGTGTGCCAATATTTTAAAAGGGTGAACAGGATGACCCAGGTAATTATAGGCCTGTCTGCCTGACATCAATCCCAGTCAGGATGATGAAGCAGCTGATACGGGACTTGATTAATAAAGAATTAAAGGAAAGTAATATAATTAATGCCAGTAAGCATGGATTTATCGAAAATGGATCCTGTCAGACTAACTTGATATCTTTTATTAACGAGATTACAAGTTTGGTTCATAAGGGGATACTGTTGATGTAATATATTTCTGTAAGGCATTGACGAGAACATAAAATTAACATGGTACATATTAAATAGATTAAAAGTTGGCTAACAGCTAGGTTTTGAAATGTAATGGTTAATAGGGAATCATCGAATGGGTGTGTTTCCTGGGGGTTCCACAGAAGTCAGTTTGTGGCTGTATGCTATTTAACATTTTTATCAACGGCCTGATGAAAGAAAACATGAATGCAAACTTTATCGATGATTTTAGGAGTGGTAAATAATGAAGAAGACAGGTCACTGATACACATGGAGATCTGAATCATTGGATATATGGCTTACTATAAATGTATACCTATAGGAACAAAAAATGTAGGTTATATTTACAGAATTGGGGACTCTATCCTGGGAGCAGTGATCCTGAAAAAGGTTTGGGGATGATGGTGGATAATCAACTGAACATCAGCTGCCAGTGCAACACTGTGGCCAAAAGGGGTAATGCAATCCTTGGATGCATAAATGGGGAGAGGTAATTTTATCTGTATTTCACACTGGTACGTCCACTGCTGAATACTGTGTCCAGTTTTGGTGTCCACAATTCAAGAAGGATGTTGATCAATGGGAGAGTATTCTAAGAAGAGCCCACGATAATGATTAAAGGATTAGAAAACATGCCTTACAGTGATAGTCAAAGAACTCAATCTATTCAGTTTAACAGAGAGAAGGTGGAATGACTTGATTACAGTCTATATGTACATACATGGGGAACCAATACTTAATAATGTCTCTTAAATCTAGCAGAGAAAGATATAACAGTCCAATGAGTGGAAGTGGAAGCTAGACAAATTCAGACTGGAAATAAAATATACATTTTTAACAGAGTAATTAACCATTTGAACAGTTTACCAAGGGTCATTGTGGAATCTCCATAACTAGCAATTTTTAAATCAAGATTGGATGTTTTCTAAAAGATATGCTATAGGAATTACATTGGCGAAGTTCTTTGGGCTGTGTTACACAGGAGACTAGATGATCACAATGGTCCATTCTGGTCTTGGAATCTATTAATCTACTAAGCTATCTGTTGAATTTGATCTGAATTTGTGAATAGCTTCCCCCAATTTATTGGCAGATTTACTGTTCGCTCTCCCAAAATTGCCTCGTGCTAGTCAGAGGCTATGTCTTCACTGCACTGAAATAACTATCTCTAGTTAGTTGTTATTGAATATAGAATCCTAATGGAGATGAGTGATGGATAGTTTTCACCTGGATGTAACTAGGTGATGTAAATGGGTGGGAGATAGAGAGTTGACATTAACTACCTATGTCTTGTATCCACTATGATTTTACAACTCAATATAAAAAAACCACCTCTTTTGCAGTGAAGACATAGCCTATGATTCACAGTAAGACTGTTTCTACTCAGTCTGTAGGGTAATAAAAGAAGAAAGCAAGAAAAGTGTCAATTTTATTTAAGAAAATGACCTGGCTACAAACTTTTTATGGACTGTGTGGAGTAAATGATTAGTTCAAATCTAGAGAATATCTATTGGCCCACTGTAGAACATCCAGGACAAATTGTACTCTGCTTTCTAATCCTTTTGTCATCTTGCCTCTTTACAACCCTCCTCCCCTTGTTATTTTCCCTCTTGTTGCTGCTCTTTGACACTAATAGTTCGGTAATGGGACTGTCACAAAAGAGGTAAATAGGTTTTGGCTCCTTTCTTGATCCCACTTCTCAGTTCATTTGTACATTGCAGGCTTGCAGGTTAAAATGGCTTAAAATACTATCACTTTTTAAAACTTTTTAAAACAAATCTTTCTACTGAACTATTTTGATGGTATTTACTGCCTCCAAAACAATGATTAAAATGGCATCTTACTTATCCAGATTAGATCCAAACTCTAGAATTAATTTGCTATAGATAGACAAAAGTGCACTGAGAACAGAACTTGACACAGGATGACAAGGAGAAAATATACTAGGTTAAATAAATTGGTTCATATAGAGAATATTAAATTTAAATAAGTGAATTCTCATATATTGCAATAAAATGTGATGTTAAATTAGGCTGAATAAGGTTTTAAATAAGCTCAGAACTCTTCGATATATTTTATATACACTGGAGGAAATGAACTATTTTGGGAAACTAGCGTTTGTCTGTATAAACATACATCTTTTGTAATATACTATCTGCCTGTCTGTCTCACTAGTGAAATGATTAGCAGTAAAGAGATTTGTTTTGTAGAATTGCAAATGTTACCTGACTGTTATCTCTAAAAATTCTTATTGTGTGTTGCATTATTGCCAGTGTCAGCAACTGTGAGTGCACTAACATATATGGCTGCTGGCATTTTAACCACTGTTTCATCTAACTGTGTATAGGACAGGCCTAGACAGCACTGCTAATGGTCACATTTATACACTGGTATTCTTACTGGTGGGAAATTTTTATGAAAAATGCAGTACAAAACTAAAGGGTTCAGTCATCTTCCTGACTTTTTGGGTCCTCGCTGCTGCTGCTGCACTTGAGGGCAGGAATGCATGAAGCATCTCACTTCAGAGGCATTATCCCATTTGTTGGTGTTTGTTTTTAAAATGGTTACTGTGCACTTAGATCTGTACAAGACAAAGAAGAACAAGTCTGTCAGAAAGAGTTTACACACCATAGATAAAAGCCATGCAAAAATAATGTGTTGGCCTTGCTTCCTCCCTCCCACCCCCTCTCTCCATATCTGATTTTTTTCCCCTTAAAGTTCCACCAGTAGATGTTTCTTTTATATTTCTGGACTTCTTTTTTTTTACTTTTAACTTTACATTATATTCTCCAGGAGCTTTTCTTTTTTCTTTTCTATATCTATGCAAAATGGTCCTTGTGGCTGTACGGTTCCTTGTCCACTAGCTTTTCTTGTTTTCCATTTTTGTATTTTGCTGTTGGTTCTTTTCTGTATTTTTTTTCCCAAATGCTTTTCCTGGGTTTTAAAATCTTACCACTTCCCTTTTTTTCCCCCAGTATGTTTCTTTCTACATGTGGGTGCCCCAGTAATTGTGTATATCTTTCCAGTGGGATACACTGGATATTTTCATTCTTTCCTCATCTTTGCTTGCATCTAGCATGTGGGCTATAATAACCTGCCATTGCCGCCTCCCCTTATGTTCCAGCAATGAGTAGTCAAAGGGAGATTTCCCTTCAGCCTGTATACCTAGAGTTGGATACGACATGTAATCTTTTTGCAGCCTATACACTGCAAGATACTCCACAGCACAATGCAAACCAAAAAGTTCATGAGAATATAAGTTTTATATCTCCCTAGCATAAACCTGTTGCATATGGGTTATATAGTGTATTTTTAGATTTAATTAAAATATGTTCTGGAATGACTTTGCAATCACATCACATTATTACAAAATTTTCAGTCTGATATGAAATTTAGCAGTGATGCAAGAACCAGAAGCCCTCGCAAATGAATTCAGCTTGTGTGCGCCACACAGGGCCCTGCCTCTAAGTTATAAAGAATAACTCTGCATTTAAAAGAGGCTTTTTAATCTCCCAAATGTAGGGTTGGTATAGGTCTATCCACTTAATAGGATTACAGCTCATATTAAAAACTTGATAGTTTTTAATGTATGCTATTTGCTGTAAAACATTTCCCCCTCATCTTTTGCCATTTTTGTAATGGCATTCATATTTTATTTGCTAAACCTGCACATAATTCTTTTAATTTTTTTTTGCGGGGGGGGAGGGGC
Organism: Emydura macquarii macquarii; assembly: GCF_026122565.2. NCBI lineage: Eukaryota > Metazoa > Chordata > Testudines > Chelidae > Emydura > Emydura macquarii. The sequence goes on from NW_027131390.1 coordinate 73,000,820, forward strand.
GGCAGGAATGAGAGTGATCTATACATTCTTCCATTACTCAATAAAGTATATATAGCTACATAGCTAATTTTTATCTCAGAATGAAGATTTAATTGGAAAAATGCAGTGAAATTAATATGCAAGAATAGTCATTGTTATAGCATGCCTAAACAAATTGCCAGTAATTTAGACATCATACAGGCTGACTGAAAATGGGCAATAATCATAAGGATACAGAAAACCATGAGGCAATTAAATGAAATCATGATTCCCAGAATGCCTTCACCAGTTGTGAACAGGAAGAAACTGGCTGCGGGGGGATGTGGGGTGGCAATGGTGTCTGTAGGAGATGGCAATTGGTTGCCTAGAGAATGTGGTTGATATTCTACCTAGCCACTGTTGTCCTTAAGGGCCAACGTTTTACAGCTTTGGAAGTTCTGTCAGTCTCACACTGGAACATGAGATTCGAGAGGGAGAATCCTGTCAGAAAGAGATCTTCAGAAGAGCAGAATTACAGGTAAGAAATTTTCCCTTGTGTGCACAGATGTTGTCAGGAAATGGAGCCCTAAATCTTGTTTGGGACCATCTTGATAAATCAAAGTACAAACAAAACTACTTTAATTCTATTTACAATAGCCTGCCCCCAAGCAGCGTGAACATAATGGGTGTGAAAATGTATTATAGGCTTGTTGAACAAATTTAAATGTCAGCTGAAGTTTTACATCATAAACTGGTCATTCATTGTTCAAGTAAGGCATTCCTTCACCTGTTTCCAGCATAGTAGTGGCAAGGAACAGTATGGACATCTCTCTCTCTCTCTCTCTCTTTCACACACACACATCCCTCCCGCCCCCCCCAACCCCATTCTTTCTGAATCACTACTAAGAGGTCACTATTGGAGACAAAATACTACCCTTGATAAACTGGTCTGATCCATTGAAAGAATGGAATTGTTTGGCTTCCATGATATTTTTGGCTTCCATGATATTTAAAATAAAATGGAAAATTACTGCTAAATAATATATGTAGGAAATTTAAACAACAGAAAAAGATTTAGGGTAATCGTGATTACGGAGACTATTTTGGATAGTCAAATGTATACTAAGGTCATTAATTTAAATTTCTTCAATATATAGTATTCATAATCAAGTTATAAAATTCTTTTGATCACACTTCCAGTAAATATTATAAAATAGCCATCAATACATATTTTTGTATTGTGAAGGGTACGCTTCAGGAATGTTAAACGTATGTTAGGGCAAGTCTACACTACGAAATAAAGACAACCTAAGTTATGTTGATGTACAGCTGCCACAATAATTAAATCACTTTTGCATGTCCACACTGTGCTCTTTGTTTTGTCTGTGTGCGTCCTCACTACCAGCGTTGCATCAATGCAGAGAGCAGTCCATTGTGCAAATGAATCACGCAGGGGTGACTGGGAACATGCTTTCAATGTCCCATGATGCCGTTATCTCCATCCCATAATTTTATCTGCATCCCATAATGTTTTGTGCCTCTTTTTAAAAGCCCTGCAAACATGCAGATCCATCATCGTGAGAAGCAAGGATCCTGCACAGCTCTGCATTATTGTGGTGAGCGTTGCAAGTACAATGTGCCTGATCCTGCAGTATTTGCAGAACTGCCAGAGGAGCTGGGCGGCGGAACAAGATGATACCTTGGAGGCTGACTTGCTGTTGGACATAGAAACAATTCATGGTTGTTGGCATTCATGAAGCAGCGGCAGACAATGGAGCACTTGTTATGGGCCTGAGAAACAAGCACACACTGATGGGATTGCATTGTTATGCAGTGGCGGCATAACTTTCAGATGCACCAGGCCACGTTCCTGGAAGTGTCCTGGAAGTTGACCCAGCACAGTGGCACCAAAATGAGAGCTGTACTGACACTGGAGAAGCAAGTGGTGATTGCTTTGTGGAAGCTTGCAATGCCAGATTGCTACCATCAGGCAGGAATCAATTTAGAGTTGTGAAATCTACTGTGGGGTTTGCTGTGATGCAAGTGTGCAGAGCTATTAATCACATCCTGCTATGAAGGACTGTGACTGGGCACTGTACAGGACATAGTGTATGGTTTTGCAGCAATGGGGTTCCCAAACTCTGGTGGAGCAATAGATGGCATGCATTTCCCCATTTTGACACCAGAGCACCTTGCCACAGAGTACATCAACAGAAAGGGATACTTTTCTGTGGTATTGCAAGCGCTGGTGCATCACTGGGGATGTTTTATGACCATCAACGTTGAATGGTCAGGGAAGCTGCATAACACATGCATCTTTAAGAACACAGTCCTGTTCAGAAAGCTTCAAACAGGGATTTTCTTTCCAGATCAGAGGGTCACCATTGAGGATGTTGAAATGCCAATAGTGATCCTGGGAGACCCAGCTTATCCCTTACTCCCATGGCTCATGAAGCCGTATGCTTGCCACCTGGACAGCAGCAAGGTGCACTTCAATGAAAAGCTGAGCCAGTGCAGAATGACAATTGAATGTGCCTTTGGTCATTTGAAAGGCCTCTGGTGCTGTCTACTCACGAAATTAGACCTCAGTGAAAAAAAATTTCCAATGGTTATAGTTGTCTGCTCTGCATTTCATAACATCTGTGAAGCAAAAGGGGAAAAAAATCTCTGTGATGGATGGCGGAGGTGGAATGGCTGTCTGCTGATTTTGAGCAGCCAGATACCAGGGCTATAAGAAGAGCTCAACTGGAAGCTATATGCCTCAGGGAGGTTTTGAAAGACCATTTTAATAGAGAGCCACAGTAATGTAGGTTACTGTACTGAGCTGTGCCTAGCCTTAGGGTTGTTTTGCACTCTAGTATGAATCTTGTAATGAGTGTTGTGCGTGTAGTAATATATGACATTGCACATGCATGTATTGCTATTATCTCTGAATGAGCAAGACGACCCAATCAGCATATGTTGTGAACTAATAAAGATTAATTAAGTTCCTTAACTAGATTTTTATTCCAAACCCATGGAAACAAACATATTTATAACTGAATGAAACTTTATACATACATGGAAAAAAACCTTTGAAGGGGAAAGAACAATCATTTTCACAAACATATACCAACCGTGTCTCTCACAGTATGAGCAGCTGTTATTGTCTATACTATCCTCCATGGTGAGTGGTATGGGAGTGCATCAGCCCCAGACACCACCTGGAACGGGAGGCAGTGGTTTAGGGAGGTCCAGAAATGCAGTTCTCTATGAGCTGCAGAGGGAGGTGAGCATGGGACTGTTGAACCTGAAGGTCTAAACATAATGGATAACATAATCCCAACTATACATGTAAAATGATGAGATCAAAATTAGCTGTTAACACTCAAGAAAGATCTTGGAGTCATTGTGGATAGTTCTTTGAAAACATCCACTCTGTGCAGCGGCAGTGTAAAAAAAAAAAAAAAAAAAAAAAACTAAAAATGTTGGGAATCATTAGGAAAAGGATAGGTAATAAGAGAAAATATCATATTGCCTCTTTGTAAATCCAAGGTACACCCACATCTTGAATACAGCATGCAGATCTGCTCGCCCCATCTCAAAAAAAAAATATTGGAATTGGAAAAGGTACAGAAAAAGGCAACTAAAATGATTAGGGGTATGGAAAAGCTTCCAGATGAGGAAAGAACTGTTCTGCAGAGTCCCCTGTACAGCCTAATTGTACAGTGGAATGAGAAACAGATAGTGACTCTACCTCTCTTGGTTATTTCATTACTTCTTCCTGATTAAATGATTAAAGAGTAAATGGACAGCTGTATCCCTGCAATATCAAAGGAAACTTCATACTTACCAGAGGTTCCTTCCCCTGCATCAGGCTCGCCCAAGCTGGACTGTAGGGACTGGCTCAACTGCGCTGGACTCAAAAGAACATGTCCTGGCTTGCTTCGCCACTGGATCCCCTGGTCGCCCATGCTCCATACTCCTCCTCCTCTTCTTCATCCAACACCACCTCCTCACTGTTCACTTTGGGGGGCTGTGACTCCAGCTCCCCAAGTATCAACGGGACTCTTGGGAATGGTCATGAGGCTCTGCTGAGGATGGCATGCAACACTTTATAAAAGCAGCATGTCTGTGGCTCCACACCAAAGCAACTGTTAACCTCTCTTGCTTTCTGGTACATCTGCTACAGCTCCTTGACTTTCACATGGCACTGCTGCATGTCCCTCTTGTAGCCCTTCTCCACCATGCCACAAGCGATCTGCTTATATATATCGACATTTTTATGGCTGGGTCGGGGCTGTGCCTGCACAACTACTTCTTCTCACATACCCAAAAGATTCACCACCTCCTGTGTACTCCCAGCAGGAGCACGTCTGCAGTGTGGAGCCGGTGGGTCAGCTGGACAGTTGCTAGACATGATTGAGAGTTGCTAGATGAGCTCTCCACGCTGAGCAAACAGGAAATGGAATTTCAAAAATTCGCAGGACTTTAAAAGGGGAGGAGCATGTACCTGCGTACCTGGCCGCTGGGCAGCAGAGTTCAAAATGGTAACTAGAGCATTCGTGGTGGGCATTGCGGGACACCTCGTAGAGGCCACTAAAGTCGACTTAAGTAATGCGGTGTCTACAGCGATACTGTGTCACCCTATCTGTTGACCTAAGCGCGACGCCTCTCTCTGAGGTGGAGTTATGATGTTGGCGTAGCAGGCAAGTTACATCAGCGGGAGCGACATTTTAGTGTAGACGCTTACAGAATTAAGTTGACATAAGGCGCCTTGCATTAACCTAACTCTGTAGTGTAGACCAGGCCTTAGTCATTCTACATTTCCTGCTGTGTAAAACACCAACAATATAAACTTTATATTCTGCATGCTTATGATTTTATAAGAAAAGAGACTAATATTTTAATTTTCTTGTAATAGGTTTTGTTTTCTGCATCCAGACAAATAAAGCCTTTCAATGGAATTATATTAGAGGACTAATGATTTTTGCTGAAAAAATAGATAATCCGGGTAAATGAAGAACAGATGCTGTATATCCATCACTGCATGATAGAAAGATTTGTTAATTCTGTTGATCATTTTGTTGAACATGACATAAATTTTAAACTGGCAGATTTACAACTTCTACGACTGTCACGCATGTGTGAGTATATAAAATATTTCCTTAAAATATTGCTAACAATTAATCCAAACATTTTAGATCTCTGGGCATTAGACAGGGGACAGGGACTTTGCCTTTTTATTTCTTTTATAGAGTTCCTAACACTTTACTTGGATACAGCATAAACAGTAAGCAAGAAGCATCCATGGGTCTGCAAAAGTGTTACAATTCCCCAAGGGCAGTCATCACAGCTGCTAGTTCTATTGCTGTGGTATCATCATAGCTGCACTCATGTAGTTTTGTCTTATCCTGCATACTGCAGCATAGATTCCAGTGCATTGAAAGGGAAACATGTTTCATGCAATGGATGCTTCCCCATTAGTCCCCCCTTCTACTTTACCTAGCAGCCATTTTTGTAGCAAGTTACTATAAACTGCGACTCCTTCCTTGCTTGTGCCTGGTGAAACAGCAAGATGCGCTATGATCTTTTACTGCTGCAGTAATTTGGCTCTGAGGTAAGACCATATAAATGGCCATACTGGGTCAGACCAATGGTCCATCTTGCCCAGTATCCTGTCTCCTGACAGTGACCAATGTCACATGATTTAAAGAGAATGAACAGAACAGGGCAATCATCATATGATCCATCCCCTGTGGTCCAGTCCCAGCCTCTGGCAGTCAGAGGTTTAGGGACACTCAGAGCATGGGTTGCATCCTGTCCTTCTTGGCTGATAGCCACTAACAAACCTATCCTCCATGAACTTAAGTACAGTAATTCATTTTAAAATCCAGTTGTAGTTTTGGCCTTCACAACATCCCCTGGCAACAAGTTCCACAGGTTGACTGTGCATTATGTAATGAAGTAGTTCATTTTGTTTGTTTTTAAAGCTGCTGCCCATTACTTTCATTGGGTGACTCCCTGGTTCTTGTTCTATGCAAAGGGGTAAATAATACTTCCTTATTCACTGTCTCCACACCATTAATGATTTTACAGCCCTCTGTCATGTCTCCCCTTAGTCATCTCTTTTCCAAGCTGAATAGTCCCAGTATTTTTAATTTCTTCTCACATGGAAGCTGTTCCATACCCTTAATTGTTTTCCCCCACCCATCTCTGTACCTTTTCCATTTCTAATATATCTTTGTTGAGATGGGGTGACCAGAACTACATGTAGTATTAAAGATGTGGGTGTGCCATGGATTTATATAATAGCATTATTATATTTACTGGCTTAGTTCATCTTTGTGTATCAGTTTCACTTAGCCCTCTTTATGTCACAAGCTTTCACTGCAATGCCAGGCAACAGAAATCTGCATATGGGTGAAATGTAGTCAGTCTTTATCATAAACTTGTTAGCCCCAAAAGGAAGCTCACAAAATCGCAGATAACAGCATCAGCCTTGTCTAACATCTTGAAGATGTTAAACCAGTTTAACCTAAAGCGTGAGTTTAAATTGTGAATTTAAAAAAATGTAGTTAAATTGCTGCAAACCCTTGTGTGGATACTTGTTTCGGCTGAAGAGTGACTTGTTTTGATTTAGCTTATGTCAGGTGGGAACAGGGCTAAGCTAAACTGAAAAGAAAAAAAATCTTAAACCATAATGTGACACAAGATTTTTCACTAGTTTTACTAACTATAATGCTTCAAGCAGGCTTCCCGCTGCTTAAACCATACTGCATTGCTTTACGTCTGGAGATGTGTGTCTGTTTGGGGTTACTAGCCAGTTTCTTTATCCTCCTTATTTTGCAGTATCTGCCCAGTGGTGTGCTAGTGGTTGGCTAACTGCTCATCCAAAGCCACCCATTTGCATGTTTCCAAGTACATGTGGAGCATCCTGTTGGTATTGATGGTCAGGATCACAGTGCTTCCTCCATGTTGTGTGACAGCAGTTTGAAAACAGTGCTGGCTTCCTAAAATATTATAAATTATTGGATACCAGGAAAGGAATCATGGTAGTTTGTCCTCAAGTTCTGGAATTCCAGTAGGGTATCCCACAATGTGCTGCAAGAAAAATCCCAGGATGCATTGAGCCTATCAGTAAAACATTGCACCATGGGACATCTGCACAGAATGCTATGTGGCTATTTTAATAAGCACACATGGACACACTGACTTAAGCAGCTTAAATGAAATGGTGTGGATGCACTGTTTCAATATAGTTGTACCTGTTTAATTATAAGGGAAAAACGTATATTAGCAAAGCTTTTCCATGTAGTCAAGCCCATAGTTTGTACTGTTTTAGGGGACAAGTAGCACAGGCCCAGATCCTGCTTGCAGACATGCTAATGCACATCCAAGCAGTAGTGTGGGAGTCCCATGTCTCCTGCCATGCAATCCTATTTACAAAAGGGAATGGTAGGAAACGTATTAATGGGCATTTGGTTGTGGTAATTGGTTGCTTTTCACACACTTTCTTGTTACTGTTTCCTTGGATGGTGTATTGATACTCCGGTTACATGGTGAATTTTCCTGTGGCTGGTTCTTATTTAATCATTTAATTTATACACGTTGCTATAAAATTGTGTGCAGAGACATCCTGGAGGCTTTTAACTTCTCTAGTGACTAAAACTACCTGCATATAATTATGTCATTCTCCTTCTCCATATAGTTCACTCCTCATTCTCCTACTCCCCCTCAGAGTAGGGGAAATTATTGTTTTGATTAGTTGTAATATTTAATCATCATATCACGGAAGCAGCAGTTACTGGCCATTGGCATTTCCAGGCAACAGCAGGCCTCCTGCTGGCAGGGTGGTTGAATTGCACATAATTTTGAGGCATGCAAAGGCCTCTGTAATGCTCCCTGTGGCCCTCCCCACTATCTATTAGAACCTACAGCACCATGCAAAGATTTGGGTGTGGAACTAATGGAGGGGAGGAGAGGACGGGAGGGCAACACACACATCCCACAGGGCTTTAGATATATGTGTGGGGCCTTTTCAAGCCGATAGATGCCATCTTCAGTTAAATATCTATCGCCCCCCACCCAGCTACACCTCTGCTCAAAACCTGGCTTCACTACTGGCTGCATGTAAATCAATTTCATGTCACCATTTCACAAATCAGTATGGGTTAAAATTAAAATGGTCAAATACAAGGTATAATAAATTTCAAGCAGAACATTTAACTCCTTTGCTGCTGGACAGAAATGCCTCTTCTATGCTGCTCTTTGCACTGAATGCTTAACTGACGTTAAGGTAGCATCAGGAAATGCTACATGTAACACAATTTTTAGAGCAGTGTATATTTACCAAATTTTCTGGGTATATTCAGGAGCCAGGAAAGGGCTTAGAATTGTCTTTCATTTAAAAATAAGGGGTTCACTTCCCCAGAAGTGCATTGTTAAGCACTGACTACATGCTCAGCACTGGACCTGACATAAAATAAAGATGGTCTTTCCCGTGAGAGAGCTCACAATCCAAAGAGAAACGGAATGGAATGGAATAGAATAGAATGGAAGAGTTCACAAATTTGCTAGTACAATTGAGTTTGCATTAATGGTCTTTTACTTGAACAAGAAAATTGAGACAAAATTACTAACTGAATCAGCTAAATATTTTCATTTCCTGTTATTTCCTGCTTTCTATTACATGTAAATCCAAACCCAGGATTTCTACTGTTGATTTCTCTGGAACAAAATGCCATCTAGTGGTTACTGAAAAATATTTTGAACATTACTCTGTACCAAGTTTTTCATGAAGTTATATATATTTCAGATATTCTACCACATTTTACTGCAATTCATGTTTTGTTTTATTTCACTGAGAAACTTCCATATCAAAGACACTGATTAAAGACAAAGGAAACTCATTTAAAGGGTTTGTTAATAAGATAATTTACAAACATGAGTAGCAACGCAAGTGAAAAAAACATTACTTTCTAATCTTGTCTCCACACACAACCCAGTTAGCATCAATTTAATAACATCTGTTTCTAAACCCACTTAGGCCAAGTCTACACTACAAACTTTGGAGGCTGCAAGTTACATTGGCAAACAACTGCAAAAGTTTGTATATTGTTCAGGCACGTGCATACGTGGCTACTTGCATCTCACTGCATGCCCTCAGCAGGAGTGCTTGTGTCAATGCAAAGTGCGCTGCACCAGAGGTAGGAATCCCAGTGTGTGTCATGCTGCTCTCCAGCACAGTGCCTTTTAGCAATTTTTTGCAATAGGTTATAGGATAGAAAATGACTTGACCAGGGATCTCTGGTTGCTAAGGGACAAGTTCCCAGCATGCAGCTTAATCCATCCCTTGATGCTATCCATATTCTATCATTTTCATGCCTTTCTTCTTTAATCCCACAAACCTGTGTAGCATTTGTCAGTGACTGCCATCTCTGACAGAAGCTTGGAGCCCGCAGAGCTTTGCACTATTCTTATGACTATGACAAATACAGGACTAATGATTCTCCTATATGTGCAGACCTGCAGGAAGTACTGCAACAATGAGAGACACGAGGCTTTCTTTGAGGACTGTTTTCTAAGGGAAACAGACAAAAACAATTCAAGGTTGTTGGTGGCATTTACAGAAGAGCTGCAGGCAGTGAAGTACCACTATTGAACTTGAGAAATGGACACAGACTGCTGGGATTACATCATAATGCAGGTTTAGGATGACAAGAAGTGGCTGCAGAACTTTTGGATGCGAAAGGCCATGTTCCTGGGTCTGTGTGCTGAGCTCACCCCAGCCCTCTGGACAGCGATGCCAGAAAGAGAGCTGCATTGACAGTGGAGAAACGAGTAGTGATGACACTCCAGAAGCTTGCAACGTGAGATTGCTAGTGGTCAGTGGGAAATCGTTTTGGAGTTGGGAAATCCACATTGGAAGCTGCTGTCATATAAATGGGTAAGACCATTAAACATTCCCTGCTCTGCAGGGTATAGTGGATGGATTTGCAGCAATAGGGTTCCTAATCTGGAATAGATGGCATGTGTATCTGGTTTTTGGCACCAGCTCATCTTGCAACAGAGTACATCAACAGAAAGGGCTACTCTTCTGTGGTTATACAAGCATTGGTGGATCACCAGGGATGCTTCCTCGCTATCAGTGTGGGCTGGTCAGGGAAGGTGCATGACACTCATATCTTTAAAAACACAGGACTGTTCAGAAAGCTGCAAGGAAGGACATTCCTTTCTGACCAGAGATTCACTGTGATATTGAAATGTTGATGGGCTGGTACTCCCAGAATCACCATCCTTTGCTCCCTGGCTTGTGAAGCCGTACTCTGGCCACTCAAGAGCACCAGAGACTCAGCCACTGGCTCATCACATGCAGAATGGCTGTTGAATGTGCTTTTGTTAGATTGAAAGGATGCTGGCAGTGTTTACTCACTAGATTGGATCCCATTAGAAAAAATATCCAATGGTTATAGCTGCCTGTTGTATCCTGCATGATATTGGTGAGGTAAAGTGGAAAAAGCTGCAGCCAGGGTGGAGGGCAAAGGTGGAATGTCTGTCTTCTCAGTTTGAACCACCAGACACGAGGGCTATTACAAAAGCCCAGTTGAGGAAGACTTTGAAAGAGCATTTTAATGGTCATCCACAATAGTGTTCTTTGCTGGAGTGTTCTTGGGACCTGAAGCTTTGGGTACTGCTAAGAATTGTGTAGTGCTTGCGGTAAATTTTCAAGTACTGTGTTCGAGTACCACTATGAGTTCTGTAAAGTGTGTGTGAACTAATAAATATACTTTTGTTCACCAAAAATAAAAATTGATTGAGTGGGAAAAATAGTACAGAAAAACAAATGTGCAAAAAAAAAATCCCACAGGCAATGTAATACAAACTTTTAACATAAATTGATCATGGAACATTGGGATTGGAAAGGCAACAAACATTTCTGTCCATTTCAGTGCACAAATGTAGTCCATGGTGGCTATGCACACACCAACCATGGTTCCCACAGGTCATGTATGTGAAGCTGTGGACTTCCTTGCTGTCCCCTAGCATAGAGTGGTAGGGGTAAGGATGCATCCCGTGATGTCATGCAGTATGGTGAAGGATGTTGGGGAGGAAGCTGCTACCATGGAGTTTTCCAAGGACTACAAAGAGTGCTCCAGGATTCATGTCCTAGTACATCTCCCTCTCCTTTTCTTTCTGGGGCATCTGGGCCTTTCTCCTGTCTGCTCTATCGTTCTCTATGCCATCTGTCATGTTGGCCCTTCAGCCCCTTTGTACATGGTCCAGTGCCATACTGGCTTGCAGGATCTCACTGAACATGTCCTTCCTAGTCCTCTTCTTTCTTCTCATGAGTGTCAGGCATTCTGTGGTGCAGAGAGGGCATCTCTCAAGGCCACAATGGCAGAAGCTGCTCCTAAAAACAGACATTGGATTTACAGTCATCAGGGAGAGGGAAATATAACTTTCAAAACTCCCTTCCTTTATTCCACAAATACTTTTAAGAAAACATACTTCAGCTATGGAGCAGTGCTCCTCAGTCCCAGCCATGGTGAGCGTGGCCTGCCGCAGGGGAGGTGGGAAAGGATTTTAGGTTGCATGAAGCAATAAAATGTTGATCCCAATTACATGGGTACAAGTACAGGACAATAGCATTGAATACAGACACTGTTTTCCACCGGCGATGGAGTTTTTAGCTGATATCTCACTCATGAGGGTAACAAAAGCACTGTAAGCACAGTTGCTATTGGCATCCTAAAGCCACCCAGGCTTGTACCCTGCTACTCTGATTACTGTAATGATGCCAGCCAAACTCATCGTAGAGTAGTGTGGAAAGTGTCCTACCATGGAGAAATTAATAAGGCAGCCATCACTAGAAACCTTCAGGAGAGGATTTCAGAGTATCTCCATGAAAGTTTCATAGAGATCTTTCAATAGGGTACAAGGGACATCCCTATGTACATAACCAAACTGCTCTGCATGGCTCCCCCTGCCTAAGCCAACGGCGGAATGAAAAGAAGATGCCAATTCTATTTCTGTTGTACTGCTACCTCTTGGGGATGGTCTTGGTGCCATATTTAAATGTGAACATTGTAAGGACAAATACATGCACACACGTACCTGAAGTCCCTTCCCCTTCAGCAGGCTCATCTGTGCTCAGTTGGTGGCACTGGCTTGATTGGGATGGAGTCTTGAACAGTTCCTGGCTCACAGCATGGTGGAGCCCTCTGCTCCATTTCCCCCCAACCCACCTTCTCCTGTCCATGGCAGGGGTCTCTGTCTCTAACTTCTCTGAGGTATTTACGATGGCCTGTGGGTACTGAGGTATGGTAAAAGTGGCAGGTCTATGGCTCAGATCTGTTGTTGGCCTGGCTTTGTGGTACACCTGCCACAGCTCCTTTGCTTTCACATGGCACTCTTGGTGGTCCTTCTTGTAGCCCTGTGTCTGCATTCCCCATGAAATCTGTCGATAGATGTCCATTTTTCTACCGTTCAATAGCTGTGCTTGCACAGCCTCTTCTTTTTCTTTGAGTGATATCCCTGTGGGTGCTCCATTTCAGGTGTTGGTGCGTCCCAGCGCCATCAATTGGAAATTTCTGCAGCAGCGCCTGTATGGGCCGCGCATGTGTGAAGGGTGTCTCATAACACTGTTGGTGCCCTAACCACCGCTCACATGTCCCGGCCCCCTTACTTCCTTCTCAGCCGTCCCTGGCCTGAGACGGAGCTCCACAGCACTCCTTCCGTTCTAAGATAAAAGTTTCTAAATAGTTTAGACATAGTTTATTCATAGTTTCAGTCATAGGATAAGTTAGTTAAGTTAGATAGTTAAGATTGGTTTAAAAAAAAAAACCCTTTAAACGTATAGTTATATTCAATTAGATATAAGAGAGTACCATACTCCCTAAAACTTCTAAAATGTCTGGATCACCAGGATTTTAGAGATGCGAGTCCTGCAGAGAGGCAATCCCGATCTCGGACTGACGCTCTCTGCATCAGGTGCTTTGGAGAGGGACACATTCCAGCCAAGTGTACACACTGTGCCAAACTCACGGCGAGAACCAGATGAGATAGAGATCTCTGCCTCAAACTTATTCTCATGGAAAAATCCCTGCAGCCCACCTCCGAGTCTGATACTGGGGAAAAAGGGCAGAACTATGGCTCAAACCTCCACTGAAAGAAGGAAAAGAGCCACGATCTCGCCAGTCAGAGATGCTCCAAAAATAAAATGGTCTCCGGCCAAGTCTTTATCTCCCGTGTCGTCTACTTCACAGGAGAGTTCAGTTATGGTGCCTACCATTTCTGGCACCGTCGGCACCAAGAACTCTGAGCTGCAAATTGATGTTGTCTTCGACACCAGCTAGATCAGTGCCAAAACCTGCACTGGCATGCATGCCGCCATCTTTGGCACCGTCACCATCCTCAGCACCAGACAGGGCAAAAATACCAACCACCGTACCGAAAGAACAGACACCATCGGCACCAAGACAACATTCACGGCACCACACACGGGAGGACACACCTCCATCACATTCCCCTCTCTACGCTACCAACATATCTCCCTACATGCAGGCATCAAAGTCGTCCATCTCAGCCATTCCCATTCCACTATCCAGCAATGAGGAAGGAAGCTCACATGGTTTTTTTTCCCCATACTAGTCTTCCACAGTGAGAAGGGAGTCTACGTCCTCATTAAGATCGCTGGCTCAAATTGAAAAGACTATGAGGGAGTGGATCGAACAGATGAAACTATTCTCTCAAACACCTCTCCATTTACATGACACTTCAAGGGATCCATGCACATCTCTTAGGGTCCAACCTGGCGCACCTTCAATATCGGACACAGGCTTGGAAAAATCTGTTTCACCATCTCCTGGACAGGAGGATCCTGATGAGACAGATGACAGGATGCAAGAGGACATCTCCCCAACCCACAACTCATCTCCAGACGAGGCAATAATGTCTCCCTCACCAACCACTGCCGATGATTTCAAACAATTCGAAGAATTGTTTAAATGAGTGGCAATAAGCCAAGACATACCTCTCCAGGAGGTTGAAGAGACCCAACACAACCACTACAAATACTGCATACATCGGCCAATACAAAAATAGCTCTGCCGATTAACGATGCAATAATGCAAACTGCCAATACCATCTGGCAAACACCGGCATCAACCTGTAAGAGAACTGACAGGAAATACTACATCCCATCAAAGGGCATGGAATTCCTGTTCATTCACCCTCCTCCCAACTCCCTGATGGTCAACTCAGTACATCATAGGACTAAACAGTTTCAGCCAAAATCCACTCCAGATGACAAGGACAACAAACACCTAGACCTGTTCGGATACAAGGTGTATTCTTCAGCAACCTTGCAATTTAGAGTGGCTAATTCTAATGCCCTATTAGCCAAATATGATAATGACAATTATGGGGAAATTAACGAACTAAGACAACACTTACCTGAAGACAAACAGACAAAACTCAGGTCTTTAGTAGATGGTCAGTTAATTGCCTGAACATCTCTGCAGGCGTCCCTTGATGCTGCAGATATGGCAGCTCACGTGACAGCAACAGCTGTAGTTATGCGCTACGCTTCCTGGCTCCAATCCTCCAGCATTCCTAGGGACCTGCAGATGAAGGTGGAAGATTTACCTTTTGAAAAGGACAAACTGTTCTCCAAAAAATGGATGAGACATTACACTCTATGAAGGACTCTAGGATGATCCTCAGAACCTTGAGAATATGTACTCCATCTTTCAAAAGTAGGAGATACCTACCATACCAGAGGAGAGACTTCTCTTCCAACCGCCAACAAAGACCTTATGATAGTTACAGGCAAACGCAGAGGTCACAGAGAAGGAGAAAACCATCAAACCAATCCACCTTCTCTCAACCAGCTCAGTCCAAGCAGTCATTTTAAGGGCTTGGTTGAGGGTCTGAGGCACATCCCACCGGCAGGAACGTCGACCATTTTTGGACACCGTTTACGCCCTTTTTTCACCAAGTGGGCGGAAATTACCACAGACAGATGGGCCCTAGAAATCATCTACATGGGCTGTTCCATAGCCTTCATGGGACACCTTCTACTACAGCAGGAAGTGCTTCACTTACAACTGGGAGCAATAGAATAGGTCCCACCTCGATATAGGAGCAGAGGATTCTATTCCCAGTATTTTCAGACAGAGAAGAAGAATGGGGGGTGGAGGGGTCAACAAATTCCTCTGTGTTCAAAAATTCAAAAGGGTCACTTTAGCAACAGTAATTCCTGCCTTAGAACGGGGAGATTGGTTCTCAGCCCTCAACATAAAGGACATTTTCTTTCATATTACCATACACCCATCTCATCGACGTTTCCTTCAATTTATAGCTGGTATGGAACACTACCAATATACGGTACTACCCTTTGCCCTGTTCCCGCACTGTGAGTCTTTTCCAAAATACTTTCAGTGGTCATGGCACATCTACAACGACTAGGGGTGATCATTTTTCCGTACCATCTCCGAAGTTCAACTTATGCAGAAGCAAAAATTAATACTCAGAGAACCATAGACCTGTTCCAAGGGCTAGGTCTACAGTTAAATTACCAGAAATTTACGTCACCGACTCAAACCCTAGAATTTATAGGGGCGCAACTCGACTCAGTCAGAGCAAGAGCGATACTACCAACTCAGAGGTTCCACACAATATCAAACCTTAGTCTAAAAATCAAAAACATTCCTAACATTACAGCCCGCACCTGCCTTCAGCTGCTGGGCCATATGGCGGCCATCACTTTCATGGTACAATATGCCAGACTGCACATGAAAGACCTCCTAGGGTAGCTATGTTAGGTTTTCATTCCAAACAGACACAGACTGAACAGACAACTAACAGTACCTCAGATAATCAAAAACTCCCTAGACTGGTGAACAAACCTAAACAACATGTGCAGAGGCATACCATTTCAAAAACGCGTACCATCAATCATAATTACAACCAATGCCTCATTGATAGGCTGAGGTGCACACATGGAGGATCTTACTGTCCAAGGTCAATATGAGATCCCATCGAGATCTTACCAAAAATATCATAATCTTTCCACATGAACCAAGCCATACACCTGCCAACATTCTATCCCAAACCTCACAAGGATCGAGTAGAGGCTAGATGGCACACACTAGATGCCCAAAGAGCACTCTCATTTTATCTCAGCAGAACCAAAGGAATCGGCAAATCACCGAGACTATTTGTATCTATCGCAGAGCGCACAAAGGGCACTACAATATCCACCCAGAGACTATCCAGATGGATATCAGGATGTATACACCTATGTTACGAACAATCTGGGAATTTACCTACATAACATATACCTACATAACCACAAGGTTCATGGCAAGTCGTCTTCCACAGAAGTGATCCTCCATATCAATCTTTTGGAGCTAAGGCTGTCAGGAACACCTGTGCACACTTTCTGCCTTTCATCAAGGATGCCCACATTTATGTTTTACATAAGTCACCGGGGGGGCACCAGATCTCCCTCCCTCTGCACAAAACCACTCAAACTTTGGAGTTGGTGCATGCATCACAACATAGACAACTGAGATGAGCATCTACCACGGTAACAGTGTCCATTCAGCCTGCACACATGCTCTCCCTCCCTCGTGGTCTGCCTCGAGGTTATCAAGTGCTGTGCAGGTGAATCCTCAGTTCCTTCTCTACCACAGAGCCCTAAAAGATAGCATATGGCTTGGCGACATAAGTGAATGTGTTGCGTTGATCTATAGTTTTGTTTTCTGTGACCGAGATAAAAATATCGGATGTTAGACCCATTGTTCATTTCACTGATACTTGCTACAGACTGTATCCTGAACTACTTCAACCCATCATGTGAAATGTTGCAATTAATATTGATCAGATATTATGTTGTATGTGTTTTCAGTTAAATAGTTATGATCTAGAACATGAGGAATGGGGGCACTATATTGTGCATATATTGAATTAATTGAAAATTTACACTACATTCATTAAGCTGTTGTTTTAGCCAAACTTAGTTCTGCACAGTCATAGTTATTACTTTGCTATTCTATCCCCTGTAAAAAATAATTGGAACCCTGGTATCTACAAAAGGTTCAATTACTGTAGAAAACCACAAATGGGCACTGATGTAAGTAAAACACTAACCATGTTTGTCATAACAATTCTGCTTACAGTCCAGGCCCAAGCTCACTCTTTGAACATGTCTTCCACTATGTTTTGTAAAGTGCTGTGTAAACTTATGGTGAAACTGCATATAAATGATTGTTATTGTGATGAGTACAAAGGATGGTGTTTCCATAAAAATCCAGCGCTGATTCTGGCAGGAAGTCCGTTGTCCCAGTCATGCAAAGATTGGTCAAAATGTTATATACACTCATAAATCTGTATGACAGTGGTCTCCTGTTACACCGAAATCATTAAAATGTAATTTATATAAATATTTGTTTAAATAGAAAGCATGATAGTCATAATCATCTAACTTTCATTTATGATGTTTAAGTTATATAGAACAATTGAATTTATCTCAAAGATATCGCACTGAACAAGTGGGTATGAAAACTACCATGTTATTTTCCAGCAAGTGAATGTTCCATTACAGATAACGTGAACTCTAAACATACTCAATGATGCAGCCTTTGTTGTTGTTGTTTGTTCCCTCTTTCCTGCTGCAATAGATTCTACAAAGCTGTTTTCCTGCTATTAAGAGAGCCTGTCATATTGGAGCTGTATCTATGGTAAGATGCCACACCTATTCATCGGGTAACATTTCATCGTGTCCTTATTTATACCATTTTCCATTAATACCATTTTAATGTATCTGTTTGTTTTCTTCAAACAGTATTACATTTACAAGCAGGGAAACTTCTTTTAAAATTGTGTATAAATCTTTGTAAAAGTTAGTGATTAATTTTAAAACCTCATCCATTAATATATGATTAGTTCCAGAGGGGTAGCCGTGTTAATCTGTATACAGCAAAAACAATGAGAGTTCTGTAGCACTTTAAAGACTAACAAATTTAATTTCAGCAGGCATACGCTTTCGTGGGCTCCAACCCACTTCCTCAGATGCAAGTAATAGAAATCATACTGGGGGCAACATATACATATCCAAGGGAAGTGACAACAATGGGGGGAGGTGGATGAAGGCAGGGTATTTGAGGCCTAATTACAACCATTGAGTAGGAGGTGAGAAAGAGTGACCAGAGGTAATTACTTCTTGTAATGAGATAACCATTCCAAATCCCGATTCAGACCCAATTTGATTGTGTTAAGATTGCAGATGATTTCAAGTTCAGCAGTTTCTCTTTGAAGTCTGTTTTTGAGGTTTTTTTGTGAGCAAATAGTAACTTTCAGGTCAGAGACAGAATGTCCTGGGAGATAGAAGTGTTCTCCGACTGGTTTATGGATGTTGTTTTTTATGTCTGATTTGCGTCCATTTATCCTTTTGCATAGTGACAGTCCAGTTTGTCCAATGTACATGGCAGAGGGGCATTGCTGGCACATGATGCCATATATAACATTAGTAGATGTGCAGGTGAATGAGCCCCTTATGGTGTGAGTGATGTGGTTAGGACCAGTGATGCTGTCACTAGAATCAATGTGTGGGCAGAGCTGGCAACGGGGTTTGTTGCAGGGATAGGTTCCTGGATTGGCCTTCTTGTAGGGTGTATGGTTGCTGGTGAGTATTTGCTTCAGGTTGGGGGGCTGTCTGTAAGCAAGGATAGGTCTGCCTCCCATAGCCTGAGCGAGAGACGGATCATCTGCTAGGATAGGTTGTAGATCTTTAATGATGTGTTGGAGAGATTTTAATTGGGGACTGTAGGTGATGGCCAGTGGCGTTCTGTTGTTCTCTCTTCGAGTGATTGCTCATATGCATTCCACTATAGGTGAGTGCGCGCCCTGTGCACGAGTCTGCGGAAGCTTTTTTGTCCTAGCAACCCCGGCGGGTTGGCTCCAGCGCCTCCTGGAGTGGCGCGCGTATAGCGTGGTATATAGGGTGCTGCCGACCACACGGGCCCTCAGTTCCTTCTTTCCGCCTGTGATGGTCAGTGGAATGCTTGCCCCTTGCTTCATCACAAGTAGCAACCTCTAGACTTTTGTTTGCAGTTAAGAGTTTCTTTGTTCTAAGTAGTTAGCATAGTGATTAGTGTAAATAGTAGTAGTTAGACAGTTAGCCCTTAGGGGCTGTACCAGAGTCATGCCGGGCTCCATGGGGTTTAAACCCTGTGCGGCTTGCTCAAAGGTCTTTTCGGTGAGTGACCCGCATGATTGCTGCCTCCGATGCCTCAGAGAGCAGCACCGCAAAGACAAGTGCCACATTTGTAAATCGTTCAAATCCAGAATGCAGGACAGAGACGCCCACCTCCGGGCAATGCTGATGGAGTTGGTGCTCCGTCCGGACTTGGAGCCGTCCAGGTCGCCGATGGCACCGAGCATCTCGTTGGTGCACAGCACTCCCCCCGGCTCCGACAATGGCACCGACAATGGCACCATCCCAGAAGGCAGTACCGAAAAAGAAGAAATGGCCTATGGCCATATCTATGGACTCCCCCCTGCGACCGATACAGCAGGGGGTGATACAGGAGATGCCCCAGCCACGTGCTGTTGAGACCACTCCAGCACTGGCATCTCCTTGCAGGGAACCTCACCCGACCCCGGGGGGTGGAGGAGTGCCCCTGCAGGGGCCGTCGATGCCAGAGGCGTTTGCAGCGGCATGTGCCCTCATGGCCATGCCTATGCCTCCGTCCCTCCCTCAGCCGAGGGATTCGGGGACGGCATCTTGGGGTAAACCCGCGCTGGGCTACCCCGGTGGATGGAGGAGACGGGATGCAGAGTCTCCCCCAGGTGGTTAAGGAGGGGGAAAACGGGAACCCCCTCTCCTAGCTCCGACCGCGAGTCGTCGAGCACCGCGGCACCAGGGGCGGTCCGGAGGTTCCCGGAGGAGCCGTTCCAGCTCCGCATCAAATGGAAGGCGGTCATCAGAGTCCCAGCACCGGTCAGTAGCCACCGAATCGAGGGAGATGGGCCACTACCCTCGATCCCTGGTCCACAGCTCCAGCCACCGCATGAACTCGCCTAAGCACGGCAGGCACTGCTCATATTCCCCGAAGGAGCGGTGGCACCACTCCTGTTCATCCTCAGGCCCTCGACACCGATCACGATCTCCCATCCCGGTGCCGAGAGACATGGGGCCGACAAGAGATCGATGCTCTCGATCCCCGGAGCACAGTCCGGTGCGGATCCAGGTGGCCCAGACGCAAACCACCCGGTACCGGTCCAGATCCCCGGCTTATAGCCCGATAGCCGCACAGGGAGACAGACACCGCTCCCGGTCAGGCAGCAGCGGTCATCATCCAGGGCGCCATGACAAACCAAGCCGCTGCTCTCGATCCTGGACGCCTAATCCAGCACAAGCTTTGGCACCAGACGCCCCTGTGCTGCGTCAGCGCCCTCTCTCCCCGGTACCCAGGGGATGTGACCGGCACCGCTACAGCCCACAGTCCTGAATGCGCAGCCCGGTGCATCCTACAGCACTGATGGACACCTCCGCACTGCGCCGGCATCATCCCTCCCCGGCACGCAGAGACAGTCATCAGTACCGACATACCTCGCGGTCCCTGTCGCGTAGCCCAGTACGGGCCCCGGCACTGGAGCTCTCGGCACTGGGGTTCCCTACGGTACCGCACCATAGCTCTGACAAAGGGCGGAGTCCAGAGCGCGTTCATCCCAGGTCTGCGGCAGACAAACATCGCCGTAAGCCCAAGGCACCTCAGAGGTACTCATCGTCCTCCAGTTACTCGCCCCCCCCACTGGCCCAGTAAGCGCCACCGCAACTGCTCGCTCTTGTCTTGCAGTACATCTCTGGCAAAGTGGCAGCGCAAGAAAAGCCGAAGGTCCATCAGCCCAGCTCAGAGAGGGGCTGTCCCATACCCGGCACCGGGCCACCACAAACAACCCAGGGAACGGGGTCTATGCCATCTATGGGGGCCCAACCTCCACCCCCACCCGAGCCAACAGGGCAACGACCACTTGTCCAAAGAAGAGTCAGACCCCAGGGAAAGCCCCTCCACGGGTCCCCTGCCACAGTCGTCGTCCTCCCCGACTTCAAGGCTCACCAAGACCTTTTAAAACGGCTCGCAGAGAACCTAAAGTTTGATTTAAAAGAGCTTTCCGAGGAGGAGGACCCTATCTTCGGGGTACCAGCCTCAGCAGGTCCGTCTAGGGTCGCGCTCCCGGTTCACGACCAACTACTGAAGCTGGTCAAGCTTATCTGGGAGACCCCCGCCTCGGTGGCCCCCATCTCAAAGACAGCCGAAAGAAAGTACTATGTCCCTCAACAAGGCTTTGAGTACTTATACAACCACCCAGCCCCGGGCACGCTGGTAGTGGATGCTGTTAACCAGCGGGAAAGACAAGATGCCCAGTCAAACACTTCCAAAAACAAAGAAAATAAAAAATTGGACCTTTTTGGGAGAAAGGTATATTCAACCGCGGCACTCCAGCTTCGCATAGCCAATCATCAGGCCCTCCTGGGGCGCTATAATCTAAACCTCTGGTCCTTGCTCCAGAGGTTTGCGCAGGCACTACCACAAGACCTAGCAGCAGATTTTAACACCCTGCTCCAGGAGGGGACAACGGTGGGTGGAGCTACGCTCCAATCGGCCAGTGACGCAACAGACGCTGCGGGAAGAACAATGGCGTCAGGCATAGTCGTGCGTCGATCCTCCTGGCTACAGTCCTCAGGCCTCTCATCCGAGGTACAACAGGCAATACAAGATCTGCCCTTTGAAGGTACAGGCCTGTTTTCGGACAAGACGGACAACAAGCTGCACGCTTTGAAGGATTCAAGAACCACACTAAAGTCCTTAGGCCTGTACGTGCCACAAGTTACAAGGCGCCAGGGCAGACAGCAGCCTCAAAGACAGCAGCAACCCGCACCCAGACTAACCCCTCGACCACCTCAGCCCAGGAGAGGTCATAAGCAGTTCAGACAGCCCAACCGTCGGGACCGCCCAGGCCCTGTCAAGGGCTCCCAGCCAGGGCCGCAGAAAAACAATAAGCGCCCCTTTTGATGGGACGCTCAAGGGTGGCATCTCCCCCATTCCCACGGCTCTCACAGTTGAACTGGATCACACCCTGCCCTTCAGAGACAGGCTGCGGCCATTCCTCCGAGAGTGGCAGGGCATAACCTCAGACCGCTGGGTGCTGAGTGTGGTGCGGAGAGGTTACGCCTTGCAGCTCTCGGCCTTCCTGCCGGACTTTCCCCCTACCCCGTCCCTCTTCAGGGACCCCTCTCACGAGCACCTCCTTTTCCAGGAGGTTCGCTCTCTGCTCCGCCTAGGGGCAGTGGAGGAAGTCCCCCCTACGGAAAGGGGCAGGGGGTTCTTATTCCCAAGGCAAAGGGAGGCCTCAGGCCTATTCTGGACCTTCGTCGTCTAAACAAGTTTATCAGGCGACTCAAGTTCCACGTGGTCTCCCTAGCCTCCATTAATCCCGCACAGGATCCAGGGGATTGGTATGCCGCCCTTGACTTGAAGGACGCATATTTTCACATTTCTATCCTCCCAGGCCACAGACGTTTCCTCTGATTTGTGGTAGCTGGTGGCCACTACCAATTTTTGGCCCTTCCCTTTGGCCTTTCCTCAGTGCCCAGGGTGTTCACAAAGTGCATGGCGGTGGTGGCAGCCTACCTGCGGCGCAGAGGGGTTCAGATCTTCCCCTACTTAAATGATTGGTTGATCTGGGGAAGATCCAGGGATCATGTGATGAACAGCTTGACCCTGATGTGCGCAATATGCAACAGACTGGGGCTGCTCATCAACGAGCAGAAGTCCATGCTGACCCCAGTGCAGCGCATAGAATTTATCGGGGCCACCCTCGATGCAGTGCAGGCCAGAGCCTTCCTCCCACAACCCTGATTCCAGACCATGGCCGCCATCATCTTTGAGTTACAGAGGTCCCCCACGACGACAGCCAGGCACTGCCTCCAGCTGTTGGGACACATGGCGGCATGCACATACATGGTGAGGCTGGCTCGCCTCAGGCTCAGGCCTCTTCAGGGATGGTTAGCCTCTGTTTACGCCCCGGCCAGACACTCACTGAGCAGAGTAGTCACTGTCCTGCCCCCAGGTCCTAGCGTCCCTGAACTGGTGGACAGACCCGAGGGAGGTAATGAAGGGAGTCCCATTTGCAAACCTGGTTCCCTCCGTAACACTGATTACAGATGCTTCCGATGTTGGTTGGGGGGCCCACATAAGCTGCGACCTCAGTACACAAGGTCTGTGGTCAGTACAGGAGCGGAGCCTCCATATAAATGTTTGGGAGCTCCGTGCAGTCCTCCTAGCCTGCAACGTCTTTCTCAGATTCCTGAAGGGCAGGGTGATGCAAGTCCTCACAGACAACACCGCAGCGATGTTTTATATCAACAGACGGGGGAGCACGCTCCTCGGCCCTGTGCCCAGAGGCGACTCAACTGTGGGACCTTGCGGTGAGGTACGATTTCCATCTGGTTGCCTCTCACCTCCCAGGGGTCAGGAACGACGAGGCGGACTGCCTCAGCAGGTCGTTCTCACCCCGCCACGAATGGTCACTCCATGTGGAGGTCACAGCGTTTCTTTTCCGCAAGTGGGGTGTTCCCCATCTGGACCTGTTTACGACAATGCAGAACAAGAAATGCCCAAGGTTCTGCTCCCTACACGGTCGCGAGCAGGGCTCCATCTCGGACGCTTTCCTGATAGACTGGTCGGGGCCCCTACTGTATGCTTTTCCCCCAGTTCCACTGCTTCCCAAAGTCCTCTTGAAAATCAAGAGAGACAGAGCGGACATCATCCTGATCACGCCGGCCTGGCCGAGACAGCACTGGTACAGCATGCTGCTCGACCTATCCATCGCCATGCCACTCCCGCTCCCGAGGCGCTACGATCTCCTCTCCCAGGACCAGGGTCGCCTGCTCCACCCGGACCTGGACTCCCTCCACCTGACTGCAAGGAGGCTCTGTGGTTAGCAGAGGGAGAGAGAGCTTGCTCGGAGCAAGTCCAGCGCATTCTGTTGGGAAGCAGGAAGCCTTCCACTCAGGTCGTATACCGGGCGAAGTGGAAGCGTTTCACTTGCTGGGCGGAGTCCCGGGGCATCCTGCCGGTGGGCTCTACCATACAAGCCATATTGGAGTACCTGCTGCACCTAAAGATGCAGGGCCTGGCTCTAGCCTCCCTGAGGGTACACCTGGCAGCCATCTCGGCCTTCCATTTCCCTGTGGAAGGGAGGTCTATCTTCTCTCACCCAATGTCCATCAGGTTCCTTAAATGAATAGAGAGGCTATACCTGCAGGTTCGCAACCCGGTGCCTCTCTGGGATTTAAACCTGGTCCTTACTATTCTCACAGGATCCCCCTTTGAGCCTATGGCTACATGCCCACTGCTCGTCCTCTCATGGAAGGTAGCCTTCCTAGTAGCCATTACATCGGCTAGGAGGGTCTCCGAGTTAAGAGCCTTGACCTTGGAGCCCCCCTACATGGCCTTTTATAAGGATAAAGTACGACTGAGACCCCACCCGATCTTCCTGCCTAAGTTGATGTCCCAGTTTCATTATAACCAGGATATCTTCCTCCCCGTGTTCTTTCCTAAACCACACGGCTCGGAGGAGGAGCGGAGATGGCACTTGCTGGGCGTCAGACGAGCCTTGGCCTATTACATCGACCAGGCCAGGCCGTTCCGGAAGTCAACGCAACTGTTTGTGGCAGTCGCGGACCAGATGAAGGGCTCACCTGTCTCCACCCAGCGCATCTCCACCTGGATCACCGCCTGCATCCGCACCTGCTATGAGAGGGCAAAGGTGCCGCTTCCGGGACCGGTGACGGCGCACTCAACCAGATCCCAGGCCTCCTCTGAGGCCTTCCTGGAATGAGTGCTCCCTACAGGACATCTGCAGAGCAGCAACCTGGTCATCGGGCCACACCTACACCTCCCACTACGCCATCGTACAGCAGGCGAGAGAGGATGCAGCCATCGGCAGAGTCGTGCTGAAAAGGGCTTCTCGCCAGTGACTCCTACCTGCCACGAAAAGTATGGCTATTTAATCACCTATAGTGGAATGCATATGAACAATCACTCGAAGAGAGAAAACAAGGTTACTTACTAGTAACTGTTGTTCTTCGAGATGTGTTGCTCATATCCATTCCACACCCATCCTCCGTCCCCACTGTCGGAGTTGGCAGAAAGAAGGGACTGAGGGCCCGCGTGGTCGGCAGCACCCTATGTACCACGCTATACGCGCGCCACTCCAGGAGGCGCTGGAGCCGACCTGCCGGGGTTGCTAGGGCAAAAAAGCTTCTGCAGACTCGTGCATGGGGCGTGCACTCACCTATAGTGGAATGGATATGAGCAACACATCTTGAAGAACAACAGTTACTGGTAAGTAACCTTGTTTTTTCTTTGTTGGGTCTGTTCTGTAGTAGGTGACTTCTGGGTACCCGTCTGGCTCTGTCAATTTGTTTCTTCACCTCTCCAGGTGGGTATTATAGTTTTAAGAATGTTTCATAGAGATCCTGTAGGTGTTTGTCTGAGGGATTGGAGCAAATCCGGTTGTATCTTAAGGTTTGGCTGTAGACAATGGATCGTGTAATGTGTCCAGGATGGAAGCTGGAGGCATGAAGATATGTATTGCAGTCAGTTGGTTTTCGGTATAGGGTCGTATTAATGTGACCATCCTTTATTTATATTGTAGTGTCCAGGAAGTGGATTTCTTGTGTGGACTGGTCCAGGCTGAGGTTGATAGTGGGGTGGAAATTATTGAAATCCCGGTGAAATTCTTCGAGGGACTCTTTGTCATCAATGTAGCATAGGTAAAGAAGAGGTGCTTGGGGATGAGTTTTGAGGAAGCGTTGTTCTAGGTCAGCCATAAAAATGTTGGCATGCTGTGGGGCCATGCGGGTGCCCATAGCTGTGCCACTGCTGATATTGAAATCATCTGCAAACTTGACACAATCAAATTGGGTCTGAATCGGGATTTGGAATGGTTATCTCACTACAAGAAGTAATTTTCTCTGATCACCCATTCTCACCTCTTACTCAATGGTTGTAATTAGGCCTCAAGTACCTGCCTTCATCCACCTCCCCCATTGTTGTCACTTCCCTTGGATATGTATATGTTGCCCCCAGTATGATTTCTATTACTTGCATCTGAGGAAGTGGGTTGGAGCCCACGAAAGCGTATGCCTGCTGAAATTAAATTTGTTAGTCTTTAAAGTGCTACAGAACTCTCATTGTTTTTGCTATAAGATTAGTGAATTAGTTAATATTTGAAGAATAAATAATTAAGTAGCACTGATTTTTACATCAGGCTCTTAGACCAGGTGAAGAATGGAAAGAGAACAGATTAGAAATCAAGCTATTGTTGTATCAGAACTCAAATGCAACATAGAAAACCAAGAACAGATCCCAACAGTAGAACCTACGAAAGTAGTGGAGCAGAAATAAATTACTGCTATTGAGTATTATTAAAGAGCAGTGGGAAAGAAGCAAGAAATATGGCAAGAAACTCGCTGAAGGAAAGCAAGCAGAGCAGAGAATAACAGTATTTTGCATTTATATCATGCCATTCTTGTGGAGACTTCAGAATATTTTACAAACATTAATAAGCTCCACAACATCCCTGTGAGGTAGGTAAGTTATGCCCTTTCTATGAATGTTACAGTGAGGTTAAGGAGTCAGTGAGAATGATGTCTTAGGGTCACATAGTATGCCATTGATAATGCCATTGGTCCTGGCACCTACTCCAGCAGATAATACATCTTCTCTTGTTTTGGGTGAGTTGTTTCAACCATTTTTAGTAAGGGTCTGTTGGGGAAGTGGCTCATGGATTGCACCTTCACTTCAGTATCTGGAATGCATTCTGTCTTGTGAAATAAAATAAAATATCCTAGAAATTGTGTGAGGTGCCCTGAGGGAGCTGCTCTTAGTGCTGGGTGATCTGACTGAACATACAGGCAAAACCAGAAGGGGGTATAAAATGGTCTTAGGAAAATGATTAAGGAAGGGACAGCGCTACTAAACATGTGTCTAGCCAACCAATGGATTATAGCCAATACATGGTTCCAAAAGAGGATGAGTCATTTGAATCAAGGGAAAGGGAGGAGTGGTGGTGGACTGACAGAGCAAATAGTGATTGGAAACAAGAAAATGATGCGTAAATAAAAAGAAATTAATCCATTGAGCATAAACAAAAACAAATACAAAGAAGCAAAGTGAGCTGCCAAGCTGGCAGTGAAGAAGGCCAAAGAGAGTGCCCCAGACAATTTGTCACTGAGCTTGAAAACGACCCATAGCTGGCTGCTGAAAAGATTTATAGCATTGCAAAAATTAGATGCAAAGGAAAGGAGTATTGTAAGGTATTGTAACACTGTTTGTAAATGATGATCAGGCAAATTGCTAGTAACACCTGAACAAGTGAAGGAGGGGTCGAAACAATACTTTGATAGTCTCTTAAAAAAGGCAACTCTTTTAGGGTGGAGTTGTCAAAATATGATCCTAATGTGGTGACTGCGCCTGCCATAAAGGAGGAAGAGGTAGGAAATGCAATCCAGGAAATGAAAAATGGAAATGACCACAGACCTTGTGAAAGTCTTGGGTGACAGAGCATAAAATGAATGAACAGAGTGATTAATGCTGTATGGTGAGATGAGAAAATTCACAAAGACTGGTGCAAGTCAATCATGGTTCCAGTGTAAGAAGGGAAGTATCCATGATGTGAAAACTATTGAGAGAGGATGCTATTGTCACAAGGAATGAAGATACAGGAACATATCCTGGACGCTAGGATTAGGAGAATGATGGTGTAGGAATAAAATTGTAACCCTGTAGATTCATTCTTAGCTTTGTTCATAGATTCATTCATAGCTTTGTTCATTCATACCCTTATTTGCGTCAACCTCTATATGGTATTATTACTAAAGTTGTTTCCAACCCTTCATACCCAGAATGTATAATCACCATCTCACAATTCTGTCTGTAATATTTGAACTCCTCTCAGCCGTACTCCATATTGTAAATGTAAAACCCCATTTTGACCAAATGTATTCCATCTTGTACAAAACTCTTTCTAAACCTTTAGATGAATAGGTAACTTTATCTGAATAAGGTGTGAATGGAGAGTGTATATACGTGTGAACCAGACCCAAACTGCCAGCTTGTCCTGATGAAGTGTGGAGTCCACCCTAAAGACTGAAGAGTGTGAACACATCCCTAAAAAGCAAAAGAAGAATCCACCCCAGAAAACAAAAGAAAAACTTAATCAAGACACCAAGAACAAGCTGAAAGTCACGTCTGCTATTGTCCGGCAATCAACGGTCACAGAGAAGCAATGCAACACAGCTGAAGTCAAAAACCTATAAAAAGACTGGGTGAGATTGCAAGGCTTTGGGGGAGAGTAACGTTCTGCCCACCATCAAAGAAGAGTGTCGGTGTGCACCCGACAAAGACCCCGCTCTCCTTGTGCCCAGCTTCCCTGGCCAGGTAGCTGCCACGAGCCACGAACTCCAGCAACAGATCCAACCTACAACCTCAAGCCACGATCAGGACTGGTAGGTATATAACTACAGAACGTTTCCTGGTGTGTTTGGGCGTGTGTGTGTGCATAGGTTTAAGATAGTTATTAATTTAGTTTCTGATAATAAATGCGGCATACTGCCTTTTCCCCTTAAAACAGTCCCAAGTGCTTCATTTTGCACAACAATGGAACCCCTCCTCAAACTATAACAGTTCAGTTTAGGAAAGGATGAAGAACCACAGATGTCATGTTTGTAATTCGGCAATGGATAGAGAAGCAGCTAGCGTACCAAAAGCTTTTTATAGACCTAGAAAAGGCATACGATGAAGTGGACAAAAGGATGTTCACACCAATGATGACAAAATATGGTGTGTCTGAGGATTTAATAACTATGGTGAAATACAGTGATCTGTTGGAACAACAAGCCCCATTAAAGTGAAAGTTGGACTGCATTGATGTCAGCCCTAAGTCCCCTTCTGTTTGTCATATTGTTGGACTATGTCAGCAGGAAGAAAGATGAGAAGTGGCAATACGCAGTAAAGGTCCTCAAAAGAAGACTTGGAGGAAATAGAAAACCAGTGGTATGCCCAACTAAGGTGGCATGGGATGAAAAAAATTAGATAGCCATTGATAGACCAATCCTCAATGAATTTATTAGTCAAGATGGTCAGGGATACAACCCAATGCTCTGGGTTTCCCTAAGCCTCTGATTGCCAGATGCTGGGATGGGACATCAGAGCATGGATCACTTGATAATGGCCCTGTTCTGTTCATTCTCTCTGTAGCATCTGGCATTAGCCACTATCAGAAGACAAGACACTGGGCCAGATGGACAATTGGTCTGACCTTTGGTATGGCCATTCTTATGTTCTCATGTAAAATGAGCATGATTAAGACTGAAGTCCTGTGGACCAGTAGAGATGTCCCAGGGAAATTGGACATAGATGTTAATTGAGTAAGACTAAACCAGGCTAACCAATTTGAGTACCTTAGCAGCAGGATTACAGAAGATGGTGAGCCTGAATGTGAGATAAAGTCCAAACTGGGGAGTGCTGGAAGAGTGTGGCATAACATGGGGTTGGTCATGACAATTATATGCCACTGAGACTAAAAGCACTAATGTGTAGAATGATGGTGCGCACTGCAATGCTGTGCAGAAGCATGGGCAATAAAGAGACATTCACTGTCTACAGGTGTTTGTGCCATAAGAGTTGTTGCTCAAAGACAGATTCCTAAATGAAAGTATTAGGATGGAAATCACAGTCCGTGATGTGTCAGACAAAATCCAGGAAGCATGACTTCACTGGTATGGACACATGCAAAGGATGAATGAGGGGACCTGGTAAAGATAGCATAGCAGAAGAGGGTGGTAGGAAAGAGACCCTGAGGATAGCCAAGGAAGTGATGTATAGATTGCACCAAAAATGATGGCAAGTAGGTGGATCTTAGAGTCGCCTCAGATAGATGGAGGTGGCGTATGCTTGTACAACAATCTAACTGCAGTTGATGGGAATAAGGGGAAGAAGCTGTGTGAATTACTTGCAGTGTATCAAAAATAAATGAGATTTACAATAACTGAAAGGTAAGTGTCTGATCTTGCCAACCTATGAGATTCAATGGTGCTATTTGCCTGAGAGGTTACTAAGGATCATTATTCATTGTTTTATTCATTGTGTGTTTTTTATTCAGAATTAATTGCCCAAAAATCTACCCTAGATCACTGGTGCCAGAAAGAATGAGATCAAAGAGCACTGATTCTTGTCATATATTTAGGTTGGCAAGCCATCATGAAGTCTGTATTTAACTGATATTCACCATGTGGGTAAAAAAGATCAGTCAAAATGATAACATAAACACAACTAGAAACAATACATCTTTAAAAGAAAATTCAGCCTTTTCTCCACCCTCCTTTGTGGTGTCTTTTAAAATATACAAAGCATAGTGCTTAATGAAAAATCATTTCAGTTAAACAATCCAAAATACTGTGTATGACATGAAAGATGCCTATAATTTAGTAGAACAATATAAACATTTTCATTTCTATAACTATATAAAACAACCAAAAATACGATAGGCTCTCAGTTTTTAGAAACTCACCCCTAACATGCCAGCAGCAGTTATGATATACTAAATAATGATGGCTTGTCTAATACTACAAGGTGTCTTGGTATGTGTAAATTTATGTGAATGTTAATTTTAGTGTATGTTTACAAGAGCCTGACATATAAACCCTTACTCTTAGGAATAAGGTTTCACAGAACCTGGTCCTAAATCTATTTGAATCAATAATTATATCAAATATTTTCTGATTAACCTTCAATAACTCTCTCATCTAACTCATATAATTTAGAGACAACAAGGCCCATGAGATCCTGTAATCCATTCCCCTGGCAAAGCAGGAAATGGACCCCAGACACAGAGAGTATACTGGTTATTAACCTTAACTAGTTGATCTCAGTGGCAAATGAAGTGTTGAATATTTGCCACAAACAAATATTTCAAGGTATGTTTTAGACTCTGTGTTTCTTTTCTTCACATTGTTACCAATGGAATAAAATTCTCAAGGTTATAAATATTTAGCATCTTGTTTCCTTTTTTTAAGAGACATAAACGTAAAATAAAGCAAATATTTTTGTACAATTTAAAAAAGAGGGGGGTGTCCAAATTTGAATCAATTTAAATCAAAAGCAAAATTCCCATTCCCTTAGATTGTGCCCCAGGTTTTCTGTTCTCTGCTGTAAAGGGCAAATTTAGAGCCTGGTCTGCTCCCAAAGGCGCCTGATCCTGATTGCTGCAGAGCATCTTGGGGTCCCACTGTGTCCAGTGGGAATTGTGGGCGCTCAGTACTTTGCAGGATTTAGCCCTGAAGCATGATTCACAGATTTGTGCTTAAATCAATGTTATTGTTGGTGCACTAAGATGTATTGGCATGATAAGGTGTTATGTAATTTTAAGATAATGTTATTGTTAAACAGAAGCTGCCATGTTAATTTCAGCTTTATTCAAACTACCAGGGTGTGGTGAAAGGAGCAATGTTTGCTTTGTTAACTTTGAGCTAGATTCATTCTGAGCTGCACCTCCCTAAGAGGACAGGGGTCTGAGGTGACTTTACATCACTTTTGCTCCTTTTGCCTGCTCCAGAGGCTGCTATGGCCCCTTGGGTAAATTAAAGCAGCCACTCTGGGCAAAGCACTGACTTAAGGCCACTCCTCCTTGCATCCCCAGCAAGTCACTGTGCCAGGGGCTGCAGGGGAGATGGGCAGCACCAGGCTGTGTATATGAGCTCTACAAATTTTCCCATGGGCTGATGTGGTTCCTTTCTTTTCTGCAGGCTGCTAATATGGGAGCCAGAGTAAGGGTCTGCACCAAGTCATTTGAGATATTGTTTAAGCATGACATATTGATCTGAAAACTCAGGTCAGTCTCGCAATACTTTCTGGCAAAGATATCACCGTAATAAGTAATTGTGAAATAACTAACACACTTCCTTAAATGTAAGCCGTAACTGTAGTAGAGACAACATCAGACTGAGTGTAAAGACTGATCAGATAAATCTCACTGATCCTAACAATTCTAGCATTGATAATACTTCTTATGAAAAAGTGTTACTTTCTCTGAATAGGAAACATATTTCTCATGTAAACAGGCAGTTCATTAAATAGCAGGAAACACTTCAGTATAGCAGAAGAGTAAAAGCTGGTTATTTAATTCAAGGAAATTGCAGTAAAAGCTGGCAGGAAATATAAGAAAAACAGTTAAAAGATCCAACTCCTTTTAAAAAATCTTTGGGGAGAAAATTTAGGCATTCTTTAAGCAGAGTGGAAAAGGCAATTCTTCTTCAAGTGCTTGCTCATGTCCATTCGATTATAGGTGAGTGCATGCCTCCGTGCATGGCTACTGGAACTTTTTTCCCCTTAGCAGATCCCATAGGGCCCCTGGAGTCCCGCACACATGCCGCAGTATATGTGGTGCTGCCAGCTCTACACCCCCCCAGTTCCTTCTTTCCGCCTGTGACAGTTACTGGAACTGCCTGCGCTTGCATTGCAAGCGCTTAATTCCCCATGTTTTAAACTTTAAACAAGGATTGTTTGTGCTTACTAGCTTGTTAGATTAACAACAGTTATAGTGGTATAGTTCCAGAGGGGTAGCCGTGTTAGTCTGTATACAGCAAAAACAACAAGAGATCTGTGGCACTTTGAAGACTAACAAATTTAATATTTGCAGACATAAGCTTTCGAGAGACTTCAGCTTTCTTCTTCAGATGCAGTAATACAGAAAATAGGTAACACAGAGGCATCTTATAGATATCCAGGTGCATTGAGAACAATGGGGGAGGTGGAGTCCGGTACTTAAGACCTAATAACGACCATTGAGTAGGAGGTGAGAATGGGTGAGCAAAGTAATTTACCTTCAGTAGTGAGATAGCCACTCCAAGTTTCTGTTTAAACCCAGTTTGAATGTGTCAAGTTTGCAGATCATTTCTAACTCAGCAGTTTCTCTTAGAAGTCTGTTTTTGGAGTTTTTTTTGGAGAAGTACAGCAACTTTCAGGTCAGAGACAGAATGCCCTGGGGAACTAAAGTGTTCTCCCACTGGTTTATGGATGTTATTTTTTATGTCTGATTTGTGTCCATTTATCATTGTGCGTAGTGATAGTCCAGTTTGGCCAATGTACATAGCAGAGGGGCATTGCTGGCACATGATGGCATATATAACATTAGTGAATATGCAGGTGAATGAGCCCCTTATGGTGTGATTGATGTGGTTAGGACCAGTGATGATGTCATTAGAGACGATGTGTGGGCAGAGCTGACAACGGGGTTTGTTGCAGGGATAGGTTCCTGGGTATGATTTTTTGTAGGGTGTACGGTTGCTGGTGAGTATTTGCTTCAGGTTGGGGGATGTCTGTAAGCCAGGATGGGTCTGCCACCCACTGCCTGAGCGAGAGATGGATCATCTGCTAGGATAGGTTGTAGATCTTTAATGATGTGCTGGAGAGATTTTAGCTGGGGACTGTAGGTGGTGACCAGTGGGGTTCTGTTGTTTTCTTTGTTGCGTCTGTCCTGTAGTAGGTGACTTTTGGGTTATAGTGGTAGTTAGAGACTTTGAGATAGTCTAGCTGAGACTTTACAAGGAGCAGGTATGCTCCAGTGTCATGGCTTCAAGCCGCGCACTTCCGACAGGAAGGTTTTCCCGCTAAGTGACCCCCCCGCTGCCTGAAGCGTGGGGGCAGGAAACCCTTCATGAGAAGAGAACGGATCGATAAGGCTTTCAGACCTCCAGAAAATCCACCTGAAAGCCTGGCTCATGGAGCCTCCGAGCCAACCCGCCCCGCTGCGGAACCCAGTGTGCCGTCGGTGCAGAGGGCACCGTCAGCACCGACCCGACTCGACACCGTGAGGACGGAATTGGCATTTGGAGCGTGGATACTCCCCCTCACTGTCGGAGCAGGTGGGGTGGAGTACCAGTCCGCACAGAGACCCGCTGCCTGAGCCAGCGTCTCCAGCCAGGATGCCTCCCCTGACTCGGAGGAGTGGGGGAGCCCCTCGGCACCTGCTGGCACCGTCGTCTTCGGTGGCCAAAGGGCGGCAAGAGCCTTGTTGGCCTTGCATACACCAACGCCACCCATACCTCCACGAGAGAGAAGGGGCTGGCATTACGGGGAAGCCCATGTTGGGACCCCCCGGAATGGCTCAGGAGATCCCCGTAATGAGGAGGAAGATCTCCTGCAGACTGTTTTCCTAGGGTAGAACAGGAACGCTTCCCTAGAAGTCATCCCAGGTTGTGGTTGCCGGACTGACCTTCATCGAGGTGGAGAGCGAAGTCACCCGACCGACACCGGTCTCAACCCGCTGGCACCAGGTGAGGTCCATCCTGCTGTTCCAGCAACGAAGAGTTCACCCGTAAGGACGCAGCGCTGATCCCGGTCACCGGAGACAGTCTCGGTACCAAGGGATTCGCCAGGCGGTGCCAATCCCAGTGGCCAGAGACTGGCTCGGCATTGGGGAGTTCGCCACCCCCGCACCGAGGCAGCGTTGAACCTGGATGCCAGAGGCGGAGTTGGCACCAAGGAGTTCGCCCCCCCAGCACTGAGGCAAAAAGCCCAGATGCCAGAGACAACTTTGGCAACAGGGTTTCACCCCCTCCCCTCACCACCAAGGCTGCGTCAAACTTGGTGGCTGGAGACAGACTCGGCACCGAGGAGTTCGTCCTGCATCAAGGCCAGGCAGAGCCAGTCGCCGGAGCTTGACTCAGTGCCGAGGTGCATGCAGAGCACAAAAAATCCTTGGTACCGGGATGATGCTCGAGTCAGCCCAGCTCGCTGGACCGTTGTCCGTACACCTGCTATGGCCGCGGCACCCACAACGAACCTGGTAGTCAAGGTCGTCAAGGTGTCACTCTCGAGCGACGGTGCTGCATAGTGAGAGCCCTCTGGGCAGCCCCAGCAGTGGTCTGTTGACGGTGCCTCAGTATCCCTGTGGGGATGCAGTACTTGGGGGAGCAACCACCAACGAAAGGTGCCAGAGCTCCAGACAGATGGCCCCAGAGGCAATGGTCACCCCTATGGCTGTATGAAGGCCTAGGGGGCTCCCCGGGGGGAGAGGGGGAGACCACAG
This sequence comes from Emydura macquarii macquarii, assembly GCF_026122565.2. NCBI lineage: Eukaryota > Metazoa > Chordata > Testudines > Chelidae > Emydura > Emydura macquarii. The sequence goes on from NW_027131390.1 coordinate 73,035,926, forward strand.
TCCGTCAACCCCTCGGGAATGCAGTCAGTACTTCAGGTACAGGGAAAGGGCCACCATTCACCCCAGACGATCACTTGGCCCCATGGGCAAGGTCTCCTGTAGGTGCTACCGGTGGGCTCCAGAGTGGTAGCCCTCCTGGTCTACAGAGGGGCACTTAACACAGTGAAGGTCTCATGGCAGACCCCCTCCTCCATAGCCTGATGCCTAAATGAGCCGAGAAGAGTACTGCACCCCAGCCAAGGGGTTTGAATACTGTTCACCACCCCGCCCCAGGTCCCTGGTGGTGGTTGCCACCAACTACAGGGATAGGCAGTAGGGCAGCCGGGCTCTACTCCAGAGAACAACGGCGACTTCAAGCCTGACTTGTTTGGAGAAAATTTTATTCAATAGCACTACCAGCAAGGGAAGGTGAGCGCTTGGGGGACTCAGGGAGTTGCCTTGCTGAGGCTCTGCCTGGCAGCAGACGCTGAAACCTGTATACCGTTACAGAGGAGGGTACCACGGGAGCTAGAGCAGTGCTCCAGGCATCCTCAGTTGCCACTGATTCAGTGGGCAGAGCCATACCCCTTGCCATCAGCATGCCCAGTGGTTAGTGGCTGCAATCCCAGGGTGCCCCAAAAAGGTCTAGCAGCCCATCCGGGGCCCTCCCTGGGATGAGTCAGCCTTGTCTTTTGTTCAGATAGAGACAAAGCTGCATGGTCTCTAGGACTCCTAGACCACACTCTGTTCCCTGGGCCGCTACATGCCACAGACCGTTGGGTGTCAGATGGGCTGCCTGGGACAGCAGCAGCAGCAGAGGTGTCAGCCACGGCCGTCTCGTGACCTACGAGCAATGGGACAGAGTCAGGGGGCCTAAAAGACACCATCTGACCTGAATGGCTCCTTAGGCCCTCAGTAAGGGTCCTTTTGGTGATAGGGCAATCGGAAAAGGCCCTTTCTCATGGTGCACACAAGGGCAGCACCCTAGTCTATACCCTCCTTCAGGTTCATGTGAGCCAGAATGCCTTCAGACCACCAGGTCCTTGAGATAGTTTGGTGGGCTAGGCCCCCGGTCGTCTCCTCCCCCGCCCCCTCAACACCTCCCCTTTCCTCCCTCTCAGTGGCAATTCCACATCCAAGAGGTTGAGGCCGCCTCAGCCCGCAGCAGTGGGAAAGGTCCCACAGGGCATGGCGGAAGAGGTCTTACTTGAGGTACTTCCTAGTCCCCCCCCCCCACCCAAAAAAGGGGGATTTAAGGATGGTGGCAGTCCCATGTCATCTTGCAAATACCGAACAAGGGACTAGAGTCTTGCATGGTCTCCCCAGCTCCAGTAGTGGAAACAGGAGCCTGGTATGCCGCCCTGGATGTCAGGGATGCACTTCTTCAAAGCTTCCTTCACTTCGTAGGGGTTGGCTCCCTCTAACGCTATATGGCTTTACCCCGTGGCCTGTCACTTGGCCCCGAGGGTGTTTACCGAAGGCCTGGTAGCGGCAGCTGCATGCTTGAAGGTGCAAGATTCGCCCACGCAGGTCCAGGTCCCAAGTCCATAGCAGTGTGAGCCAGTCAGGCGCCACTTGCGGCTGGTGGGTCCTGTTGGTAAACGCACAAAAGTTCACATTAGCTCAAGTGCAGTCTACGGAATGCATCAGCGTGACCGGTTGCTCCAGGATCAGACCTTCTTGCCCCAGCCATGCTGTGAGACAGTGTCCCTCAGGATGGCCCATCTGCACAAATACCCTACGACAACAGCCAAATGTTGCCAACAGCTGATAGGTCACAGGGGGGCCTGCATATATGGGGTGAGGCTAGCTAGCCCAACGCCTAGGCCACTTCAGTCACGGCCCCAGGATACAGTCCGAGCGGGTAGCTTCTGCACCGGGAGACTACGGTTCCCTCTTTTCCCTTCCCCCACCCCCAAAAAAACACAAAAAACCCAACCAACAGCAGCAAGCCCTAGCCTCTTAGACTGGTGAACAGCTCCTCAGTATGTGTGAAGGGGAATTCCGTTCACGGAACAGACTCCTTCAGTTACCCTGATATCAGCCGCCTTGAGCAGAGGGTAAGGTGCCATATCAGCACTGACCTCGGCTCACAAGGAGTCTAGCCAAGGAAGGAGAGGAGTTGGCACACCAGTATAAAGAACCGCGAAACGCTCGCAGAGCTTGCGGAATGTTCCTCCGCCTTATCGAGGGCAGGGCAGTACAGGTGCCGATACACAGTGCAGCGACCATGTACCACATCGACAGGTGTGGGGAAGCCCATTCGTCAGCCTTATGAAGGGAGGCTATTGGTCCTTAGGACCTGGCGGCAATCACCTCCCGGGGGTGATGAATGATGAGGCAGACTGCGTCAAGGGGTCGCTCTTCCTCACCATGATGAACAGCTGCGCCCACAGAGGTCATCTATGACCGTCTGGAAGGGAGGTTCCGCCAAGGGGAACCTGTCCATATCAGACTGAAGCATGAGGTGCCCACAATGCTGCTCTCTCCATGGTCAAGGAGTGGGGGGCAATCGCCAATGCTGGACTTCTCGATCACCTGCCTCGGGAGCCTTCAAATCAGTGTGATCCCAGCTCTCAGGATCAAGGTCACCTGCGGTGCCCAGACCTGGACCTTCAACACCTCAGGGAGTGATGGAGCAGTGGCTGAGAGGTGACGAGCGAGCCGCTCAGAACAAGTCCAGTGAGTCCTGCTGGGTAGAAGGAAGCCCTCCATGCAGGTCGTGTATCGGGTTAAGTGGAAGTGGCTGCTGCCTGCCTGGAGGAGTCCCGGGATATTCTGCCCAGCCTCTCGCCAGTGCAGGCGACTCAGGAAACACTTGTCACAATTAAAGCCCCAAGGACTGGCTCTGACCTTCCTGAAGGCCCACCTAGCAGCCATATCAGCCTTCCATCAGTCACTGGGAGAGGGGATTGCAGTCCTCCCATCTGTTGTCGATCTGGTCCCGGAAGGGGGTGGGAGGCCCTATCTGTAGGCCTGCAACCCAGTGCCTCCCTGGGATCTTGACCGGGTCCTTTCCCGGCCCACAGGGGCCCCACACCACAGGAACCCACGGCGTCATGACCTCTACTCCAGCGTTCCAGGAAGGTGTCCTTCCTGGGGTGATTTCCCTCGACAAGGAAGGGTCTCCAGGATCAGGGATCTGACCTCAGAGCTCTCCCCTCATACTGTAGTCTATAAGCTAAGGTTCAGTTGAGACCGCACCAGGCCTTCTGGCCCAGGGTGGTTGCCCAGTTTCATTGCGACCAATCATATATTCTCCCTGGGTTTCCTGAACCACACAGTTCGGAGGACAGAAGAAGGCGGTACTCGCTAAAAACGTGAGAGGGGCCCTGGCTCCTACATTAGATGTACAAGGCCATTCCACTAGCGATGCAGCTCTTCGGTGCAGCAGCCGACTGGATGAAAGGTTCACCGGCCTCCACCGGCACATTTCCTTGTGAATAACTTCCTGAATCGCATTCGGCTATGAGCACGTGAAAGTGCCGCTTCCGTGCACCACCACAGCTCACTCAACAGAGCTCAAGCTCCATCCACAGCCCAGGCAGGGCATCTGCAGAGCAGCTGCCAGGCTGGCGGTACATACCTTCACATCCCACCATGCCTCAGTCCAACGGGTGCAGGAAGACATGGGCTTCAGCAAGGCTGGGCTGCAGGTAGCTCACTGCTAACTCCAGCCCACCTCCAAGGTACTGCTTGTTAGTCACCTATAGTGGAATGGATATGAGCAAGCACTCGAAGAAGAAAACAAGGTTACTTACCAGTAACTGATGTTCTTCCAGATGTGTTGCTCATGTCCATTCCACAACCCACCCCCAGTCCCCACCACCGGAGTTGGCAGAAAGAAGGGACTGAGGGGGCGTAGGGCCGGCAGCACCTCATATACCGTGGCATGTGTGTGGGACTCCAGAGGGCGCCGGAGCCGGCCCTAGGGGATCTGCTAAGGGAAAAAGTTCCGGTAGCTGTGCACGGAGGCGTGCACTCGCTTGTAGTGGACTGCACATGAGCAACACATCTCGAAGAACATCAGTTACTGCTAAGTAACCTTGTTTTTTTGTTCCTATTCTGAGCAAAACCAGGTTTCGAGATTTCAAAATCCTTCATAAAATGGAACTTCAGTCCTCTGCACAGCTCTATGCATTAATGTGTTGGAGTAGGAGCACTAGTTTGAAAGCTGTCCACAAAGTTGCAAGCATGTGGGATATTTAAGAAGCAGAAATTAGCTAAATAATAGGAGGATAGTCTGAACTGTTATGTGCAAGCAAGCGAATTCACTGTGTAAAAAAGTTCAAATTTTGATGGAGGAAGTGAATGTTGTAGACTTCAATTTGTAACCACTTTGCTAAAAGGTTGCCCTATTTTTATACACCCATTGGGCCTAATCCTTCAACCTTTGGCCATGTGAACAGTTTTTATGCACAAAAATTGGCTTTGCTGTAGTGCAGGGGTGGGGAACCTTTTTTATGTCAAGGGCCTGATGCTGGCCCTGGCGGCGGGGGAGAATTTGGCGGCGGCGCGGTTTCACAGCGGCGGCGCGGTTCCGTAGGGGGCAGGGGGCAGTGCCTGCTGCCGAAAAGGGACAAACGGCGGCAGGGTTTTCGGCGGAAGGGTTTCGGCGGCGGGCACTGCCCCCCGCCCCCGACGGAACCCAGCCGCCGCCGTGAAACCGCGCCGCCGCCAAATTTCCCCCCGCCGCCAGGTCCAGAACAAATAATTACGGCCCGCGGGCCGGACGTTCCCCACTCCTGCTGTAGTGGGATTAATTGTAGACATAGGTTCAATTCCCTGTTCTGCTTACTTTATAGGGATTTGGAATGAAAAAACTCTTCTCTGAATCAGGCAGAACAGGGGGACACATCCCAGGACAGTACCCTAACCACCACACTTTTGAGTCTTTCTTTCCCCTTTCACTGCAGAGAGCCCTTGATCCAGAAAAAAAGCTCCAGACACAATTCTGTTTTTGTAACAAACACAAATTTTGAAAGTTATTGCAAAACAGAACTGTTGTCCTTTGGACAGCTCTAGTTGATAAACAGGAAAAGACAAACACCATCCCTCCTCCCCTGCCATCACATAGCATATACACTGCCTTTGAGCTTCAAAACACTTAACTAGTCTGCAAAATGGCATTGTGGGTCTCTATTTATAGTTTGTGATTTCTGTACCAACTGTGCTCAGTTCATAGGTAAAAGTGAAGGGCTTTTTTCTAACTGCCAGTCCTGAAAACATAGCCTGTTCTGAGAGTCAAGTTTGGAGTCTTTCCATCTTACCTCTATTGTTACAAATAAAGGTCTTGCAGGCTACATTAGGCTCACAGTAACACCTGTGCTATCTCATTGTCTTCAGTGGTACCTCTGCAGACCCTGTTGTCGTCAGTGCTTTTGCAAAGGTATAACTGATTGTAATTTAAATAATTGGGTTGATATTCAGGATGGATTGGAATTCTCCACTCATTCAATTTCTGCTGAGTTGGCTCAGCAGGGCTAAATAAAATAAAAAGCAACAAAAAGTTATTTCTGTCATTAAAATAAAGTAAATCTGACTCAGATCTGCTGAGTAGATGTTGCCATTTATATGTCTCTACTTTTTCGGGTAACAGTGCACTTCACATTTTCCTGTGTCTGTATTAAGCAATATATACCGTACTTCCAACATGTCAGCCATTTGGTACCTTATATACAACCTTGGATTCACTTTTAAAAGGTGTGGCCTTGGAATTTCAAAACATGTGGCAGTAGGACCACATATTTCCAAAATTTTGTATTTCCAAATTTTGATAAAAATTCAACTATTTTTCTCTTCATTTTTCACCCAGCTATAGGGCTGGTTAACATTTTAATGATAAATTTGAATAATTTCAGTTTTTTTAAGTTTTAAAAAAAAAAAAAAAAAAAAAAGAAAAGAAAAAAAGAAAAAAAAAGTGTTCTCTATTTCTTCTACCTGCTTCATGTGGCACTGTGAAGGTTGAAGATATCTGTGCCAGTATATTATGACTTTGAATGAGATTTAGACTCCTAGGTACCTTACTGTTAAAAATGGGACTTAGAATCCTAAGTCATGTAGATGCTTTTGAAAATTTTGCCCGTAGTTCCTTACATTCTCAAAATGTAGTACCAGCATTAATTAACTAATCCTCTGATTAACAACATCACTCTGAGGCAAGGGAGGATTAACCCCATTTTACAGTTGTGGAGACTGAAGTACTGAGAAGTTACCCAAGGCCACGAGCATGAAGCTGTAATGTAAATGAAAATGTATATCTACAGCATGTTACTGTATTCTTGTGAACATGTCAAGAAAGAATAAATGAAATGTAAAAGTAAGAGGTAAAACTTAATACAGGGTAAATTTATTGCTGCAATTCCTTTTACATGTTCCCTGTTCCCAAAAGAGGCAGATTAAGGGTCCAGTTCTGTAAAGGGTTATGCACAGGTATATGGTTCTGAAGTCTATGTAACTCCTGCCAGAATAACTGAATGCTTCAAGGTGTAACTCTCTGCAGGATCAGGGCTTAAGGCTAGAATCTGAATCAAACACTTGCAGTTCACAAGGACTCCCTCACTTCCCAGAACAGCAATCCAAAATGACCAGAGCAGCATGAACTCTGCAGACCCCCATAGTCCTACACCCTGTATTCTCTTAGCAGTCTGGACCCCTTATTCACACTTGATCACTCTTGTGCCAATACTTTATGGGAAGCAAACTGACTGTCATTCCACATGCAGGTTTTTTCTCCTTTATTGTTAAAATTAAAATAAAACAAAGTTAAAAATGGAATGACTATTATCTAATTGCTTTCCTTCCTCACTGATTTCATTGTGAAAATTTTGCAGAGGGAAAGGGACTGAGGTAAATTGCATTATATTCCTGAAGGCTAGGAATATCCCAGTTTTTGAGACCTCACCCAATGTGCCTTTCAATATTACCCAAACAGGTGTTTTCTCCTGGTGTTTCTAGAAACCTGCAGTCTCTGCCCATTTGAGCTAGTAAAACTGGCACAGGCTGGCTGAGTATATATGCACCTTAAGAACCACCCTGAACCAGACCTGGGACTTGTGGCCATACGGCCCTTCCCATGTCCCTAGCTTGGGTCTTCCTCGTTACAGCCAGCTGCCCACACCTGCCTGACACCATAACCATCCCATGCTCTGCTCCCTGCCTCCACTGCCTCAGTTGTCCTGTGTTTCCACACTGGCAGTGCAGTCGCCCTAGCTGTCCCCGTGCTATGTTTGAGAGACTGCAAAGCTGGGAGAGACAAGGTGGGTGAGGTAACATCTTTTATTGGCCCAACCTGTTGGCAAGAGAGACAAGCTTTGGAGCCACACAGAGCGGAGAGATGCACAGCAGGGGGAGGAGGGCTAGATGCATTATCTGCCCGCAGCTGCTGCAAGTTTAGAGCCAAAGGGCAGAGGGGGAGATTTTCTGGGTTTATTCCCTGCCCCCTCCCCCCCAAATAAATCAGTGCCTGCCTCCCTCCCCAGCTGGGTTGGTGCTGTGTGCACCCCCTCTCTGAGCCCAGGCTCACAGGGCCTGCACATGAAGTCCCTGTTGCTATGGGAACTCACGCAGTCCTCCGCAGACTGGACTGGGAGGAGAAGCTGCTGGTCATGTGGTGAAGCAAGATGGCTCCCAGAGTCTGAAGGCTGCAGTGAGAGTGGGAGGAGAGTGAGTACAGGCTGGCACTGTCTATCATCACCATGCATTCAGCCCCTGCCTCTGCATTGCACTCCTGGCTTCTGAGCCAGGGAGACCGAGCTCAGCAGCTCAAAAGCCACCCCCGGGTTGCAATTCCCTGCTCTCTCCTGCACACATCGCAGCCGCAAGTGGCTTTTCCTGCTGGGCTCCTGACACCAGCGTGTCTAACTTTTATTGCAGGGTTTTCCTGCCTGCCCCTCTGCGCCCAGCTGATGGGAGAGCTGCTGAGCCAATGCCAGGTCCGTGCCGTCTGACCAGCCTTGACGTGATCCTGCGACTTGCAGAACCTTTAAAATGGCTCTAACCTTGTTTGGTAAGTAAAAACCCGTCTTTACACTTCGGGCTCTACGGCTCACTCTTCTCCCAGGAGAAAGCGTAGTGGGGTATATCTGTGGCCATCCAATAATGCTGGGCTGTCTGATGTGTGTCTAGCGTAGCGTTCCCTATACAGGGATGATGGCTAGCAAGATAAGGCTGGTCTCTTCCATTGTTTGCTCTCAAGGCAGAGCCTATGGGCGTGTGCTCCTACAGTTAATTTCTGGATTGTAAACTAAATGGCTAGCTGGAACTGCAGTATTAGGCTACAGATATTCCAGATGATCTTTTGCATGAGCCCTCTAGTTACACATCACTTGATTTTTACTCAAAAGTTTATGGTTTTGCAAAAGAAAAAATAAAACACTTTATAATTAGTTTTTTATAGCCCAACCACTGTAACAACTGTGCTCAGCACAACATTAGAGTTCACTGAGATAGCTATGTGCCGTGGACATTGCACTAAAAGTATTTTTGAATGGTAATATAAGTAAAAGTTATGCTGCTTTAAAAAGTGCTCTAATCACAAGAGGAATTGTACAGCAAAATGATAAATTAGCTAATGAGACAACCCCTGTTCTTCTGGGAATATCTCTGTATAGTGCTTAATTGCCCATAACAATTAGATGTGTTTCTATAATTATATTTAATAATACAAATTCAAGAAAGAACACAGTGTCCAGAAGTTATGAATGTTGGCTTCGAGTGTTTTTATAACATTAGACAATGTGTTGGAAAACAAAATGTAAAATCTCCAATTTTAACTGTTGAAAATATGGTTTCTTTTAAATACGATGATTAAGCTTTATTGTGCATGTTATTTATTTTACAATTTAAAAAAGGTATTGGGTACCACAAAGTCCATTTACCTAATTATGCTAAAACCAACAGTACAAAGGAAGCAAAATGTAACGTGATTAATATTAACATATTATTAATTGGAACCAATTTCATTGCTCTCATAAACAACTCATGGATGCGTCTTACTTCAGAAGTGCTTTCTAGTAAGTAATTTTACGCAATTAACATTATGTGAAATGTGTTTCTAATGTTTAGACCATGTTTTTTTACTACTTATGTAAATAATTTGTTTAGATTTATTTTGACTCTTAGGTTAGTGCAAAGTCTTATAAATATCAGACTTGATTCTTCAGTCTTTCTGACTATAATTATTGGAGTGTATTACCCCCGAAGACAAATGCAGCATGTGTACTGAATAGGTCTCTTCAGGTAAAGTCTAGTGGGTATTACATTTAGCTATGTGCTGTCATTTGAATTTTTATTTCCCGTTTCAGTCTTTTAGGATGCCCGAGATTGTAAAACAAAACAGTTGAAAATGGAACAAACCTACTGAATCACTGCAGGCCCTGATCCTGCTTGACTCCTTGTGATGGACCCCTGTGCCTATGCAGAGTCCCATTGACTTCAAGGGGCCTCAGTGTGGGTGCAGGGCTCTTACCTGGTGCCAGTTGCAGGATTGGGGCCTAAGTCCACTCCTTTGCGAATGCAAGATATAGGGACCCAATAGCAATTTGATATTTGTATGCTAATATTACTGAATATATTAAATTATGTCAATGTAACTTGTCTAGTAGAGAGAGAGAGATGGCAAGTGTAGGAGGTTAACAATACTAGATAAATTTCAGTTATTCATAAACATTAATAAAATCAAAGAACTTTCACACTATGTAGAAAATAGAGCCACATTACGAACCTCGTACTTACACTGGTGAGAAGTTACACAGTTAGATCCATCACAATTGTCATCCGACTTTATAATTAACTACAAATAAACAAAGCAAACACTGAAGTTAAAATAACAAAAACCACTTATTAATTAGTCATCTACAAGTTGATTTTTCCTTCTCTTGTTTTACTTTACAAATGTATTTTATCTACTAAATGTGATGCTGCTGCTGTTATTTTTTAAATAACAATGTAAATCACAAAATAAATAGTATATAGAAAGGTCAAGTTCATCTATCATGTGTTTTTGGATGAACCAGTGTCAATTAGACTAACGAGTGAAGAAATGTAAAGTGAGGACTTCAGTCTGTCCTCAGTTCACTCTGTTGTGTGTAGTTTTTAATACTATCTTGCACCAGTTGAAGACTACTGCAGATCCTCAGCTGGTGTAACTTGTCATAGCTCCATTGACTTGACCCCTTTAAAAAGCACAAAATGGGGAATAAAAAAATTACAACATTGCGAATCAGCCCAATAGGTGGTAATAAATACAGATGATTCATTTGAGAAATGGAAAACAAGTAAAGTTCTTCTTTAGCAATAGTTAATGTAGGGATCTGAGTGAAAATTTAGATAAATGCACAAAATATGTGCAGTGTGGCTGCAATACAGTTGTTGTGAGACACAGAACTTTGAATTTTCTGGAATTTGTTCATGTAAATCTCAAGCATAACTTTTATTTATGCACTTTTTTTGCATTCACCTTTCATTTTGTTTCTTTTTGACTATTTAAATGCATTAAACTGCATTAATGCAAAACACATTTTACTCACAATACACAATCATCTCTCTGACACCACGTTATATTAGTGTGCAAAAAAAAGTAGGACTTTTTTAAACGGGGCAAAAAGGAGAAGAAGACTAAGGGTTTGTTGGCAGGGGAAAGTTTTACCAATCATACTGGTATAATTAACCCATACAGTTATACTGGTATAATTCCTTGTGTTGACGCTCTTATTCCAGAATAAAAGTAGCTTTTATTGGTTTAGTTTAAATCACTTCCAAAGCAACGTAAACTAAACTGAAAAGGGGCCTCTTAAACTGGAATAAAAGGCACAGAGGTAGAAATGTCCACATCAGGGCACAATGTCACTTGACAGGTGAAGGTGGGGACAAAGTACACTTCACCATCATTCCTATCTATATAGGAATACCAGTTATACCAGTTTAAATTCACATCTTATCTTATGCCAGTATAACTTTTCCTTAAGACAAGCCCTAAGAGAGAGATTTAATTGTGGTTTTACGCATTCAAATATTCAATAGTCTCATGAATGCATTTATTCTAATGCTCTATCAGTATATCACACATTCAGTCAAAGGTCACACACTCTGGGGCTATGTATGCCAGTGTGCAGTTCATTGCTACACAGCATGCAAAAATTAGAAATAAACAGCTATATCTGATTGGGGGAAAATCCACCAACTCTACTAAGTCCTTTCCAATGCTATCTGGAAGGTATGTACGTGTACGTTTCGGGAGGTTGAGTTGTAATATTCCCTCTCTCCACTTTTAAGATTATATTATCTAATGATGGCATCAGGTGGAGTAGAGGGAACTGGGACAGCAGACTACAGTGGCAGGGCAAGTTTATTGAAGGTTAAGAGGGATACGTGGCTGTTTGGGAATATATAGATAGGAATGATGGTGAAGTGTACTTTGTCCCCACCTTCACCTGTCAAGTGACGTTGTGCCCTGATGTGGACATTCCTACCTCTGTGCCTTTGTCACCACACTGTAATGTAATGTAATGTAATGACTGTAATGTGCTTGATGGCAGTTACACCTGAAGACCATTTGGAAAGTTCAGCAGGAGTAGAACCTGGCTGCCTGCATGTTAAGCATGTTTCACACCTGAAGAAAGCCTGTTAACACTCTGCTCCATGATCTATTCTGGCTTCCTCTTTGGTTCCCATTGCAGTTTATTGTGTTGCTTTTGGCCTTTAAACCGTTAATGATTTGGATGCTGGTTACCTTAATAAGTATCTTCCTCCTTATGCCCATACAAGAGCAGTCATGATCATCTGAGGTGCTCAGGTTCACAATTGCCTAAAACTCAAAAGTTTTTTGTAAGTACATCAGAAACAGGAAGGCTGCTAAACAACCAGTGGGACCACTGGACAATCGAGATGCTAAAGGAGCTCTTAAGGAAGATATGGCTATTACAGAGAAACTAAATTAATTTATTTGCATCGGTCTTCATGGCTGAGGATGTGAGGGAGATTCCCAAACATGAGCCATTCTTCTTAGGTGACAAATCTGAGGAACTGGCCCAGATTGAAGTGTCATTAGAGGAGATTTTGGAACAAATTGATAAAGTAAACACTAGTAAATCACCAGGACCAAATGGTATCCACCCAAGAGTTCTGAAGGAACTCAAATGTAAAATTGAAGAACTAATAACTGTGGTATGTAGTCACTTAAATCAGCTTCTGTATCAGATGACTGGAGGATAGCTAATGTGACTTTTTAAAAAGGCTTCAGAGGCAATCCTGGCAATCATAGGTCAGTAAGCCTAACTTCAGTACCAGGCAAATTGGTTGAAACTATAGTAAAGAACAGAATTATCAGACACATAAATTAATACGATTTGTTGGGGAAGAGTCAACATGGTTTTGTAAAGGGAAATCATGCCGCACAAATCTACTATAATTCTTTGAGGGGGTCAACAAGCATGTGGACAAGGGCAATCCAGTGGATTTGGTGTACTTAGATTTTCAGAAAGCCTTCGATAAGGTCCTCACCAGAGTCTCTTAAGCAGAGTAAGCTGTCATGGGATAAGAGGGAGGGTCCTTTCCTGGATCAGTAACTGGTTAAAAGATAGGAAACAAAGGGTAGGAATAAATGTTCAGTTTTCAGAAGTGAAAGAAGTAAGTAGTGGTGTCCCCCAGTGGTCTGTACTGGGACCAGTACTGTTTAATATATTCATAAATGATCTGGAAAAAGGGGTAAAGAGTGAGGTGACAAAATTTGCAGATAATACAAAACTATTCAAGATAGTTAAGTCCAAAGCAGACTGAGAAGAATTGCAAAGGGATCTCACAAAACTGGGTGAGTGGGCAACAAAATGGCGATGAAATTCAATGTTGAGAAATGCAAAGTAATGCACAGTGGAAAGCATAAACCCAACTATACAGATAAAATGTTACCATTCAAGAAAGAGATCTTGGAGTCATTGTAGATAGCTCTCTGAAAACATCCACTCAATGTGCAGCGGCAGTTAAAAAAGCTAACAGAATGTTGGGAATCATTACGAAAGGAATAAATAATAAGACAGAAAATATTGTATTGCCTCTTTATAAATCCATGGTATGCCCATATCTTAATACTGTGTGCAGATCTGGTTGCCTCATCTCAAAAAAGATATATTGGAATTGGAAATGGTACACAAAAGGGCAACTAAAATGATTAGGATTATGGAAAAACTTCCATATGAGGAGAGATTAATAAGACTGGGATTTTCAGCTTGGAAAAAGATGACTAAGGGGGGATATGGTGTGGAGAAAGTAAATAAAGAAGTCTCATAACACAAAATCTAGGGGGTTGCCAAATTAAATTAGCAGGTTTAAAATGAACAAAAGGAAGTATTTTTTCACACAATGCACAGTCAACTTGTGGAACTCCTTGCCAGTGTTGTGAAGGCCAAGACTATGGGGTTCAAAAAAGAACTAGATAAGTTCATGGTGGATAGGTCCATCAATGGCCAGGATTAGGCAGTGTAGGCAGGGATTGCTGTTTGTCAGAGGCTGGGAATGGCCGACAGGATGGATCACTTTATGTTTACCTGTTCTATTCTTTCCCTCTGAAGCACCTGGCATTGGCCACTGTTGGAAGACAGGATACTGAGCTAGATGGGCCATTGGTCTGACCCAGTATGGCCGTTCTTATGCCTAGTGAGAATGCTGCAACGGCCTATCCATTTCCCCAGGCCCTCCAGTAGGTGGGATATTTGATAGACAGACTATGGAGCGTATTAAGTGGAAGAAATACAAGGTAACTTTTCCTGGTAGGGGAGGGGCCACCACCAAAGAGACTGCGCTCAGGTCAGAGAGAACATGGAGGTGGTTGACTACTGAAAAAGAGCAATTTCTATGCTATGGCCACAATGAAAGAGGACTGAAAGTCCATCAGGATGTTTGTTGGGTAAAAAACAGAGAGCTGGCTGAATTATTTGTTGAAAATAATAGAGCTGATGAATTCACTCCTTTTATATGTTAATTAATTGCCTCTGAACAGTTGGTGAGTTTTAGGAATTTAACTTTAGTTAAACTGTTCAACAAAAAGTTAAAGCAAACTTTTATGAACTGATCAGTATACGTATTTGTTTTTCTTGATCTGCAATTCGCTGCATGTGATTAGTCACCCGCTTTCCATGGTATGGTTTCGGTTCTCTGATTGGATGACCTAAGCTTCATTTAAAGAAAGCAATGATTATACTTTGAAAAAAATATGGTTTTATATTCTGTCTATTTCAATTATTGCAAATTTTCCTTGACTTTTATGAATTTGTTTGCTTTTCATAATGGCTCATCAATTCTCTTGTGCGAAAAAATGAAAATGATTCAAATTGGCTAAGAGAGCTCTTCCAGCATGAAGATGTTTGGAAATATGATTCATGCGTGTACTTGTGTTCTTGCTTTTTATGAACATTGTGGTGGATAAAGTTGTGGTCTCCTGAGTGGTTAAGAAATAAAAGAGGTCAAATGAAACACCTTTAATCTTGTGAAGTGCTTGCATTCTATGGGGATGAGCATCACAGGAATGCCTACAGATAAATGATACTAGAGATAGAGCCCAGAAGGGTTATTTAATGCGAGGCTGGACAGGAACAGATTATAGAGAGTTGGGAAAGATATCAAATGAAAAGGTATAAACAGTGGTGCCAGTATAAGGAGAAAGGGTGGGAAAACAAGACCAAATGTAGTATTTGTCCTTTGACTAGGGTGTCCAAATACCACTGAAATCCAAATATGACACTACTTGCCAACCCTGGCCCAATAGACTGAATTTTACAGCCAAAGCTCTATTTTATTACTACCTTAAATGATATCCATGGAAAAAGTAATTGTACAAAGTTAATTTACTGTTACATCAAAAGATTACTATGTGTATTATGCTAGTCCTTTATAATGGGTTTTGTTGTACCTAAGGTGCTAATTGAACCTATTATTGAGTTAATCCCATTCACATATGATTACTGTTCTCTGAAAAACTGGTACTAGTTTTATAGCTTCTTTAAAGAGATTACTTTTTGCAAGTATGTTATGTATTTTTATATATTAATTCAAATTTACATGAAAATATTCAAGCAAAGATACTGTGTAGGACTACAATGAATTTGTTGAGCCCCATTAGTGAGCTCAGTGCTGCTTGGTACAGGGTTTTGAGTAACACTCAGCCTGGCCAAAGCTGTGTAGGGCACCAAAATAATATATCTCCCCCATGAAAGATGACTGGAAGAAAGGTGAAGAAGGACTCCATGCAGGGGTGCCTAAAGGAAGGAAGAAAATAGAGTATGTTACAATTTGAATTGTAATTATACTTGTTCAAGGGTCTCAAAGCACTTTGCAAGGATGGGTAAACACCATTATCCCCATTGTGCTAAGGTCCTGTCTATACTAGAAATGTTGCACCAGTGTAAATAGATTCTAGAGCAACCTAGTTAAACTGGCACAGATCTATAAGGTATGCACTTAAACCTATTTAACCTATGCTTAAAATGGCTTAGGTTAAGTTGGTTATTTACTGACACAAGCTAAACTGATTTAAGCAAATTTTGAATGGTAAAAGGCCATCTGCATGATAGTTTTCACTGGTTTAACTAAATTGATTTATAATCTATTGAGTTACATCAGGGCAACGTCTCTAGAATAGACCAGGCCGAAATTTAATTTTTTTAAACAGCAAATAAGGAATATGTTTCCTAAAACACAAATAAAGAGTGGTATGGAAGCAAAAGTAGGGAGTATTCTTCTTGACAGCCTCAATAGCGTGAACATGGGATGGAAAGTGAATCCCAATACCGAGAATCAGAAGGTCCTTTTCTCTCAGATGCTGTACTGCCCTGCTCTAATTTACAGACTCTGATGAAGCAAATAAGGACAGTAACCTTGAAAGGGTTTTGCTGCAAGTGCAATGTCTGGAAAAAAATCAAAAGGGAAAAAACCTGCTTAGAAACTTGGAAAATAAAACAGATCTCTTAGCTGATACAGTGCTGTCAATTGATAAAGAATTTGAAGCACTGAACGCTTTATAAATGAGGATTAAAAAAAAGTCAGTCATGTATTCTCAATTTAGCATCCTTAAAATTTTTGGTTCACTACAGTGGGTAAAGATAACACAGAACTTCACTTCAAATTTGAATATTGGAGAAGAACATTAGAAGAGGTAATCGGAGTTCAGGATTACCTGATGAAGATTGATGGGACTGGGTCAATAACATGTAGAGGTAGCTAATAAAAAGAGGTTTTGGAATTGAATCCAGAGATGGAGGTTACTGTACAGAGACTTTGTAACGTTATTTGTTGAGTCCAGTTGATGTGCTCAGTGCTGAAGATGACCATTGCTAGTCCAACCAGGTAGCAGGAGAAATGCCTGTAGATGCATCAGAGGGTAGAGCCAGAAGTGATCAATCCAAATCCAGTAATGGACCTTTCCCCTTCCACTAACCAAAAAAAACCCGCAACAAAACAAACAAAATAAAGAAGGGATAAACACTCATGTTTATATGTAAAATGTGGAAGGACTTTCATCCCTGCTGTTAGTACCTGTCACAAACTCTCATAGTCTCGCCCAATTAATCCTCCCTTCCCAACCCAATCAATCATCTTCCTCCATTCCATGGAAATTCACCCACATGTCATCAATTAAGCTCCATCAACCCACCATGACATGAATTTACTCCATGCCTCCCTGACATCAAATAAACTGATCCCTGGAGCAGTCCCTCATGATGGGAGAAGAGTCAATGAAGAAAAAATAAGAGATGGGCACTAGCTGTCTGGCTAGCTGGCTGAGGGACACAGCCTGTGTTGCACGTCACCACCACACAGTGCCTGCCAAAGATCTGATGTAGGTCAAGTGAGGAGCAGCAGTACTTAAACTCTGTCCATGCATCCGAGGCCTGGGTGGGAATCAGCAGTGTCTAAGCTTCACTCCAGTCCATCTCCCGGACCTGAGGAAAGGCCTTACTCCTTTGTTGTCTGTTTTTGACACAGCTGATCTTTTCTTCCTCTCTGGGTTTTTGGGCCTCAGCTCTCCAGTTTCTCCAATAGAAGTTCTGGACAAGCATTCTTAAATGCAATCAAAATACATGATAAACTGCTGCCTATGCCTTTCTTTGATGGTGTTGCCTCCTCCTCCTCTTGTCTATTCTCTATTGCCACCCCTCACTGTTTGCCCTTCTTTAAATGAGAAGATTTCTGTATAAACTGTGACCTAAGAAAGTAGCCTTTGAACCAAGGCTACCCTTCCAAAATGAAGGAGAAACTCTAAGAACTGGGGAGATGGCTCCTCCTCCATTTCTCACCATAATGCCCCTTTGGCCTAGTATATGCACAAGTCCTTTGTTGGGATGGCATAATTGATAAACAGAAAATGTGAGTTGCCAAAGGCCGTCTCCTTTGTAAAGCATTGTGTGAAGATTCAAAAGCACCACAGAAGTGCAAAATATTAGTACCCACATTTTTCAGTTGGGGTAACTACGGCACACAGAAGTTGAATGACATGACTGGGAGGTGCTGTGTTCAAGTGGATTAGACATTGGCTGGAAAACAGAGGATTTGGGTTCTAGTCATGAGTCTGGTACTTAACTTAATCTGTTAGCAGAAAAGATCAGAGTGGAAGTAAGACAGAAGATAGAGACCGCTTTAATATTTGTAATGAAATAAATACTGCTGGGAATCGTATGATTATGGGAGACAGATACAAATACAGATTGGAGGACAAGTGCTATTAATAGTGGTAGTGCCCAGATATTTCTGGATGTGATAGCTCATAGATTTCTTCACCAAATAGTCACCGAATCCACAAGAGGTGATGCCATATTAGATTTAGTATCGGTAAGTAGTGAGGACGTCAGAGAAGAACTGGTTGTAGAGGACAACCTTGGTTCCAATGATCATGAGCTAATTCAGTTTAAACTAAATGGAAGGATAAACAAATAGGTTTGCAGCAAGGGTTCTTGATTTCAAAAGGGCAAACTTAAAAAAATTAAAGGAACTAGTTACAGAAGTGGACTGGACTGAAGAACTCAAAGAATGTGGAGAAGGCTTGGAATTACTTTAAATCAAAATTGCAAAAGCTATCTGAAGACTGTATCCCAAGCAAGAAGAAAAATTCACAGGGAAGGATTGCAGAACAAACTGGATGAACAAGCATTTCAAACAGGTTATTAGGAGAAAGCGGAAAGTCTACAAGGAAAGGAAAATGGGATGGACTAGCAAGGAAAGCTATCTTTTGAATGTCAGAAAGTGTAGGGAAAAAGTGACAACTACCCAAAGGCAAGCCGAGTTTGACCTTGTAATGGAAATTAAATCAATAGTAAAAGGTTCTGTAGCCATATAAATAAAAGAAAACAAGGAAAAAAGAAGTGGGACGGAACTCAGAGGTAGTGGCAGAGTGGCTAATGGAAATGGGGATATGGAAGTAGAAATTACCACATCCTAGGTGGAAGTCAAACAGCTTAATGAGACCAAATTAGGGGGCCTGGATAATCTCCATCCAAGAATATTAAAGGAACTGGCACATGAAGTTAGAAGCCCGATATCAAGGATTTTTAATTAATCTAAACTTGGGGGTTGTACTCTGACTGGAAAATTGCTAATCTATTACCTGTTTTTAAGAAAGGGAAAAAAGTGATCCAGGGTCCAACTGATTGCCATATTTGGTGTTGGGAAAGAATTTCCCCCCTGGTCAGATTGGCAGAGATCCTGGGGGTTTTCGCCTTCCTGTACAGCATGGGGTGCATGTCATTTGCTAATTTAAACTAGAGTAAGTAGTGGTCTCTCAGTAACTTGAAGTCTTTAAATCATGATTTGAGGACTTTAGTAACTCAACCACAGGTTATTGGTCTATTACAGGAGTAGGAGGGTTTAGTTTCTATGGCCTGCAATGTGCAGAAGATCAGACTTAGGTGATCATGATGGTCCCTTCTGGCCTTGAAGTCTCTAAGTAGGCTGTGCTGCACATGCATGTATGGCTAACTTAGCTGCATTGGGTGGAGCACTCAGTGCTGATCTAACTACTCTTCCTCTGAAATCAACAGTAAAGCTCCCACTGAGTTCAGTGAGAGCTGATTTAAGCCAGTGCTGAATGCTTCTGAAAATCCCACCCAGGGTGAACATGCATATCTTATCAGGTGCGTGCTGAATGAGGCCAGGTGCCACAGGACTAGAGCAAAACAAAGGAGCTTGACCAGAACCATTCATTCCTCTTATTCAATAATCTAG
The DNA here is from genome assembly GCF_026122565.2 of Emydura macquarii macquarii. Classification (NCBI taxonomy): domain Eukaryota; kingdom Metazoa; phylum Chordata; order Testudines; family Chelidae; genus Emydura; species Emydura macquarii. The sequence continues at coordinate 73,055,111 of NW_027131390.1, forward strand.
TGACACAGTTGTATCATTTTTTTAAATTAAAAAAATGTATCTTTGTCTTACATGAAATAAAAAATATATAAAATTAGAAACCTGAGAAATTCCATTTAATCTACAAAAACAAAACATTGTCTCATTAAGAACCTAAAAGATTCCACAGACACATTCTAATCAAGTCCAGAGAATACATCTTTCATCACAACACAACACCAACAGCTTTAACTGTCACTTAAAATAAATCCTATCTTCATCAGTAAGCTCACACATAAACCCAGAACAACTCTTTTTGAAGAGTATATACTGATATGTACAAGCATAACTTATTCATCAGCCCAAATCAAGTCGATAGACCTACATAATATTTTCCAAAAATGCATTGTTAGACAGTTTTTCTTTTTCTCAGTGCTAGGCTTAGTCTTAGCTGCTCCACCTTGTGGCCATAGACTGCTCAGCAGAGTGGTTGCTAGCCAGGAATGCAGTTGTGTAGCCATTGGAAGAGCAGAAGGAATTCCCTCATGTAGTGAAAAACTTGCCTGGTATCTCCTCAAAAATCAAGGAATCCATAGCTGTGGATTTCACAGGCTTTCAGAGTCAGTTGCAGGACGGGCTGTACATGCCTTGTGATTTTTAGAAAAAATGACTAACAACATTTTAACCCTCTTGAGAGTTTGTATTTTTCAAGACCGTCTTTGCAAGGAAAAAAAGCTATAAACTTAATGAAAAAATAAACTAAAGGTGAAGTTAGCTTGTTAAAGCATTCAAAAATCCATGGCAGCTTCTGTCTGCAGCTTCCTGGCGTTCACGCTGGCAGGTACAAGATGACTGATGAAAAGAAGGCGATATGGCAGCTTGTATTTTATGTTCAGCCAAGTTAACAGTAATTCATCTCAGTGTCATTCCCAAGAGCTTGGTTGCTATATATGGCAGTATAGTGGGGCAGCGTTGCAGATTCCAGTCCTGGGAGGGGGTTGTCCACATTAGAGTGGAAAGTACAGTCTGAAGCTGCAGAGTTAAGGAGGTCTGTATAATATCTGAGACCTCTGGAGCTAAAGTGACAGCTTGGGCTGGTCAGAATCCTTGGTTAGGGTTTTATTTCATTACAAGCAAACACTGATTTGACATGAGTGCATGGTCTGAACTTTCATGTAAGCAAATCCACATACCCCAGGGGGGAGGAGGGAGGAAGGAATTATAACACTGTACCCTCTGGCCTCAGCCCATAGCAAGCTGATGAGTCAGGCCTCTCTGTCCCTGTAGCAGATTGCCTGAGTAGCAGCAGGCTTGGCCTTGATCTCACAAGCAGTTCTGGGCACCTGCATGGCACCCCATTGATGACGACGAAGTTTTGTAAAGATGCATGGGTCTGCCTCTGTGGAGCAGTTTGTGGGATCAGGACCTTAGTTTGGTGTTTAATACAAATGATGAAAATGTCTCAGTGCCTGGCAGTGTTGAATGTCACAGTGCCAACCATCAGCCAAATGGCTTACTGGTTATTAAAATATAGCAAAGGAACCCCCTGACTACTGCTGGAGCCGTTGGAAGAGGGTTACCAGGCTAATTCGTATGGGCCAGGGAGCAGGGAGGATGGAGAGATCCAGAACAGGGAGTAACAGTAAGTACAGGATTCTTACTGCAGCATAATGTAAAGTGTAAATCCCTGATTCTCACCTAGCAGGACATAAGCAGGTCTCCCCGGTGTCAGATTAATATCTGATGAGATTCTAGTCAAGAGTCTGTAAAAAGTCAACAGAAGTTATTTGGTAGGCCCAAAATGTGATCTTCTGTATTTTTCTTCTATGTTTATAGAATCCATATATCTGACTCGCTATTTAATGTTTAAGTGCAAAGGTCAATCCTTCCTTCAGTGGGTGGAGGGAAATTAAAGTTTGCTGTTCATAAACAACTTTACAGTAATGAACAACTATTCATGCAATGGAGAAAGTATAACCTCAGCGAGGAATCTCATTTAACTGATTTCACTTTCAGGTTTCCAGGGAATAATTACATCTCTTAAAGATTATGACAATAAACCTAAGAGTGTCCTTTTTAATAGCAGCAATCATCTATCTTGAAGTAAAATTGAGCATTTTTTTCATTTATATTATTTTTCATTTAACATTTATATTTTGAAAGAATCAAATTTTGGGGGGGACTAAAATGTTGCATTGAGTGTTATTTAAATTAGAAAACAAAACAAAAACAAGAGGAAAATACAACTCAATTTCAGTACAAATGATAGGTAAAGGAATTACATTAGGTGCTTACTTAATGCAGAAGACCCTAGCTGGTGTGACTACTATTAACGAGAAAGAGGTAACTGTCCAAATGAAAATTACTACTGGAAAAAAATAAGGAAATGAAAAATACTAATGAATTCTAACTTTTTTCCAATATGGAAAGGCAGAGATATTTTGAGATTGCTTTAATGGATTTCATATTGGAACCCTTAGAAGTACTAGTAGGAGCCTTTAATAGCAATAAAAAAAAAAAGACTTTATTTTAAACACTGATAGTTTTGTTGGCACCAGGTAAATATAAACCTTCCTGTCTGTTAGCTTTTATAGACACAGAATTCCAAAGGCCACTCTGAGGGTCTGCACTTCCCTCTCTTGTAACCCCAGCATATGAATTTAGCTCTAGCATTGTTTTAATATGACTGCCAGTGGGATGCTGAAAGCATTTCAGTCTGAACACTTATGCCCTGAGGCTAAGAATGTTGCCAACACAATGGTCTAGTCCTAACCAATCTGTAAAGCAGAATTGTTAGGGGCTCTGAGTCCCCAGCGTGGCAGAGTAACAAGCTAACCAATGAGGCATCAGAGCATCTGTATTTGCAATATTTATTAATACTACAGGTTATAAATGCCCCAAATCAAATGTGGAAACTACATTAAACAGAAAAAGTCAGAGACTTCCTTAACTCTAGTAGTTCGCCATTTTTCCACTATATATTGCACTTCATATAAAGTAGGGTGAAAACACTGGCTCAGTCCTTTTGTAGAACCCTCTGCTCTGCACTCAGATATTTCAAAAAGCTAACCATAATAACAGCTAGCTCATCGAGCCTTTCATCGTAGATCTCATTTTACAGATGGAGAAACTGGGTCACTGCGTGGAGAAGTGACTTGCCTAACATTGCCCAGCAGGCTAGGACGGAGTTGGGAATAGAATCCAGGGCTCGAGTCCCACTCCAATGCACTTTATGCATTGGCCGCACTCTCTCTCTTTCTCTCTGTGGGAACAGAGGGATCTGAAGATCTTTTTTCTAAGGATTTGTTGACTCTTTTGGTGTCAGGTTTGGTCAGTTGATATTTTAATTGTCAGATGTAAAGTACACTGTGTTTCTATTGGCTTGTTCCTCCTTTCCTCCATGACTGTGCAACTGCAAACACAGAGGGGATTGATGGGAGATAATGCAGTTTGGAGCTATACTGACCTCCTTCGTAAAGAGCTTTGAGATCTACTTTTGAAAAGCGCTATGTAAGAGGTGGGTGGTGGTAGTGGTGCTGTTGGTCTTTTCTCTTTAGATTGCAAGCTTTTCAGGGCAGGGACTGTGTCTCACTATGAATTTGTACAGTGCCTAGCAGAATGGGGTCCCAATCTCATGTCGTGTGTAGGTGCTACCGGAATGTAAATAATGGTGATTTAAAATGACTGTTCTAGATCCATGCGTCCTTATTTTAAAAAAGGTAATAAATCTAAGATCTCATTACTTTCAGACCAGTCTGTCTTTCGACTGACAATAGAAAGAGAAATTACTTGAAAATAGGGAGGAAAAGAAACTAGATGAATTAAACTTTTTTTGGAAAAAGTGGAAGTTACTTAGGAGGGAGACTTGTAGGTTATATTCAAGCGTCAATCATGCTGAGTTTTCTAGCTAGCTCTACCATTCCTTCTGTGCAGTGAGAGACCCTTGTCTCCCACTTTACATCCTAAGTGTTGTTCTTAGTGTTCTCGAGCCAGAAGATCTTGCTTCTCATTCTCACAAATGTACAGAAAGAACCACAGATAGATGGAGAGAGTGAGAAACCCTCACACTACACAGCTCTTCAGAGTTGGCCACCCTGGCTTCCAGACAGTCATTTGTCTATTGCTTTAGTCTGACTACAAGCTTGTGTGATAGGAGAGAAGCCCCAGAGCATTGTTTTTTCACTGACCAGAGTGCTCCTTCTAGCTCCTTTCCCTCTCTGTGTAGTTTTTGCAAGCAGACCAGCTCTTTCCTACTGCAACAGAGAAACTCGCTGTGAGGAAAGAGATTTAGAAAATGAAGAAATGGTCACAATTGTGAATCTGGAGTAGACATTGTAATGGGACCTGTTTTACACCATCTCATACAAATCCATCATCAGTCATTCTGTTGAAAGGAATTAATATATTGCTTCATCTTTTATTTGCTTAGTAGAACCAGAATCACCACAAAACAATGTGGTGCATTGTGTAAAATGATGATTAACTTTAATGTAGTTCTTTATATCAGTGAGCCATTAGATAACTTAAAAGAATCTACATTATTCCATAGATTACGGCCCTTTTGGCTGATCTCAAATCAATCTGTCATTATGGTGAATTTTTAATAGGATATATTAAAAAAATGAGTGAGGCCTTAAATTTCAAAATCACAGGGAAAAAAAAATCTCAGTGGCTGAAGATTCAGGTGTGTGATTAAAAAGAAAGTAAATTCTAATTTAGAAATAGAAGTATGTCCATCAGGCTAACTTTCTCTTCCATCATCTTGGAGAGCAATAAAGTAATCAGATTACTTCTCTCAGGGTTATATCCTTAACCTGATCACATTACAGGCCAAAAGTACTTCCCTCGGCAAATGTGTCCTTCCTGGCTATAGCATGAATGGTGGTATTGTGTCTGTCCTGGACAGTGAAAGTATCAATTCAAACCACAATTTTCATAGAAGCCATGGTTTGTGTTTTTGATGAATGTTTTAGAAACTGAAAAAATCATTTGTAGTAAGAGGTAGAAATCAGATATGCTCTTAATAATCTCCTGGAGGCTTAAGATCTGTCTTCACTGCTAATAAAGTGAGTGTTTTAGAGTGAGATAACTAATGCAATAAAGTTATCTTGCTGTAAAATCATACTGCAAGGTAGCTATAGAGTTTAAGGCTAGACGAGATCATTAGATCATCTAGTCTGACCTCCTGCATATCACAGGCTATCATATTTCACCCAAATACATCTATACTGAGCTCAACGACTCCAGTTAGATGAAAGCATTACAGTCCTCAAGGGACCTAGGCTATGGCTACGCTAGAGAGCTTACAGCAGCGCAGCGCTGCCGATGCAGCTGTGCCGCTGTATGATCTCTAATGTAGCCGCTCCATGCCGACGGGAGTGCTCTCTCTCGTTGGCTTAATTACTCCAGCCCGCAACATAGCACTGTACACACAGGCATTTAAATCGGCATAAATCGTGTCGCTCGGGTGGGGGTGGCTAATTCACACCCCTGCGCGACATAATCTGTGTCCACTTAAACTGTAGTGTAGTTATAGCCAAACAGTTGTGTGCCACGGGCAAGGAACTGGAGAGACTAAGGGTGTATCTGCACTGCAAAGAAAAATCCGCCGCTGGCCCGTGCCAGCTGACTTGGGCTCCCGGGGCTCAGCGGGACTGTTTCTTTGCACTTATAGACTTCTGGGCACAGGCTGCAGCCTTAGCTCTGGGACCCTCCTACCTCATAAGGTCCTAGAGCCCAGGCTGCAGACCAAGCCTGGGAGTCTGCCCTGAAATGACACAGCCCCGCAGCCTGAGACCCGCAAGGAGGCAGCTAGCACAGGCCAGCCATGGGTGTCTAATTGCAGTGTAGACACACCCCCAAGCTGCCACCAGTGCCCAATGGGGGAAAATCTTCTTCTGCACCTGAGGACAATGCTATAGCCACATTCGTTGTTCACCTCTCCTAGTTTATTGTTGGGAAAACTATGGTGCTTTGTCTTTATTTGGATTTTATGACAGGATAGTGAATGCATGTGGGTTATCTCACTGTTCAACCCTCTCCCTCCAAAACAACAACCCTCCACCTCTTTGGTAGTGAAGGCAAAAAACCTTAACTACTTCATGTAGGTTAAAAAAAGCAAACAAACCCACCTGTAATAAAACATGCCTTCATCCGATTCAGTGAAGTTGATTGTGGAGCCA